>NC_142870.1:173083750-173797500 GCF_051225735.1 Oryctolagus cuniculus | reverse complement strand
ATCAGTAGCATTATTATACACCAATAGTGAATCACCTGAAAAAAGAAATTAAAATAGCAATCCCATGTATAACAGCTACAAAAAATAAAATATCCGACAATAAATTTAACCAAAGAGGTGAGAGATCTCTAGAATGAAAACTATAACCCACTGACAGAAGAAACTAAAGAGGACACAAGGAAACAGAAAGATATCCCATGTTCATGGATTGGAATAATACTGTTAAAACATACACACTACCCAAAGCAATTCAAAGACTGAATGCATTTCCTATCAAAATTCCAATGACATTTTTCACAGAACTTAAAAAAAACACTACTAAAATTTGTATAGAAACACAAAAGACCTAAAATAGCCAAATCAGTCCTGAGCAAAAAGAACAAAGCAGGAGGCATTACACTGTCTGACTTAAAATACATTACAAAGCTAAGTAATTAAAACAGCATGGCAGGGACCAGAGCTGTGGGGCAACAGACGGGGCTGCCACTAGAGATGCCATGGTGGCATCCTACATCACAGCACCAGTTTCCATCCTGGCTGTTCCCCTTCCAAACCAGCTCCCTACCCTAACCGAATGTGCCTGGGAGGGCAGCATATGGTGACCCAAGTACTTGGGTCCGACCACTTGCATGGGAGACGTGGAAGGAGTAACCTGGCCCAGGCCAGGCTCTTCTCGCCCACCCCCACCCATCACTCTGCCTTCCAAATACATAAATAAATCTTATAAAAAGCATGATATTGGCATAAAGCAGATCCACAGACCAATGGAACATACTAGACCCTAGAAGTAAATCCACACAGCTACAGACAACTAATCTTTCACACTGGCTTGAACACGCATTGACAAGAAGTCTTTTTAATAAATGGCGGTGGGAAAGCTGATGTTCACATGGAAAAGAATGACAGCAGAACTACCTTTCACTATGTACAAAAACCAACTCAAAATAGAATAAAGACCTAAAGTGAGATGTGAAACCTTGACACATCAGAAGAGAACACAGGGAAAACAGCTGGACACTGGAATGGCCACGCATCCTCATGATCAAACTCAAAAGCAGAGAAAGTAAAAGCAAAAATGGACAAACGAGACTTCATCAAACTAAAGAGCTTTTACAGAGCCAAAGAAACCAAGCGAAGAGACGATCCACAGACGTGAGAAAATACGCACAGGCTCTACGTCGGACGGGGGGCAACATCCAGAATCCACAAGGAACTCAAAAAATCAGTAATACTCCAGTTAAAAATGGACAGTGGATCTAAACAGGCCTTTCTCCCAGGAGCACCCAGAAGTGGCCAGCAGGGGCAAGAAAGGAATTCTCAGCATCACTAACCACCAGGGAAACGTGAATCAACAGCGGGAGAGCCCTCGCTCAGTAAGACTGGTTATCACCAGAACGAACGCGGTTATCAAGTGTCGGCAAGGGAGTGGAGAAACGAGCACACTACACACTGCTGGGCCACAAATTACAGGAGGGCGGGCCCTCAGAACACTAAGAACAGAACTGCACGGGACCCAGATGTACCCAGGAGAAATGCCACCCAGTAGAAGAGACACCTGCGCACCAGTCACAGCAGCCAATGAACGGGAGCCACCCGCGTGTCCGCCTCCGGGGCCTGGTGAGGACCGTGCAGGGTGCACGCACACGCACACGGCTCAGTGGTAAAAAGGAGGGGTTTTGTCCTCTGCTACGACTTGGCACTGGGTTTGTTATGCTAAGCGAAATGGCCGAGAGAGAGACGAGGGTCACGTGAGCTCACTCACTTGCGGTGTCTCAAACACAGATGCTCTGAACAAGGATTTTTGACGCTTTCACTGTAAAGCAACGTTAGGTGAACCTACCCTGATTGGATCTCATACAAGCTACACGTGTAACAAAACACCACCTAAACCCCATAAATATGCACAATTTTCCTTTGTCCACTAAAATTGTTCTGATAAAATAAATAATTTTAAAAAGTCAACCTGGGGCTGGCGCTGTGGCATGGCAGGCAAAGCCTCTGCCTGCAGTGCCGGCCTCCCACGTGGGCGTCGGTGTGGGGAGCAACCGGACTAGACTGAGTTACTGGAATTAAGACTTATTCTATGCATCTGCTCTCCCACAATATGGCGCTGGGAGAGAAGTAAACAGCTTCCGCACAGCTGCCTCCAGTTCAACTAATAAACTGTAGGACTTGCTATTGATTGGAGGAGAGCAGCGTACTCGGCGTGTGGGCAGCCGAGTTGGGATTGGCGGAGGAGGACTATAAAGGAGGAGAGAGACGGCATGCACCAGGAACATCTATGGGGAACATCTAAGGGGAACACCTGTGCAGCCCCCGAGAAGAGCCGGCCGGCGGTGTGCCGCTCCCCTGCGGAAGTGGGGAATGTGGCAGGGGGAACTGCCCTTCCACGGAGGTGGAAGGGATAGTAGCCAACCCGGGAAGAACCAGCAGCAAACCCGGGGAGGGCCGAGCAGACGAAAGAACAGCGCAGGGTCCTGTGTCGTTCCTCCACGAAGAGGGGGAGCGACATAATGGTGCCGTGACTCGGATAGGAAACCTAGGACGGATAGGAAACTTAGGACGGATAGAAAACTTAGGAGGGAAGAAACGTGACTCGGATAGGAAACCTGACTCGGATTAGGAAACCTAGCTCGGATAGGAAACCTAGGATGGATATGAAACTTAGGAGGGAAGAAACGGGAAGCCTAGGGAAAATACCAGAGAGAGAGACTAGCAAACAGCCTAGGGAAAAGCTGGACGAAAAAGGAGCCGGAAGAAGCTATTGAAAGCCTAGGCATAGACTCAGATACGGACTACGGGGGGAAGCTGGGAGAAATCTCTAAGGTCGAAAGCGAAAGTGAAAGCTAGAACAAACAGACTCGGATGTGGACTGTGGGGAGAGGCCAGGAGAAATGAGGGAGGAATATTGTTGGAAGAAAACTTAGGGAAACATACCGGGTAGAGAAAAATGTTAGGGAAATTGAAGCCGCGGAGGGCAGGCCAAGGCGGATACGAAAGCCACTTTGGGATTCTCAAGTTAGCCCGGGAATAGGGGGCGAAAAGTTGAAACCAGAAGCTGAAACGTAAGCCAGATTGGGATCCGTCTGATTAGCCCGGGGAGCAAAAGACGGGAAGCCAAATTGTGGGGCGGAGACGTATGCTGGGTTGAATTCGCCAGGCTAGCCCGGGGAACTTAGATTGAATGCTAGTGGTGGACACGTAAGCTACGCTGTGTTACTCGCGGAAGCCGCCGCGTGCAGAGAGAGCACGGGGCGTGAATAGATAGGGAACGGGGCTGGCGCGAGGCCGTGGTGCAGACGCGAAGGGCGTGGAGACCGCGGAGCGCGCGAAGCCAAGCCGCGCAAAGCCGGGAAGCTGCGCAGATGAAAGAGGCGCGGGCTGAAGCGGCTCAGAGCCGGCAAGGCGCCGAGAAGCAGCCTCGGGGCGGAGCTGCCGGCAGGGCGAGGCGCCGGGAAGCTGCAGGGATAAGAGAAATAGAAGTTTAGAAATAAAATGAGAGAAATAAGAATGCTGGGAGATAGAAGTAAAATGGGAGAAATAGGAATGCCCAGAGATAGAGAAATAGAGAAATAGAAAGGCCTCCCTACAACACTGCAATGTGAGAGCTTGGATTCGGTCTGCCTGATTAGGGAAGTGGTGAGCACCTGCGGGCGGCTAGCAGCTTATGCACCGCAGGTCACCGAAGACAGGCACATTATCAACACCAATAAGTCACCCCACAACATGGCAATGAGAGGGCTTGGATTCGGTCTGCCTGATTAAGGCGGTAAGCACCAGCAAGCAGCTCGACCAGAGTATGAGCTGCAGGTCACCGAAGATAGGCACGAATCAACACCAATAAGCCTCCTCACAATATGGCAATGAGAAGGCTTGGATTCGGTTTGCCTGATAGGGCTTGTAAGCCCCTGCAGGCTCGACCAGAGCATGCGCTGCAGGGCACCGAACACAGGCACGCATCAGCGCCTAAAAACCTCCTCACAACATGGCGAAGAGAGGACCCGGATTCGGTTTGCCTGATTGATAGGACTTGTAAGAGCCTGTGGCAACTCTAGCAAGTAGAGCAGAGTGTGTGCCGCGGGACACCGAAGACAGGCGCGTATCAACGCCAAAAAATAAAAAGAAAGGGGGATCTGTGGGGAGCAACCGGACTAGACTGAGTTACTGGAATTAAGACTTATTCTATGCATCTGCTCTCCCACAATATGGCGCTGGGAGAGAAGTAAACAGCTTCCGCACAGCTGCCTCCAGTTCAACTAATAAACTGTAGGACTTGCTCCTGATTGGAGGAGAGCAGCGTACTCGGCGTGTGGGCAGCCAAGTTAGGATTGGCGGAGGAGGACTATAAAGGAGGAGAGAGACGGCATGCACCGGGAACATCTATGGGGAACATCTAAGGGGAACACCTGTGCAGCCCCCGAGAAAGCCGGCCGGCGGTGTGCCGCTCCCCTGCGGAAGTGGGGAATGTGGCCAGGGGGAACTGCCCTTCCACGGAGGTGGAAGGGATAGTAGCCAACCCGGGAAGAACCAGCAGCAAACCCGGGGAGGGCCGAGCAGACGAAAGAACAGCGCAGGGTCCTGTGTCGTTCCTCCACGAAGAGGGGGAGCGACACGTCAGTTTGAGTGCCGGCTGTTCTACTTCTAGTACGGCTCTCTGCTACGGCCTGGGAAGGCAGTGGAAGATGGACCAAGTCCTTGGGCCCTGCACTCGCATGGGAGACCCAGAAGGAGCTCCCAGCTCCTGGCTTCCAATCGGCCCAGCTCCAGCCGCTGCAGCCATTTGGGGAGGGAACCACAGAGGCGAGTCGGGTGGGACGGACACAGGCGGCCGCTGCGCTCTAACGTGAGCGGTGGGCCCGCTCACCTGGGAAGCCGTCGTCGTCCAGGTCGCCCAGGCTGGCGATGCTCTCCCCGAAGTGTGCGTTGTAGGCGCCATCCCCAGCCAGAGCCAGCTGCTCCTCCAGGGCTCCCTGGGAAACAGGATGGAGGGGTGAGAGGGAAACAGAACAAAGACAAACAGAACAAAGCGAAAAACAATAAAAACCAGAGCTGCGACACGGCCCTCCGAGAGCGCTCCCTTGCCAGGAAACACCTGGGAGGCAGCACAGGCACCCAAGCTTCTCGCCCCGGGGGCAAAGCAAGTCCTTTACCCAGGTGCGCCGTGGAGGGCAGGAAGTGGCGGGCTGGCCATGACGACAGCTGCCCTTGTCCCCACAACTCGCCCCTGGCCAGCCACGGCCCACCTGCTCCCCTGCTGTCCCCGCAGCGGCCCTCTCCCCACAGCTGTTCTAAAGGGGCACACACGTCTCTACCTTTTCTCTCCCGTCCCTTGTGGTGCAAATTCACGAAGATGCTTTTGCAAAGCACACGGCCAACGGCTCTTCAAAAAGTTCACGGAAATGTACACTATGAATAGGTACGGACTTCAATTTTTTTTTTTCATCAAAATATTTACCTTTGAATTCCACTTTTCTAGAAACCTTCTGAAGCACCTTGAACTAGCAATTCTGATAGAAAGAGTCAGGGTTCCAAACAAACACCTTGGCCGGTTTATCAGGCCTGGCTCAGGTCGGAATTTCCCGGGCCAGCTGTGAGAGGGGGAGAGCGGTCAAGGCAGAAGGTGTGGGAAGGGCCACTCGCTCCCCAAATCGCCAACATGTGAATCTCAGAGCCGGCACCAGGACCCAGGGTGCTGCTCTGGGACGGCAGAGTGTTTGCCCCACCCCAGCGTACCCATAAGCCACTGCGGTCTGGCTTGGTCAGGACCAAGGCTTGCTCGCCATAAACACAGTCTGCAACCTGCAAACGCTAAGGACATGATGATTCCTGAGTCAGCAAAGCTCCCCAACCCAAACAACAACGCCATCACCACCCTGGAGCCGAGGGGGCTGCTGCCAGGACCCCACGGTGGGTATCAGAACCACAGATGCTCACGCTCCTTACGTAAGATGCTGCCGCGCTGGCACAACCTCTGCGCCTCAGTCGCCTCCAGATTGCTTGCCTAACACAAGGTTATGACACATAAACGCTAGCGGTGCTGCGTGGGTTAGGAAACAGCAGCAAGAACCAGAGTGTGCATGTGCAGTACAGAGGCAACCTCCCCCGAGCAGGTGCAACCCACGGCTGGCTGAGTCCACGGATGTGGCAGCCCTGAGTATGGAGCCTTCGCTGGATGCACTGATTTGCTCCTGGTACAGAGACGGGCAAGAGGAGAAGGCACCAATGGCTGTCTACGTAGCAGGTGCCGTGTAGCCACCCCCTCATCTGAATCACACCAGGACTCCACAAGGACACGATCCTTCCCACTTCAAGGACAAGGAAACTAGGTCACCAGCTTCGGGCTACCTAGTCACGTCACGTGGGCTAGTGTAGGGAGCAACTGAGACTAGACTAAGTTACTGGAATTAAGACTTATTCTATGCATCTGCTCTCCCACAATATGGCGCTGAGAGAGAGACCAAACAACCTCTACGCAGCTGCCTCATCAGTTTGATAAGCTGCAGGAGCTGATCCTGCTCCTGATTGGAGGAGAGCAGCGTGCTTGGCGTGTGGGCAGCAGAGCTGGGATTGGTGGAAGAGGACTATAAAGGAGGAGAGAGACCACATGCACCAGGAACACCTAAGGGGAACATCCGGATAACATCTGAGCAGCCCCCGAGAGAGCCGGCTGGCGGTGTGCCGCTCCTCCACGGAAGCGGGGAAAGCGGAGGGGGTTCCGCCCCTCCAGGGAGGTGGAGGGGCCGGTAGCTAACCCGGGACGGCGTCGTTCCTCCGCAAGTGAGGGATCGGCAGCTAACCCGGGAAGAGCCGGGCAAAGAGAACAGCGCAGGGTCCAGTGTCGTTCCTCCGCGAATGGGGGAGCAACAGGCTAGGAAGTGCCAAAACCAAGGAAAAGGACGCCACACAGTATAACTCCAGGAGCCCTGAGAGAGCAGGAGCCAGGAGCCAGGCGGGGTGGGGACAGACACAGTGTGCCCTTCAGACGTCGCTGAGTCGGCTGAAGGGACCTGACTGAACGCTCTGCACACGTCTGTGCAGAACAGGCCACGCCAAAGGTGGCTCCCTGATTGGTTCATGTAGCATGTCTTATTAGCATACACTTTCAGATCCCTGATTATCTGTTATCCCTGCCTTCTGATTGGTTGGTATTTTGGCCTCCCTACTGGTTGTTATTCTGCCCCTCCCCTTGACTGGTTACAATTCTACTCACTTTCCAGAAAGGGGCCAATCAGAGGGAGCCAATTTGTGTATAAAAGAGCCAGCACTGGCAAGCTTCGCTGGCGACAGCTCCCTGCACACCAGGTTTCGCACTTTCAATCAAGCTCACTCTGCTCACTGGCCCCGTCCATGTGGAAATCCTTCTTCAAGGTGAGACGAAACAGATCGCCCTCATCCTCCCACAGCACCATGGTTCAAACTCCCACCCAGCCCCCAAGCTTCCTGCTCTTCCACCCCTCCATCCGCCTTGCAATCAATGTTCAATGGGCCAGGGTTCCACGGGAGTAAGATACCCTCGTCCTTGGGGACATGCCGGCCAGGGAAGCACCATGAGTAGTGGCATCACACCCACAGCGGGTCTGGGACACTATCATGCTCCACAATTCCACTCCTGACGCAGACACCAGTGGATCTGCTGGGCCCAGTGCCCGGGAAAATGTTTCGGCCTCCTGCAGACACGCTGGCAGGCACGCTCACCGAATGCCCACTGCTGTTCCCCACACAGCGACCTCATTCCTGCCCAAGTCCCTCCCTGCTGCGCCTTCCTGGCACGGCCAAGAGTCATCGCCATCATCCAGAGAAGCGTCTTCCCTCCCAGGTCTTGGAGGAGCCTGCAGACCTCAGAGGCACCACGCAGCGTGAGCGGCTGTGGCTCTCTCTTTGTCCCCTGGCTCTCCCTATGCTGACCAGCCTCACATTCTGGCCTCAGTCTCCACAGTTGCACGCCCAGCGCATGCCTGCATGATTGCTAGGTCCCACCCCCACACTCATACCCCTCTGCCCAGCTTCGTACTCACGTTTCCTCTGTTGATGTAGACGGTCACCTGCCCCTCGTCCCTGATCTCAGAAAACATGGGGGCCCCCACCAGCAGGTCAGAGAGGCCATCGCCGTTCAGGTCCACTGCGCACAAGGAGGAGCCGAAGTAAGAGCCCATCTGCAACCAAGGGGAGGGCAACAAAGCGTTCAGTGTCTGTGCTCCCACAGAAGCCTCACCCTCCTCCTCCACCAACACCCACTCCCCGCCCCACGGCGGCTGTGACGACCCCCAGCCCCACAGTGACTGTGACGACCCTCAGCCCCTTGGCAGCTGTGACGACCCCCAGCCCTGCAGTGACTGTGACGACCCTCAGCCCCGCAGTGACTGTGACAACCTCCAGCCCCACGGCGGCTGTGACAACCCCGACACTGCCCGGGCAGCCTCAGTGGGCTTTCTGGCAGCCAGCAGGGCCCAATCTGAGAGCCAAGCTAACTGGCTTGGGGTTCCCGTCTCCTGAAGTCCCCTCACAGGCAGACAGAGACCCCCTGCCCGGAGAATGCAGCGCTGTTTTTAAACATCTAAGAGGAGGCTACACATGGAGTCGCCACAGTGAGAAGGTGCCCCAGGGCTGGCATCAAGACACAGAGGTTGCAGCCTCTGCCTGTGACGCCAGCATCCCACGTGGGAGCCTGTGTGAGTCCCGGCTGCTCCACGTCCAATCCAGCTCTCTGCTGTGGCCCGGGAAAAGTAGCAGAAGATGGCCCAAGTGCTTGGGCCCCCACACCCACGTGGGAGACCAGGAAGAAGCTCCTGGCTCCTGGCTTTGGTCTGCCCAGCTACTTGGGGAGTGAACCAGCGGATGGAAGATCAATCTCTCTCTCCCCCTTTCCTTCTCCCTCTCTGCAACTCTTTCAAATAAATACAATAAATCTTTTTTTTTTAAGTGCCTCATATATGTGGCATTTGACAAGGCCAGGCGAACAGGAATATGAAAGTTCACCAGACATGAAAATAAATATCTCAGGAAGAAGTCAGGGCCTCTCCAGGGTCTGGGCGGCTAAAGACGGCCGAGGGGGGCAGGACGTGAAGTGACAGAAGAGGTACCACTGGGAAGGGGGCAGAGCCGCTGCACACGCAGGGGCCCCGAGCCACAGCACTCGGCTCCTGCGCCTTCCACTGCAGGACGGTGCAAAAGCAAAGTGGATCCAGCGGAAGCGAGCTTGCAGCTCTGCGCTGTGCCCCTTCCCCAGGGACGGGACCGTGAACCCCGGCCAGGCGGGGCAGCCCGCGACCTCGGGGCACGCACTGCCACTCCAGAGCACCGATGGCGGGGATCAGGTGCGGGGACTGCGTGTTCAGCCTCTCTGTGTTTCTCACCAACGACGGGGCAAGGGACCGTGACTCCACGGAAGCCAAGCAGCCCCAACAGGGGCTCGTCTTCCAGCAGAGCCTACTCTACACTAAGCATTCCAAATCCAGGAGTGGCTCCCGCCCAACGACAGCCCAGGGGAAGACCAACCTGCAGACAATCAAGCTTCCCCTTCTTCAAGAGAAGCCGAGAACCTACAATGCCGTGGAAAGTGCCCAGTGTTCAATGCTGGCATTCATAATTCACAGGCATTGCACAGGCCAAACACAAAATGCTGTAGGCTCTATCTTTGCCAAAGGCTGCCAGTTTTGCAATCTCCATTTTAAAATAATAGTAACAACAATAATAATAATAACATATATGTTTAAGTGCCGCCCTTCTAAAATAAATGTTTTCAAAGGGCTCTGGTTTTATGAACACAAACAAGCCTTTCTCTCATCGCCTGGAGCAAGCTGGCGGCTGAGGTCGAGCCTGCTCCAATCTACTTCCTGCGACGGCGCTGGCACAGCAGGGCTTTGCGGTGGCCTCTCAGAAATCCTCCCCCACTGCCTGGCCCTTGCCAAAGCCACCGCTCTCCCCAGTTCTCCACAGAGCAGAGCACGGGGCAGGGCTGGAATCAGAGGTGGGGAGGGGCAGAACCCAAGTTGATAGTCACCCACTCGGTGGCCCTGCCCACTGCTGATCTGAGCCCCCTCCCCGCCCAGTGGGCTAGTTAAGTTGGCACCGCGGGCGGTGTTGCACCAGAGCCCCCTGGGCAGGAAGCTGCCCACCTAGCTTTTGAAGCACACGCGATCTGCGTAATCTGGGAATTCAACACAAGTCCAGGATGGCCACGATGCGCTCTTGGGAGAAGGCCCCTTGGTCAGAGCTCCCGGAAGGCCAGGAATGAGGAGCTGGGTGCCTGGAGAGACACGGGAAGCACCCAGGTGTCAGCGATGGCGCACGCACTGCGTGTGGAGACCAGGATCGCGCTACTTGGTGTTGGGTTTGCTTTTTCCTGATGGGGAGCCAGGATGCAGGATCCTCTGACCAGATTTGAGCCAAACAAAGCAGAAATGAATGGTGGGGAGGGGGGCTCGCTGGGCTGGAGCCCCGCCCTGTGTGCTGTGCTGGGCCCAGGGGTAAGTAAAGGCATCCTCGGACAGCCAGGGGCCAAGGCCTCGCCCCGAGAGCGAACGGAGAAGTCAGAAACCAGAAGGCCGCATTTCTCCTGGCGAGAGGCAGGATAAGCAACAGGAAGAGAGAGGACGCTGGCTTCAGAACCCGAGCGATGACGCCGGGGGCGGAGCTACCTGGAGACACTGGGACAGAGGCCCGAAACGAAAGGGCGGCTCCAGACGGTGTGATGGCAGGGGGAGGAGGAGGGCCCCGCGGTTCTGCAGCTGCGCCCCGCACAGCCAGGCCCCGCCGGCCCCTCCTCTGGAACAGGCTCTGTGTCCATCACACTACGGACATGCAAGTCTGTCCCAGAACGTGACCGCACCGTGTCCGCGGGGAGTCTGGACGAGTGCGTGCCGGTTCACCTGGTCCCTCACAGCACCTACGGCTGATCCACCCCCGCACCTGACCAGCCTGGGCAGAGGTGGGTGGCTGCGTTAAGTTAGTCTCTGGGGAGCCGGCGCGTGGCACAGCGGGTAAAAGCTGCTGCCGGCAACACCAGCATCTCACACGGGCACCGGTTTAAGTCCCGGCTGCTCCACTGCCCATCCAGCTCCCTGCTATGCGCCCGGGAAAGCAGCAGAGGACAAACCAAGTGCTTGGGCCCTGCACCCACGTGGGAGACCCAGAAAAAGCTTGTGGCTCCTGGCTTTGGTCAGGCCTTCCCAGGCTGTTGAGGCCATCTGGGGAGTGAACCAGTAGATGGGAGATTCTTTCTTTCTCTCTCTCTCTCTTTCTCTCGCCTCTGTGTGTGTGTGTGTATGTGTGTGTGTAACCTTGACTTTCAAATAAGTAAGTCTTTAAAAAAATAAATAAGTAAGTCTTTAAAAAAATAAATAAGTACGGCAGGCGCCGCGGCTCACTAGGCTAATCCTCCACCTAGCAGCGCCGGCACACGGGGTTCTAGTCCCGGTCAGGGCGCCAATTCTGTCCCGGTAGCTCCTCTTCCAGTCCAGCTCTCTGCTGTGGCCCGGGAGTGCAGTGGAAGATGGCCCAGGTGCTTGTGCCCTGCACCCCATGGGAGACCAGGAGAAGCACCTGGCTCCTGGCTTTGGATCGGCGCAGCACCGGCCATAGCAACCACTTGGGGGGTGAACCAACAGAAGGAAGACCTTTCTCTCTGTCTCTTTCTCTCTCTCTAACTCTGCCTGTCAATAATAATAATAATAATAATAATAAATAAGTAAAGTTAGTGTCCAAAGCAGGGTTGTTCAAGAAGAGAAGGAACAAGTCCAGGTTGTTGCTGATGCCGGCCTGAGCCGGCCGAGGCAGCAGGGAGTGGAGGGGAGGGCAAAGCGGGTTAGGGGGCTCCGCTGTGACAGAACACCAGGAGGCTCGGCAGCCAGGGTGGCAGCATGTCCCCCCGGCAGCAGTCACCGCCAGGAACACTTTAACTTCACGCCTTCGAGCTCAGGTGCGTTGGCAGCGGAGGGAGCGGAGTTCGCTTGCCCGGGGGTTATTTCTTGGAGAAGGATCTGAAGTGTCGGGCTTCCTAGCACTCACATCCGGGGGCCTCCCTGTAGCACACAGCCTGTGGCTATTTATTTTCTAACCTAAGGCGTGCTTGGAAAACCTCAGTCATTTTCCAATGTTGTTGCTTCGGGGTTTTGGAAATGTTAGAATAACACAGGCCCGCACAGTTCCTGGTGGGGGGAGGTGCAAAGCCGATGTGAGAAAAATGCAGCGCTGACTTTGCGGATGAGTTGTTTTTTTATTCAGATGAGTGGCACCATCATCCCTGACATCTGGATAGAGGACTGCGAAAACTGCCCAGAAGTCTGTGAGGGAGACCCAGACTCAGAGGAGGGCTCGGCATACCCAATATGGGATCGGTGGGATGGTTCCAGGCCAGCGGGCAGCAGGACTAACACAGCAGGGGCAGAACTGGGGCGCGGGGAGGGAACAGGGCTCTCCCACTGTCTCAGGGCAGGGAGGGTGGATGCACCCCCAGCATTCTTGGCTCCTGCGGTCTCCTCACTACCAGCGCCGCTCTCCCACTGTCTCAGGGCAGGGTCGGGTAGATGCACCCCCCAGCGTTCTTTGCTCCTGCGGTCTCCTCACTACCAGCGCCGCTCTCCCACTGTCTCAGGGCAGGGAGGGTGGACACACCTGCCGGTGCACTCCTGTCTCCCGCAGTCTCCTCACTGCCGGCGCCCTCCGCTCCCTCCCAGAGCTCCGCCACATCCATCCTCCAAACTACCCCAAACCTCACGGCCTCAACCAGGCGATCTCAGCCAAACACCCTGGGATGCACGCTGCACTGAGAACAGCTGACAAGCCCGGGATAACGTGGTAGCACAGTCAAGGCCTCGTGGCGTGGATCGTGGCGTGGATCGTGGCGTGGCAGGGAGCCTTCAGGGCGGGGCCCGCTTCAGGGCAGCCTCCTGCTCTGAGGTTCTCAGAGAGACAGGGTGGCTTCTGTCCGGATGTGTGTGCGTGACCAGAATGGCAGTGACAGTGAGGACACAGGGAGAGGGGTGCCCAGCACTGGGCTGAGATGGGGACGGCGACGTGCACCTGTCCACCTCTGTCCTGTAAAAGCCATCACTCACGTGCAATAGCTCTGCCACCTGTCCTCCTCTGCCCTGACCTCCCCGGGCTTGCAGGTGCACACGCAGGAGAAGGGGCAGAGTGGACACGGAGGCAGGAGGCAGGAGGCAGCCTCGTGACACGTGGGATGCCAGTGCCTGAGCCAGGGACAACCTCTGAATGTCTGCGCTGTCACTCAGCACTGCACAGACTCAGCTCCTACACGATGCCTCCTAAAGTAAGCCCACAAAACCCACAGGTTTCACACACAGCTGAGACTAGTGCAGACAGGACCAGCAAACGAACACGAAGCCTCTATGTGAAAGTTGTAGAAAGTGCTGAGTGACGCCTCGTGGTCCCGCTCGCAAACGGAACCCAGCACTTACCCCGGGAGGGCTCACCTTTTTACCTGATGCCTGAAAAACCTTGGTCAGCGTGCCGGATCGCCGATCAGCTCTGAAAATATAAACCTGCGGGGTGAAACAAAGGTCTGGTTAGGACGGAAGCAATGACCACGGCTGTCCTCAGCTTGTTCCGAGGAGTTCTGCTAAAACCAGGCATGTGGCAGGTGCGCTCATCCCGAGGACGGCCAGGCCTACGCCCGTGCAGCCTCGAGATGCGTCAGGAGCCCAGTGCTCCCCCTAAGCCCCGGGAGAAAAAAGGAGGAGGACTCGGGGCATAACTAAAGCTGCACGAAGCCAAAGCCAAGCACGGGAAGGAGCCGGAGGGGGACGGCCAGGCAGCTGGACAGCACTGGATGTCCCTGCTTTGAAGGGTGCGTGACGCCAGGGCTCAGTCTTGGAAATCTCTCTCTCTCTCTCTCTCTCTCTCTCTCTCTCACACACACACACACACACACACACACACACATACACACATACACACACACAGAGTCAGCTGTAAAGAACAGAGAGGGTGAGCAGGGTTCACACTCTGAGTCCAGCAGAACTCCCAGGCAGAAGGAAGCAGTCGGGGGGTTCTCCCTACCTGTCACACATCCGCCAGCTACCCAGGCGATAGCTCAGGTCAGCGGCCCCCACAGTGGAGGCAGCACCCGCCCCGGCCGACCCCTGCCACCCCACAGGCCTTCCCCTCACCTTTCCGACGCCTTCGTCCTGGGGGGCACCTCCCACCACGTCGGTGGTGGACGGGTGAGAGAAGTGGCCAGCGGTCACTGCATAGCCTGGACAGCACGGGTGGAGAGCAGGGACAGGGTTGAGAAAGAAACACCCATCAGAGGGAGGAACCACTCAGGCGTCCCCGATACAGACAGGTACGCTGCAGCCGCCCTGGAGACAACCCCCAGGGAACAAACGGCAGCTGCCCATCTTCTCCCTGGCACTGTTCCGAAGGCCATGGGGGCATGGAAGAGCGCCTCCTGGGGTCCTCCCAGGAACCCGCACGCGCTCAGCTACAACGGCCATCCAGTAACCACACGCACCTGAAAGGCGGAACTGGACGAACAGGTGCATGCGTACCAACCACGCGGCCCCCACCCCGCTCAAACGACAGCACTGCAGAACCAGAGCCCCCGGGTTCCCTCCCGCCCTTTCCCAGTCACTGGGAGCGTCGTTCCGCTCTCCACCACTACACGCCAGCTTCGCCTTTTCTAAACTCCATTCAGCACGACACCTGGACATTTCTCTGCTTGCTTTTTGTTCTTGCGCTGAGCAGGTCCAGGGGATGCGTGCGTCCCACCTGTGGCCCTGGTGCTGGGCAGTCACGTGGGCTGCTTCCAGCCTGGGGCCGAGCTGAGTCTCGTTGCTATGAGCATTCCCAGACAAGCCTCTGACGCTTCCATTTCTTCTGTCCAGCGGCTCTGTGCCTGTGCCTCCTGTTCTACAGATTTAGAAGGAGCAGCACATGCTGAGCAATGTGCCCCAGATCACACCCAACCTGCGGCCTCTGGAGCCCTGGCTGATGACCACGCTCATGCTCCTTCTAGGGAAAAGGTCAAAGCGGACATGGATGGATGGATGGACGGACGGACGGTCGGTCAGTCAGCCTAAGAATCTAATGCAAACGTGATCTACGGACAAAAGCGACGGTAGACTGGGCTTGGTCCTCGTGCCTCCTGCCCAGCTGGGAGGCTGAGATCCTCCTCTGGCCAGCCCTCTCCCAGCTGCCGTCCACTCCCCAAACCTTGCCGTCCCCCTCAAGCCCTGTGCTGGGATCGTAAGCTGCTCACGTCTGTGACGACACCGCGTGGCTGACTTCGCCCAAGCCGAAGCCCACACCGCTAAGAGACGGACGCGTCAAAGCCTCCAGACGGCTGCAATCCCACGGCGCGGGGGGGAGGGGGGGGCTCTGCTCTGTACACAGGGAGACGCCGCAGACCCCGCAGTTTATTTAAACCGCCTTTCTTCTGCCTTCTCCTCACTCCACTGCAGTGAGCTCGTGCGGGATTGCTACTACACGGCCGGAACTGTGCCACGCCCTGGGAACGTGAGACCCCGCCTTGGCAGGGGTTTGGCCATGGTGGCAGGTGGCATTTCGGTGGCTCACTCAGGGGAGGTGGCCCAGGCTCAGCCTCTGCGCCCCAGCTCTGCCACATGACGTCAGCGAGCTGCAGGACCTCTCTGCACGTCAGTCTCCGAAACCACAACACGTGGATGATAACGGCGGCCGCCTCATGAGGCTGTGTCAGGAATTCCGTGGACACAGAGCCACAGGAGCGGGGCGAGTACAGCAGCCCACACCCCTGAGGCTCAGAGCAAACCCATGGCAGCACCCATGTCACAGGGAAATGGCCAGCAGCAATGTCCTGCCCTGACCTAACCAGGAACTCCCCCCGACGCCCCAGGCAGGCGGGGACCAGGGCTTCCCTGACTGTCTTGTCCCCTGCAGGCCTCCCTAAGCTCAGCTTCACTTTCAGTCCAGAACTAGAGCACTGGAGGTGTGGACTAAGGAAAAGAATCTTCTCATTGTCATCAGCACGAGCAAAGACAGCCCGTCTCTTTTCTTAAATGGGCAGGGCCTGGGCCCAGCACCACCCGTGCTGACGGCTGCTAAATCAAATTGTGTCTTTCTAGAAGACTGGAAAGGTAGAGACAATCAGAAAAATTTCTCTGATTTTTATTTTTGCGATGTAGACAGACAAAAGGAGAGAGAACTCTCATCCTCTGGTCCGCTCTCCAAACGCCCACAACAGCCAGGAGTGGGCCGGCCTGAAGCCAGGAGTCAGGAACCCAACCTGTCACGCCCGTGAGTGGCAGGAAACAAGTCCTGCAGCGGTCAGTGCCGGCTCGCAGGGTCTGCAGGAGCAGGAAGCTGGGGTCGGGAGCTCGAGGTGGGCACCAAACCCAGCCCAACGCGGGCCGCAGCTGCCTGCCCTCCGGGTCTTGTCAGTAAACCTCAACCCGAGACTGCCACCGTCATGGTGATTTCTGGCTCTTCCTAAAAGTCGCTTTGTCACCAGGAGGCGGGGACCCCATTCAAGAGTCCAGAATTCCCTTGCATTCGTTTATATCTGAACCTGAGAAACTGTTCAAAGAAGGAAACACAGCGTCTGCCTCCCCTGTGGTGTAGCTGTCAGGCTGTTCATCAAATCACCCAGTTGGAGTTCAGGTCCCTTCTACGGCTTCCACTCCGTGTGGGACTAGATCCCACGGCTTCCTGGCTAAAAGCACCCCTAACCAGAACTTCTTCTTTCCACCAACAAAGCAGTCACTTGTGAGCTTGGGGGAACTGGCCCTGCCGCCGTCTCTCACCTGCACCTCCCCGTCACTCACCCAGGTAGGTGTACCGCCTGCTCATGATCACATCGTCATTCAGCTTGAAATAGGTGTTGTCCGTCAGGTTCAGCACTTTGACCGTCCCAGCCCAATAGAACGACCCTGGGGCGCCCATCACCACCAGCTCCTGCCAGAGAGGAACGCAAGGGTTAACGGGGACGGAAGCAGAGGAGGGGTGCAAAGAGGACCACAGTCGATCCAGGAGAACCCAGGAGTAAGTCAGAAACACTGCACCAAGAGCCGTGAGGACGGCAGACGCACCAGGTTCCTGGTCTTCCGGAAATTGTACACAGGCAGGATTACGAGGACTGACAGGGAGACAGGAGGAGCAACACGCCTGTTCCTGCCCTGCCCACAGACAAGGGTGCACCTGCTCGTGTTTCCCCGACTTTACACCAAGATCAAACATGGCAATGGCAAACGACTGGCACTGTCCTAAACCTCACAACCCCAGGGAACAGCGCTCAGAGAAGGCGGCGACAGCCCACAGCCCTGAGACAGCCTGCCACCCCGCGGCCGCGCCTGCCTGACACCCAGCAAGACGGAAGCAGGAGCCAACATCAGCTGTGCAAAGACTCTGCGGGTCCTCGAGGGAAACCCTCCAGGGATGAGAGACCGTCTGCTGGGAATGCCCACCGCAGACTCGGAACCAGAACAGGTCAACAAGGGGAGGAGGAGAGAGCACGGACAGCGCGAGGCAGGATGACTGCCAACCACAGCAGAAGGCCAGGCGTCCCAGCGTCCACAGCCTGAGAGCACCTGTGCGGCAGACCACGTGATGGCCTGCAGGCATGGTCACGGGAGACCTCGAAGAAGCTCCTGGCTCCTGGCCGTTGTGGCCATCTGGGGAGTGAGCCAGCAGATGGAAGACCCCTCTCTCTCTCTCTCTCTCTCTCTCTCTCTCTCTGCCTTTCTAATAAATAAAATAAATATTTTTAAAAAAGAAAAACACACAGACGAAGGTTGGGAGGATGAGCCCCACTACACGATGGGTTTTTCCAGACCAGAGATGGGGTGACAGGGACGGCCCCTTCTCTCTCTTCCCCCAAAGCTTATTTTTTGTCTCTCACAATTCAGGGACGGGCGGTTTTCAGGGCTCTGGCGACAAGTGCACCGGTCAACTCCTCCAACTAAACCAGTGCCTCGGACAGCAGGCCCAGGACCCCCGGCTGCCGCTGGTCTCCCCAGCACGCTGTGCGCTCCCCGCAACGCCCCACCCCTGCTGTGCTCTGACCCTCTCTGGGCCTTCACAAGCCGGCTGACACGCGGGTCAGTCTGGGACAACGCTGCTGAGAAAAGAGAACACAGCCCGGGTCCGCTCCTGGGAGGTTCTCGAAGCGCCAGGCTGCGATGTCGGACAGCGGTCAGGACAGGGTGCTCCCGGGGCACTGCCAGCAGAGGGGGGAGAGGAAGCTGCCCGGGCAGCGGCCACGTCTGGGCTTGATGCGGATGGGGCGACACGGCGGACACGGCGCACGCGTCCGACAGAGCTCAGCCTCTGCACGCCTCCTGCCGCTGGATCTACCCAGCCTGACGTTCAAAGCTTCTGAAACAGGGATTAAAGACGGGCAAGGAAGCCATCGCTCCCACGCGCCACACGTGCCCGCGGGATGACACGGCTCCTTGGCCACGGCTCCAGCCTCCTTCCCCGGGAGGGAGCCCCATTCGCTGAAGTATCCACACGGCGAGGGAAATAACAGAAAACATCCACAGAGATCGCTGGTTCTTCACCCATGATGCCCAGCGGGTACCTACAGTTATGCGTGAGCCATTGAGCACAGGACAGAGGTCACGCCCCTTTGAGTGACACTCTTGGCAGAAGGCAACGTGCAAGTGTGCAAGATACTTCAGAAAAAAATTCTAGAAACGACACGATCTTAGAGGAACCCCTGAGCTGTTGGCAAAACCGCACGGCCGAGGCCATGCAGGCTGGGGGAGGGGGAGCCCGGCCCAGGCCATGCTCTCGTGGCCGACACCCACCACCCGTCCCTCCGCTCACCGGAACATTCCGGGACCAGCCCTCTCCCACCCAAGCCCTAACCAGGCCCAGCTCCGCTCAGCTTCCCGGATGAGAGGGGGCGTGGCCAGGGCAGGCCGCCTTTGAGGACTTGGATCCACGCGGGATGGACACACCCCCATCTGCGCCCTCAGAGGCCACGGCGGACGAGGCAGAGCGACCCCTGCCTGCTCCCGGCATTTTCCTCTCCCTTCCACCCAAAGGAGAGAGACAGGGCCAGGCCTGCAAACCGCAGGCCCGGGTAGGGCCCGTGCACCAGGAAACAGGGCAGCCTCTCCCAAGAGCGTCCATTAGCAGCTTCTGCAGAGGCCCCCACAAGGCACCATCAGTGGACCGGAGCAGGCGCTGGGGGTCCCGGGCTGTGCCGACCAGGCCTCCGCCCAGAGGTCCCCTGGCCCCCAGGGCTGGCAGCACTGGCCAAAGCCTTCTCTCGTGGCTCAGAAGTAGCCGTCACCACTGTCACTCTAGTCAAATACAGAGAGGCCCCAGGAACCTCTCCGTGCCCCTTCATGCAGGCCAGAACCCAGAGGGCTTCGAGGCCCTGAGGGTGCTGACCTCACCATCAAGCACCCGGGGCCACGGGGCCATGGCCACAAGGCCAGAGAGGCCATCCAGTCCAGCTTGGGCAGCAGCTGCGAGCCCACGGAGGGGCCAGACCAGTTCCCAGCAAAGGCAGGCCCAATGGGGAGAGGTCAGAGGGAGGGCGGCGGGGTGGGGGCGGCGAGGGGCCCCACAGCCCCGTTTCCTGCTTAGCCGCAAACAGCCCAAGTCCCCCACTGAGGGAGGAAGGGAGTTCAAGGACCTCCTGTTCAAGGAGGCCGAAAGCCTGGGAACACAGCGGAGGACAAAAACCACAGGGGCGGGAGACAGTGGTCTGGGGTCAGTCGGCGACCGGGACCACGAGGCGGCAGCTGCAGGGCTGCCTTCTCGTTGCTGCCCCCTGCCTGCACGGAGCCCCCCCAGCAGGGGCCACAGGGCACTGCTCCCTGGGGCCCGAATTCCAGAGCCTGCAGCTGGACCGAGGCCCCCGCATCCCTGCCATCACCCCGAGCCTGCACCGCCCCTGGACAGCCTCACTCCTGCCCCCCACACACACACACACCCCGGACACGCACTGACTTGCCAGGGGCTGGGACCCTCGCAGGGAACGGCCGCTCTGATTTCTGTGGGGAACCTGCCTTCCCTCCCACGTCTGAGGGGAGGCGTCTCCCCAGCCCCTTCTGAGCACACCCCCCCCAAGACAGCCTCCAGACCGCAGCGCTCAGCTCAGGCCGGGTGCTGGTGCCTGCGTCCAGACGCTGCCACAAAGGACTCTGGGAATGTGCTCGGCGCCTCACTCTGCAGCATCCGATCCATCCTGCACCAGCCCCCCGGCAGCTCCCAGAAACCCCTTCCCCTGCTCCCCAGTGCTCTGGCCACACAGCCCCCAGGCCCTGCCCTCACAGGTTCTAACCCCTCCCCCAATCATTTTGAGCCCTGAACTGTCAGCCTCGCGGCCCGGAGGCATGGCCGGCCCACAGCACAGCCTCCCACCTGGCTTCCCTCTCCCCAAGCCCCAGCCACCTTCCCACTAGCACTGCCGCCCACTGCGGCGGTCGCGCACTCGGAACGCCAGCGCTCACTCTGCCTGCCGGCGCACTGGACCCGCAGCAGAGATAACAACCTAGTCCTTCCTGGGAGGGGAGAGCGCGGTGCAGCCTGCACCACCAGGAGCTGGAACAAGGCCTCAGCAACAGCTCCAGTCCGGCTGCTCCGCTTCTGATCAGCTCCCTGCTAACGTGCCGTGGAGAGCAGAGGAGGAACTGCCTGTCAAAGAAGTATAAAATCCTGGATGGGTGGATGGGTGGGCGGGTGGGTGGATAGAGAGATGGATGGGTGGATGGACAGATGGATGGGTGGAAGGAAGGGAGGGAGGAAGGGAAGGAGGGAGGGAGGGAGGGAGGGAAGGGAGGGAGGGAGGGCGGGCGGGCGGGCAGGTCACCACAGGAGTGGGTTTGTCCCCGCAGCAGCCACAAGCCACACGACTGGAGCTGTGAAGAGTCAGGGTGGGCGAGGCTCGGGAACAGATGCAGCCGGGAAGGTAGGAAGGCCTGCAGGCCGTGGGAAGGCGTCTGGGTTTATCCCAGGTGGGATGGGAAGACACGGGAGCACTGTGCTGATTTTCAGTTTTTCAAAGATGGCTCTGGCCACGCGTGGAGGAGGAAGCAGGGGCTCTGCCGGGGGCTGAGGGCAGGACAACGGGGCTCAGGCACGCGGGGTGACATAGGTGTGGACAGAAACCTTCTGTGATGTGCGTTAGGGGCACAGGAGGTGGGACTTGCTGCTGGCCGCTGGCCGCTGGCAGGAGAGTGAGATAAGAGGAGAATCGTTTAACTTCTGCTCCCAACAGGTACGAGGACTGGAGATGCCATTCACAGGGCCTGCGTGGACGTCTGGGCAGAGCAGGTTATCCCAGGAATGGGTCGGCACAGCAGGAGTGACTGAGGGTGAGGGACACGCTCGGGAGGGAGGCTACGTCCCATTCCCGGTTTGCGAGCGAAGACAGTGAAACCACTGTCCACCCCGTCCTCTGCTGCGGGGGAACACTTTATTTTATTTATTTATTTTTTTGACAGGCAGAGTGGACAGTGAGAGAGAGAGACAGAGAGAAAGGTCTTCCTTTGCCGTTGGTTCACCCTCCAATGGCCGCCGCGGCCGGCACACCGCGCTGATCCAAAGCCAGGAGCCAGGTGCTTCTCCTGGTCTCCCATGGGGTGCAGGGCCCAAGCACCTGGGCCATCCTCCACTGCACTCCCTGGCCACAGCAGAGAGCTGGCCTGGAAGAGGGGCAACCGGGACAGAATCTGGCGCCCCGACCGGGACTAGAACCCGGTGTGCCGGCGCCGCAAGGCGGAGGATTAGCCTAGTGAGCCGCGGCGCCGGCCAGGGGAACACTTTCTACCTCCTCCTTGAACTTGAACAGGGGACAGTGTCGCTTCCGACACGAAGGGGCGTCCTCCACGCGGTGTCTGTCCCCAGGCCTCCTCCAGCTCTCTCCCCACTGTCTGGCACTGAGTGCCGCAGACAGGCGGCCTGGGAGAGCCAGGCCCATAGGCCAAGCCATGGGGTTGGGGTCTTAATGCTCTGTGGAATGTGAAGCCTGGGGTCAGAGTGACGTATGAGACGCTGGAAGATTCCTTAGGCTGCAGTGCATAAGACACAGAGGTCAACGATGGCCCGGGGTTGGTGATGCAGACGTCCTCAAACTGTGCGGTGCTGACAGCGACCGTGTCGGGCCCGTACAGGACACCACGCACGCCGTGAGCGGGTTCCACTGCTGCACATGCCAGCATGGGTTTTTAAAGGGGACCGAAGGAGGGCAGCTGGGGAAGGTATCTCCAGGAGACGATGGTGGCCTTTCTGGAGGCAGGGTGCTGACAATGGACGTGACGGAGTGACAGCCAAAAGCTGTCGTGCTGGGGCTATGTTTTGGAGGTTTGGAAAACAAGACTCCAGATGAGCCAGAGGTGGAGTGAACTGTGTTTTCTTTCGTTTTTTTCTGTTCAACTGAACAGATGACGGTACCACTCACAGAGCCCGGCGTGTCACTGTGCACACGGCAAAAGTCACCAAAACATTAAGACATGAGCAGTTGATAGGAAAGTCAAACTTAGAGTGGACGAGGGCCACCTTGGAAAATGGTCCTGGGGTGGGTATTTGGCCTAGTGGTTAAGCGGTCTCCCAGGCTGCACAGCTGGCTTCAGCTCCCAGCTCCCCTGCTAATACCGGCCCTGGAAGGCAGCAGGTGCTGGCCCAAGTAGCTGAGTCCCTGCCCCCCACAGGGGAGACTGCATTCCTGGTGCCCAGCGTTGGCCTGGCCCAGCCCTAGCCCTTGTGCACATTTAGGGAGTGAACCAGCCACGGGCGCTCTGTCTCTCTGCCTACCAAATAAATTTTTCTTTTTAAAGAAAAAGAGAAAGCAGTCATTTGAAACACACCTTCAAGGGTTAGCATTGTGGCTCTACCTCTCTCTGTAACTCTTTCAAATAAATAAAATAAATCTTAAAAAAAAAAAAAGAAGTGGAGCAGTCAGGGCTCCTGGGAGGCAGCAGGTGATGGCCCAGTGAGGTGGGTCCTGCCCCCTGCTTCCCACTTCAGCCCCCCACAGCCGCTGCCACTGCGGGCATTTGGGGAGTGAAACAGTAAATGGGAGCTCTCTCTCTCTCTTACCTGTCTCTGTCTCTGAAAAGGAAAATTTATTTTTTTTAAGATTTATTTTATTTATTTGAAAGAGTTACAGAGAGAGGTAGAGACAGAGAGAGAGGTCTTCCATCTGCTGGTTCACTCCCCAGATGGCCGCAATGGCTGGAGCTATGCTGATCCGAAGCCAGGAGCCAGGAGCTTCTTCCGGGTCTCCCACATGGGTGCAGGGGCCCAAGGACTTGGGCCATCTTCTACCGCTATCCCAGGGCACAGCAAAGAGCAGGATTGGAAGTAGAACAGCCGGGACCAAACTGGCACCCATATGGGATGCTGGTGCTGCAGGCGGCAGCTTTAACCCACTGTGCCACAGTGCCGGGCCCTGCTCCCCTTCTGATCCAGCTCCCTGCTACTGTGCCTGAAAAGCAGCAGAGGACGGCTCAAGTGCCTGAGCCCCTGCCTCCCAGGAAGGAAAGCCAGATGGAGTTCCAGGTTCTGGCTTCAGCCTGGCCTGCCTCAGCCCTGGCTGTTGCAAGCATTTAGGGAGTGAACCCGGAGATGGAAAATCCACCTAGTGACTGTGCGCGCACTCTCTTTCCCTCCCTCCTCCCTCCCTCCCCCTCTCTCTACTTTTCCAATAGATAAAAATATGGCCGGCGCCGAGGCTCACTGGGCTAATCCTTCGCCTCGCGGCGCCGGCACCCCGGGTTCTAGTCCTGGTCGGGGCGCCGGATTCTGTCCCGGTTGCCCCTCTTCCAGGCCAGCTCTCTGCTGTGGCCCAGAAGGGCAGTGGAGGATGGCCCAAGTGCTTGGGCCCTGCACCCCATGGGAGACCAGGAGGAGCACCTGGCTCCTGGCTTCAGATCAGCACGGTGCGCTGGTCGCAGCGCGCCGGCCGCGGCGGCCATTGGAGGGTGAACCAACAGCAAGGGAAGACCTTTCTCTCTGTCTGTCTCTCTCTCTCTCACTGTCCACTCTGCCTGTTAAAATTTTTTTAAAAAAATACATTAATCTTTTTAAAAAAAAAAAAGTGCCCCTCCAGCCAAGAGCAGGCTACCTCTGCCCTGCGCAGGCCTTAGGAGTACAGGGAGGGCACGGTTAGAGGTGTGGACAGACCCAGGCTCTTCACAAGGCCCACATGAGGCACCTACAGTGAGGCACCCCTCAGTGGCCCCAGGCTCCCCTGCACCCTCTTCGATCAACTCTGTCCACGAGTCTCCGAGTCAAGCCCACTCCCCTAGAAATCTCCAAAAGAGCCACCCCAGCCCCCTCTGCCCTGTGACCTCCAGCCAGCCGATGCCCCCCACCCCGGCCCCGACCCTCCCCCAACGTGAGGGCCAGACCCCCACTCAGAGCTCAGGCATCAGGAACAGAGAAGCCCGAGTGCCAGCGCTTACCAAAACCACGCTAGGCAAGGAAACACACAGCCCCCAGAGAAGAGCCGCGCCCGGAGAGCTGGCACCCACCTCGGTGCAGAAGCCGGCGATCCCCGCCTGGCAGGAGCCGTGTTCCTCCCCGTACTTCTTCTTGTACTCTACAGGGGAAGGAGGAAAGACAGCAAACCTTAGCAGGACAGTGCGCGCCAGCTGTGTGTGCAGCCGCTGCGGGCCGGCCCCAGGGCGCCGTCCAGCCGGGGGTGCGGAAGGGAAGTCTCCGGAACCCACCAGACCTCAAAAATCCAGACCCCAGTGCCATCAGGTAGGGAGGCTGCCAAGTGCCCTGGGCCGGGGTGGGGGTGAGGGGGGTGGAAACTTCCTCCGCCCCTGCGGGGTAGGGAAAAGGCGTGAGGCAGCCACAGCAATCAAGTGGGAGGGCCGGGGACAATTATTTCATTGACTTCAGAAAGCTTGGGGATCCCTGGTGGGCCCGAGGAGCTAAAAGCATGACCCAGAAGTGGAATGATGCGGCCATCCCAGCACAGTGTCCCCGGGAAGAAATCCAGCCCTCCTCCAAAGACACCCGATACAGCTGCAGGCAACGTGCTTCCCGCGTCCAACCCGGAGCTGGGGCGCCCCGCGGGCGCGGGCAGCAGTACCGGTTGCACTGGGGATGGCCGTGCACAGCCACCCCACGTGCTGACGCCCCTGTCTGCCTTGAGTGGGAGGACGTCCCAAGGCCAGAAGGAAACAATGGGTCCACTCCTTTCCTCAGGCATCCCCTGGCTCCCAGCACACAGGGGCGTTCTGCGGTGGCTGTTTATTTTTAAGTCGGCAAGGAAGCGGAAGGAAGCTTTGATGACGGTCGGCCTGTGCCAGGCGCTGTGTTAAGTGCCTCTACTCACACCATTTCATTCAACATCACATCCTCCTCCCTGGGAAGCCACGCCCCCACGTGCTGAAAGGTACGAACGTGGAGGCCCAGAGAGGTCCACAGCACTGACCAAGGCCACGCGGCTCGCAAACTCAGCATCTCTCACCTCCGAGACCTATCCAGGTTATGCAAAGTGGGGATGACACAAAACCCAGGGAAGCGGCTGGTTGCTCAAATTTACTTCAGGGATAAGGACAAGAAGCTGGAGAGATGTGGAGTGACTCAAATTAATCACAAGGACACTGACACTGGCTGGACAGGGGGACCACAGGCTGTCCCTGGGCACCCTTGGGTTAGGGGCGACCCAGCAAATAACCCAGGGAACCCCGCTCCACTCCCCGGGCTCCCGGCCAGTCTCTAGTACCACAAAAAGCAATGTATTTATTTTTGAAACACAAAATAAATAATACAAAGGAACAATGCAGCTGCGATTGCAACACAGTACCACTTCCTGCGCTCAGCATCTACTCCAGGAGGTGGGGGCGGGGAGGACCCTGGGGAAATATACAGAGTAATTCAGTTTCTAACAACACTCACTGCAGACCTAGTAACGCGTTCCAGTAAGTGGCCATTAAGCGGCTGCTGCATGACAACAGAATGTGCACAGGGTTAGCCCTCTTCCGTGGGAGGGCACGGTCAGCCCCTCCAGCCTCACTCCCCGCCGGCCAGAAGGCAGCCGAGTGACCCACGGAACTCACTGGTTCCCTGCAGGATCTCGCACGAGGGCTGCGTGCTGGGGGTCCACACACAGTAAAAAATATCCCACATCAAACTGCACGATGACAAGGAGGATCAAGACGCCCCACCCCGAACAAACAGCTACAAACTGCGGCCGGGAGGGCTGGCACACAACCCATCCACCCCACTGACTCTCCAGAGTTAAACCCAACGGCAGCTCATGCCGCGGAAATCCAGACCCCAAAAGCTGAAACAAGTAGGTCCGGACCACCTGACCAAGCTGGCCTCGTCCGTGCATGCCACAGACAGGAATTCTGTGGGACTCTCATCGCTACAACAAACGGTCTCGGGGCTGCAGCTGTGGTGCAGCGAGCGGAGCTGCTGCCTGCAAGGCTGGGATCCCGCATCTGAGCTCTGGTTGAGTCCTGGCTGCTCCGCCTTCCGCCCGGCTCCCTGCTAATGCGCGTGGGAGGCAGCAGAAGATGGCCCAGGCACTTGGGCCCCTGCACCCACAAAGGAGACCGGGATGAAGTTCCAGGCTCCCAGCTTTAGCCTGGCAAGACGTGGCTATTATGGCTGTTTGGGGAGTGCATCAATCAACAGAGGAAAGATCTGTCTCTCTCTCTCTCTCTGTGTCATTGTGTGTTTGGAAAGAATGAATAAATAAATACATCTTTTTTAAGAGTTTATTTATTTGAGAGGCAGAGTTACAGACAGAGAGAGGGGAAGGCAGAGAGAGAGAGCTTCCGTCTGCTGGTTCATTCCCCAAACGACGGCATCAGCCGGAGCTGAGCTGATCGGAAGTCGGAGGCCAGGAGCTTCCACTGGGTCTCCCTTGCGGGTGCAGGGCCCAAGCACTTGGGCCATCTTCTACTGCTATCCCGGGCCACAGCAGAGAGCTGGATCGGAAGAGGGGCAGCTGGGACATGAACTGGCGCCCATATGGGATGCCGGTGCTGTAGGCGGAAGCTTAGCCTACTACTTAAAACTTAAATAAATACTAAAGCAAACAGTCTTGAGGTCTCTTAGTGATGGGGACTCCAAAACACTCAGACACAAGACCTGCAGAGCGTTTTCCCAACCTCCTCCACAAGTCGTGCTGTGAGCTCTAGGTCTGGAACACGACGGAGGGCTCGGTGGTGGCCACAGCCTTCTGGGCAGTGGGGAGCCCCCAAGCTGGGGGTCTACAAGGGGAAGCCCTAGCCAGCGCCCTCTGCCTCGGCCAGCAGGAGGCACCGTTTCGGGACCACCCCTCCCCAGGCTGGGCCTGCGCCCCCTGAGATGTGCCGCACTGGCACACACATGGAAGTGATCACACCACACGGCCTGGCCCTCCCTCCCTGAAACCGGGGGTCTTGACCTGCCTTCTCGGGCGCTCTCAGGCCAGGACACGAGCAGTGTGGGGCCGTGCGTGGTACCCCACCCCACACTTCCCAGCTGCAGGACAGGCGTGTTCCACCGCCTTGGAGTGGGGCAGAGTCCCGCTGCTTCCACCTCCGACCCCAGCGCCCACGCTCGCTGCCCTAGGGAGGCTCAGCTGGAGTCGCCCGCTCAGGGCTTCACAGTCTCAGCCTTCCAGCCCCTCGGTCCGGGGAAACGTGAATGCTGCCCCTCTGCCTCCTCCAGCTCATCACAGAGCTGACTCAGCACAAGGAGAGCTGACTCACCCCCGGTCCCTGCACCAGCCCATGCTCACCGACGCTGCGCTCAGGCCCAGTGCAGGTTCCTCTGCCATGAGCCCCCTCGCAGCCCCGCCCTCCCTCTCCCATGAGCCCCCTCGCAGCCCCGCCCTCCTCTCTCCCATGAGCCCCCTCGCAGCCCCGCCCTCCTCTCTCCCATGAGCCCCCTCGCAGCCCCGCCCTCCTCTCTCCCATGAGCCCCCTCGCAGCCATGCAGGAAAAGGAGCCGTGCTCTGGGCTGTAGACTCCGGAGACCGAGGGCAGTGGGCAGAACCCGCAGGATGGCCTGCAGGGCCGTCCACCCGAGGGTGGCTGCTTCTCCAGGAGCTCCGAGGGACACCAGGCCGCAGCTCCTTGATCACCCCTGGCAGGACCGTCCACCGACCTTGCGACAGCCCACCCCGGGGGGTCTGCACGACCTCGCTGTGTCTGTTCAAGGCCGGCCCTCAGCACAGAGCTTTCCTGCCAACAGCCAGACCCCCCAGCAGGGCAGGGAGCAGCCTCTCCAGAAACAGGCAGCGCTGTCCCGGTCAGCCTCAGCCTGGGCTGCAGGACACCACGCGAGCCCCAGCAGCCCAGAGCCCAGCTCAGCCCAGGCAGCCTCATTTCCTGTTAAACACACACACACACACACACGTACCCAACCATGCACACACACACCCAGCTGTGTACACACACACCCCAGCCGTGTACACACACACACACAGCCATGTACACACACACCCAGCCATCTACACACACACTCCCCTAGCCATCTACACACACACACGTACCCAACCATGTACACACACACCCAGCCATGTACACACACACACCCAGCCATCGACATACACACACACCCAGCCATCTACATACACACACACCAGCCAGCTACACACACACCCAGCCATGTACACACACACACCCAGCCATGAACACACACAGCCATCTACACACACACACACCCCAGCCATCTACACACACACTCCCCTAGCCATGTACACACACACCCAGCCATGTACACACACACACCCCAGCCGTGTACACACACACACACAGCCATGTACACACACACCCAGCCATCTACACACACACTCCCCTAGCCATCTACACACACACGTACCCAACCATGTACACACACACCCAGCCATGTACACACACACACCCAGCCATCTACACACACACTCCCCTAGCCATGTACACACACACCCAGCCATGTACACACACACACCCCAGCCGTGTACACACACACACACAGCCATGTACACACACACCCAGCCATCTACACACACACTCCCCTAGCCATCTACACACACACGTACCCAACCATGTACACACACACCCAGCCAGGTACACACACACACCCCAGCCAACTACACACACACTCCCCAGCCATCTACACACACACACCCAGCCATGTACACACACACACCCAGCCATCTACATACACACACACCAGCCAGCTACACACACACACACAGCCATCTACACACAGAGCCATCTACACACACACACAGCCATCCACACACACACACCAGCCATGTACACACACACACAGCCATGTACACACATACACCCAGCCATGTACACACACACACACCCAGCCATCGACATACACACACACCCAGCCATCTACACACACACACACAGCCATCTACACACACAGCCATCTACACACACACACTCCTAGCCATCTACACACACACCCCTAGTCATCTACACACACACACAGCCATCTACACACACACACACCAGCCAGCTACACACACACACACACACCCCTAGCCATCTACACACACACCCCTAGTCATCTACACACACACACAGCCATCTACACACACACGTACCCAACCATGTACACACACACCCAGCCATGTACACACACATGCACCCCAGCCAACTACACACACACTCCCCAGCCATCTACACACACACACCCAGCCATGTACACACACACACCCAGCCATCTACATACACACACACCAGCCAGCTACACACACACACAGCCATCTACACACAGAGCCATCTACACACACACACCAGCCATGTACACACACACACAGCCATGTACACACATACACCCAGCCATGTACACACACACACACCCAGCCATCGACATACACACACACACAGCCATCTACACACACACACACTCCTAGCCATCTACACACACACCCCTAGTCATCTACACACACACACAGCCATCTACACACACACACACCAGCCAGCTACACACACACACACACCCCTAGCCATCTACACACACACCCCTAGTCATCTACACACACACACAGCCATCTACACACACACACCAGCCAGCTACACACACACAGCCATCTACACACACACACACCAGCCATCTACACACACACACCAGCCAGCTACACACACACAGCCATCTACACACACACACACCAGCCATCTACACACACACACCAGCCATCTACACACACACCCCAGTCACCTACACACACACACCCCTAGCCATCTACACACACATCCCTAGCCATCTACACACACACACAGCCATCTACACACACACACAGCCATCTACACACACACACCAGTCAGCTACACACACACCAGCCAGCTACACACACACACAGCCATCTACACACACACACACCAGCCATCTACACACACACACACCAGCCAGCTACACACACACAGCCATCTACACACACACACCCCAGTCACCTACACACACACACCCCTAGCCATCTACACACACATCCCTAGCCATCTACACACACACACAGCCATCTACACACACACACCAGTCAGCTACACACACACCAGCCAGCTACACACACACACACCAGCCATCTACACACACACACAGCCATCTACACACACACACCAGTCAGCTACACACACACCAGCCAGCTACACACACACACACACAGCCATCTACACACACACACCAGCCAGCTCCGCATGTGAGGAGCCCACCAGCTGTGGAGCAAACACTCGGGCAGAAGCTGCACCATAGCCGGGCAGGCGCAGGCCTCCCTCATCCTGACTCCCTGATTGGCACAGCAGAACACTGTCTACACGGCATGTGCTCTGAGTGTTACAAGTCACCCAGAGATGCATGACGTGTGCGAGAGGGTGTGCCCCGTTCTGCGCACACACTCTGCCGAGGCAGAGGGACTTGAGCATCTTTGGATCAGGGCAGAGAACATCGCAGTTCCCACACGGGTAGTGTCTTCAGATTTTTGTTTTGATTTATTGACTTATTTGAAAGGTGGAGTTACAAAGAGAGAAGGAAAGACAGAGAGAGAGAGAGAGAGAGAGAGAGAGAGAGAGAGAGAGAGAGAGAGAGAGAGGCAGAGATCTTCCATCTGCTGGTTCACTCCCTAAATGACCACAACAGCTGGAGCAGGGCCAGGCTAAAGCCAGGAGCCAGGAACTCCATCTGGCTCTCCCACATGGGTGCAGGCCCAAGCACTTGGGCCATCCTCTACTGCTTTCTCAGGCACACCAGCAGGGAGCTGGATTGGAAGTGGAGCAGCCAGGATGTGAACCAGTGCCCAAATGTGAGACCAGTGTCGCAAGCAACAGCTTAACCCACTATGTCACAACACCAGTCCCTAAGATTGATTTTGGAAAGCAGAGTGGGGGGAGGATGGGCTAGGAAAGAATCCTCCATCTACTGGCTAACTGCCCAAAATGGCTGCAATGGACAGGGACAGGCCAGGTTGAAGGCCAGTGGTCAGGAACTACATCCGGGTCTCCCTGTGGGTGGCAGGGACCTGAGTAGCTGATCCATCACCTGCTGCCTCCCAGGGTGCATTGGCAGGAAGCTGGGTCAGACATGCAGCGCTGGAACCGGCTGACCCACTGGGACGTGGACCTCCCACGCACAGACCAGCTCCCAGACACGGAGGAGCAGCACCTGCGCGGGGCTCTCCCCCCGAGGGAAGCAGGGGGACAGCAGCCCCAGCCACGGCACCACGCCTGACGCCGTGCGGACAAGATCTACGGACAAGATCTGGGAAGCGCAGGATGGGGCTGAGCGAGAGGACCCAGACACGGCGCGGAGCAACGGGGCACAGCTGGGACAGCTGCCTCCGCCTTGGGTGGCTCTGCACGACCAGGCCTGCGTCACACACTCCAGGTCGCCAAGTCAGACAGCTCCTCCATTCTAAAAATGGTAGCATCTTCCTCAGTGTGCTCACTGGTGTTATTGAACACTGTCTATAAACGGAAGGCAATTCAGAGAGGAATTGGTTTCCAAATGTTGCGTCTGCAACGCCATGCGTGGGCCCGCACTACTGTGTTTTAATTCATTCAAGGCGGCCACGGTGGGGCGGGGCCCCCTCCTCGGCCCTCTCCTGAAACACAAGGCTAGAAGCACGGCACAGAGATGGAGGTTCTCCCACGGCACGCGTCCTTCCTGATGGTCTCACCCCGTTACCCACCCGAGAAAGTTCCACCGCTCAAGCCTGGCCTTTTTAACTGATTATAAAATAATCGTTCCCTAAGTACCAGGCTTAGCTCTGATATAAATTAGGGGGAACAGCTTCCCGGCCTTCCTTCATTTCTAAATTTCACCAAGGAGCAGCAAATCCGAACACTCCGGATTCCACAACTGTTCCGAGGACAGTGCACTGGGGCAGACAGACTCTAGTGCAGAGCGTGCGGGGGCGGGGGGGGGGGGCGCACACTGAAATACCCCCCCCACACACGGAGCAGGAGACGACACTCACTTCCCAGCAGCACAGACACTGAACCTGGAGCTGTGCAGAGGAGACTGGCATGCCCCATGCAAATTCATGACGCATTCCCCATCTTTTTGGGTACAGGAAATAAATAAATAATAAGCAGAAAACAAAGCAAATGAGCTAGGTTAGAGAGAAGGGAGACTATTTTATCCAAATAATTCCTGATTAAGCTATCGTAAATATTAAAAGCAAAGGGCACAAAGCCAGAAACTTAGCATTCAATGCAGCGAGGAACAAGAGTCTTAGAAGCGGGAAAAGAGCTTTGGGGAATGCGTCACAACCCCACCCACCCACTCCTTCCTCAGGTGAGGACGGAGCACGAGGTGCCTCAGCCGCCACTCAGCCGGGGCTCCCGCCTCCCCGTGTCCTCAGCCACCCCGCCCGGCTTCCTGGAGCTCTCCTTAGTCCCCAGTGGCAGCCTCCCAGCCTCCGAAAACTGCTTTTCACCGAAGAACGCACAGGCAAACAAAACGGAGCACCTGCATAGGAGGACACCACTCAGGCTTCAAAGGCAGGAAGTTTCCACACCTGCTACGTGATGCCCTCGAGGGCCGATGCTAAGTGACGCCGAGCCACGCCCACCTCTGCCCTGCTCCACTTGAGTCCACAGAGGCGGAAGGCAGGAGGGGATGTGGGGGCAGGGAGGGAGGGTTATTGCTGAATGGGTACAGAGGTCCGGTCCGGGATCATGGGAAATAGAACCGTTCTGGGGAAAGTTCTGGAGATGGAGTAGTGAAGGTTGCACAAGGCGAGTGGACTTCATGCCACAGAACTGCACCCGCAAACACTGTTAACAGGGTCAACTTTACCTTATGCCTCTTTCACAAGTGTAAAAAATTTGCCTTAAGAGGCCAGCGCCACGGCACAGCAGGTCAAGCTGCCACTTGCAACGCCAGCATCCCACGTCAGAGCCCGAGCTGCACCCACGTGGGACACCCAGCTGCAGCTCCTGGCTCCATGCGTGGGCCTGGCCCAGCCCCAGCCCTGGGGGAGTGAGCCGGTGGACGGAAGATCTCTCAATATCTCTCTCTCCCTCCCTCCCATCACCCTGCCTTCCAAACAAAGCAAATTTTTTATTTTGAAAAACGGTTTTATGATTTTTAAATAACTCCTTGCACCCACAATCTCACCACCCACTTCAGAAGGAGCAAGAGGCCGCCCCCACGCAGGCAGTGCCCGACACCCGACAGCTGCTCTACACGTGATCTACACGTCCTGCCGCGGCACACGGCACACCCACGCTGCAGCGGAACCTCCAGGTCGGAACCAAGCAGAATTCCAGGCTGTGGTAACACGGGCACTGAACGCCGGACAGTCACCTGCCGTCCCCACATTAAAACCACACGTCTGGAGCGGGGCTGGGCAGGCCCAGGACGTGCACAGCTCAGCCCCTCGGCAGCGGTCTGCCAGACTACGGGCCAGGCCTGCCCGGGGACCAGCGAGAACCTGTATGTAAAATCGCAAAGCCTTACCCTGGCTTCTAAAGTCTAGAACATTAAACTAATACAGCATCTTGTCTGTCATGGGCCACGGCACCCCGCCATCACCAACACCCTAACTGAACAGGCAGCCACCAAGAAACCAGCTCTGCACCCGAGGGCCAGCACCCCTCCCCTGCTTAACGTGCCCTGCCCCTCCCCCACCTTCGGTTTTCTCATTCCTACTCGAGGGACAAGGACGCTTACCCCGACACGAAGCGACTGCTCAGCCAGGTCTCAGATGGGAAGTACCTAGCACAGCACTCGGCACCTGCTAGGAGCCAACGTCAGGTGACCCTGAATCTGTCAGCTTCTCACAGAGACACAAAACCCAAGACACGCGTCTCTCAGCTACGTGCATCCAGAAGCAGGTGTGTAAGGAACCAACTGGAACGCGAGGCAGTGTCAGCCCTCAGCCATTCCACACCGTGCTTGGAAACACACTTGGAACACAGAATGTAATTTTGCCCAAGATGAAAATTCTTGGCTCCAAAGGCAAAGCTCCATGGGCCTCCTGGCACCCAGGAGAGTCACCCCCTGCAGCCTGGGGCCTCCTCCTTCACCCCTGGCTGCCCCTTGGGCCACCCTACCTCTCCCCGCCAGGGCCTCCAGCCTCCTCAACCAGCCGTAACACAGAGCTGCACCCTCCCGGTAATTGGCGGCATGTACTTCAGCGAGGTGATGCTTCCGAGGGCTCTTAGGAAACCAGGAAGCCCTGTGCGAATGCAGAGGCCCCTGCTTAACAAAAAGTTATGGGGCTTGTTGAGCCCTCAAACGGCACACCTCGGCCTTTCAGGGTTCTCTCCAACACAGACACACACACCACGGAACCTGCAGTGCTTCTCATTTGTAAGTGAACCCTGGTTGATGTGTATCCCCTGCGGAGCCAGAATACCTTCACTATTGCACGAGAGACTGTCTCCTTCCCCAGAACTGAGCCCTGCTGGAACACAGCACGTGCAAAACGCAAGAGGAACAAAAGGCCAGCCATCCCTCGGTAATAAATAAAAACAGAAGTGGTACAGAAATCTTTGGAACCGACGCAGCAGTTTTAAAGTGAAGTAAAATCTGATAAAGTCACGCCTTGACCATCCCAAGCTTGAGAACGCTTAAACGTGGCATGAGTTAAACTTCCAATCACGGTCAAAGGCAGGGAAAGAGAACTTCCCAAGTGGACAAACTGAGCAAATACGACCTTCGAGGACAGTCCAGAAATTATAACCTCAACAGCTCTTACAATCATCTCAGTAAGACCCAACTCTCTACCCTCCATTATCTGATACCGAAACAGGAGGTACTGGACACATCACGTGACTATTTAAGACTGCTATTACCAGGAAGCTAATTGGAAAATTCACATTTGGGACGGGCAGGCACTGTGACCCAGAGGGTTAAGCCACCACTTGCAGTAGTAACACCCACATTCGAGTCCAGGCTACTCCAACCCAGCGTCCCTAATGCACTTGGGAAGGCAGAAGATGGCCCAAGCACCAGGCCACCCACTTGGAAGACCCAGACGGAGATCCAGGCTCCGGCTTCAGCCTGGCTCAGCCCCAACCGTTGCAGCCACTTGGAGAGTGAACCAGCACGTGGTCAATCTCTGTCTCTGCCCCTCTCTGTCACTCTTTCAAATAAATACGAGATTTTTTAAAAATAAAATTCCCAGGGCCACTGCTGTACTGTAGTGGGTAAAACTGTCACCTGTGACACGGCATCCCATAGGGTGCTGGTTCGAGTCCCGGCTGCTCCACTTCCAATCCTGCCCCCTGCTAATGCACCTGGGAAAGCAGCAGAGGAGGACCCAAGTGCTTGGACCCACTATGGCCATTTTGGGGATGAACCAGAGCATGGAAGTTCTCTCTGTGTAACTCTGCCTTTCAAATCAACCCATCTTAAAAAAATCAAGTAAATAAAATTCCCAGGCGTTGAGCACACACTCGGAGCTGGGTCAGCTGTGCACCCGACACCTCTTACATGGGGGTTAATCTCCCCCGTGACAGATGAGGGCCCTGGGACCTTCCGGAGCTTCCGAGGTCACCAAGGCAGGAGGCGGGCACATGGGCTCCATCAGAGGTGAGCTGGGCTCTGAGGGTTAGGTCTGAGGATGAGGAGAGCACCACTCGCTCGCCACGGTTCTTTATCTGCGCCTTGTCTGGAGCTGCTCCCAAGTCACCCCGCACTCGGAGGTCCCTCTGTCGCAATGCCAGGAGGACTCGTGGGCCCCTCGCTGCCCCAGCCTTCGCACTCCCGGGCTCAGGGCCCAGAGACTGCTCTCGGACTGCTCACCCAGAGAAGAGCCAGGGCGCGATCACAGAGCCAGCCCAGCCCCCTCCCCGTCCGCCCTGTGCACGGCACACTCGCCGCCCCTCTTCCACGGCCTCTGCAGACGGCACACACCGTGTGGGTCTCCGTTCTCACTGCAACCCTAAGAGGAAACAGCCCTTCTTAGGGCCACCTTGCCTTTGGGCTCAGCAGGGTCCCCGGGGAGGAGGCCCCCAGCGCACAGGCACCCCTCCCCCTCTTCAAACTTCCTGCTCCCTCTCTTCCTGCCCCGTGGGTGGGGAACTTCTTGGCAGCTGTCACCACGGTGATACCTACCTGGTGCCTGGAGACACCAGGGACTTCAAAAACCCATGAAAAATGGAATAAAGAATAAGCGACTATGATGCGGAAGAGTTTTGAAATCCACGCATATAAGGGGGGTCTGAGGCCGCCACTCAAGGCCCCGCGTCCCTCACCAGAGTCCAGCTCCACGCCAGCACATCCTGGGAAGCAGTGGAGACGGCGCAGGTACTTGGGTTCCTGCCACCCACCCTTGGGGAAGACCCGAACTGAGTTCCTGGCTCCTGCTGCCATCCGATGGTTCACTCCCCAGATGTCCACAGCAGCCAGGGTTGGGTCAAGGAGACACCAGGAGCCAAGAACTCAATCCTGGCTCCCACATGGGTGGCAGGAACCCGATTACCTGAGCCGTCAATGCTGTTTCCCAGGAACCAGGAAATAAACCGACCCGGGAGCTCTGATACAGGACATGAGCGTCTGAACCACGAGGCCAGACACCCATCCCTAAACTTATCTTTTAATTCCATTTTCCATGAACTTTTTAAAAATTAATTAACTAATTGGAAAGACACAGAGAGAGAGATCTTCCATCCACTGGTTTACTCCCCAAATGGCCACAACAGCCGGAGCTGCACCAGGCCAAAGCCAGGAGCAAAGAACTTCTTCCAGGTCTTCCCTGTGGGTGCAGCGGCCCAGGCACTCGGGCCATCTTCTGCTGCTTTCCCAGGCTATTCGCAGGGAGCTGAATCATAAGTAGAGCAGGTGGGGCTGGAACCAGCGCCTGTGTGGGATGCCAGCTTCGCAGGCAGTGGTTTTACCCGCTCTGCCACAGCGCCGGCCCCTGCATGAACTTTTTGAAGTCCCCTTGCACTTAATGAGACGAGGTGAACTCAGCTCCTGGTGACAAATCAGATGCGCCTGACTGGCTCTCCACACAGCAGCCTGCTGTTTGGAACGGATTTCACCCCAGGAGACCGGACCAGACCTGGTCACCTTCCGCCAGCTGGAGCCTCTTGCATCCCACCACTCAGTTCGGGTCTTCCACCGCCCTGGGAACCGAGCCTCTCTCTAGCAGGTGAACCCTGGGGGACAAGCACGGCCCACATCTGTGGGAAGAACGGATGTGCATCACTCCGTCCTGTCCACGGCCCGGGAGGCAGGCTGGGCACGGCGGAGCGAGTGACCACGCAGCTGAGTTCACACTGTCGGACTCGAACCCTGGCAGTCTGGGCTCAGAGTCAGGGTTCCAGCCTCTACACTACGCTGCCTGTCCATCGTGAGGCACAGGAGAAACGGAAGGAGAGGAAAACTCGGGCTGGGGCTAGCTCCAGCCCCGCCGCGGACCTCAACAAAACAGGCGGCCAGCCGACTTCTGCCGGCTTCCCCACAACGTGCGCACCGACTTCCCCCACAGGACTGGAACACAGGCGCTGCCTCGAGAGCCAGGCAGGCTTGGTTTGGGCCACAAAACAGGGAAGCGGTGGTCCCTGCAGGCGTCGGCGCACAGGCGAGCGCCCCCTATCGGCACCTGCATGTCGGTCCCCACACCTGTGTGAGAAAGCCCGCCCACTCAGTGAGTGACAACTACACTCAGCAGCCTCATCTGAGAGGACCACGGCTTGGTGTGGTCTGTGGTTCGTCCCCCAGCGTCCACCTGCTGGAGCTTGGTCCCCAGGGTGGCAGAAGCTCCAAGAGGCTCCACCTGGCGGAAGGTGACCAGACCTGGTCCGGTCTCCTGGGGTGAAATCGGTTCCAAACAGCAGGCGGCTCTGTGAAGAGCCAGCCTGGCCCCTGCCCAGCTCTGCCTTGTGACAGTCACGCAGCCCCTCCTCCTCGCACGCGCTCCCGTCATGACACTGCTGCCAGTGTGACTGCAGCCAGCGCCAAGCACACCTCCCAAACTGTGAGCTAAACAAAGCAGTCTTGTGCGTGAGGCACCCAGCCGCCACCCCCTGCCCCCGGGCGGCTCCGGCCTCAGGGAGGAACCCACACAAATGCCCCCCACAAGCCCGCCTTTGGAGCACAACCCCTCCCCACCTGCTCTGTGCCCTGAGGCTCCCCAGCCCACACTCAAAGCAGAATAGGTTGTGCAGTCGGCTGCAGAGGGCCCCAGCCCAGGCTCCTCGGGTAGCAGAACTCAGGAGGAGTGCTCCCTGCTACCCCCCGCCAGGGCCCGCGGGGACTGCGCCCAGCCACCCACAGTGGGAGCCCTCCGACAGCACAGCCTTGCCAAGAGCCCTACCGACCCTCTCTCACCTCCGACAGCACAGCCTTGCCAAGAGCCCTACTGACCCTCTCTCACCTCCCCATCTCCACACGTCTGGAAACTACGCGGCTGCTCCTGCTGCAGCCCCGTCTGGGGTCAGTGAGCCTGGCCACCCTGTGGCTACTGGATGGCAGGCTTGGGGCCAGTGATCACGGCCAACCTACAGCCACCACTGCCCACTGATTCCCTCAATTGCCCCAGCCCGGTCAGCTGCCCTGTGCTGACCTCTGGAGAAAGGGGCAGATGGGCAGAACACGAACCTGGACACGCCGCCTGTGTCCCTCCCTCCCTCCCGAGTGTGTGCAGAGTCTTCAAAGACCCCGTGGACGTGTGCATCATGACAGAACTACGTGTGGATTTGCACCAAACGCCATACCCACGCTCCCTCGCACTGTTTGTGGAACCAGCGCGGTTTGCTTCGCACTGGGACAACCACAGAGACAAAGAGGCTCAGAGCTGGATTTCCCCACGCAGCCCAGCCAGGGCTGATCAAACGCAGACACACACAGAGGAGAAGCAAACAAACCCAGGAAAAGGCTGGTGCCTCCTGCGGGGGCCCTGCTGCTTCCTCCGAGGGTCACGGCACAGAGCCCCCGCTTCGTGTGCAGACAGCATTGCTCAGAGCCTCTCTGGGGAGACGGGCAGAGGCATCGTGGACCCGGGACAGCGGACATTCTGTCCAAACCGACTGGGGCGGGGGCAGGGGCGGGGACAGCCCTGCCTGTGGGGAGGGAGCCGCCTGGAGCGCAGGGACACCGGGCCCACCCGAGTTCTCAGGGAAGGAAATGAGGCTGCCAAGAGGAGCCCGTGTCCCAGAATCACGGCGCACCTGGCGGCGCCCGGAAGCCGTGAGGCTCGGTGAACTGCGCTCCAAGACTGCACAAGGCTTGATAAGGACGCTGGGCTCCGTGGGTAACGCCTGGATCCGCGCTAACGTTTGCACCTGCTCTTACCTGGACGGGGCCTCGGGCAGCAGGAGGCCATCTGGGTGTGGACAGTGCTGCCCTCTCTTGGGAATGGGGGTGGGGGCTGCAGGGGGTGGGGTGGAGAGGGGCGGGGTGCTTACGGTGTGAGGCGGGTAGGGGTGAAGGCGAATCAGCCCACACTCACCTTCGTAGCACGGGATCAGCGTCCTGCCTTTGGCCTGCAGGTTGGACGGGATGATATAGCAGAAGCCGTGGGGCAGGATGTGGTCTGTTTCGTAGTAGATGTTCTTCCAGCGGTGGGCGCAGGCCTAAAGGAGTGGAGAGCGGGAAGGTCAGCCCCAAGAGCCCAGTGCCAGGCGGCTCTGCAGGAGGCCAGAGCAGTGCAGGGGCCAGGTGGCCAGCCACACCTCAGCAGGCCCCGCTCTGGGCATCAATGATCTCGATGACCACGAGGCAGCCCAGGAACAACAAGCAGCTCCGTCAGTGGGAACAGAGAACCCAGGAGGGGCTCCCACCCGGAGGACGCACTAACCGCCCAAGCCCGTGGGGAGGAGCGTCGGGAGCAGAGGATGTGCAGTGAGAAAGGTGTGGACGTTCAAGAGAAAGGAGCCGGTCTCGAGCGACTGTGCTGGGGGGCAGGGGCCTTGCAGGCCACGGGAATGACTGTCTGCAGGGCGAGTCTTCCCAGGTCTGACCCACAGTGTGGCGAGACACGCCGTGAGCAGGTGGGAGTGGGATCGAGCAGGGTGAGATGCTGCAGCCCCGGGCCAGGGACCAGCAGTGGCGGTGAGAGAGGGCTGACTCCGCTAAGGACCCTGGGAACCAGCAGGCCAGAGCCCGGGGGACGTGTGGCTGATCCTGACCTGCTCCCGCCTGCAGAGGCCTGCGCTGGCCTGCTGACAGCTCTTTTTTAAGATTGATTTATTTTGAAAAGCAGAGTGACAGAGAGAGAAGACAGAGAGAGAGATCATTCAGCCTGCTGGTTCACTCCCCAAATGGCCGCAACAGCTGGGGCTGGGCCAGACGACACTCAAGAGCCGGGAGCTCCACGCAGGTCTCCTACGTCGGTGGCACGAACCCAATACTCAGGTCTTCTGCTCCCTTCCCAGGTGCATTGGCAGGGAGCTGGATCAGAAGTAGAGCAGCCAGGACTCAAACTGGCGCTCCGACAGGGAGTGCTGGTGTGCAGGCAGCAGTTTAACCTGCTGTGCCACAAGGCCAGCCCCTGACAGTTCCTTTTTTCCTTTTTGTAGTAAACTGATAGATGGCAAAATGCACAAATCTCAGGTGTACCCTTTAATAAGCTGTGACAAATGCACACACTGAGGTCCCTAAGCCGCTAGCCAGACCCACAGCATTTCCTTATCGCCCAAAGTCGCCCCCAGGCTGGACAAAGAGGGGCCCTGAGGAGGACGTGAGAGGGCCTTGGGGTGGACAAGAGCCTGGCTCGCGTCAGGGACGGGCAGACCTTGGCCAGCTCCCAGAAGCAGCCTCTCCGCCATACTTGAGGGGCACTGCCAGGCACACGGTCCTCATCAGCAGACCTGGGCCAGGGCTCAGCAGGTGGGACAGAGCCCTGCCCACCCTTCTGTCCCACAGGACACCTGCGACAGCCGCCCCGGTCCTGCTCGCGTCTGCACACGTCCATCAGTCACAGCGGCCACCGCCTCCCCCGGCCGCCCCTGCTCACCCCTGCAGCTGCTCCCCTGGGCACTGGCCAGCACCTGCATTCTCCGTTAATGGGGTCAGAACTTGCAGCGCCTTGCTTTGACCCCTCAAACGCACTGTTTGTACAGGCCGTGGCCTTCGCCGTGCTTAGCCCCTCTTTGACTCCCGTGCGACCCGGGAGACGGGAAGAGGAGCTGTTCTTGGATCTCCGAGCTGCTGAGACAGCTTTGCCTAAGCTGCAGGGCGAGCCGGCGCTGCCAGCCGAGCTGGGATCCACAGCCTCTGCGTCTACCTCGTCTCACGCATCTTAAAACTCCTAATTCCTGCGCGAGAAGCCATCCACACCCGTGGCTGGGGCAGGCCTGGGAGCTGTTACAGTCCGCAGAGCCCTCCCCACAGACCCCAGGACCTCGGCAGTAACCACTCTGGGGTCCCATGGGATGCCCAAGGTCAAGGTCAAGAGCGAGCGGGGCGGCACTTGGGGCCCGGCCACCCTGAGGTCACCCACGAGGAGGGAGAGCACTGCCTGCAAAGGTCCCTGCTCTTCAGCCTTCAAGACGACAGCCGCCAGGGCCTGACAGGGCCAGAGGCGACTCTGGAACCTGGGCTTGCCCACGCTCTGCCCTGCCCCCGGCACTGCCCAGCACAAAGCAGCACCTGGTGTCCCTCCTCCCACTGCACGGGAGCTTCCTCCCTCCCCACCCGGTGCTTCTGTGCTAACAGCACGTTCCTCAATGGACGGAAGTGACACAGGGCACCATGAGCAGAGGGTCACCCCAGCGCCCCTGACCCCGGGCCAGTGGATGCTCAAGTCCCTTATAGGACTGGCAGAGCATATGCTAGTAACCTACCAGGCCCAGCTGGCATGCCGAATCATCGCCACGTGACTCAGGACACCGGCAGGACGTGACGTGTGCCGTCCTGCGCCGTGGGGAGACTCACGGTAACAAGAGCCCCTCTATGGTCAGTGCAGATGTAACTTTGCTTCCTGCAGATATTCTCAGCCTACAGCTCGCTGAACCCGCAGACGTGGACGCTACAGATCTGCAGGGCTGTCGCTGACTCCTCGTCTTTTATTTCTGACTCAATCCTGATGGCGTGCAAATCGAGCCGCTCGTTACCAGCAATGCACGGTGAATTAGGGATGTCCGAGTCGGTGCGTTTGTCAAAGACCGAGGATTGGGGGGCCCGCCGTGGCTGAGCCTAACCCTGGGTGGCAGGGACTGTACAAGCAGGCGGCTGTGTGTCTCCTGGTGCTACCGACGGCCAGCTGCTTGGTGACACTTAGGAGAAGGACTTCCTGCCTTTGATGTCCACTTCACTGCTCCCTCATTTATTTGAAGGGCCACACACTTAAAAAGAGACCTCGGAGGAGTCCAAGAAGAGCCAGATACCACCTTTCACACTCCACTCCACGCTGGGAGAGCAGAGGTCACAGTGCGAGAGGTAAGACCCACGCAGGAAAGCAAGGAGCGTCAGTGCACACAAAGTACACAAAGCAGGCTCCGGGGTTAGCCCACTTTGCCATTACCGGTACACGCACATGCGTCAATTAAAAAAAACCTCCCAGGGCCAGTCTCCAAAGCATGACCACCTCCATCAACCTCTTCACACGCCTTCTGCAGTGAGGGAGAAAGGGTCAGAGTGGGGACGACCGACAGAGCAAGGAGACCAACCGTCAGAAACAGAAAGATTCACTCAGTCTCGCTCCAAATAATCCCAAGACAGGGGAGGGAAGGCCTCGCACCACCCCAAATCCTACAGTCTGACGTATTTCACCATATATGTTTTGCTTCTCCTCTCAGAATAATAAAAAGAGGAAGAAAATGAGCAACTGACTCAAAAATCATTTTGCATGGAAACAGCAATGTCCGGCCTGGGGGGCGGGCACGGGGCTCTCCGGGCGCTCCCGCCACGCCCTCCCACGCAGGCATGCGCCACTGCAGACGGCCAACGGCCCCACAGTGCTTCCAGACCCCGGTGCACAGCCAGGGCCAGGCCCGGGCCACTGAGAGCCGTGCATGGTAGGGACTAGGAGGATCCGAGAGGCTGTGATGAAGCCCGGCCCAGAGAAGCCCGCCCAGACAAGGCGCAGTGGCCGGGGCGGCAGCAGGAAGCGGCGTGGGGGGCTGGGAGCGTGGTTCTGCAGACGTGCACACAGCGGCGACCACGGGCCCACGCTCAGGATGGGCGCGCATTCCTGCACGGCTGCTGCAGCTCCACAGACACTCATACCCACTCAACCAGGAACCAGCAGAAGGCAAAAATGGACGCCGTGGCTTTGCAAGCTCTGGACGGACAGGAGGCCGCGAAGAGATGGGGCAGCCCTGATATTTAGAAAGGAAGTAGCCAAGAGATAGAGCCGGAGGCCACAGCTTCCACCCAGACATCACCGGGGAACAGACACGCCTGGCGCGTGAGCCACGAAGAGGCACGTGAACTGCCCCCCCCCCCCAGCTCAGAGGGAAGCGGCCAGGGTCTAGGCTGGCGGTGTGTGGGGGGTTGGGGAGAAGTGATTTTTCATGTTTCTTCTGGAAATGTCACCTGCACCCCGCAGGTGCAGGAGGGGATTTGAGGAGGGGAGAGGCCGGCCTGGGACACGATGCTGCGCTCGCACACCCTGTCACCTGCTCCCTGGGGAAAACCTGCAGGCACCACCCACGGAGCCAGGCAGGGCAGGTGCTGAGCCAGGGTCCAGACAAGGCCTCTCACTGACACTCTGCACTCCCTGCCACGGCTTTCAAGTTCTCCCTCGGTTCCTCACTTTGAAACCAGCACCAGAAGCCACTTGCAGAAAACACATCCCCATCTCCCTTCCCGCCCGAGCCTGGGACCCAGCACTGCTGTCTGCAGGGGTGCGGTCCTCACGCCTGCACGCCCGAGCCTGGGACCCAGCACTGCTGTCTGCAGGGGTACGGTCCCCACGCCTGCACGCCCGAGCCTGGGACCCAGCACTGCGGTCTGCAGGGGTACGGTCCCCACGCCTGCACGCCCGAGCCTGGGACCCAGCACTGCTGTCTGCAGGGGTACGGTCCCCACGCCTGCACGCCCGAGCCTGGGACCCAGCACTGCTGTCTGCAGGGGTACGGTCCTCACGCCTGCACGCCCGAGCCTGGGACCCAGCACTGCTGTCTGCAGGGTTGCGGTCCTCACGCCTGCACGCCCGGGGACAGGCTCAGGGCTCAGGACGAGTCTGCACAACATAGCTCGCTCCTACTTTTGATCTGAAAATAAATACTTTCATCTAAGGCTTCTGCAGCTAGAACTCGGCCATTGAAGAAACAACAGGAGGAGGCCAGGCTCCCAGAATGTGAACCGGGGCTTGGTGGGCACTCACTGTCCCCTGTCATCACCTGTCATTCTGCGGGCGCATTTACGGCGCGCTGCCTGGCTCTCCCATCCTCCGCTTGGATCTCAGTCAGCAAGCGGCTACTCGCTGGGTCTCTAATTGTTTTCATGCTGATTCCTTAGAGCCGCCTCCTCCAGGCACCGAGAGCGGAGCGGTCTGGTCTCCGCGTGAACTCCATAGAGAAGGACGCAGGGGCAGGTGCTGGCTTCGTGGTGAAGACACCACGTCCCACACCAGAGCTCCAGCTCAGTCCCCAGCTCCGGCTCCTGGTCCCAGCTTCCTGCTAATGTACACCCTGGAGGCAGGAGTGATGGCTGAAGCAGCTGAGCGCCTGTCACCCACGTGGGAGACCTGGCTTGAATTCCTGGCCAGCGCAAGCATTTAGGGAGAGAAGCAACAGACGGAGTTCTGTCTGTTTACTGTGTGTGTGTGTGTGTGTGTGTGTGTGTCTCCCTGTCTCTTTAAAAGGAACACAGACGCACAAAATAAATCATACACAGCCTATCACACTGAGCTTCCAGTGACAAAGCTGCCAGGCTTGCTCTCAACAGCTCATACAGCTTCACGGAGGGGCCGTGAGGACGGCCCAGGCTTGCAGGGACAAGGGACTTGACAGGTCTTCCCAGCAAGACGGCACTTACGCAAAACATCAGGAGGGTAACTCAACAGCAACCACAGCAAAAGCCAATGAATACATGAGCAAAGGACTTGGTGAGGCATTTCAAAGAAGATATTGAAACAGCCAAGAAGTATATTTTAGAAATCAAAAATAGAGGCCAGTGTTGTGACATAGAAGGTAAAGCCACCACCTCCGAACCCGGCATCCCATGTGGGCACCAGTTCTAGTCCCGGCTGCTCCACTTCTCATCCAGCTCCTACTGTGGCCTGGCAAAGCAGTGGAAGATGGCCCAGGTCCTTGGGCCCCTGCACCCACGTGGGAGACCCAGATGTAGCTTCTGGCTCCTGGCTTTGGCCTTGCCCAGCCCCAACCTATGCAGCCATCTGGGAAGTGAACAAGTGAATGGAAGCTCTCTCTCTCTCTCTCTCTCTCTCTCTCTCTGTTCCTCTCTGCCTTTAAAATAAATAAATAAATCTTTTTTAAAAAAGTAAAAATAGAATGGCATGTGACCCAGTAATCTGACTTCTAGGCATACACCCAACAGAAGTGAAAATAGACTCGTGAAGAGACATTTACGCATGCCTGTTTAGCACAGCGTCATTCTTGTTTAAAAAATTATTTATTTCCTTGAAAGGCAGAGTTACAGAGAGAGGGAGAGACAGAGACAGAGAGAGGTCTTCCATCTGCTGGTTCACTCCCTAGATGGCCACAACGACGGGGCTGGGCCAGGCAGCTCCTTAGCACAGCAATGTTCTAACAGCCAGGAGACAGGAGCAACCGAAGTGCCCAGCAGCGGATGAACAAAGGCAGAACAAAGGCAGAACAAAGCGGATGAACAAAGGTGGAGCACACCCCGAAACACGTTCCAGCCTCAAAGAGAAGAGGACCCTGTCGTGTGCGTCTACGTGGCTAGAACTGGAGGGCCTTAGCTAGCGGAACAATGCAGTCCCCAAAGGAAAACCGCTCTGCGAGTCCACTCACGCACTATCTAAACCAGCCAGCTCTCAGCAGGTGGGACCGGGTTGCCAGCGACCTGGGGGGGTAGGCGAGGGAGGCGTCTCCATGCATTTCATGAAAAAGTTCCAGAGACTTTGGCACAGCCACGTGCACACGGTGAGTGCTGCTGTCTGTCCACTTCACACCGGTGCAGATGGCTAGCTTTATGGTCTACGTGTTGACCACAAACCGGGGAACAGAAAAGGCCCCAGGAAAGTGGATGCTGTGGGATGCCTCGACTTTTCTCCAGCGCCCATAAGGAGTGGCTTAGGGGGTGCCTGACGCAATGCTAGGGTCAAACACAAGTGCATTCGCTGAGACGGAACGGTTCCGGCACCAGGACCCACGAGTGCTCCGGCATCAGGACCCACGAGTGCCCCGGCACCAGAACCCATGAGTGCTCTGGCATCAGGACCCACGAGTGCTCTGGCATCAGGACCCACGAGTGCCCCGGCACCAGGACCCACGAGTGCCCCGGCACCAGGACCCACGAGTGCTCTGGCATCAGGACCCATGAGTGCCCCGGCACCAGGACCCACGAGTGCCCCGGCACCAGGACCCACGAGTGCTCCAGCGCTCCCTTCTTGGTTCCGTTGGCTAACTCTTCCCCAGGTCCTCACTGCTGTCCACGAGCCCAGACGACCCCTCCTTGGGAGGGATGTGTGGGAAGGCGAGACTCCATCTCACCCCCGGGAAGCAAGTCCTCAGGCGCCGCGGGGTTACCCTCCCAGGGGGCCAGGAAATGTTTGCAGAGGCCCAAACAGGCTGCAGGCTCAATGCCCGTAACAGCCTCTCGTGTCCTCCAGCCACCAGGCCGCCGGCCCACCCCGCGTGCTCGGGTCAGAACTGCAGGCCTCCCTTTGATTAAGACCAGGGTCAGCCCTTCTTCTTTCCCCAGAATGACAGACGACAGTTCTGGCCCCTCCAGGGCCAGGCCATCCAGCTGGGGTCAGGCCACCAGGGCTGGAGGAATGCGGCGGCTTGGAGAGGGGCCAGGGCCTGCAGAGCCGGCGGCGAAAGGACTGGAAGTCAAGGCCGAGAGCGGCGTGGAGGGAAGCCGCCTCGGGACCTGCGACCGTCTCCAGCGGGGAGGCCGCGGGAGGCTGGCGACAGCGTCCAGCTGCTCCCTCCCACCCTCTCCTGAGCGGCCCGACCAGGGGGCCTCGCTCCCTGGGCTCCACGGCCCTGTCTCCCCCGGGAAGGAGCCCAGGAAAACCAACCGCTCAGCTTCGCAGAAGGAGCGGCCAGACCTGGCCTCCTGTCTTGGTCTCGCGGCCCTGTCACAAAGCCTCCCTCCAGCCTCCCAGGGAAGCAGAGGCGCGAGGGAGTCACAGCAGGGGCTGCTGGGAGCTGTGACCCAGGACAGCTCGCGGCCCCACAGCGAGGCCACAGCGAGGCCTCTCAACCACCTTCGTACCGGGCTGCAAACAGAAACGACTTCAGTTAGAGCAACACAGCCAAACCCTCGGCCGCAGCCGTGCGGAAGGCCTTCCCTGTCGCCCGAGGCCGACAGAACCTTCTAGGAGGATGGCACTGTCCTCGCTGTACTTGCCACACCGCGGCTAGTGCCATCCGGGTTCCTGAGCGCTCGGAACATGGCTGGTGAGGCTGAAAAGCCGCGTTCTCACTTTAATTTAGATGCACCTGCTTTCCCTTCTCGCTCCTGGTCTCTCCGTCAGGGCAGCCATGGGGCAGAACACGGCACGTGCGCTCCAGAAGCCAAACAGATGACTGGCTAGCAGTAACGTGTTGAGAACAAGCATTTCGCGTAGGAATTAGGATACCGGGGCTCACTGAAGAGCACCTACGTTCAGCCCCTGGCTCCACCACCGACTCCAGCTTCCTGCAAACACAGACCCTGGGAGGCAGCCAGCCATGGCTCAACTAATGGGGTCCCTGCCACCCCCGTGGGGGACCCACATGGAGTTCCCAGCTCCTGGCTTCAGACTGGCCCAAGCTAGGCATGCGAGGAGTGAACCACTGAATGGGGGTCCTCTCTCCCTCTCCAACAAAATAGAGTAACAACATGCATTTCATTCAGCATCTTATTGTGTAGGAATGCATGGGAACGAACTATGGACTAATCTCAAAAATATTCAGAGTGAAAGAAGACGGACGAGCACACACACTGTAGGGTTACATTTATACAAACGTGCAGAGAAAGTGCAAACTGTGTTGGAAACCAGCCACGGCAGGGATCTCCTGGAGAGGGGGAAGGAACTCCTGGGGATGTGGGAAACACTGCTTCTCTGGGCTGCGTTACACAGGTGTGCACAGCTGTGAGACCCACACTGTCATCCTCAGACTCGTACTTCACATAAATTATTCCCTGACATAAAAAAGACACCAAAACCATGCGGGTAATGAATGAGATTTACGAGGTACATTTTATTTGTCATCTTTCAGCAGCCACACTGAGAGCCCTGGGAAGGCACTGACATTTGACAGAAAAGAGAAGAAAAAACAAGCCATCTGTTACGCAGCGGTGCAAGCATGCAACCTCCAGGCCATGTCCGCGCCCTGCCACCCCGTGTCCCCAGCAGGTCAAAGTCTCTGGTTCTCAGTGCACTACCCGCCCAGGGCACCCCTGAGGCCTTACCAACACGTGGCCGTCGGCCTTGGGCTGCCGGGCCAGGCTCACTCCCATCCACTCATCGTCCCGGTCTTCCCGACACGTCTTCCCACAGGGCGCGCCCCGATTCCTTGCTGCGGGGAGAAGAGAAGAGTCAGGCTGGGATGAGGAAGGACCTCGGCTCTGCAGAGGGCGGCCCACAGTGTGGCCACGAGGCATGAAGCAGCTCCGGCACCACCTACGCTGCTCCACTCGGCCACGTGTTCTTGGCGAAGGGCTCAGGGTTGGTGTGGACAGCGCCTCCACCCGTGAGGTCCCGGGAACGTGTGGCTCACAGCCAGGCTCTGAGGGGCACCGGAGGGCACCACAGACACCTGTCTTTTTCTGCTAAGGGAAATCAACGCGACTCTTTGTTTTAAAAACAGTCATTGAGGGCCTGGTGTTGTGACCTGTGCTATAGCAGGTAAAGCCACCACCTGTGATGCCAGCATCCCATACGGGCACCAATTTGATTCCTGGCTACGTTGCTTCCAATCCAGATCCCTGCTAATGCACCTGGGAAAGCAGCGGAAGACGGCCCACGTGTCTGAGCCCCTGTCACCCATGTGGGAGACCCAGGTGGAGTTCCAGACTCCTAGATTTGGCCTAGCCCAGCTCCAGCCATTGTGGCCATTTGGGGAGTGAACCAGCAGATGTATGATCTCTCTCTCTCCCTCTCTCTCCCTCTCTCTGTAACTCTACCTTTCAAATAACTAATATTTTTTAAAAACCAGTCATTAGAAGATCTAGATTGGAAAGGAATCAAAGTGACAATGGTAACAAAAACAGCCCCTGCATATTGGGAACCTGCTGTGTGCCAAAGCAGTCCTCCATCAGCTCACGCTGTCACTCAGGGCTGTCGCTGTGGGGAGTGGGGGGCACCTCAGTCTCGATTTCACAGGACATTCCCAACAAGTCCCAGATGGGCTTTGAACCCAGGCTGACTCATCCAACTCAAGAGGTATTTTCCATGAGACCAAAGTGAGCTTTTAAAAGCATTTGCCTGATCGTATCTTTCCCTACGTAAGATATAAAAGCTGAAATCTACTTTAATGACCTCCCCCCCACAACATGCATAGAATAAAACCCCAACTCCTCACCCTGGTCAGCCCAGCCTTTCTCGCCAACCTGCTCCGCTCCGCGTCCCCTGCTCCCTGCCCCAGCTACGCTGCCTTCTGTGGTGCACCTCTGAGCCTGCCCAGCTAACTGATGTGTGTCTTTCCAGGCACGGAGGAAGGTCCCCAGAGGGGCCTCTCCATCTCGATTGGATCAAAGGCCTGACTTCCCTCGGGCCTGCTCTCACTCACTCATCTGGTTTAATCTCTCTCTGGCCCACGGAGTTTCAAGACCTAGGATGACAGGCTCCTTCTCTGCCTTTTTCACAAGTATATCCCAGTGCTGCCTAACTGGTGTTGGAGAGAGAGAGGGGGAAGGAGAGAGGGATGCATGCATGATGGATGGATGCATGCATGGGTGGATGGATGCATGGTGGATGCTCAGACAGACGGACGAGCAGGTGAATGATCGGGCTACCCGGAGAGGAAAGAGTGAAGTGTGAGGGTGCAGACCCCACTTCTGCCTTGCCAGTGACGAGCACCCACCTCGAGCCATGTCCAGTTCGGTGCATCTCCGGTCAGGGTTGGTGTGGATTCGGCACTTAAACACAGCCCCCGGGGACTTCACTGAAGTGCTGTATTTGGAATCTGCCTTCGGTGCACCCACGAGGACCCTGCACATCAAGAGGAAAGCATTGGCTGTCACAACCCAGCACCAGAAAAGAGGAGGCAGACGGTTAAATCTTCACCCAGCCACGGGTGGGCCGAGTGAAGGCTTGTCGGGAGGAGGCGAGGGGTCCTCCAGGGAGCCTGTTAGATCTTCCAGCTCCAAAGGTGGCTGGGAACACATCCAACCACCCACAGGTTCCTACCCAGAATCTGTAAGGAACTCCTCGCAAGTCAGTAAGGAGAACACAAACTAGCAAAGTAATGGGAAAAGACTTACACAGATACTTCATGAAAGAAGACAGCCAAAGGGCCAGCAAACACTTGAGAAGGTCCTCAAACACAGCAGTCACCGAATGAGATACCACTCCGCACGGCCCCAGAGGCTAAACCAAAATGCTGAAAGCGTCAAGTACCGACAAGGAGGCAGAGTAACTGGCTCGTTCACTCACTGCTGGGCGAGTATAAACTGTCAAGCTCACTTTGGAAAGCTATGCAGTGGTGTTTTTTTTGGGTTTTTTTGGGGTTTTTTTTTTTTTTTTTTTTTTTGACAGGCAGAGTGGACAGTGAGAGAGAGAGACAGAGAGAAAGGTCTTCCTTTGCCGTTGGTTCACCCTCCAATGGCTGCCGTGGCTGGCGCACCGCGCTGATCCGAAGCCAGGAGCCAGGTGCTTCTCCTGGTCTCCCATGGGGTGCAGGGCCCAAGCACCTGGGCCATCCTCCACTGCACTCCTGGGCCACAGCAGAGAGCTGGCCTGGAAGAGGGGCAACCGGGACAGAATCCGGCGCCCCGACCGGGACTAGAACCCGGTGTGCCGGCGCCGCAAGGCGAAGGATTAGCCTAGTGAGCCGCAGTGCTGGCCTATGCAGTGGTTTCTAACAAAGCTGCACACCTACCTACCCCATGGCCCAGTAATTCTACTTCTAGGAATACACCCAATAGCACACATACATCTACCGGGAGGCGTGCACACAAATGGTCAGAGCTGAACACGCAATAGCCAAACATGAAAAGAAACCCCAAGGCCTATCAGTGCTAGAGTGGACAGGTAAAGTGAGGCATAGTGACACAACAGGATTCCACAGGGATACAATGGAACCCTAGAGTAACACAACAGAACTCTATAGTCATACAATGGAACTCCCTAGTATACAACAGAAATCCACAGTAATACAACAGAATTCCAACAGTAAGACAAAAGGACCCTACAGAAATACAATAAAATTCTATGTTAATACAATAGAACTCCATAGTAACACAACTACCTACAATAATACAATGGAACCCTACAGTAACAACAGAACTCTAAATTAATACAATAGCACTCTACAGTAACACAACAGAACTCTACAGGAACACAACAGAACTCCAGAGCAACACAATAGAACTCTATATTAATACAATAGAACTCAGCAGTAACACAATAGAACTCTATGTTAATACAACAGAACTCAACAGTAACACAACAGAACTCTATGTTAATACAACAGAACTTCATAGCAACACAATGGAACTACAAAGCAACACAACAGAACTCCATAAGAACACAACAGAACTCTATATTAAAACAATAGAACTCAATAGTAACCCAAGGGGCCGGTGGTTAATCCTCTGCCTGCAGCACCAGCATCCCACATGGGCACCAGGTTCCAGTCCTGGTTGCTCCTCTTCCAGTCCAGCTCTCTGCTGTGGCCCAGGAAGGCAGTGGAGGATGGCCCAAGTGCTTGGGTCCCTGCACCCCATGGGAGACCAGGAAGAAGCACCTGGCTCCTGGCTTCAGGTCAGCATAGTTCCGGCTGTAGTGGCCATTTGGGGAGTGAACCAATGGAAAGAAGACCTTTCTCTCTGTCTCTCTCTCTCACTGTCTATAACTCTACCTGTCAAATAAATAAAAAAAAAAATAGTAACACAAGAGGACTCTGTTAATACAATAGAACTCCATAGCAACACAATAGAACTACATAGTAACACAACAGAACTCCATAGCAACACAATAAAACTACATAGTAACACAACAGACCTCCATAGGAACACAATAGAACTACATAGCAACACAACAGACCTCCACAGGAACACAATAGAACTCTATTAATACAATAGAACTCAACAGTAACACAGGAGAACTCTATGTTAATACAACAGAACTCCATAGCAACACAACAGAACTCCATACTAACACAATAGAACTCTACAGTAACACATCAGAACTCTTCAGTATTATAGCCAGTGAACATTACCTGCACCCACACAGATGAGCCTCACAAAGAGAATATTAATACTCCAGACACAAAGCATACTCACAGGCCCATTCACCTCAAGTTCAAAAGCAGGCAGAATTCAGCTGTGGTGTTAGAAGCCAGGGTGATGACTACTTCTGGGGAGGAGAGGGGTTGTGATTAGGAAGAGCTGGCTTCAGAGGTGCTGAGAATGTTCTATTTGTCAACCTGAGTGGTGTTTACCAAAATCTGGTCATCTACCTAATTGGAAATGATAAGAGCTCTTTTCTGGATATGTGCTCCATTTCAATTTTAAAAAAAAAGTAAGAAATTCAGGAGCTGGTGCTGTGGTGCAGCAGGTGAAGCTGCCACTGACAACGCTGGCATCCCACATTAGAGCACCAGCTCCCGTCCCGGCTGCTCCACTTCCCATCTGGCTTCCTGCTCATGCGCCGGGGAAGACAGCAGCTGATGCCCAAGCACTTGGGACCCTGTGACACATGCAGGAGACCCTGATGGAGCTCCCGGCTCCTGGCCTCAACCTAGCCCAGACTCTGCCACTGTGATCATTCGCAAAGTGAACCAGCCGATGGAATCTCTCTCTCTCTCTCTCCCTGCCCTTCTCTCTGCTCGCTCGCTCTCTCTCTCTCTCTCTGTCACTCTGCCTCAAATAAATAAATCTTTTTTTTTTTTAAATAGGAAATGTAGAGGTCCTGTTTCTCTTCTGCCTGTCCCTTCCCTTCTCGCCACCACCCTCCACCCAAGCACTCACACAACATGTGCATTTAGGAGGGAGCAGGAACTACACAGCACAGCCTGGTATTGAAACTGCAACATCTACCCCAATGCACAACAGGCAGACCAGTTCACACACAAACCTCGGCAGGGACGAAGCTCTGCACAGCGCACCTGGAGCAGGGAAGCTGCCTGGGGTGGGCCGCCCCACCCAGCAGGGGCCTGCCCTGGCCAGAGCGAAGAACCAGACAGGCCAAGAAGGCTTTGGGCCCAAGCGAGGGCAGAGCTCGGGGGAACAGCAGCAGGCTCCCCTACAGATGCTACAAGAACTCTCTGGCCCTACAGTTCCATCATTATACAGTGTTTCCGGAAAGTAGTCAACTGAAGATCTACAGCAAAGAACCCAAAACAACACTCATCAGGCAGGGTCTGTGCTGAGCCAGGAGCCAAGTGGAAAGGTCTTGTACAACGAGACTTCAAACAAAATCCACACAGAGGCTCAAAGAGGAAACTGCAGCCCTGTCCACTGAGGACATGGGCTGTCCCCATCCTGAGCCGCCTGGACAGGAGGTGGCACTCACCCCATAAGGGAACGGGCGCGTCACGAAGCAGACTGGAATAGGGCGCGTCTTCCCGACGGCCTCTGGGCATGTGGAAAGCTTGGCCCAGTGCCCTCACTCTGCCCGCCACGCCACCTTCATCGTGTGTGCAGTCCCCCCGCCCCGGGTCTCTAAATGTCACTGCATCCCCACACACACACCGGCTGGGCACGGGGAGAACAGACAAGGTCCCCACATCACACCACAGAGGTTGGGGCCTTGCAAGCGGGACCTCAGCAAGGCAGAGCACAGGGGACATCGTCACTAACCGCGATCAGGGACCCAGTATCAGGGGTCACAGCCAGGCCTCTGGGTCCTTTCTGGTCCTTTCTGAATTCCCACTGTCGGGCCGGCATCACGGCACAGCAGGAAAAGCTGCTGCCTGGGACATCAAACAGCCACTGGTTTGTGTCCCGGCTGCTGCACTTCTAGTCCAGCTCCCTGCTAATGGCCTGGGAAAAGCAGTGGAAGACGGGCCCCTGCACCCATGTGGGAAACCCAGATGTATCTCCTGGCTCCTGGCTTCGGTATGGCCCAGTCCTGGCCTGTGAGGTCATCTGAGGAGTGAACCAGTGGATGGAAGACCTCTCTGTCTCTATCTCATCCTCTCTCTTTCTAAGTGACTTTCAAATAAACAAATATTTTAAAAGCTCAACCCCTCAACCGTCCGAGGACATGCAGGGCCCAGGAGACTGAGCCCCAGGAGGGCCCCTTCCCAGGCCAGCCTTCCAGGGGCTCTGCTGGGTCTGAGTGTGTGCCCCCAAGAGTTCGCCAGTTGGAAACGCACCCTGCCACCTCCTGCGTTAACCGTATTTGGAGGCGCGGCCTGGGGGAGGTCCTCAGCCCCCATGCTGGGATTAGTGGTTTTCTGAGAAGGGGAGGGGAGACCCGAGCTAGCAGCTGGCTCTGTCCCCCACGTGAAGTCCTCGCCGGGTCATGACACAGCGAGGAAGCCCTCCCAGACCCGGAGCCGAGGCCAGCGCCTCTAGAACACTCAGTAAACCCCTGCGCTTGCCACGTCAGCGCTGTGTGGAAGCCAGTTACACCTGCAGAGACGCGCAGGCGCGGGCTGTGCTGGGCCTTTGAGGACACTCTCCTGGGGTGTGACAGGCGCCAGGCCCCCAACAGCGAGGGCAGCTCACACCCTCCGCCTCGCGGCTGCAGGACCACCAAGCAGAGACAGCACTGGCACCCACAGCCCCTCGGCACCCTCCCCAAGCAGCCTCCCAATGGACCACGCCAGCCACCCTCCCACCCCGGCGGCCCCCAGCTGCTCTGCCACAGACGCACCAGGGCACACAAAACAAAACCCAAATGGAGGAGCGAGAGCCACCCGCGTTTCCCTCTTGTGGGCTGAGCCTCAGGGCAGGCGGGCAAGCCCAGCGCTGCTGTCCACGGAGCCAGCTGTCCGTAGCAGCAGCAGAGCGAGAGGTCAGGTGCACCTCCGCTGCTGACGCATGCGCAGCCCTGCCGAGGGTCACCGCCAAGAGGGGGTAGCCCCCGAAGTCACCTGCTCTGCCTGAAGACCCCGGGGCCAACTCCAAATCAGCCCCACCGCAGTGAACGACTGCCACTTGGAATTAACCCACGCTACTCAAATCACAAAGAACAAACCAGGCGGAGAACCCATCACACGAAAGGGAAGGGAACCGCCGCCAAGAAACAACCGGCAGCTGGTCTACCTGTCCCCGACCTGGCACTGACACACTGGAAATCACAGATGGTGCCACCGCTCCCAATTCACACACACAGACTGCAGGCTGTCCAGGGAGGAGGGACCCGAGCGCTTCACTCCCGTGACACAGGGCAGACATTCCTATCAGAAAGAAAGCAGCGAAGAGACCAGCCGGACTATCTCCGTCCACGCCCGAGGCACAGAGTGGTTCTGACAGCAACAGCTGATCCCCACCCTGATAAAACCCTCCGGACCAAATCTGCAGTCAGCTGAGAAGATTCTGCCCAAACGCTGTGCAGCAGAAACTGAGACGAGAGGTAAAGAAGGGTTTGTGCACATGCGCGGGACTCTCGGCGGTGGCATGCAGAGAATGGCTTGCAGCCCCGTGTCTGCAGAACACTGCGGCTTCCTCTGGGCCCGCCGTCCAGCAAGTCTGCCGCTGCGGCCGGCCCACGGGCTGTTGGCCAGGCCGATCCCAAGAGACAGAGGGAGTGCGGGGGCCCAGGGTTCAGGAGAAGCCACTGAAAACATGCCGTTTGGTTTTGCACTATCTTCTGAGTTAGACAACCTGGCCGCTTCAAGCATCCCCCAAAGTCGGCCCTGGGACTCCTGATGAGACAGTTTCTCTCCTCTGCACAGTCTATGCAGAAAGGGCCAGAGTGCCCCCACCACCAGGCTCCCCTTAACAAAGGCCTCACTGGGGCCGGCGCTGTGGTACAGCAGGTAAAGCCATCGCCTGCAGCGCTGACATCCCATTTGGGTGCCGGATCAAGTCCTGGCTGCTCCACGTCCAACCCAGCTCCCTGCTAATGTGCCCAGGAAGGCAGCAGAGGATGGCCCAGGTCCTTGGGCCCCTGCACCACAGGGGAGACCTGGAGGAAGCTCCAGGCCCCTGGCTTTGGCCTGGCCCAGTCCTGGCCATTGCAACCATTTGGGGAATGAACCAGGGGATGAAGATCTCTCTCTTTCTCTGCCACTAACTCTGTGTGTGTGTGTAACTCTCTGCTTTTCAAATAAATAAAATAAATATCTTTTACAAAATGAATAAATAAAGGCCTCAATGATTCTCCTCTGTGCTTGTGGTTCTCAGAGCAGCAGCCCACGGCACACCTGCCGGCTGGCAGGAATGCAGAGTCTCAGGCCCCGGCCCCGCCCACTGAATCGGACTGGGAGTCTCATCGTGACATGTAGTCGAAGGAGTGCCACACACCACCTGTCCCAAGGAAAGATGACCACGGTCACCTGCAGCCACGGTGACCAGACTGCCCTAGAGACGTTGGTTACCCCCGCCATCCCCAGCGAAAGACGCTGCCCACTTCCAAGGCATCTTAGAGACCATTGCTTTACTCAGGACTTCCAACCGGGGCCACTAGCATGGCGCAGGCTACTGGGCCACGCTCATCACGGGCAGTGTCTAATTCAGGCTTCCCAGCAAACCCGTGGGAGAGGCAGATATGAGCCCCACTTCACAGAGCAGCAGGTGGGCAGAGGTGGCTACAGGACTGTCCCAGTCCACGGCTCATCTTTCTATTTTTTTTTTTTTATTTAAAATGTATTTATTTATTTGAAAGTCAGAGTTACACACAGAGAGAAGGAGAGGCAGAGAGAGAGAGAGAGAGAGAGAGAGAGATGTCTTCCATCTGCTGGTTCGCTCCCCAAATGGCCACAGTGGCTGGAGCTGTGCCGATCCAAAGCCAGGAGCCAGGATCTTCTCTGGGTCTCCCACGTGGGTGCAGGGGCCCAAGCGCTTGGGCCATCTTCTACTGCTTTCCCAGGCCATAGCAGGGAGCTGGATGGGAAGTGGAGCAGCTGGGACCTGAAATGGCACCCATATGAGATGCTGGCACTGCAGGCAGCGGCTTTACCTGCTACGCCACAGCGCCGGTCCCACAGCTCATCATAAGGTGCCAAGCTGCACCGTGCACAGCAGCCGTTTGTGCGTCACCCACTCCCTGTACAGCACACCCCTGAAAGCCAGGAAAGAGCAGGAACCAACAGGGGCCCGGTGCCCACTCCCTGGGTGACAGCGGCTCATACGTGCCCGAGAAAGCCCAAGTGAAGCTCTGTGGACCCTGATTTGGAAGCTGCCTCCCGCCAGGAACAGGCGGAGGTTGGGAACAGAAAGGAAGCCTTCCTCCTCCTCCCCCTGGAGCTCAGGGGGTCCCAGGGATAAGTTTCCTAAAACAGGGACATTGCTGGCATGGCACGGCTCTCCTTGCAAACGTGGGCCCATCTGTCCTCTGCCGGCACAGTCATGCCCACAAGTCTGATTTCCTGCTTCAGGCAGCCCTAACAGGCAGCCCCTTTGTGTATTCTACTCAGAGGAGCTGTGTGACGGAGCTGGGGGTGAACCGAGGGTGCCTGTGTCCTAGGGCGGGCTCCTTAAAGTCCCCCCCCCAGACTCAGTCTGGCTGCAAAGCCGCCATTCCTGCTGCCCACGGCGCTGCCCCCCACACCGAACTGGCCCAGCCTGAGGTCAAGTACCTGGAGAGCAGGTGGCCAGTGCGGGCTGAGCCACAGCTGCCTCCCTGGGGAAGGCTGGGAACTCACGGTGTCTCCACTCCCTCCCCACAAAAGCCAAGGCAGCCATTCCACAGGGCGAAATTACAGCCAGACCGAGGGCAGCAATGGGGGATTACAACCTTTAAACCCATTAGGTTTGCTTCCATGCGTTTCATCCAAAGCCAAAGCTTCCCCAGGGACTCCCATTTTGGTTACAAGCACTGTGTGTCCACCATGGGGAAACCCCAGAAATTGAGCCACAGCCCTCGCTGGGCAGCAGCCAGCCAAGGCTTGTGTGCAGGGAGAGCCGGTGCCAGCAGAGCCACCCCTGGCCACACCAAACCACTCCCGGAGGGACGGATGCTTGCCCACTGGCGCTGCGGAAGCTGAACGGCTCGGAAGCTCCTCTTCTTGCATCGGGGAAACTGAGGCTGCAGCTATTTAAGCAGTGGTTACTCACTCACTGCTTCCCAGGGTTTTAAACTACGGTTTCACCTGGATTCTAACGTGTAGGGAAGTATCGTAGGGTAAGAAATGTAAGGAACAAAGGCAATGACACAGGGCTCAAACCCCGCCTCTATCTCTGATGAACCGAGTGACCTCCTACAAGCTAAGGTCTTAACCACTTGGAGCCTCAGTCTTCCTCCTCCCGCAAAGCAGAGGAATAACAATGGACCTCGGGGCTGTGCTGTGCGTAGTGGGTGAAGCCGCCACCTGAAGTGCTGGCATCCCATACAGACACCGGTTTGAGTCCCGGCTGCTCCACTTCCGACTTCTGATCCAGCTCTCTGCTGTGGTCTGGAAAAACAGTAGAGAATGGCCCAAACACTTGGGCCCCTGCACCCAGGTGGGAGACCCAAAGGAAGCTCCTGGCTCCGGATCGGTCCAGCTCTGGCCGCTGCAGCCATTGTGGAGTGAACCAGAGGATGGAAGACTTCTCTCTCTTTCTCTCTCTCTCTCTCTCTCTCTCTCTCTCTCTCTGCCTCTCTGTAACTCTGCCTTTCAAATATAAATAAATAAATCTTAAAACACACACACACACACACAGTGTACCTCACATGAGCAAAAGAAGGTTTATAAAGCTCCCAGCCTGTAAAAACTTGCCATGGGACTCCAAATCTTATTAAGTTGGCAGGTAGCAATGCCATCTTACTAGTTAAAGTGATCATTTTAAGTTCATAACTGATCATAAAGCTAGGATTAAGGGTCAAAGGGATCACATAAATAAGACCAAGCGTCTGCTAAAACTAACTGATAGAATTAAAAAGGAGAGAACAATCCAACATGGGAAGCGGGATACACAGCAGACTGATAGAATGGCAGATTTCCTAAACAGCACTCTGGCCTCAGAATCAGCCCTTAAGGCATTCAGATCTGCTAAAAAGCCCATGAGAATATTTCAAGCATGGAAAGCCAAGACACTGTGGCAAAAAGAATGACCTAAATGAAAAATCTCTGTGAGTGAGATCCTGGTGGAAAGAACAGGCCATCAAAGAAGGAGGTACCTTTCTCTGAAGGGAGGAGAGAACTTCTACTTTGACTATGGCCTTGTCTAAATAAGGTCAGAGTTTGTGAACTCAAGAGGCTTCCATAGCCTTGGCAGCTCATGACAAGCACCTCGGGTAATTACTGACGTCATACATAAGCGTGTCAATTGTTAAATCAACAACAGGAGTCACTGTGCACTTGCTCCCTATGTAGGACCTCTGTCCTTAATGTGTTGTACTATGAGAATTAATGGTAAAACTAGTCTTCAAACAGTATTTTATACTTTGTGTGTCTGTGTGGGTGCAAACTGCTGAAATCTTTACTCAGTATAGAGTTCATCTTCTGTATATAAAGATAATAAAAAATGAATCTTAATGAAGAATGGGATGGGAGAGGGAGTAGGAGAGGGGATGGTTGTGGGTGGGAGGGTGGTTATGGGGGGAAGAACCATGATAATCCAAAAGTTGTACTTTTGAAATTTGTATTTATTAAATAAAAGTTTTCTATTAAAAAAATAAAATTAAGCTCCCAGCCTGTTGCCTGGACAAAGTACCTATTCAGAAAAAAGTGAGAATCCTGGGCAGTAGTGGCCAAACACCTTGACACCCAACTCCAACTCTTGGCAGCACCCCAGGAGCTCACGGTCCTCAGAACCGTGTTCCCTCTCCCGGTGGGTTGGGCAGACTCTTATCAGAATCCACAGAAACCCAGGGGTGAGCAGGATGCTTTCCCCACCTGTAGGAGATTGCAAAAGTGGCCGCACGATGCTCCACCCTCCGGGCATCCCCGACCCTTCCAGTGTGGCTCTGCAGCTTCCTCTCTCAAGAGGAAAAGTCTGCCTGCCCTCCTCTTGGTGTGTGCTGGCTCTGTACCAGAAAAGGCATTGTTTGGCTTCTGAGCTTGGGCTTCCAAAGACCATGCACGCTCCTGTCTGTCCTCTTGGCACCCTTCCTGGCCACCGTGGGCACTGGCTCAGGCTGGCCTTTGGGAGGATGAAAGACACACTGAGCAGAGATGAGCTGTCCTACCCCAGCCGGCCAACCAGCAACCCAGAAGCTGACCACACAGTGAAGCCCAGCTGAGAGCAGAAGAACCACCCAGCTGAACCCAACCTACACCGCCAAACAAAGGATCATGCACTAACAAATGGGGACTGGTTTAAGCACCAAATTTTAGGGTGTTACCATGGTAACCAAAGACAGAAACACCCTTAAGCAAGGGCACGTCACTTCTGCAGGGAGCTGGGCCATCACCCACCACTGCTCCTGAGTCCAACGCAACGATCCACCTTGTGGCTGAGAACTGCTGCGAGGGCTCCTCCGGCCACTTCACCTCCTTTCTGTCTCCCACAGGACTCTCACCAAGACCCAGGACCACAGGCTTCTACTCAGGGCCCTGTTCTGAGGCAGGCAGGGTGGGCTGATGGAGACAGCCCTGCAGAGCACGCAAGCCTGGAGTCACGCTCAGATGTGGGCTGGCTCCCCTCCAGCCCTGTGACCCTGGATGAGTCTCCCAGCCTCTCAGGCCCTCTTTTTCCTTATCTCTAATAACAGATGCATGGCCCCTCCAGGACAGTGATAAAGCACAAGAGGAACTGGCAGGACGGAGAAGGCTCTGGGGCCTATGGACTGCGGTCTTCCATCTTCAAGGCCAGGAGCAGAGAGAAGCGTCAGGGCACTGCTCCTTCCTCCCTCAGGGGCCTGACAGCTTAGACAGAGGACAAAGGGAAGGAGGGCAGCATGGCTGGCCCTGGAAAAGTCAGATTAGCTCAGACTGGGCCCATGAGGGCTCAAATCACAACCCTGCCGTCCGCTTGCCTGGTAACCTTGGACAAGTCACTTGGCTTCTCTGCCTCAACAGTAGCAGCCCCCGCTGCATCAGGGTCTCTGTGAGCACGTGGAAAGGATTTTAAAAGGCTGCCACGGTCACAGCCTCTCCCTCTGACATCCCTGGGTTGAGTTAACAAAGCGAGGGCAGGAGTGCCATCCACAGCAGAAACAGGTCAGAGAATGCAACAGGCGGGGCTCCACGCACACCCAGGAAAGAGGAGAGGCACAGGCGGAGACGGTCAGGAAGTGAAGTGTCCTTTGGGGCTGCCCTGGCCTGGGGCCGGGGTCTTGGCAGGACACACTGTAGGGGAGGCAGTTGGTGCAGGAGGCACAAGGACTGATTCCTGAGAGCACCGTGCTAGCAATGAAATCCAGGCCAGCAACCTCAGGGAGATCTAAGTAAGAATATTGAGGTCAGGGCCGGTGCTGTGATGTAGCAGGTAAAGCCGCCGCCTGCAGTGCCAGCATCCCACATGGGCAGCTGGTTTGAGTCCTGGCTGCTCCACTTCTGATCCAGCTCTCTGCTACGACTTGGGAAAGCAGTAGAAGATGGCCCAAGCGCTTGGACCCCTGCACCCACGTGGGAAACCAAGAAGAAGATCCTGACTCCTGGCTTTGGATCGGCACAGCTCCAGCCATTGCAGCCATTTGGGGAGTGAACCAGCAGATGGAAGACCTCTCTCTCTCTCTCTCTCTCTGCCTCTGCCTCTCTGTAACTCTGCCTTTCAAATAAATAAATAAATGTTTTAAGAGGCCCAGCCTCTTCTTCTTCTTCGTTTTGTTTTGTTTTGTTTTGTTTTTTCGGACAGGCTGAGTTAGACAGTGAGAAAGAGAGAGACAGAGAGAAAGGTCTTCCTTCCGTTGGTTCACCCCCCAAATGGCCGCTATGGCCGGCGCTGCGCCGATCCAAAGCCAGGAGCCCGGTGCTTCCTCCTGGTCTCCCATGTGGGTGCAGGGCCCAAGGACCTGGGCCATCCTCCACTGCCTTCCCGGGCCACAGCAGAGGAGCAACCGGGCCAGAACCAGCGCCCCAACCAGGACTAGAACCCGGGGTGCCAGCACTGCAGGCGGAGGATTAGCCTAGTGAGCTGTGGCACCAGCCTAAATAAATATATATTTTTTTAATCCTGATGTCTTCCCATTGGCTGCTGGTGATGATCCTCTTCTCCAAGAATAATGGGGCAAAACGGAAAGTTCTCATCACACCACTACCCCACCTTGGAGCTGGAGACCCGACACTACCTCCCAGACTTATCTGGAGCCTGGGATGAGAGCTAGGGCTCCCACTACAGGCATGTCCCCCACTACAGGCGTGGCCTCTCCACTACAGGCGTGGCCCCCCCACAACAGGCGTGGCCCCCCACTACAGGCGTGGCCTCCCCACAACAGGCATGTCCCCCACTACAGGCATGGCCCCCCACTACAGGCATGGCCTCCCCACTACAGGTGTGGCCTCCCCACTACAGGTGTGGCCTCCCCACTACAGGCGTGGTCTCCTCACAACAGGCATGCCCCCCCCACTACAGGCGTGGCCCCCCACTACAGGCGTGGTCTCCTCACAACAGGCATGGCCCCCACTACAGGCGTGGCCTCCCCACAACAGGCGTGGCCTCCCACTACAGGCGTGGCCTCCCCACTACAGGCATGGCCCCCCCACAACAGGCATGGCCTCCCCACTACAGGCATGCCCCCCCACTACAGGCGTGGCCTCCCCACTATAGGCGTGGTCTCCTCACAACAGGCATGCCCCCCCACTACAGGCGTGGCCCCCCACTACAGGCATGCCCCCCCACTACAGGCGTGGCCCCCCACTACAGGCATGCCCCCCCACTACAGGCGTGGCCACCCGCCTGCGCCCTGGATGTGCAAGAGAGTGGAGGAGGAGGCCTGCAGAACTCTAGTTTATAACCCCAGTCTCCCACTAAAGGGGGTGTCTCAGATCCTTTTGGGAAACAGGCCGAGTATAAACGGACGAAAATGCTGACCTGCACAGAGCATGACCAAAACCGGAGAGACCACACAGGATGAAAAGTGTCTCTCTGTGAGAACACACTGGCTCCTGTGCTGAGCACCGATATTCCAAGTGTGATGAACTCTCATGAACGAATACATCTGAGAAATGTACCAAAAGAAAACTCACTGGGCAGAATGAAGAGAGACATTAGTGTCAGAAATTAGATCGCAGCAGGGTAGGGGTTGTGGCACACTGGGTTAAGCCACAGCCTGGAGTACCTGCGTCCCATATAGGAGCACTTAGGTCAGGTTAGTGCTTCCGATCCAGCTTCCCGCTAATGCACCTGGGAAAGCGGCAGCAGATGGCCCAAGTGCTTGGGCCCTGCCGCCCTCGTGGGAGACTTGGGTGGAACTCCAGGCCCCTGGCTTCAGCCTGGCCCAGCCCCAGCTGTTGTGGGCATTTGGGGAGTGAACCAGGTAATGGAAGATCTCTCTCTCTCTCTCTCTCTCTCTCCCTCTCTAACTCTGCCTTTCAGATAAATAAATAAATAAATATTTTAAAAGGAAGGAAGGAAGGAGGGAGGGAGGGAGGGAGGAAATGAGACCAAAGCAACAGCTGCTCCTGTCATCAAGCCCCCCTGCCTGTGCCCTGCGCTTGGCAGAATCATCCTGGTCCCTGCCCCCAACCGCCTGATGGGCGGGGTGGGGGGTGCATTACCTTCTGACCAAGGCTCAAACAGCTGAAGTAGCTAGCTCAGCTCACACAGCTCCTAGGACGCTGAAGAAGGCAGGCTGGGGGCAGGGCTGGTATTGGAGGCCTCCCCCCACCCCGCCCATCCTGGCCCCCAGGCACTTGTCCATCTGGGCAGCCCCCCCGCTGGGCACAGCAATCACAGACCTGCTCGTGGCTGAGGGAGACAGCGACGGCAGCCAGGCACCTCAAGGACCCAGCCTGTGTCCTGCACAGCAAGCTTCCCCACGTGGCATTGCAACACTGGACAGCTAGGACGGGGCAGCAGAGGTAAATACGGCAAGGGACGAGCGGAGGGGGGGCAGACTGGTTCCATGCCTTTAAAAATACACTTATTTATTTATTTATTTATTTGAGATGCAAAGAGACAGACAGACAGACAGAGCTCCCATCCACTGGTTCACTCCCCAGATGCCCACAATGGCCAGGGCTAGACTGCGGCAGAAGCTGGGAGCCAGGAACCCAACCCAGGGCTCCCACGAGGGCGGCAGGCACCCAGCTAAGCTGAGCCATCACTGCTGTGCCCCAGGGTCTGCGCTGGGGGAAGCCGGAGGCAGCAGCCAGAGCCGGGAATCGAACGCCAGCGCTCTGACTTGGGAGGCAGGCGTCTTAACCTTGATGTACATCCCCATATCTGCGGACAGAAGTCGTCCTCCCGCAGCCTGTTGGCCACTGGTGCGGGAAGCGTGACTCTGGGTTTAATAAAGTTGCAACTCCAGCGGTGAGTCCTAGACACGCCACCACGGCCACCCTCCCCAGCTGCTCTCGGAAATGGGGGGTGGGAGACAGGAGATCTCACAGTGATTGGGGGAGGGGGTGGGGATGGTGGTCCAAGCAGGTTAGGCAGACACGTGGAATATTCCAGAATGTCCTATCTTCCCATGGACTTCACACGTGCCTGACAGACCCACTCAGGATGAACAGCGCTGGCAAGCAGGACTCCAAACGCAGCGAGTGGGTCGGGAGCAGACTCCACGGCTTCCGCAGGGGCACCACACGACTGGGGCTCCGGAACTTTCCCAGCGAGTCAGAGCGGGGCAGACCTCTCGAGAGAAACACCCGGGTCTCTGAGCCCAAACTCAGCCCCTGGACCTGACAGGCAGCCGGGCTGGGGGACAAAGCAGAGACCCCGCTCCCCTGCCCAAAAGCCACGTGACCGGAGCACCAAACACCCCTGTACCCCGGCTTCTCTCGCTGTGAACGGGATAAATGACAGCCGACTGCTGCAGACTGAACATTCAGTCCCCCCAAGTTCCTACGCCCAAGTCTTCCCCCCATAGTGATGGGATTGATGCCCTTAGATACAGGCCCCCAGAGAGCGCCGGCCCGCACCATGTGAGGGCAGGGGGAGGAGACAGGCCCTGTGTGCCAGGGAGCGGGTGTGCACCAGACCCGGAATCTGTCTTCATCTGGGACTGCACAGCCGCGAGAAATAAAGTTCTGCTGGGTATAAACCACGCGGTCCAGGCAGCTCATCAGAGGGCCAGCAAGGGCTGCTGGGAACACTGAATGAGCAGTCCGTGGGATGCACCTGGCAGGCACCAGGTACCAGCAGGCAGTCTGCCACCGCCACCGCTGCTGTCACTCACGCACTCGCCACACGAGTCCCGTTTAGCCCCCTAAAAGCCAGGCATCGGGGACCAGGAGGGCTCGGGGACCAGGGGGGCTCGTGGTTTCAGGACCCGAGCTTTGCCCAAGCTCGGGCTCACTCTCGCTGCGTAAGGCTCCCTCTGGCAAAAACAAAGAGCGGGATAAAACATTTTATTCTGCTTTGGTCGCCTGCCAAATCCACTTGGCTAAAGGGATTTGCGGTTCAGAGACCTCAGTGGCTACGTCAGGTGAGCCCCTTCCTCTGAAATCCCTCACCCGAGACCAGGAGAGGCCGGCTGGCAGCGAGAGCGCTCCGGATTCTGCTTCTGGGCCCTGCGAGTCAGTGCCCACGCTCGCCCCCCCCCCCACACACACACACAGGACAGCGCCACGAGCCAAGGCACAGCCAGCCGCCACCACACCTGCAGGAGGTCAGAGCCTCCTAGCACGGCGATCTGTGTGCGTCGGACTCCAGGGCAGCCGCCAAGGTGTGTCACCTCGCGCCGTCAGCTACAAGGGACAGGCAGGTGACAGCCCCAGCCGCAGCCCCCGTAGGCACTGCGGCAGTGGGCAGCTGAAGCCCCGTGTTCCCCAGGAAGCCCACGGCAGGGGACAGCCAAGTCCGCCCAAGGGTCCCTGCTGAGCTGACTGAAGCTCGCCAGATCTCCTCTGCAGCCAAGGCCGCCCCTCCCCAACCCCACCTCTCCCCGCACTGCTCTCACACACCAGCCACCCCTCATCACTCTCTCTCCTAACCTGTCTCAGCCTGTGCGTCCTGGGGATGCACTTGACACAAGCCCCAAAGGTGTGTGCATCTCGGTGCCCACACACACCCGGAAACCGCCCACCAGGGTGACCCCAAGCTCCAGCTAAGGAGCATGACTCCTGTGAAAGCAAAGCGCCTGACCCCTTGTAGACACCCAGCAAATTCCATCGGATGGAATTAATTTCGATTTTTTGAAGTTACATGCAACTCCCTGGGAAGCAGATTCCAAGAACACCGCGGCTGCTTTCAATAAACGTGACGGCAGCGTTTTCCTGGACAAACCAGGACGCAGGGTATCAGAGGGTCCGGTTTCCTGGACAGCGACTTGTCACCAGGGAGTCGGGGCCGGCTGGGACCGGCCTTTCACACCCTCACACTCCGGGGCTGTTAATGCCTGGCTCAGAGCGTGTCTTCTGGTTCCGGAAGGTTCCCCCCTGGGCAAGACATGGCCCCGCCCGTGTTCAGCACCAGCTCAGCAAACAGCACTGTGCCAGCCTCTCAGGATCTTCAGGGAAGCAGCCCAGAAGGCGTGGGAAGACGCTGTCCGGGTCCCCTGGCGACTCAGCCCCACCACGAGCCGCCCCTGCCCAAGATCCTGAGAAAGCAGGCTGCAAGGCATGCTGGGAGTAGAAGCAAGCTCTGCAAAGCCCACATCCAGAAACCCCAGGGAGCAAGGAGAGCAGCCCCCTCCCCTGCAAGCTGGCACGGAGCTCAGCGAGCGGCCACCGCGACGTGACGAGAGGGCGGGGCTGCCACCGCCTTCCCTGGCCGCGTCCTCACAAAGACTGGCAGGGCCTGTGACCTCGGGTACCCGCTCCTAACCCTCACCCCTTGCCCCTGCCACAAGTCTCCCCTCCGCCCCCTGCCTGCGTGGGGACAAACCTCCCCATCACCTTACACCTCACCTGAGGCACCAGACATCAGAACCCTACCACCGTTTCCCCCATCCGACAGGGAGCGCACTGGCCCTCGGCACAGACACCCTGGGGTCCTAGGAATGGAAGGAGCAGGCAGCCCCTTTGGTGGTGCACACAGACATCCTGGGGTCCTAGGAACGGAAGGAGCAGGCAGCCCCTTTGGTGGTGCACACAGACACCCTGGGGTCCTAGGAACGGAAGGAGCAGGCAGCCCCTTTGGTGGTGCACACAGACACCCTGGGGTCCTAGGAACGGAAGCGGCAGGCAGCCCCTTTGGTGGTGCACACAGACACCCTGGGGTCCTAGGAACGGAAGCAGCAGAAAGCCCCTTGGTGGTGCACACAGACACCCTGGGGTCCTAGGAACGGAAGCAGCAGGCAGCCCCTTGGTGGTGCACACAGACACCCTGGGGTCCTAGGAACGGAAGGAGCAGGCAGCCCCTTTGGTGATGCACACAGACACCCTGGGGTCCTAGGAACGGAAGCAGCAGGCAGCCCCTTGGTGGTGCACACAGACACCCTGGGGTCCTAGGAACGGAAGCAGCAGGCAGCCCCTTGGTGGTGCACACTGTGTGGCTCAGACAGAAGCAGTCCTGTTTCCTTACTGACATCCCCTTTGCACTCCCGGGTCTCCCTCTGATCCCGCCTCGCTCGTCCAGACTGAAGTCGCCGCCGCAGCCCCACTAGCAGCACAGGAAGATGCTCGCCCCGGGCTGCCTGATCCAGCAGCCACTGCCCCGCGCAGCTGCTGAGCGCTGGCAGGAGGCTAGCAGCGACCAGGGACTGAATCCTCCGCTTGTTGAACTTAGGCGCATTTTCTTTGAAACAGTAATACATCTGGCTTGGTGGCAACCGCCTTGAGTAGCTCTCCGGCACGGGCTGGCTGGCTCCTTTCATTCTCAACCTTAACACATTGATCTTGGACCTGAATTCCTCCCATTCCTCATGGAAGGATGCTCTGCCGATGACCTTAACAAAGCAAGACGCCAAGTGCATCTTCCATTTCCGAGCACTTGGGCGCAGGCGTCCCCAGAGAAGGGCCAGGAAGCCCGTCGCCAGAAAGGAAGCCAGTGCACCCCGCCGCGGTGGACGCCGGGACGCCAGGGGTGCCGAGGGAGGAGGGCCGCGGCGGGGAGGATGTGAGCCGGGCTGCGTTTATTTGGATCACAGGGGGCTACAGTTGTCGGCCCTGCAGCTGAGGAATTGGTGGTCCCTGTCTTGGGGAAGGGCACAGAAATGGGCTTTGTCCATGTTCCCTGGCACTCCTGCTGTTGTTCAAAGGATGCCAGGGACTCTGGGGGTGGGAGTTGTGGGAGAGGAAGCCGGCTCTGGGCACACAGACACCCTCTGGGTGTTCTCAGGAAAACAGGAGATTCAGTCGCTTGCATCTCTGCATCCAAACTGACACAAATGTCACTGGATGTGCCGGGGCATGTGCCAGGGGTCATTCTCAGTGTCCGGAGCAAGCGTGCAAGCACTGTGATGGAAGGTGGCTGTGGGGTCGGTCCTCGCTGGGGTACCGCCACAGAAGCCACCAGGGCTCCCGAAAGCAAACTCACCCCCAGCCACTGCGCAGGGACCCAGGACCCCGTGGCCAGTGCCAATTCTGGTTTGCCAAAGAATGGATAGAGACGTTTAGGTAGGGGTTGGAGAAGCACACTTCCCCGTGCTTTGGGGCATGCATCCGGAAGTCCCTCAACACAGGGACCCTCGGCTCTGCCACCCGGTGTCTGGGCTCGCCCCACCCCCTACAGCACACGCCTACCCTCCATACAACACAGTCTTTCACCTGTAAAATGAGGGGGGAGCAGGAAGCAGATTTCCTAAACCACAAAGCAGCAGGTTAGGAAGCTAGAGCAATTTCTCCAAGAAGGGCCCAAGAGCAGGCGTTCGGCACCGAGACCGGGACACCCGCTGGGACGCCCACCTTCCACACCAGAGGGCCTGGGTTTGAGTCCCAGGCTAGTGTGCACCCTGGGAGGCAGCAGGGGATGGCTGACGCAGATGGGTCCCTGACACCCGTGTGGGTGACCTGGATGGAATCCCAGACTCCCAGCTTCAGCCTGGCCCAGCCCCAGTCCACCCCCAGCTGTTGTGGACATTGAGGAATAAACCAGCACACAGAAGCGCGCTCTCTCTCTCTCTCTCTCTCTCTCTCTCTCCTTCTCCCCAACAAATGTAAATAAAGGAGTAAATAATTTTAAATGCACACGATGCAAGGCTGACTTAATCTCTGCCTTCACCACCTTCCAGATGTCAACGCACACCGGCCCCTCTTCACGCGTGTGCCCCGGGCTTCCTTGCTCACCCTGACTTCCGTCTGGAAGGCTCCGTGCAGGCCTTTACTGCACTATTCCAAAGGCCAGGGCCTGGGTAAATCCGCGCCGTGCTCTGCAGCACACCCTTCAGTGTCTGGCACTCGGGGAACACAACAGAGGACGCCTCACACCTCCATCTCTGCGCCACAATCCCAACCTCGGGGATTCGCTGGGAGGGGATAACCAAGGATGTCCACAAGGATTCGGCTGCAAGGACGTTACCCCTGCTGCTGCTTCTAATCAAGAATCAGTGCAGCCTCTGAGCAAGTCTGGAAGATGCAAGGCCCGGGAGTACCCAGGAAGAAACCAACAATCAGTTACTAAGTCAGTGACGCGGCCCCAGTGTCTAACGTTAAGGTAGATCCTGATTTCACAGGACCTGGCGTGCGACTGTCTCTAAGAAAACGGATGCACTATTGTGAGTGTAAGGTCAGGAACAAGGCCCGGCGAGGCACCTGCCTACCAAGGGGACGGCCCTGGGCTAAGTCCTGAGGAAGTGCAGGGCACGCCCTCCATAACAGCTGCTCAAGATCAGGAGGAGAGGGGCCCCTTTGGAGACCGGAGGCGCAGCTGCGTGCGCTCTCATGGACCCTAGAAGTAGCCGCCCGGCGTCTCCACCAACACTGCCAGGTCCCAGCCGCGCCCTTCGACCCTGTGCCTGCCCCCAGCCAGAGCTCCTCACAGCACACAGCTCTTCTCCAAACAAAGCAGGCTCAATGTCTTCATGCCCCATCCGCCCCTGACTGCCCACTTACTCCCAGATGAGGGCTTCGACCTGGGAAGGCAGGGGCTTGGCCCCTTTCCCTCCAGGGGCACACAAGCCCGGCGCTCACTGGCCCACCTCTCCCCTCTCCTCTGCAGCCCTCGGGTTCTCCACAGCTCTTCCCGGTGCTGGGAGCCCAGCCCAGTCTGGAGAAGCTAGGAAAGGTGTGCAGTTGCTTTGCTGGGGGGTTGGCAAGCGCAGGATGAGCCAGTCTGGTCTCCAACTCAGCACTGGAAGGGCTACTCAAGGACCCGGAGACCTGGTCCCCTTGGAGGCAGCTCTCCCAAAGAGCCTGACTGCTAACCAGCTGCTGGTCAGGGGCTGAGGACTCGGATCCATCAGCAACCACTCTCCAGGAAAACTGCGTGCTGGGTGCACCGGCCCCACGGGCCACCAACCCCCAGCCTGCTCACTCACAGCCCCCAACCCAGGGGCACGGCCTCCCACGGGAGAGCACCCAAGCCTAGCTTCGCTGGGATGGGAAGGTGACCACTGCCCGCAGCGTCACTGTCTCTAAGCGCTCCCTGGCTGGGGCTGGGTGCCTGGGCCCACCCCTCAGCCACTGGACTCCTGGATCTCCACAGAACCATGCCCCTCTCCCTCGGTTCTGGAGCTCGCCTGCAGGTAGGAGGGCCCACGTGAGAGGAGGCCAACGCAGCCCCAAGAAACCCAGCGGCTTGGGGAGGGGGGTCCTTCGCGGCATCCAGGGGTCTCTCCAGCTCCGCTTCCACGCATCCTGCCCCCGGCACGCGCGCCCGCACACACACAGAGCCCAGGCTGCCCAGCCTCGAGCACGCAACAGCGCTGGAGAGGCTGCAACGGTGCCCGGGAACTCCCTGAATCTGGAGGGCTGCCCCGTGGGGCTGGGGATGTCCGCCCGGTCCCGGCGCCCCCAGGAAGCAGGCGCCTAGGGAGTGCGGCCGGGCGACCGAGGACGCGCCCCGGGCCGGGACCCCGGGAGGCAGGCGCCCGGCCCGTCCCGCTCCGCCCCGCGGGGCCCGGGATCGGCGGCCGAGCAGCGCGCCTCGGAGACATTTAAATCGCCCCCTCGGGACGGCGGCGGGGAAGAAGCCGGAAAGGCGGCGGCGGCGGCGGCCCGGGGGCCGCGCCGGGGAGCGGGGGGCACTCACCAGCGCGTGTGGTCGTGGAAGTGCTCCAGCACCGCGTAGCCGAAGAACGAGCCGGCGGGGCCCTGGAAGCGCACGGGGCGCTGCGGGTCCAAGTTGTAGGCGCCCGCGGGGCTCCCCGCGGCCACCAGCGCCAGGAGCAGCGCGCGGAGCCCCCCGGCGCCCCTCCGCGCCGCCGGGCCGCCCATCCCCGGCCGGCCGCCGCCGCCTCCCCTCTGCCCCGCGAGCAGGGCGCCGAGCGCGCGGGCCGCCGCCGACGGCCGGAGTCCCGGGAGGAGCTGTGCGCTCCGACGCGGGCGCGGGGCCGGCACCGGGGCGGGGCGGGGAGCTGAGCGCGCGCCCGGGGGAAGCGCAGAGGCGGCCTGGAGCGGGCGGCGTCCTCGGAGCCGCGGAGCAGTCTGCGCGCTCGGAGCGAGCGGTCCCGGGCCGGGCGGCGCTGGGCTGCGGAGAGGCGCGCCCGCGGGGTGGGCGGCCCTGCTGGCCCCGGCCGGACGGCGCGGCAGCGCCCCCTGCGGGCCGCGAGCCCCGCGCGCACCGCCCCGGCCCGGAGTGGGGTGCTGGACACTGCGCCGCGCCGCGCCCCGGGCTGTCCCTCTGCGTCTCCCACGCCGCCAACCGGCGCCACAGCGCTCCGGGCGCGGGACGAGGTCGCACGCCGCTCCGCACGCCGCCCGTGCTGCTCTTGCGGGGAACGGTACCCGCGTGTCCTGCTCCTCGGCGCCCCACGCAGGGGCTTCCCTGCGTGTGCTGGGTGGCACAGCACCGTCAGGGCCGCCCAGGACCTCCCAGGCGTGCGTTCCTGGGGTCCCGCGCGCTCCGGGGATGCTGACTCAGGAGCCCTGCGGGCCCGGCGCGTGTGTGCTCATGGCAAAATACGTATTGCACAAAGTCTACCAGTAGGACCACTCTTTCGTTGTGTGGCGGCACCACCTTGCATCTCGGGTACAGCTCCACAACCCAGTCCTCATCCCGGCAACCGCCCTCTTCCTCTGTCTCCATCAGTCTGCAGCTCGCTCCAGGGGAGGTTTGCGGGTGAGCTGGGCCTTGTGAGTTAAGCCGCGGGAGCACCTGCGCCAGTCCCGCTGTGCTTCTGATCCAGCTCCCTGCTAATGGGCCTGGGAAAGCGGCCAAAGGTGGCCCAAGTCCTTGGGCCCCTGTCCCCACGTGGGAGACCCAGAAGAAGCCGCTGGCTTCAGATCCGCCCAGCTCCAGCTGTAGTGGCCATTTGGGGAGTGACCCAGCAGATAGAGGACCTCTCTCTCTCTCTCTCTCTCTGTGTGTGTGTGTGTCTGTGTGTGTGTAATTCTTTCAAATAAATAAATGTTTAAAAAAGAAGAGAAATACATAAAACTATTACTTCCCAGGCTCTTTCATAGAAGGGGTGCCCATGTAACAACATGTAGCCAGTGAGATCTGAGCGTATGCTATTTGGGTGGGGGGCTTCTGGGGAAGTTTCTGGAAGAGAAACAGATTCAGCTGGCCCCTGACTTTGGATCTGCGTCCTTCCCGGTCTGGCCAGACCACGAATCATGGCTGGAGAGGCAGCTGCCCGCGGGACGGCCGGCGTCCGAGAGCCGCTGCACCTGCCTTCCTCTCACTGCCCGAGCAAAAGCGAGCATGGCACGGGGCGGAGCGGAGCCAGCGTCCTGAGGATCCCGTCACTGGCAGCCGAGAGAATTCCTTGTTGACTCAACATCGAGTGTGAGTCGAATCTGAAACAGATGCTGCCGCTCAGAAGGCTGTCCCCGCCCCCACCGCGTGCGCACGCGCACACAGGCACACACAGCTGGACTGCAGCCTGTGCCGGTGTCCCGGCAGGGCAGAGGGCTTGCAGATGTGGTAAAGGCTGCCGACCTTGAGCTGGGGAGATTTCCCAGGCCTGAGAGCCCAGCACCTCTCCTGGCCGTAGTCAGACACACGTGACAACGGGATGGGTCCCTTGCAGGCTTGGACGATGGAGAAAGAATCCAGAAGTCAAGGGGCGGGGAACCTCCACTTGGTCTGTCCCCACCAGGACAGCTGCAGATGGGACTTGAAATTCAACAAATCTACGGCGGGCTAATTTTTCAGTTGATAACCTCATATGGCCTGTGAGTGATGTTCTAATATCCAGTGGTCCCTGGTAGAAGCAGGAAAAGGCAGTGAAATGGGCTACCCCTAGTGCTTCCAGGAACACAGCTCCACAGCTCCTTGAGTGCCGTGCACTGAGAGCCAGGCCCAATCTCTGACCCCCAGACCTGTAATTAACAAATGTCATCTCAAACCCTGTATTTACGACAAGTTGTTACAGCGGCAATAATTAACTAATATACCCTCCCTAAGTTGTGTGTAAAAATAAGTGTGTATGTTTGATTCTTTAAAAAAAAAAAAAAAAACATAGATGAGGCCGGCACCACAGCTCACTAGGCTAATCCTCCGCCTTGCGGCACCGGCACACCGGGTTCTAGTCCTGGTCGGGGCGCCGGATTCTGTCCCGGTTGCCCCTCTTCCAGGCCAGCTCTCTGCTGTGGCCTGGGAGTGCAGTGGAGAATGGCCCAAGTCTTGGGCCCTGCACCCCATGGGAGACCAGGATAAGTACCTGGCTCCTGCCATCGGATCGGCGCGGTGCGCTGGTTGCAGCGCGCCAGCCGCGGCGGCCATTGGAGGGTGAACCAATGGCAAAGGAAGACCTTTCTCTCTGTCTCTCTCTCTCTCACTGTCCACTCTGCCTGTCAAAAAAAAAAAAAAAACATAGATGGTATCAGTTTTTTTTTTTTTTAAGATATTTATTTGAAAGGCAGAGTTACAGGGAAGCAGAGAGAGAGAGAGAGAGAGAGAGAGAGAGGTCTTCCATCCGACAGTTCACTACCCAGATGGCCACAATGGCTGGAGCTGCACCAATCCGAAGCCAGGAGCCTGGAGCCTCTTCCAGGTCTCCCACTCAGGTGCAGGGACTCAAGGACTTGGGCCATCTTCTACTGCTTTCCCAGGCCATCAACAGAGAGCTGGATCAGAAGTAGAGCAGCCAGGATTCGAACTGACACCCATATGGGATGCCAGCACTGCAGGCCGGGGCGTTAACCCGCTGCGCCACAGCACCACCCCGCATCAGGTTCTTAAAAGGAAAGACTGGGCCGGCGCCGCGGCTCACTAGGCTAATCCTCCGCCTAGCGGCGCCGGCACACCGGGTTCTAGTCCCGGTCGGGGCGCCGGATTCTGTCCCGGTTGCCCCTCTTCCAGGCCAGCCCTCTGCTGTGGCCAGGGAGTGCAGTGGAGGATGGCCCAGGTGCTTGGGCCCTGCACCCCATGGGAGACCAGGAAAAGCACCTGGCTCCTGGCTCCTGCCATCGGATCAGCGCGGTGCGCCGGCCGCATCGCACCTGCCGCGGCAGCCATTGGAGGGTGAACCAACGGCAAAAGGAAGACCTTTCTCTCTGTCTCTCTCTCTCACTGTCCACTCTGCCTGTCAAAAAAAAAAAAAAAAAAAAAGGAAAGACTGTTACTGACAGGTTAAGCACCACTCACGTAAAGCACATGGATTTCCGTCTTTATAAACTAAACTGCACAGGTGACATCAAGTAAACATTGCAGGGTTGGTCTTTGATGTAACAAAGCTCGCAAACCTGGGAGCCCTGGACAACCCTTCAAATCCGCAGGTTCACACACCCCGACCTGGGTCAGAACCTCTCCGGGGCGCAGTGGGGTAGGCACATCAACCTGCGCACCGGACACCGTCAGGAGATTCGGGGAGCAGCCGGGTGAGACTCGGAACCCCGCAGTGCTCTGGAGCAGTGGGCACCGCACCGTGATGGGGTCGGTAAAACTGGGGACCTGGCACCAGCTGAGGGGGACATCCACCCGCGTCTGCGTGGAACGGGGGTGCTGACACACTCGGAAGCCCCGGGATGCGCTGCCCGGGACAGCATTTTCCAGATGTAAAACTCTCCACATCTATTACTTATTCATGTAATCTGACATCAAGCTGAGCTCAATTTTCGAGTCGCCAGAGTGAGTGTTTCTGTCTCCAGGATGACGAGCTGCAGGGGGAGGCCCACAGAGGTGGGGAGTGCAGATCCACTTCACCGAACCGCGTCCTCGGGACAGCTGCCCCCTGTCCCACCCTCTGCGGAAACGGTACCCACATGCTCTGCCTTCCTGTAGTCGCTGGCTTCCAGAACGCATCCCAGGTCCCGCGCACCACGCTGGCTGCAAGCTGCCGGGCGTGCACTGTCAGCTCACCTCTCCTTGGCCTTTCTACACTCTGTCATCCACTTGCCTGAGGCTAACCTGACTTCCTGGGGTGATGAAAGCCGTGCAGGGCCCCTGTGCCCCAGCAGTACAGATGAAGGGAAGGCCTTGCTGCCCGGACAGAGGAACAGTGACATCATTGAACGTCTGGGTGGAAACCACACGGGTTCTCACAAGCTCTGAGAACAACCTCAGGGTTAATTCACGTGTCTTTTTATTTTCCTTCTCTACCACCTTTTTTTTTTTTTTTTAAGATTTATTTATTTGGGCCAGTGCTGTGGTTCACTTGGTTAATCCTCCACCTGTGGCGCCAGCATCCCATATGGGCACCGGGTTCTAGTCCCAGCTGCTCCTCTTCCAGTCCAGCTCTCTGCTGTGGCCCAGGGAGTGCAGTGGAGGATGGCCCAAGTGCTTGGGCCCTGCACCCGCATGGGAGACCAGGAGAAGCACCTGGCTCCTGCCTTCGGATCGGCGCAGTGCCAGCCGTAACAGCCATTTGGGGAGTGAACCAGAGGAAGGAAGACCTTTTTCTCTGTCTCTCTCTCTGTCTATAACTCTACCTGTTTTTATTTATTTATTTATTTGAAAGGCAAAGATACAGAGAGGCAGAGAGAGAGAGAGATCTTTCACTTGCTGGTTCACTCCCCAGATGGCTGCAACGGCTGGAGCTGCACCAATCCAAAGCCAGGAGCCAGGAGCTTCTTCAAGGTCTCCCACATGGGTGCAGGGGCCCAAGGACTTGGGCCATCCTCCACTGCTTTCCCGGGCCACAGCAGAGAGCTGGATCAGAAGTGGAGCAGCCGGGACTAGAACTGGTGCCCATATGGGATGCCGGCACTGCAAGCAGCGGCTTTACCTGCTATACCACAGGGCTGGCCCCCAATTTTTTTCTTATAAATTCATTGATGTTTGTCTGCATCACTTCCTAAATAATAAACTGCTAGGTCAGAGCTATATATCAATACACACTGCTTGGCTCAGTAAGCTTTAAGTTTAATAAAATTTTTCATGACAAAAGCCTTACATTATCAGAAAATACACTTAGCTCTTCCACTTGAGAAGGTGAGTGAGGGAGTGATCTCGGGCCCTGTCTTCTCCCCCTCTTCTTTGTCTATTTATTTATGTACTTGAAATGCAGAACATCAGAAAGAGAGAGATCCTACCCACCGGCTCACTCCCCAAATGGCCACAACAGCCAGATCTGGGCCAGGCCAAAGCCAGGAGCCCAGAACTCCATCCGGGTCTCCCCGGTGGGTGCAGGGGCCCAGGCACTTGGGCCATCCTCTGCTGCTCCCCAGGGCTGTTAGCGGGAGCTGGGAGAGAAGCCAGGCCTGGAACGGGCACTGGGAAATGGGAGGCAGCCGTAGCAGGCAGCAGCTTAACCAGCGCTGGCCTCTCAGGGCCGGTCTTGAGCTGCGGCTTTGCCTGCCCTCCGTCTCTCCTGGGGGGTCTTTCCCTTGGGCTTCAAGAGAAAGCACAGCTCCCCCCCGCCCCCGACAAAGCTCCCCGGTGCAGCTCCTCCCTGTGAGGCTCTCGCTTTCTGGCTTTAGACCCTTACGAGGTGTCACGGGTGGACTGACCTCACTAGCCCCACACAGTGATCTGACTGCAGGACACGGGTTAAGATCTGCTCCCAGTGACGGCAGAACCATGCCTAGGGAGGGAGGCTTGGCCCACAGCTCCACAGTCCTCGTCCCAAAGTCTGGGGGCTGGATGTGTTTCTGAACCCAGAGGTTGGCAGGTAATACAGCCTAACCACTCTCTATTCTCTATCCAGCCCGTAAAGCAAACATAGAAATAGGCAGCAAAGTGTCAGTTACTCACACGCGTGGCAGGCAGGATGCCCCCGCCACACACACCCGAAGAGATGTCAGTGTCCAAGGCGGTACATCTCCGACGCCTGTCCGGCCGGCAGCAAAACACTGGTGGATCTAATTGCTGCGGGCGTGGGTACAGCTAACCTTCCTCCAGGTCCCTAACTCACACAAAGATAAGGCTTCCAAGTGCAGAGGTGTGGATACTGCACAGAGTGATAAGGACATTGACTTACAACTATCAGTGAGCCAGAGACTGCCTGAAGGGAGAGGGTAGGGAGAGGGAGCCCCTCCAACCGCGGTGGGCTCTCCCCACTTGTTGTTCTCTGCTATGGGGGGTGCCTCTACACGGGCGAAGCCAGCTGGGAACTTTAGCATCCCCCCATAAAGTCCACGTGGAGCTTAATATCCATATTGCCGTGCATCCCCCGCTGAGTCCCGGATGAAACAGGTGCATCCTGAGAAAGGGGGTGTTTGGATGGACAGGTGAAGGGATAACGTTACAGGGTGGCTTGCAGGGACTCCCACCTCAGGCAGACCTAACCCAGCTACCCAGCTACACCACATCATACTATGTTCAAGATCTCGCGAGGGAGAATTTGCCTGGGGCGACCCAACGGGGCCCAAAGCAAGCACGAGAGTCCCGACCAGAGAAGGCAGAGTCCGTGGAGGAAGGCTTGCCGACGGGACGGCCGTCCAGGGCGGGCACTGGTGCACTTGGGGTGCCTGCGTCCTGCATCCCAGTGCCTGAGTTCCAGTCCCAGCTCCGCTTCTGCTTCCAGCCCCCTGCTAACGCTCACCTTGGGAGGCAGCAGGTGATGGCTTAAGTACTTGGTCCCTGCCATCCACGTGCAAGACCTAGATTGAGCCCCAGGCTCCTGGCTATGGCCTGGCCCAGCCCCTCGCCTGCTCCCCTGTGTTGCAGTGTTTTGTTTGTTTGTTTGTTTTTAACAGGCAGAGTGTATAGTGAGAGAGAGAGAGACAGAGAGAAAGGTCTTCCTTTGCTGTTGGTTCACCCTCCAATGGCCGCCACGGCTGGTGCGCTGCAGCCAGCGCACCACACTGATCCAATGGCAGGAGCCAGGTACTTATCCTGGTCTCCCATGGGGTGCAGGGCCCAAGCACCCGGGCCATCCTCCACTGCACTCCCTGGCCACAGCAGAGAGCTGGCCTGGAAGAGGGGCAACCGGGACAGAATCCGGCGCCCCGACCGGGACTAGAACCCGGTGTGCCAGCGCCACAAGGCGGAGGATTAGCCTATTGAGCTGTAGCACCGGCCGTGTTGCAGGGTTTTGAGAAGTAAATTAGCCATTGGAAGATCTCTTTCAAATAAAAATAAATTTAAAAATCATTTTAGGGGCCAGTGCTGTGACATAGAAGATTAAGCCTCCACCTACAGCACCAGTATCCCATGTGGGCACTGGTTTGAGTCCCAGGTGCTCCGCTTCCACTCCAGCTCCCTGCTAATGCACCTGGGAAAGCAGTGGAGGAGGGCCTCGTGCCCTGGCCCCTGCACCCGTGTGAGAGCCTCAGGAGAAGTTGCTGGCTCCCAGCTTCAGCACAGGACGTTGTGGCCATCTGGGGAGTGAACCAGACGATGGGAAGTTTTTTTTCTCTCTCTCTCTCTGAACTTCTGCCTTTAAAATAAATAAGCAAATAAATCTTTAAAAAGTATTTTAATAAAGTATTTTAATAAAGTAAAATAAAATTAATCTTAATAAATAAAGAATGGTGTGGCCATTGACCACGGGATGCAGGCAGCCCCTAGGAGCTGCAGCTGCGCTCTCTCCCAGAGCCTCCGGGAGGCAGGCTTCCTACCTCCAGAAGTGAAGACCACGTTGAGCTCCTCAGTTTGTGGCCATCCGTTACAGCAGGTGGGAAATAAGTCCCCCCACCCCACAGACGGTGGACTCAGAAACACACAGGAAGCAGAAAGCCATGGTTAACTGAAGGGAGCAGTGGCCAGCAGGTGGAGGCAGGCACCGCTCCCTTTATACCTATCGTGCAAGGTCCCTTCCCCCAATTTGAACAACCTTGGGAGGCAAAATCTAGGAGACACAGCAACGCGAGGGAAAGGGAGGTGATGGGGTGCTGCGTAGACGGGCAGGTAGGACTGCCGGGGGCGGGTTATACTGTGACTACATAGTTGAGACTGTTAGGAAGTCAGGAGTCAGCCCGCTGTGAGTGAGGGCCTGGACACAAGGGAAGCCGCCAGCATCTCACGCTAGGGAGTCCTGACCCTAGCCAGGATCTCTGCAGGTGGTCCCAGCCTTCCTCACAGGGGGCTGTGTCTGCCTGGCACCGGGCGGGGTGGGGTGCTCCCCCAGTCTGACCACACTGAGAGGAATTCCACCAATCCACACCCAGGGAGAGGGAGGGCAGGGAAGGAGGAAGGGTGGAAGAACACGACCCCATGCCCTTTGAAACCCCCGCCCAAACGTAAAGCAGGCGCTCTGTCTCAGAGCCCGTGGTGAGAGGGCCCATCCACCTGGCGATGTCCCCTCACTAGACCTTGCTGCCCGGTCACCACTCCCCTCTGTGTCTGAATTCCTTCCTGCACGAAGACAGGAGCCTGCTCCACTCGCCCTGCTGAGCGAGCTCATCAGGTTTGTCCCTTAGCTCCTTTGCAGCTGGGGGCAAGCATGGCTGTGCTTAGGCTAAGCTGAGTTCTTAGGAAAATACGCCACTGGGTCACTGCTAACAGCAGCAACAAGAAATAATTTTTGAGGGCCGGCGCCATGGCTCACTTGGTTAATCCTCCACCTGCAGCACCAGCATCCCATATGGGCGCCGGGTTCTAGTCCCGGTTGCTCCTCTTCCAGTCCAGCTCTCTGCTGTGGCCAGGGAGTGCAGTGGAGGATGGCCCAAGTGCTTGGGCCCTGCACCCCATGGGAGACCGGGAGGAAGCACCTGGCTCCTGGCTTCATATTGGCGCAGCGCTGGCCGTAGCGGCCATTTGGGGAGTTAACCAATGGAAGGAAGACCTTTCATTCTGTCTCTCTCTCTGTCTATAACTCTATCTGTCAAATAAAAAAAATAATAATTTTTGAAAAGCTCCGGTTCTCAGAACTTTCTGTATTTTAGCATTTGAATCGCTCCCCGCCCCCAGTCCTTACGTTATGCATGGTAAAAACAGGCAGGGCAAGGTTAAGGCCAAGTAGAGAGATGCACTGTCACAACACTAAGTTTCCCACAGCGAGAGAAGACATCCCCGGCAGGGCGTGGACAGGAGAGACGCTCTGTCCGTGACTGTCCCCCGGTCAGGCGTGTCCAGCGTGTGCCGAAGCCCCACTTCCCAGATGCTGCTCACGGCTCCGGCAATTCAGGAAGGAGCAGCACGCTAAGACGTCTCCTCCCTTGCAGGCCTACGTCCCATGGGAGGTTGGTAAGCAACAGACGGGTACCCACGTCATCACGGGGGGCGGGCAGGAGGTACCGAATGCTGTGAACCAGTGCAATCAGGGACGAGGGAGAGGAGGCGGGGGAGCCGGTCCCGGCGTGGCAGTAGGTGCACAGCCAGGGTAGCAGGCAGTCAGGCAAGGCCCCTGCGGACGTGACAAAGGCCAAGGGCCCCGCGAGAGTGGGGAAGAAACGCCTGCTTCTTCCTGTGACAGCGCTTGGCGTCCTCACAAAGGCTGAGTGACGAACCCGGTGTCTAGGGGAGAGACGCCCCAGAAACGCTCGGAGCCCCAGGTAAGCACGGAGCCCCGTGGCTTGCTCACCGGACAATTCCTCCTCCTGCCCCTGGTTGCCTGCTGGCCCCACCGACGCAGCCCAATCAGAAGTGTAACTTTACACGAGGCGCTGTGCCCCTCCGAATGGACACAGTTTCTTTTCAATCCTTCAAACTGGCCCAAGAGCAAGACCCTGCTCCGGTGCTACTTTGTGGATAAAGGAGCCCTGCCTTGCAAGGGGCACCGGCAACCCCTCCTTTGGAGCCCCCTCCCGACTGCCGCATGCCAGAGAAAGACATTGTAGGTTTCTTACTAATGCTTATATCCTGCTTAGAATGCACTGAGTTCCTGACTTTAAAGACTGTCCCCTTTCTTTGATTTTGCAATGTTCACAGCTCTTTCTTTCTTTTAAAAATCTATTTTATTTGAAAGGAGGCAGGGGGTAGGGAGGTAGAGAGAGATCGATCGTCCATCTGCTGGTTCGTTCCCCAAATGGCCACAATGACCGGGGCTGGAGCAGGCCAGAGCCAGGAGTCAGGAGCTCCATCCAGATCTTCCACATGGATGCAGCATCTTGGATGCAAACACTTGGACCATCTTCTGCTGCTTTCCCAGGCGCGAAGAGAGAGCTGGAGAGGAAGTGGAGCAGCCAGGAATCGAACCGGCACTCACGCGGGATGCCAGCGTCACAGGCAGCCTGGTAAGCCGTGACACCGGCCGTAACCACAGCTGTTTCTTTAGCTCCCACCTCTCCCAAGTCTCGTCCTCTCCTGGGATTCTAATCTGATGTGTTTTCGGGCCTTCTTGTTCTACCATCCCTATCTTTCAACCTCTGGTATTCTTGGTCTTCATGCTTTGTTAGGCTGAATTCTGAGCAGCTTCTTCAGTTTTGCTTCCAGGATCACTTCCTCTTCAGCTTTGCTGGGGCCATCGGTCACTACAGCTGGGACTGGACACCTCGCATTAGCACACTGTAGTCCAGCAACTCCAGGCAGGGCCTCTCTTAAAAACTGCCTTGGCGGTGTTGACAGTTGCTTGTCAATCCTGATGGACTCTGTTCAATGCCGGTGGCCCCTTGCTCCTTAGTCATCGCTTCTTCAACCTCTCCCTCGTCTGTTTCTGATCCCTCTATCTTCAGTCTGCAAATCCGCTTCGCCCGTTCTCCCTTGGTGGCTGCTTCCCTGTGCGGTTTGTGATCCTTGGCTGGGCGTTCACGTCCCTCGGAAAGTTATCTTTGTTTAGAAGGCTTGTATGTTTCCACACAAGGGATTTATATGTGCGCCTGCCAACTGCCTGGGGCACTGCTGATTCACCACCACTGTAACCTAAATGGCTTAGATTCTTTTTTTTCTCTTTGCAACACATATAGAAGAGCGCAGGTTTATCACTTAGGATTCTCAACAGATAACATTTCCTTTTTTTTTTTTTTTTTTTCATTCCATCAACAGCCAAGGCCAAAGCAGGAAAGACTGTGGATCAGACTAACCTGGTTCCAGCACTAACGGGATTCGGCTTGGAGCCTCCCACTGGTCTCCACCCCAGGACTTGGGCTCCGGCTTCGCTGTCTCCGCGTGGGTGAGTTCCAGTTAAACTCAGGCACCCCCAGCCCAGTGCTGACTTCAGCACTCATTTTTTCCTCTAGATTAGAATTTTTTCATTATTTCTGGCCCCTGAACATTTACTTTCTTTCTTGCCAGCCAAGCCATCCATTATTCATTTTTATATTTAATTCAGCAATTTTAGGTGTTTTACACCAGGAAAGAGTTTCAGATATCTGCGCAGTTATTCTGTTATACTGCCAGAAAGGAAACCACTAATTCTTAACTTACTGAATAACCTAATTGTGCTTTTAACCCCTTATGCCACTAGGAAGTTTCATGTTATTTTCTTAAAAGGGAGCCAGAGTAAATTGGGGCTCTGTGATGCGAAGCTCAGCTGTGTCTAGAGCAAGGGGCTTTGCCTCCTGGGCGAGCAGAGCCTTTGGGGGAAAAGGGACACAGATGACGACTCTCAGCTCTCCTCGCTGCCCCAAACCACAGTTGTACAGGAGCGAAAAGCAAAGCCTTTATTTTCTTGTCTACTCGCTTACTTGCTCACACGCATTTGGATTCTGTGATCACGCCTATAAATCTTTCCAACAGCGCCAGTCGTCCCTTCACCCTTTCCCGCCATCCCCGCCGTGCCTGGGCTGGCACCGCGAGTCTCCGCACAGCTCCAGAAACCCCCTGGGTGCACACAGGTGCGGGCTTTCTCTGCAGTCAGCCCGTCTCACACCCTGTGCAGCCAAGACTCGCAGTGAGTTGGAGTCATCCCGTATTAATGTGACTCTTCTTCTTCTTCTCCTTCTCCTTCTCCTTCTCCTTCTCCTTCTCCTTCTCCTTCTTCACAGGCAGAGTGGACAGTGAGAGAGAGAGACAGAGAGAAAGGTCTTCCTTTGCCGTTGGTTCACCCTCCAATGGCCGCCGTGGCCGGCGCACCGCACTGATCCGAAGCCAGGAGCCAGGTGCTTATCCTGGTCTCCCATGGGGTGCAGGGCCCAAGCACTAGGGCCATCCTCCACTGCCTTCCCGGGCCACAGCAGAGAGCTGGCCTGGAAGAGGGGCAACCGGGACAGAATCCAGCGCCCTGACCGGGACTAGAACCCGGTGTGCCAGCGCCGCAAGGCGGAGGATTAGCCTAGTGAGCCGCGGCGCCAGCCGTGACCCATCTTCTTAAGGACCGCGTGACTTCATGCACTGACCGACCATAACTGGTTCTTCCTCTCACACACGCAGAGTTGGTGGATATTGTTGGTTATTGCTGGACAGTGCCAAGAACATTCTGGTACTGGTATCTTGAAGGGGAGTGTCTGTTTTGAATGAAATGGCTGTCACCAGATCGCCCTCCAAAGAAGCTGAGCCAATGCATCGTCCATTAGCAAAGCAGACAAGGTGCTTCTGGGCTCTTGTTTTTAAGTTTTATTTATTTATTATTTATTATTTATTTATTAGAAAATTAGAGTGTCACAGAAAGAGGACAAGGGGAGAGAGAGAATCCATCTACCACCCACTGGTTCAATCCCAAAATGGCTGCCACCCACCTGGGAGACCCAGAAGCAGCTCTGGGCTCCCGGATTCTGCCTGGCGTCTGGCTTCTCCCCAGTCCTAGTAGCCATTTGGAGAGTGAGCCAGTGGATGTAAGACCTCTCTCCTCTAACTGCCTTTCAAACAAATAAATAAATCTTAAAAAAAAGGCATCCTCATTCCCAGTCGGTGGAAGCTAAGAAAAGCGATGCACCCATCAGCTGGACTATTTCCATTATTTGGTTGAATCAGCAGCTTACACAGGCACAACTTAGTATACTGATGAGTACCTACGGCAGAGGAAGGGTTAAAGCCCCTTAATGCTACCATTTGAACTGCTGCAGGAGTTTGGGCCCCAAAGTCTGATAGTAATAATACCAAGAGAGGCCAGTGCCGCGGCTCACTAGGCTAATCTTCCGCCTTGCGGCGCCGGCACACCGGGTTCTAGTCCCAATCGGGGCGCCAGATTCTGTCCCAGTTGCCCCTCTTCCAGGCCAGCTCTCTGCTGTGGCCAGGGAGTGCAGTGGAGGATGGCCCAAGTCCTTGGGCCCTGCACCCCATGGGAGACCAGGAGAAGCACCTGGCCCCTGGCTTCGGATCAGCACTGTGTGCCGGCTGTAGCAGCCATTTGATGGGTGAACCAACGGAAGGAAGACCTCTCTCTCTCTCTCTCTAACTCTGCCTGTCCAAAAAAAAAAAAAAAAATAGTACTAAAAGAGAGGGCACTGAGCCTGGTCATGGTGTCTATCGGCGGGCCCTTTGGGATATGATTAAATCTGGTGGCTACAGAGAGAAAGACAGACACATGGACCCCGTCTCTTGCTAAGTCAAGCCCTGTGGTACCTTGGGTCTGGGCCAGCAAGGAGGCAGAGGCTGAACCAACAGAGCTTGCCCGGTCCCACCTGTGAGCTTCCAGAATCATGAGCTAAAAGAAGCCTCTTTTTCAAACGCAGTCAGCCTGCCTCGGGTATGTTGTTATAAAACAAAAAGCCGACGAATACGCCTAACGACGTGTCCAGATGGCCTGATACATGTGCATTGTCATGCGTCCGTATGCACACATGCATGTAACAAGCATTCTGGAAGTTTATCTCGAATGCTAGTGACGGATATCACTGGGATTCTGGGCTGCTCTTGCCTGTCCATCTGTCCTTCTGTCTCGCCCTTGGCGTTGTTTGAATTGTCGACAGAGCACCAGCATGGATGTGAAGATGCTACCTCCCAAAGCGAATGCCTGCTGGAAACGGGGAGGCAGACCGGAGCCGTGCCCACACAGCCATCTGCTCCCCTAATGCGAGGGAAACTCGACTTTCCTACAGCGGAGCCGGAGGCAGCCATGTCGCCCACCTGCCGGCAGGCCTGCCCTGCAGCCGGGCCTCTGCTGAACGGCTGCCTCTGCGGAGGGGCCCGCCAGCCGTGGCAGACGGTGGGCAGTCCCCGGAGGGCCCCTCTCAGCTTGCAAAGGTGGGAGAGAAAACACAAACCTCTCACCCCCGCACAGCCGGGGTCATCGTCCTTCACACGACCAACACTGAGGAAGTGCGCTAAATCCTCAAAAGCCGCTCTCCTTTTTTTTTTTTTTTTTTTTTTTTTTTTTTTTTTTTTTTGTACTTCAAATGGTTTTGAAATCCAGAAAGTTCAAAAAGAGGGCAAATACTATCGCCAAACCTTCAACTATATAATAGCAGGCAGAGACTGAAGTAAATACTTTCCCACTGAAGTATTTCATAAGCCAAAGGTCCGACTGTTACTGCTGGGTGTGATCTTTCCAGCCTGTTTCCATGTTCACAAAGTTTTTTTCCAGAGAGCTAAATTTAGTGAAACAGCTTTAAGTAACAACCATCAAGTCTTAAACAAACAAAAAAAGCCCCGCCTCTCACCTCAACTGAATTTTCGAATCGAGCCTACTACAACCTGTCAAAATATAAAAATGGTGACACGAACAGCCCCCGCTTGCGACAGGTCACCTGGAAGATGGTTCCGCGTTACGGTGGTGTGAAAGTGCCTTTTCCTTTCACTGTCAGTGCAGTGCCCAGGGACACAGACATCGGCCGCTTTATCACAGCTTCAGGTCCCCAGCATGTCTGGGACGGGAGAGACCAGGCGATGACTTCTCCACGTAACGTGTTTTCGACCTGTGATGTTTCGAATCTGCCGTGGGTTCGCTGACTTGTAACACAATCCTACGTCGAGGGGCACCTGTGTTCCCAGGCGGCCATTGAGAGGGAAGGGTGAGAGTGAGCCCTCTTACTTTCTGGTCCTCTTATGGGGACAGCAATCCTACCGGATCCAGGCCCCACCTGCCCACCTCGCGGTATAGCCACACTGGGGACTAGGGCTGTGACTTTGCAGGTGCGCATCCGTTCAGTCCTGGGCCTCTGGTGTGCAGCATGAGAAGTTATTTTGCAGCTCCGGCCTCAGTTTACCCATGTGTAAACGGGGCTCCTGAGCCAGGGCGCTGCTGTGAGTGAGGTCTCAGTGAGTTGAACTAGGTCCAGCGCAGCGCAGTGGCTGGCGCCGGGAAGCCATGGTAAGCGTCAGCGCCATGTTGCCATCGCGGTCCTCGCCTTCATGTCACTCTTCTGAAAGCAGCCGGGGCAGGCATTTAACCCGGTGCTAAGACGGCAGTGGGAGGCCCGTCTCTCGAACCAGAGTGCCCGGGATGGACTCCCTGCTCTCCTGATGTGCGAGCTTTGGGAGGCAGTAGGTGACGGCTCGAGTACTTGGGTCCCTGCCACCAGCTGGGAAAACTGGACTGAGTTCCAGGTTCCGGCTTCAGCCTGGCCTAGACCCGACAGTTGCAGGCTTTGCGGGGAGTGACACAACGGATGGGAGATCTCTGTCTCTCTGTGCCTCTCTCTCTCTCTGCCCCTCAAATTAGAAAAAAAAATAATAAATAGCTATTCTTATTTTGAATAAGAAAAAGATGGCTTCTCCTTTTCAAAATTTTTATTTATTTGAACAAAAGAGAGCGAGCGAGCAAGCTCCCATCTTCTGTTTGACTGGCCCAGTGCCCGTGGCAGCCGGGGCCAGGCTGGGGCTGGAGCCAGGAGCCAGAGTTCGAAGCAGGTGTCCCGTGCGGGTGTCAGGGAGCCAATCAGCTGAGCCGTCGCTGCTGCCCCCGGGGTGATGGAGCCAAGAATGAAACAGGACAGGACACACAGGCATCTTCCGCCAGGCTAAGGCTGTCTGGGCTCAATTCTAAAGCAGGTCGTTTAGATCCTCCCTTGGTTTAGGAAGCTCAGGACCGCAAGCGCCTGGCGCTCCAGGGGCACCTTGTGGGCCTGGAACAGTGAGTCCCGACCCTCACCCTCACCTCGCGGCCCAAGTCCTGCCTCCTCTCCGGGGATGTCTCCAGGACCTCGGTCAGCGGTCAGATCCGCATCTTCCCAGCTTCTGAAAGGCGAACCATCGGAGGGAGGCTACTGAAGGCCAGACCCACTGTTTTCACGGAGTTTTAAAAAACCGCTTTGTGTGAGAAAGGTAGACGCACAGAAAGACTTCTTCCATCCGTTGGTTTAGTCCTCAAATGCTCACAACAGCCAGGGCTGGGCCAGGCCAAGGCCGGGCGCCAGGAACTCCACCAGGCCTCCTACAAGGGCGGCAGGGGCCCAAGTACTTGGGCCATCACTGCCGCCTCCCGGGTGCGCGTTAGCAGGAAGCAGAGCCGGGCCTGCACGCTGCCGGCACTCTGAGGTGGGGTGGTGGGGGCAGCTCCAGCAGCCCACCCGGTTTCTCACGGTGTAGACTCAGCGAGATTGCACAGCGACGGAAAGTCACCTCAGCACCATTCAGGTGCAGCGTCACACGAACGAAATAACAAGGCTTGGAAGGGGGCGAAGGCGGCGTGGGGGGGGGGGGTGCGGAGCTGGGGTGAGAACTGGAGGGCAGTTCCGCCCCCTCAGGCAGCCTCAGTTTACCCCAAGCTCTAAAGAGATGCGCTTACCTTGGGGGGGTGGGCAGGCTCACGGTGTGGGCGGGGGCGGGAGCCGCACCTGCTGGGGCGCAGTGGGCTCTGGGTCCACGTCCATGGCGGCAGTCGCGGCCGTGGGAGGAGCCCTGGTCACGGTGCCACTGCACGCGCGCCCCGTGGACCCCCAGCCCCGTGGAGAGGTCCTGGCGCCCCCAGGTGGAGAGGACAGGACACGTTGTACCTCAAGTGAGGGCTCGAGCCCGCTCACCGAGGGATGTCCTCCAGGCGGAGAAGCGGGCCACGCAGGCCACACGCGTGGACCGGAAGTGTCGGCCCTGCGGCCCCAGAATTCAAGACCCCATCCGCTGGTGGACCAGGGCTTCGCACACGAGAAACCAAGGCCCTGGGGGCCGCAGAGCTGGGAAAGGCAGCCACGTCCGCTCCCCCAGGCCTCTCTGAGGGCAGGCTGTGTGGACAGGAGTCGGGCCCCACGCGCGTCCGAGCTCGCGGACGAAGGAAGCCTCGATGGGAGGCCAGAGGATGCGTCAGGATTAGAGGAGCTGAGGGAGGATGGTCCATCCGGGAGTGGCCGGAAGCCGGGGGGGGGGGGGCAGGAGGGCAGGGCCCTGTCCTAGGAGGGGGCAGGGGTGGAGGTTTCCCGAGCCTGGGAGGAGCCGCAGGAGTGAAGCGGAGGGGAGCCTGTGGGGGGCGGGGACGGTGCAGCCAGCCACGGGAGTTGGGACAGGGCACAGGAGCGCGCAGACTCTCCTTTCTAAAAAGGATACCGCTTCCCCTCCGGGAGCTGCTCCCTGAAGGAAACGCCAGCTCCAAGTTGCCAGGGACACTCGACGATAACCTACAGCACCCACGGCCTGCACAGGTGGGCGGAGCATCAGTCACAGCCCCGCCCCGCCCCGCCCCCGGCCACGCCTCCAGAGATGAGGCCAGGTGCAGGCTTGTCCATAACAATGGATTCCCCCCACGTGGGAGAGGGCTCTTGCGTGAAAATGGAAGAGGGGAAGTGGGTCCAAACGCCTGCGGGGAGCGGAGACGGGCAGAGGTGGCTCTGGGCGCCCGGCGGGCCATCGCGGGGGCAGGAGCCATCAGGCAGCCTTCCCTGGCTCCACTGCCCCTGGGCTGGGCGGCCACCCTGGAGGTGTCTGCCGCCTCCTGGGAGCAGGGGGTGGGAGCCTTCGGGACACGAGAGAAGACAGCGTCCCAGGGCGCTGGATCGGCCGGTGAGGAGTGAGGAGCGAGGAGCTCCCACTCCAAGAAGCCCTCCCTGTGGCCTCTGGATGCTCCCCCCCATCCCCGGGGTGGCCCCAACAGACGGCAGAATAGAAGGTCCCAGACGCTACCCCAGCTAAGAACGACCAAGCTCTTCGCTGCTAACAAGTGCAGAGTTTACGCCTGAAAAACGGGGCCGGCAAACCGAGCCGAGCCGAGCTGGGTGAGGGACCTTCTCAAGGAGATGCGAGAGCACCATGTTGCAAGAATGATTTATTTATTTTAAAAATTAATTTGAATTTGAAAAATTGAAAGAATCCAGTGTGTAAGCTGACTACGACAGACTGCCAAAGAGAAGAATCTGTGCGTTGCAATAGCAAGCCAAAGAAATCTTCCAGGGTGTAATTAAGATTTTTAGAATGGGACGTAGAAGCTGAGAGATGTAGACTATGAGACTTCACCAGAATTGAAAACTTCTGCTCTTCAAAAGACACTGTTAGGAGTATGAAAATACAACCTGGCCGTGAGAACATCTTCACAGAACATATGAAAAGACTTGTATCCATGGAGCTGGCGCTGTGTGGTGGGCAAAGCTGCTGCCTGCAGGGCCGGCATCCCATGTGGGTGCCGGTTTGAATCCCGGCTGTTCCACTTCTGATCCAGCTCTCTGCTGATGCACCTGGGAAAGCAGCAGTGGCTGGCCCAAGTCCTCGGGCCCCTGCACCCATGTGGGAGACCCGGAAGAAGCTCCTGGCTCCTGGCTTTGGTTTGACCCAGCTCTGGCCATTGTGGCCAATTGGGGAGTGAATCAGGGGATAAAAGATATCTCCCCTCCCTGCCCCCGTAACTCTGCCTTCCAAATAAAATAAATCTTAAAAAAAAAAAAGACTTGTATCCAGAATATAGGACACTCAAAATTCAATGATAAAGAAATAAACAGGGGCTAGCGCTGTGGCACAGTGGGCTAATGCCCTGGTCTGAAGCGCCGGCATCGCACATGGGTGCTGGTTCTAGTCCCAGCTGCTCCTCCTCTGATCCAGCTCTCTGCTATGGCCTGGGAAAGCAGTAGAAGATGGCCCAAGTCCTTGAGCCCCTGCACTCCCATGGGAGACCCAGAAGAAGCTCCTGGCTCCTGGCTTTGGATCGGCTCAGCTCCGGCCGTTGTGGCCAATTAGAGAGTGAACCAGCGGATGGAAGAAGCCCCCAACCCCCTCCTCACTTCTCTCTGTGTAACTCTGACTTTCAAATAAATAAATAAATCTTTTTTTTAAAAAAAAGAAATAAATAGAATAAGCAAAAAATTTGAACACACCCTAAAGAAGAAATATAGATGGCAAATAAGTACATGAATGCATACTCAGTGTTGTTAGCTATCAGGGAAATACAAACTAAAACAGTGAGATTTAACACCACCACACACCGTTAGTACAGCAAAGACTACAAGGATGCCCATAGCACGTGCTGGGGAAATGTGGGGGAATAGGAGTTCTCCTACATTGCTGATGGGAATGTAAATGGTGCAATCATTTTGGAAAGCAGTTTAACAATTTCTCTGCAAATTAAGCATAAGGGCCGGCATTGTGGCGCAGCAGGTTAAGCTGCTACTTGTAATATCAGCATCCCATATGGGCACTGGTTCAAGTCCCAGCTGTTCCACGTCTGATCCAGCTCCCTGCTAATGGTTGGGGGAAAGAGCAGAAGATGGCCCAGCTGCTTGGCCCCTGCACCCACGTGGGAGACCCGGACGAAGCCCCGGCCCCTGGCTTTGGTCTGATTTGGCCCGGCCATTGTAGCCATTTGGGGAATGAACCAGCGGATGGAAGACTTCTCTCTCTCTCTCTCTGACTCTGCTTCTCAAATAGATCGATCAATAAATATTTTTTTTAAAGAAAAAAGATGTGTGCCCACCCGGGGGGCTTATTTGGCCGTGCCCCTCCCCTGCTCGCCTGCCGCCCCAGTGTGCAGACCCAGGTTGGTTCCCGGCTGCACTAACACTGGCCGTGTGCTCGCCAGTGAGTGGTTCAGAGCTCGGAGCCCTGTTTTCTCATTTTGAAGGTGGGATTGTGACCAGGATTAAGCCATGGGGCAGGTGCTCGCACACTCGAATCCACCGCCGCCCCAGAAATCAGCGCGTCGTCTTCCTGGTTTCCCCGGGCCTGGGCTCTATTTTTAGCTGCAGAAGCCAGCAGTGCGTCATCTTGTGTCCAGAGGTCCGGGGGAGGGATGTGGAGATGCGGGCCCATCTGCTTCGCATTAGCCGGCCTCCCCCTGTTTGTTATTCCTATGGCAAAGCGCCGCCCATTCTCGTTGAAACACTGCGTGCACAATAACCTCTTTATCACATTTTCAGGATCTGGGCCTGTTTTGGAAAGCTTACACCTTTGCCTGGTTGCCATTGTTTGCAGGCCGATTCCAATTTCTGACAAAGGCGTTTGGAGCGCTTTGCTGGAAACGGTTGTGTGCAGAGGAACATGGCCCCGAAACGGCCAGGAGCGGCCCTCGCCGGCTGTGGCTGGGCCCTGGCCGGGCGGGAGGCGGGGGTGTGCCGGACCAGGGGCTCCCGCGTGTTCTCTTCTAGGCCCGAGTCCTGGGACTCAGTTCCCTCTCCTTCTCCCGTTTGGCCGAGTCTCAGTTGGGTTTGGAGAAGCCGCCCTCCCGTGGGGCCCGCACTGGGACGTGAGCCGGGTGCAGCCCCTCGTCGCCTGCAGTGGCGTCTGCCAACCCCAGTTTCAGGGGTCTCCCTGACCAAGTACAAAACAGCATAGATGCAAAGACGTTCACTGTGGCTTGCTTGTGCCACTGAAGTCCTGGAAACCACGCAGATGTTCTGGCTGGTGGGGTAAATCAGTGCATCCCTGCAGGGAGACGCTGGGCACTGGGAAAGCAGGAAGAGAAGGGAGCAGTGCCGGGATCTGCTGGCAGGTGCTCACGAGAAAGCAAGATGCAGGAGGATGCACGTAGCAGGCCAGCCGCTGTGAAAGAAAATACACGCGTGTGTGTGTGTGTACACACACACATATAAATACACATACAAGTATTTGCTGTTTGTTCTTGCCACAAGAAACACTGAAACATGAAGTACCATACAGGGAGAGAAGCAATACTCTCCAAGGATATGCTTTTTAAAATATTTATTTATTTACTGAAGAATCATTTATGGGGCCGGCACTGAAGAATCATAGCGGGTAAAGCCGCCACTGCAGTGCTGCCATCCCATGTGGGCGCCAGTTTGAGTCCTGGCTGCTCCACTTCCGATCCAGCTCTGCTTTTCCACCTGGAAAAGCAGTGGAAGATGGCCCAGGTCCTTGGGCCCCTGCACCCACGTGGGAGACTGGGAAGAACTCCTGGCTCCTGGCTTCAGATCGGCCCAGCTCCGGCAGTTGCAGCCATCTGGGGAGTGAAGCAGCAGATGGAAGACCTCTCTCTCTCTCTCTCTCTCTCTCTGTGCCTTTCTGTAACTCTTTCAAATAAATAAATAACTTAAAAAAAAAAAAAAGAATAATTTCAGGCCGGCGCCGTGGCTCACTTGGTTAATCCTCCACTTGCGGTGCCAAATCCCATATGGGCACTGGGTTCTAGTCCCGGTTGCTCCTCTTCCAGTCCAGCTCTCTGCTGTGGCCCGGGAGGGCAGTGGAGGATGGCCCAAGTGCTTGGGCCCTGCACCCCACAGGAGACCAGGAGAAGCACTTGGCTCCTGGCTTCCGATCAGCACAGCAACGGCTGTAGCGGCCATTTGGGGGGTGACCCAACAGAAGGAAGACCTTTCTTTCTCTCTCTCTCTCTCTCTGTCTCTAACTCTACCTGTCAAATAAATAAAAAATAAAAAAGAATAATTTCTTTATTTGAAAGGTGGAGTTACAGAGAGAGGAAGAAACAGACAGAGAGAGATCCTCCACCTGCTGGCTCACCCCTCAAATACTCACAACAGCCAGGGCTGGGCCAGGCTGAAGCCAGGAGCCTGGAACTGCACCCAGGTCTCCACGTAGGTGACAGGCGCTCCAGCACTTGGGTCATCATCCACAGCTCTCCCCGGGGCATTAGCAGGGACCAGAACTGCCCTCATATGCTGTGCTGGCATCACAGGCGTGGTTCAACCCTCCGAGCCGCAATGCCGACCCCTAGGACACTTTTGATAGTGTCTTGGCCCCTGAACAAAAGTGTAAACCCTAAAACCGAAAGTAGAGCGATATTGGTGACCCTTAGATGCCACAGGCAAGAAAGAGCCAGGTGCAGACGAGACCCTGGAGAGGCAGCCTTGCCTTCCAGCACCCTGGGAGCCACAGCAGGAGCGGCAGGCTGTGGGGACAGGGCGCGGCGTTGAACTCAAGGGGCCGCCAGGCTCCCCCATCCAACTGGAGATGTGGGACAGGAGGTTGGGTTTGTGAACTGGGATCAGGGACGGTGCTGGAGCTGGAAACGTGAATCGGGGTCGCCAGCGTGCAGCTGGCATTGGATGAACTTGGCCGTGAGACAGGATGACATCACACAGGAAAGGGAAAGGCCTGGACCCTGAACCCTGGGCCCTCCAATATTCAGGGTCAGCGGAGTGGGGGTGAACCAGCCAGCGGGGACGAGGGGAGGTAAGAACAGGCATCCTGGGGACAGTGTGGTGAATCAGGGACCCCACCAAGAGCGCGTTCAGAGGAAGGGAGGAGGGCCACTCCCTGCAGAGGTTTTAAGGGGAAGGCGGATGGTGAGTGGTTACTGCTTTTCCAAGGGTGCGTCTCTGACGAGGAGTAGGGAGGTGGAGAAACGGGGAGTTGAGAGCAGATCAACACTCTAAGACAGGAGCCAGCACAGCATGTCTGCACACTCATGGTCATGACCCAGCAGACAGGGGAAAAGCAATCAAGGCAAGAAAGTCTTATTATATAATTTGTAAAGACGAGGGAAGAGGTCCTTTGGGAGGCGGTGAGGAGAGGTTGGAATGGAGTAGGCCAAGGTCGCAGAGCAGGATGTGACCCACACCTCCGGCCCTACCGTGTCCTGGAATGAGCACGGCAGAGCTCTGGCTCTGCCCATAAATGGCCACAGAGCTGGGAGCAGCCTCTGGCCCGGCTGCTGGGGAGACAGGCGGCCACAGAGGGACAATAAAAGTGAAGCCGCCTCCATTAATCAGTGCGCTGGATTAGATATGAATGGCTGAAGCCACGCCAGCAAGCTTCGGCTGTGACAGCTGACTGGGGAAATCGGGAGGCGCTGAAGCACAAACATGCCTCTGAGAGCTTCCACGAAGCCTATCTGAAAGACAGTCATACGGCTCACAGCGAGCCCAGGGACAGCTCACTGACACAGCCGTCTAGCCAGGGGCAGGGGCCAGACAACCCCACGGAGCCCAGCCCCGCTGGAAACCATGGCAGCAGCGCAGGGACCTGTCACAAGCAGAACCTGTGATGCTCACAGATGAAGAAACGTCCCCCTCCCCCACTCACAGCTGTGTGGTCTGTGCCCCGGCCAAGTGTAGTCAGCGTCTGGAAAAATGGCCCCCATCTTCCCTTCCAACGTCCACGCCCCTTTACAATGTGATGCTGGAACTGCTCCCATTAGGAAGTGGAATCTACAGCCCAACCCTCGAATCCAAGCTGGTCTTGTGATTTGCTGTGGCCCCCAGAATGAGGCAGAAGGGATGGAGTGGGAAGGCTGAGCCTCGGCCCCTTAGAAGCCACGCACGCTCCTTCTCTCCGGCCTCCTGGGCGTCTGTGTGAGCGAGCCCAGCACCCTGCTGACCCCACTGACCACACAGAGCAGACAAGCCACCTTATCCCCTGGGCCAGCCATTCTCGGCTGACACAGAAGTTAACTGCAGTTTTATGCTTGAGCCCAACAGAGAGCAGAAGAACCGCCCAGCTAATCCCAACCCACAGATTTGTGAGCTCAGTAAGTGGTTGCTGTTACAAGCAGTAAACCCCAACTGATGCCTACATGTGACCAAAAATAATTCGGTCCCTGAAGGTTTACAACATCTCTTTGATGAAGAAATATTCAGTGAAACTTTAAACCTCAATTGGGGGGCCAGTGTTGTGGCATAGCAGGTTAAGCCTTTACCTGTGATGCTGGAATCCTATATGAGCACCAGTTCCGGACTCAGCTGCTCCACTTCCAACCCAGCTGCCTGTTAATGAGCCTGGGAAAGCAGCGGGAGAATGGCCCAAGTGTTTGGGCCCCTGCACCCACATGGGAGACTTAGAAGCAGCTCTGGGCTCCTGGCTTCAGCCTGGCCCAGCCCTGGCCATTGCAACCATTTGGGGAGTGAACCAGAGGATGGAAGACCTCTCTCTCTCTCTAAATCTGACATGTAAATACATACAAAATAAATTTTTAAAAAGCTCAATTTTGGCATTGGCATAAGGCAGTATGGGTGCACACCAGGCTTAGAAATGAGGGCCGAAGGCCCCAAGAAAGGGTGGGCAAGGCTGGGCGTGCACTCAGAGACACATGTGCAGGACGGCATGCTGCCGTGGTTTGCATGTCCACTCCCAAACCCACGCTGCAACCTGGCGCCATGGAAACAGTGTTTATTAAGAGATGGGAAGTTTAGGAAGTGGCCAGGCCCGGGGGCTCCACGATCCTGACGGCTCAGTGCTGTCACAGATGCTCATTACGCAGGGGTGCGTTTCTTATCCAGGGGGCTCGCCACACAAGGGCCAGTTTGGTGCTCCCGCTTGAACACTCCCTCACAACACAGCAAGAAGCCCCTCCTCAGAGGATGCCCCTTGCTCACGATGTCCCAGTCTCCAGACAGTGAGAAGCTGCTTTCTGTCCCTTATACATGACCTGATCTTGGACATTCTGCTTACAGCAGCATGAAGTTAGAGCTCCAGGAAGCAGGCCTGGGAGCCCCACCTCTGTCCAGCTCCAGGGCACAGCCCAGGCCTCCTGGGGGCCTGTGCGATTCCCTTCCTTAGGCAGGACCCCCCTGGTGCTCACATGCCCGACACTCGCCCCTCCTCAGTGCTTCCTTCTCCTTACCCTGTCCGTCAGAGCCAGCCAGCAAGGTCCCGCCTCCATCACAAGGATCTGCAGCCAGCATGGGCACCCTTCCCAGGGTAGGTTGCAAGGAGGAGGGTGCAGAACTCAACGTGACTCCCTCAGAAACTGGAACAGGCTGGCTGCTGCACCCACATCTTTCTTTCTCCCTTTCTCTCCTGCGGACACAACAGGTGCAAATGTGGCACGGTCAGAGGGGACCGCTGTGAAATGTCATATTCGAGCAGCACCTCAAAGAGATGAGGCCCACACACATGTGCTACCCAGGGCAGCAGCATTTTGCTTGCCGGAGTGGTGCATGCAAAGGCCCTGAGTGGCTGAGGCAGAGGGCAAGCAGCAGAAGAACGAGAGGTCAGACCGTGACCAGAGAGCCACATCACTGCAGACATGACTCCTCCTGCCCAGTGGGAAAAAGCTTTCGGAAACCAAAGGCAGAAACACGAGACAGCGTAGGCGGCCACTGTCATAATTCAGTGAGACGTTACGGTGGCCTGAGCCAGGAGGATGGCAGGGGGGTAGACAGAACTGGTTGGAATGCAGACGCATTCTGGGAGTAGACACAACAGGGTCTGCGGGTGGGAGGAGGCCCGGAGGTCATGGCAAGGTTCCAGCCGGAGCAGCTGGCCACACGGAGCAGCAACGCCCGGAGTGGACGCCCACCAGACGGCTGTTACAGAGTCCCCTCCAAATTCACACGTCCAAGCCCTGGCACCCAGGGAGGCTGGACCTGGAGACGGGGCCCCGTGGAGGAGATCACGACTAAACGAGGCCACAGGGATGGGGCCCTAACCCAACAGGGCGGGGACCTTATGTGAGGAGAGAGACGCCAGGAGAGCGTGCGCACGAAGCAAAGGCCAGGTGCTGGCACACGGAAGACGGCCATCCACACGCCGGCAGAGAGGCCTCAGGAGACCCCCGGCTCCAGAACCGCGAGCCAAGGCGCTCTGTCGTTCGAGTCTCCCAGGCTGCACTGTCTTGTTATGGCGGTCCCAGGTGGCTGGAACAAGTCTCACGGAGTTGTAGTCAGCTGTCGGGTGCGCGAGTCTGGAGTTAGGGGGCGAGCCCTAGGCTGAAGATGTGCATTTGGGAGTTAGAGCCCAGAGGCCGAATGCATTTGTCCAGGGAGAGCGTGGAGAGCGAGGAAGGGCGGCGGTGGTCTTGGGTGGTTAAGGGCACCAGCAGATGAGCAGCAAATGAGACTGAGGACGTGGGTTGAGGTGGGAAACAAGAGCGGCATCCCAGAGCCAGGAGGAGACGCTGGCGAACTGTCACAGGCTCTTGCCAGCTGGGGCAAGATGAGCACCGGGAACCGAGCACTGGACCGGGGAAGACGGAGGTCACCAGTGACCTTGCGAAGCGCCATCCTGGCGCAGTTACGGTGTGAACCCCTCACTTAAGTGGTTCCAGAAGAAAGATGCTGAGAAAGCCTGGAGACGGTGAGCGCATGCAGCTCCTTCCAGGAGGGTCTCACCAAGAGGGTAGGTGAGTGGGCTGGGTGTTGGAAAGGAATATGGGTGGTGGTGGGTGCTGCGGCACTGTGGGAAAGCCACCACCTGCAGCGCCGGCCTCCCCTGTGGGCACCGGTTCGTGGCCCAGCTGCTTCACTTTCCATCCAGCTCCCTAATGGCCTGGGAAAGCAGCAGATGTGGCCCAAGTGCTTGGGCCCCCGCCACCCACGTGGGAGACCAGATGAAGCTCCTGGCTCCTAGCTCTTAGCTTCTGCCTGGCTCAGCCTCGGCCCCCGGTGGCCATTTGGGGAGCGATCCAATGGATGAAAGATCTCTCTGTCTCTCTTGCTGTCTCTAACTCTGACTTTCATATAAATAAATCTTTCAAAAATAAAAAAGAAAGAAAAGGACTATGGGAACAAGGCAGCTACTTGCCCTTGCGCACTCTGCTCTGTCTTCAGAGTGGATGCACCCGCAGCATGTTCATAGGTGGGCAGATGTGGGCTCAGCGGGACAGCGAGGCCTCTGCCTTGGGTTAGAGCACGGGATTCAAAGGTCAAGGTCATGGGACAGGGGAGCGGGTTGTAGACGTGGCAGAGCTGCCACTGCCTGTCTTTCCAGTGCAGTGGGAGCTCTCCGGGGAGCGAGGGGGCGTGGACGAGGCACAGTGAGACTGGGGCTCACGAAGGGCCTTCTGGAAGCTACTGCCTGTGAACGCAGAGGCAGCCGACGAGCCTACCCCAGTGGGTTTCTCCAGCCTCCAGGAGGTGTAGGCAAGGAGCAGGTGCAGGATGGTGCAGCCAAGGTAGGGATTTTGTTGGGTGACTTCAGGGAAAGAGGCAGGCACGGGAGTTGAAATGTGTGACGACGAGGGGCCAGGGACTCCGGGCTGGCCAAGGAGAAGAGTGAGGCGATGGACAATGGGGACGAGGTGCGGGAACAGAGGAGGAGGAGCGATGGGTCCCTAGGTCTGACCTCCAGTGTTCAAGAATTTGGGGTGAGCGCCTCCAAGAGAGGAGCAGCTGATTGGAGGGGCAAGAGCTGTAGAGCTCACAGCTCTGGGGGTGGGGTGGGGGGAGCGCGGCCAGAAGCTACAAGGTAGAGGCAGGCTCGGCCTTGGGGCCCAGTGATCCGAGGGGCAGGGAGAGAAAAGGCACAGCCCAGCCCCGACCCCACCGCGTGCAATGCCGACACAGCTGCAGGGGAATCCGTTCTGCAGGCCAGTCGGGCTTTCTCATAAATCAAGACAGCGCGAAGTCCTGGGCTGAGGGAGAGGAAACGGGATTCTGCTAATGGTTTAGGTTGAATGTGAAAGGGCCCCGGGGAGGGATCTGAAGAGCAGGCTTCAAGCCCCGCCTTCCCCGTCACACGGTCTGACCTCTGCCATGACTCCTGTGGCTGCTGGGAAAGCCACAGAAAATCAGGCGTGAGAAGTGGCTGGAGAGAAGCCACAGCCGGCCAGGGCCGCCCTTCCGGTGATCCAGCAGGTCGCAGCCACTAGGATGCTGTGCTCACAGCCAAAGCTCTTCCTGACTCCTGGCTGCTTGTGCTTTGGGGTTCCCTCCATTTCTCTGTCCACACCCCCTCCTCTTCCTCCAGCCCCCACCTCCACTCCAGCCACTTTTGGTTAAACAATTCTTTTTTTTAAAGGCTTATTTATTTATTTGGAAGGCAGAGATAGACAGACAGACATATTTTCCATCCTCTGGTTCACTCCCTAAAATACAGAAATAGCCAGAGTTGGGCGGGTCCAAAGCCAGGAGCCAGGAGCTTCCTCTGGGCGTCTCACATGGGTGCAGGGGCCCAAGCATTTGGGGCGTCTTCTGCTGCTTTCCTCGGCGCAGTAGCAGGGAGCTGGACTGGAAGTGGAGCAGTGCCCACGTGGGAGGCCGGCACTGCGGGTGGTGGCTTAGCAGTTAAGCCACTCTAAGGCATCCCAATCCCGCCAGGGGTGAACCCGCTGGGTCTGATCACGAGACCGCGGGAGCGGACGTTTCTGATACTGGAGCATTTCTGTTGCTGCTTCTCTCCTTGCCTTAGTGCAGGGAGGCATTAGAAATGCCAAAGGTGAGTCTTTACCGGTGCAGCAGGTACCGCGATGCCTCTGTCTCTGAGAGGGCGCAGGCCTGTGCTGCTGCTGCCTCGCTGGCTCTGGGCAGCCTCTCGGGTTGCCTCGACCCTCAGCATCTCTGCCTTGACCTTGGCACACCTCAGGGGCCAGCTTCCAGCTGTTATTGGCATGACGACTCTTCCTTGTTCTTTTGCAAAATTATCTTGTCTATCCCCAGCCTTTCATCTTTCCACACAAATTGTAGGCTCTGGAACATTCTCAACTCACCTCTGTATAAATCATTTTTACATCGATTTTATAAATCATAAACATATTTGCTTCTCGAACTACCCTCCACATCTCTTGCCTCCCCTTCCAACTTCTTCCCTGCCTTCCTGCACTGGACGGTGGGCTACCTCCTCATACTATCTTCCAATTTCTTATTTGCATCTTCACCTAAGTTCTGATCTAGAATTATCTCACCAATAGGCACTTTTGTTTCAGTGAGTAAAGCTATAATTCCAATGATAAAATTAAGGCCATTATGATTATCAATAGGAGCTGGCATTTAGCACAGTTGTAAGGATGCTAACTGGGATCAGAGGGCCTGGGTTCCAGTCCTGGCTCCACGCCCAGTTCCAAAGAGGCAGCAAGTGCTGACGTAAGTCGTTGGGTCCTTGCCACCCACGTGGGGGGCCTGGGTTGAGATCCAGGCTCCTAGCTTTGGCCTGGCCCAGCATGGGCTGTTGTGGGCATCTGGGGAATGAGCCAGTGGATGGGAGATGTCGCTCCCCCTCTTCGTGGAGGAACGACACTAGACCCGGCGCTGTTCTTTTGTCTGCTCGGCCCTTCCCGGGTTTGCTGCTGGTCCTTCCCGGGTTGGCTGCCGATCCCTCCACCTCCGTGGAGGGGCGGCTCCCCCTGCCACTTTCCCCACTTCCGCGGGGGAGCGGCACACTGCTGGCCGGCTCTCTCGGGGGCTGCTCAGATGTTATCCGGATGTTCCTGGTGCATGTTGTCTCTCTCCTCCTTTATAGTCCTCTTCCACCAATCCCAACTCTGCTACCCACACGCCGAGTACGCTGCTCTCCTCCAATCAGGAGCAGGTCCTACAGTTTATTGGTTGAACTGGAGGCAGCTGTGTAGAAGTTGTTTACTCCTCTCCCAGCGCCATATTGTGGGAGAGCAGATGAACAGAATAAGTCTTAATTCCAGTAACTTAGTCTAGTCCGAGTTGCTCCCCACAGGGAGATCTCTCGTCACCCCTTTCAAATAAACAAATAATTGTAAGGAGATAGTGAATAATTAGGAAAGAGGGACACGTGTATCCGTGACCAGAACAGGGTCATAGCTGGGCTTCCTTCCCCCTGGGAGCAGTCAGACTACACACACGATCACAAGCTTCCTCCTAACGCAGTCTTCCCAGGAAGGGAGATGGGAGCTGCCAGGAGAGGATGCAGAGCAGGGCACAGGGCCTGGCCCGAGGTGACCCCTCTCACACCGGAACAGGAGGGGCGGCACCCGCGGGTGCACGCGGAGCGGAGTGGGGGGAGCTGGGGGTGGGAAGGGGAGGAGGTGTGAGATTTCAGAGTGGAAGAGAGAACCCGAGAGTGCTTCCGACTCACGGAGGACAGGATTACCAGAGAAGCTTTGGTGCAAAGCTTTTTTTTTTTTTTTTTTTTTTTGACAGGCAGAGTGGACAGTGAGAGAGAGAGAGAGAGAGAAAGGTCTTCCTTTGCCGTTGGTTCACCCTCCAATGGCTGCCACGGCCGGCTCACCGCGCTGATCCGGTGGCAGGAGCCAGGAGCCAGGTGCTCCTCCTGGTCTCCCATGGGATGCAGGGCCCAAGCACCCGGGCCATCCTCCACTGCACTCCCTGGCCACAGCAGAGAGCTGGCCTGGAAGAGGGGCAACCGGGACAGAATCCGGCGCCCCGACCGGGACTAGAACCCGGTGTGCCGGCGCCGCTAGGCGGAGGATTAGCCTAGTGAGCCGCGGCGCCGGCCCTGGTGCAAAGCATTTTGAAATCTCTGCATATGAGGAGTCTTCAAAAACTTCAACATCCCCCCAACCCCCCCAAAAAAAAGTGTGTTCTAACAAAACTAGATGTTGGCTTGAAACGTCTTTGCCCCAGAAGACTTGGCCGTTAGTTCCTCTGTCCCACGAGCGCTGTGAGGACTCTGGATTCTCAGGAGTGCCCGTCTGAACTCCTGGGTGATGTAAGCTTGTAGACGCGCCACTCCCGTCTCCCGAAGCCACTCCCCGTGGGAACTTCAGAATCCGCCAGAACACAGAGCTCGTGAGCAGCCCCCGCCCCTGCCGCAGCCCCTGCCCCAGCCCCTGCCCCAGTCCCTGGCTGGGCCAGCGGGGGCGTTGGGGGCTGGGGGCGGGGACAGGGCCCTGGTTGCTCCAGCTCCTCCCGCCCTCCTCGCAGGCCCTCCCTTCCGGCCCCCCGTTCCATGTCACGGCTCAGGGGCACGTGAACTCGTGCACTTGTCGTGAAGCTAATTGAGACACGCCAGCCGGACCATGTGCTGCTGGAGAGTAGAACTCGGCTGCTTTGGTGCACACACAGGCTGACGTGGGCTTTTCCGGGTGTTCCTGTGTGAAGGGACTTGGGAATGTTAGTAAGACTGTGAACCACGAAAGGGGGAATAAAAAGACATGGGTGGGGGAGATTGCTGATAGTGATAACTTACAGGACCAGTGAATTAGAACAGCTCGTGGTGGGCCGGCACTGTACTATAGCCAGTAAAGCGGCTGCCTGCAGTGCCAGCATCCTGTATGGGCGCCGGTTCGAGTCCCGGCTGCTCCACTTCTGACCCAGGTCTCTGCTACAGCCTGGGAAGGCCATTACCAGGGAGCTGGGATGCTGGTGGCAATGCAGGTGGTAGCTTTACCCGCTACGCCACAGCGCCAGCCCGAGGATATTCTTATAAAAACATTAGTTTGCTGATTTGTATTCGGGTCTCCTTAGAGAAAAAGCAGGAGGCGTGGAGAGCCGGCTGGTAACCAGGATTGTGCAGGAGCACATGCTGTGCACTAGTGTGCAGAGAAGGCTGAGGGGTCCCGACAGCCTCCAGGAGCCGAGACCTGGGAGCCAGACAACCCTGGATTCGAGTCCCGGCCCACTCGCCGGCTGTGTGATGCTTAGCAAGCCACTCCGCTCCTCTGATTCTTCACTCATTTTCTTTTCTTTTTTTTTTTTTTTTTTTGACAGGCAGAGTGGACAGTGAGAGAGAGAGACAGAGAGAAAGGTCTTCCTTTTGCCGTTGGTTCACCCTCCAATGGCCGCCGCGGCCGGCGCGCTGCGGCCGGCGCACCACGCTGATCCGATGGCAGGAGCCAGGTACTTATCCTGGTCTCCCATGGGGTGCAGGGCCCAAGCACCTGGGCCATCCTCCACTGCACTCCCTGGCCACAGCAGAGAGCTGGCCTGGAAGAGGGGCAACCGGGACAGAATCCAGCGCCCCGACCGGGACTAGAACCCGGTGTGCCGGCGCCGCAAGGTGGAGGATTAGCCTAGTGAGCCGCGGCGCCGGCCTTCACTCATTTTCAAAGAATTACCACGAGTCTCCGAGGAGAGTGGGCCAGACGGAGCGAGACGCGGATTAAAGTGTGCGAAGAGCCGGCTGCTCACTGACGCCCTGGGTCCCGCGCAGTGATCAGGACGCCCGAGCCCTCAGCTGTGAGGCGGGGGCCAGCGCGGGGGCCAGCGCGGGGTCGGCCCAGCCGCGCGCATCTCAAATGCCGGCTACTGCCGCTCCGCGCGCACGAGGTGCGCAAGCCGAAGGGGCTCCGTGGAGAAAGGACGCTGTGACCACTGACGTCCACGGGCAAAGGGGTGGAGCTGGGCCCCTTGCCCCACGCCAGCTACAAAACTCTAAGACAAACAAGCAGATCTCTACACCTGTGGATTAGGCAACGGTTTCCTGGATATGACAGCGAGGCAGAAGGGACAAAAGAAAGAGAGATAAATTGAATTTCACCAAAATTACAAAGGGCCAGCACTGTGACATGGCAGCTAAGCTCTGCCTGTGACGCTGGCGTCCCCTGCGGGCTCTGGCTGGAGCCCCGGCTGCTCCACGTCTGACCCAGCTCCCTGCTGATGCGCCTCGGAAGGCCAGTGTTTGGGCCTCTGTCACCTGTGGGAGACCTGGACTGAGCTCCAAGTTCCTGGCTTAGGCCTGACCCAGCCCTGGTTGTTGTGGCCATTTGGGGAGTGGACCAGCTAATAGAACACGTCTCTCTCTCTCTCTTTCTCTCTCTCTCTCTCTCTCTCAACCTTTCAAACAAAAATCTAACCAGTTCCTCTATGACAAGTTCTAAAAAGAATCACCAGGCACACTTGAGGACAATGCCCTGTGATGAGTTATGTGCAGAGAACCAACAAAGATCAGGGTTTGTTTCTCTCTGGCATTTACCTTCAGTGGTGAGTTCAGAATCACTCGACAGAAGGCATTTTGGCTCCTGACCCTCAGAGCCACCCCACCGCGCACCCCCGGGGAGGCCTCTTCCCCCGAAGCCCCCAGGGCTGCTTGCTGAAGGAGACCCTGGGTCTGAACCTCTTGGATCTGCAGGGCAGGGGTGCCTCTGCCTCCCCTCTGCTAGGGATCTGCCCTTTGGAGGTGGGGCCCCCAGCTGGCCAGAGGCCTTCCCCGCCTGCACTGGCGCCATGGCAGCCCCCTCCTGACCACTGGTTGGACCCAGGAATAACTGAGCTCATTTTACAGAAGCACAGTCCAGGCCAAGAACAATAGGGAAACACAGAACCCAGAACCGGAGGGCACGTCCAGGGTTGAGAGAGAGCAGAAACCAACTTGAATTTGGTGCTGAGGTTCCCAGTGGCCAAGGTGAAGAGAGAAACATGTTACATAAAACAGCTCTTATTGTCCAAGAGGAGGAAACATACTAAAACATCCCCCTGGTGCCCGCCTATAAAATAAACTGCTCACAAATGGGCGTGTCTCGTAAGACTGGTGAAGAACACAGGAACACAGTCACTGGCAACCTGAGGCTGTTTCCTATCAAGGCCTTTGAGGAGAACCCAAGGCAGAGCCAGCAACACAGCTGGGCAAGGGCTCGCCTGCACAGACACCTGGAGAAAAGCTGCTTTCTTTCTTGAGAGAGATTTTCTTTTATTTATTTGAAAGGCAGAGTGACAGAGAAAGAGGGAGAGACACACACACACAGGTCTGTTTGTCCACTCCCCAAATGGCCAGGCTGAAGCCAGGAGCCTGGAACTCCCTCCAGGTCTCCCACGTGGGTGCAGGGTTCAAGTTCCCAGGCCACCTTCCGGGGCTTGCCAGGCGCATCAGCAGGGAGCTGGATCGGAAGTGGAGCAGCCGGGATTGGAACTGGCACTCACATCGGATGCCAGCGTCACAGGCTGTGGGTCAAGCCAGTGTGCCACAGTGCGGGCCCTGAGAAAAACTTCTTCAAGTGTTTTGTTTTGTTTTTTGATGGCAGAATCTTTTTTCAAACAAAGTCTCATGCCGAACACTAATATGCAAAACAAACAGGCTGGCACTGTGGCACAGTAGGTTAATCCTCCGCCTGTGGCACCAGCATCCCGTAAGGGCGCCTGTTCGAGTCCCTGTCGCTCCCCCTCTTCGTGGAGGAACGACACTAAACCCTGCCTAGGCTTCATATCCGAGTCACGGCACCATTATGTCGCTCCCCCTCTTCGTGGAGGAACGACACAGGACCCTGCGCTGTTCTTTCGTCTGCTCGGCCCTCCCCGGGTTTTCTGCTGGTTCTTCCCGGGTTGCCTACTATCCCTTCCACCTCCGTGGAAGGGCAGTTCCCCCTGGCCACATTCCCCACTTCCGCAGGGGAGCGGCACACCGCCGGCCGGCTTTCTCGGGGGCTGCACGGGTGTTCCTTCAGCTAGATGTTCCCCTTAGATGTTCCTGGTGCATGCCGTCTCTCTCCTCCTTTATAGTCCTCCTCCGCCAATCCTAACTCGGCTGCCCACACGCCGAGTACGCTGCTCTCCAATCAGGAGCAAGTCCTACAGTTTATTGGTTGAACTGGAGGCAGCTGTGCGGAAGCTGTTTACTTCTCTCCCAGCGCCATATTGTGGGAGAGCAGATGCATAGAATAAGTCTTAATTCCAGTAACTCAGTCTAGTCCGGTTGCTCCCCACAGATCCCCCTTTCTTTTTATTTTTTGGCGTTGATACGCACCTGTCTTCAGTGCCCCGCAGCACACACTCTGCTCTACTTGCTAGAGTTGCCACAGGCTCTTACAAGTCCTATCAATCAGGCAAACCGAATCCGGGTCCTCTCTTCGCCATGTTGTGAGGAGGTTTTTAGGCGCTGATGCGTGCCTGTGTTCGGTGCCCTGCAGCGCATGCTCTGGTCGAGCCTGCAGGGGCTTACAAGCCCTATCAGGCAAACCGAATCCAAGCCTTCTCATTGCCTTATTGTGGGGGAGACTTATTAGTGTTGGTTCGTGCCTATCTTCGGTGACCTGCAGCTCATACTCTGGTCGAGCTTCTTGCTGGTGCTTACCGCCTTAATCAGGCAGACCGAATCCAAGCCTCCTAATTGTTGTATTGTGGGGAAGCCTTACTGATGTTAATTCGTGCCTGTCTTCGGTGACCTGCGGCGCATAAGCTGCTAGCCGCCGCAGGTGCTCATCGCCTCACTTAATCAGGCAGACCGAATCCAAGCTTTCTCGTTGCCATGCTGTGGGGAGGCCTTACTTCTCTATTTCTCTATCTCCGGGCATTCCTATTTCTCCCATTTTACTTCTATCTTCCAGCATTCCTATTTCTCTCATCTTACTTCTAAACTTCTGTTTCTCTTATCCCCGCGGCTTTCCGGCACCTCGCCCCGCCGGCGGGTTCCCGGCTCTGAGCCGCTTCAGCCCGCGCCTCTCATCTGCGCGGCTCGGCTTTGCGCGCGCACACTCCGCGGTCTCGCACTTAACCCTTTCGCGTCTGAACCACGGCCTCGCGCCAGCCCCGTTCCCTATCTACTTGTGCCCCGCACGCTCTCTCTGCGCACGGCAGCCTCCGCGAGTCACACAGCGTAGCTTACGTGTCCGCCACTAGCATTCAATCTAAGTTCCCCGGGCTAGCCTGACGAATTCAACCCAGCATACGTCTCCGCCCCACGATCTGGCTACCCGTCCTTTGCTCCCCGGGCTAATCAGACGGATCCCAATCTGGCTTACGTTTCAGCTTCTGGTTTCAACTTTTCGCCCCCCATTCCCGGGCTAACTTGAGAACCCCAAAGTGGCTTCCGTTTCCGCCTTGGCCTGCCCCCCGCGGCTTCAATTTCCCTAACACTTTTCTCTACCCGGTATGTTTCCCCAAGCTTTCCTCCAACAATACTCCTCCCTCATTTCTCCTGGCCTCTCCCCACAGTCCGCGTCCGAGTCTGTTTGTTCTAGCTTTCACTTTCGCTTTCGACCTTAGAGATTTCTCCCAGCTTCCCCCCGTAGTCCGTAGTCCGTATCTGAGTCTATGCCTAGGCTTTCAATAGCTTCTTCCGGCACCCTTTTCGTCCGGCTTTTCCCTAGGCTGTTTGCTAGTCTCTCTCTCCGATATTTTTCCCACTTCTTCCCGTTTCTTCCCTCCTAAGTTTCCTATCCGTCCTAGGTTTCCCATCCGTCCTAGGTTTTCTATCCGAGCTAGGTTTCCTATCCGAGTCACGGCACCATTATGTCGCTCCCCCTCTTCGTGGAGGAACGACACCAAGCCCTGCCTAGGCTTCATATCCGAGTCACGGCACCATTATGTCGCTCCCCCTCTTCGTGGAGGAACGACACAGGACCCTGCGCTGTTCTTTTGTCTGCTCGGCCCTCCCCGGGTTTTCTGCTGGTTCTTCCCGGGTTGCCTACTATCCCTTCCACCTCCGTGGAAGGGCAGTTCCCCCTGGCCACATTCCCCACTTCCGCAGGGGAGCGGCACACCGCCGGCCGGCTTTCTCGGGGGCTGCACGGGTGTTCCTTCAGCTAGATGTTCCCCTTAGATGTTCCTGGTGCATGCCGTCTCTCTCCTCCTTTATAGTCCTCCTCCGCCAATCCTAACTCGGCTGCCCACACGCCGAGTACGCTGCTCTCCAATCAGGAGCAAGTCCTACAGTTTATTGGTTGAACTGGAGGCAGCTGTGCGGAAGCTGTTTACTTCTCTCCCAGCGCCATATTGTGGGAGAGCAGATGCATAGAATAAGTCTTAATTCCAGTAACTCAGTCTAGTCCGGTTGCTCCCCACAAGTCCCAGCTGCTCCTCTTCTGATCCCGCTCTCTGCTATGGAGTGGGAAAGCAGTGGAAGATGGCCCAAGTCCTTGGGCCCCTGCATCCAAAGAAGCCCCTGGCTCCTGGCCCAGCTCTGGCTGTTGCGGCCATTTGGGGAGTGAACCAGCAGATGGAAGACCTTTCTCTCTCTCCCTCTCACTGTCTGTAACTCTGTCAAATAAATAAATAAATAAAATCCTAAAAAAAAAAAAAAAAAAAAAAAAAGGCTGGGCACTATGGCATAGCAAGCAGGTAAAGCCGCCACCTGCAGTGCTGCCATCCCATATGGGCGCCGGTTCGAGTCCCCGCTGCTCCACTTCTAATCCAGCTCTCTGCTTTGGCCTGGGAAAGCAGTGGAAGATGGCCCAAGTGTTTATGCCCGTGCACCTGTGTGGGAGACCCAGAAGAAGCTCCTGGCTTTGGATCAACGCACCTCCAGCCGTTGCGGCCGCCTGGGGAGTGAACCAGCGGATGGAAGACCTCTCTCTCTGTCTCTGCCTGAGCTAAACTGTGGCTTGTTTCAGCCCTAGGGGATTCTGGGTGGCTTTAGATGCAGCACTTACTGTGGGGACAGACAGCTGAGACCGGAGTCTGTACAGGAAGCAAGCCGACCGCATCCCTGCAGGTGTTCTGGGACAACCGGTGACCGACTGCTCCTTCCTTCCTTCCCTCCGCATCACCCCAGCCAGAGGTCTGCCCAAGACCTGCAGAGCTCAGCCTCACACGGTGCCTGCAGGAGGGCAGCACATGGCGGGGGGAGAACCCCTCTGTCTGGGGGGCTGGAGAGAAAGGAAAGGGAACCTCGCAGCTGGCAGGCGGCCCCTCTCTTCACCTCTTTGTGAGTCCTCCCCTTGCCTACTTTCTGGCAGTGTGCAGGCACCTGTTTGGGCGCAGGCTAGTCTCTCGGCGAGGTCTTCCTGACCTTGGCAGGGGTTGGCGCCCATCATCAATATTTTGCTGTTTCTGGGGCCGACTCAAAGAGTGCCTGGCTTCAGTTGCGTTCATCTCAGATTTTACCCAGCACTCCTGCCTCTTAATGGCTCATCTTTTCAGTCTCAAGAGGCTGGGAAGAGCCAGCTGTTACTGCGCTTGTACGTATGTCAGCCCCTCTCACCACTCCAAGCGTCTCGGTTCCAGCTACAACTGCTCTCAGAGGTAGATGCTATTATTTTTTCCATTTTTATAGGCGAGAGAAAATGGCCCAGCCAGGGCTGGATGCCTGGCAGAGCGGCCGTCTTAGTGCATTTCCTGCTGCTGTAACGGAATGTACTACAGACTGGGTCGCCTTAAAGACGGGGAGGTGAAGATCAGGCTGCCAGCATCTGATGCAGATTCTGTTGCATCCTCAACCGGTGGAAGGCGAGGGCAGGAGACAGCCCACAGCAGAGCCGTGGGCACGCTGCACCACCACACAGCGCTCACCCAAGCCTGAGAGCGGAGGCCTCCTGACCCCAGCACCTCTCCCCCAGCTCATCTCCCAGCACCGTTGCACTGGGGATCAAGTTTCCAGTGCAGGACTTTCAGACCACAGCACTGTCTCCAAGCCCGCACTCTTAGGGGAGTTTGCCATGCTACCACCCCCGCCCCGCAAGAAATGTGGAAAAATAATCTCTCGGGACAGATTCTTTTCTGGACCTTGGCTACTCTCCAAACCCAAACGAGCTCAATGTCCAAAGGAAGGCCCACCTAGGAAAGCAATTTAGGCAGGTAGCTAGGACCAAACTGATCAGATTTGTGAACTGGAGACCACATCTTCACACCACGCTCATGTCCCTACCTGACCCCACCTGGACACCCACCTGCCACTCAGACCGCGTGACCACTCTCCTCTGGAAGTAAATGAAAGTCCTGGAACACAGCGGGTCCCCCCTGGTTGCCCCCTGCCTCCGGGTGCACGGCCTCCACCCCGCCTCTCTCTCCTGCCTGCACGCTTGCTCCACGTTAGCTTCTAGGCTTCTTTCTCCGGACTAAAGCCCTCACTCTCCTGTGCATTTTTCTCACTGAATAAAATGCTTAAAAACGTACTGCGTCGCCTGGTCTGTTTGAGCCGATACTCAGTATTCTTCTCTGAATAGATGGCAAGAACCCACAGGATTATTAATCATAAAATTATTACTAAAGCTAGATTATACCAAAAGCAGGGATTTGAAGCCTACAGCTAGGGCTTCCACCAGCCGACTCATTTCACTGGCACGTTCTCCTACCCTGCCGAGGCAGTCCCACTAAAGCAGAAGGCGTGAATTAGACTCAGTCTCATGATATCCAAAATGTCCAGGTTTCAACCGAAAGTCACTAGACATACCGAGAACCAGGAATATCTCAACTTGAGGGGACAGAGACATTAGAATTCTGACAAAGGTGTCAATGAGTAATTACAAGCACACTTGAACCAACCAAAGAATAAGTCAAACTAAAGTCTCAGTAAAGAAACAGAAGATGTAGGGGCCAGCGCTGTGGTGCAGTGGGTTAACGCCCTGGCCTGAAGTGCCCACATCCCATATGGGCACCAGTTTGAGACCCCGCTGCTCCACTTCCCATCCAGCTCCCTGCTGTGGCCTGGGAAAGCAGTAGAAGATGGCCTAAGTCCTTGGGCCCCTGCACCCACGTGGGAGACTGGGAAGAAGCTCCTGGCTCCTGGCTTCGGATCAGCGCAGCTCCGGCTGTTGCAGCCAACTGGGGAGTGAACCAGCAGATGGAAGACCCCTCTCCCTCTCTCTGCCTCTCCTCTCTGTGTAACTCTTTGAAATAAATAAATAAATAAATCTTAAAAAAAAAAAAAGAAGATGTAAAGACCCAAGTGGGCATTTTAGAACTGAAGAATATAATAACTGGAATTGAAAACTCAGTGAATAGGTTCCATGGCAGAAGGGGGCAGGGAGACAAGTCAGTGAATCTGAATGAAGAACAAAAGGAATCACCCATTCTGGAAAACAAAGAGGACAAAGGCCAAGAAAGTCCAGTGCCGTGGCTCACTAGGCTAATCCTCTGCCTGCGGCACCGGCACACCGGGTTCTAGTCCCAGTCGGGGCGCCGGATTCTGTCCTGGTTGCCCCTCTTCCAGGCCAGCTCTCTGCTGTGGCCAGGGAGTGCAGTGGAGGATGGCCCAAGTGCTTGGGCCCTGCACCCCATGGGAGACCAGGAGAAGCACCTGGCTCCTGCCATCGGATCACCGCGGTGCGCCGGCCGCAGCAGCCATTGGAGGGTGAACCAATGGCAAAGGAAGACCTTTCTCTCTGTCTCTCTCTGCCCACTCTGCCTGTCAAAAAAAAAAAAAAAAGGCCAAGAAAGAAATGAACAGAGCCCCAGGGGCTTGTAGGACTGACCACAACAGAAGCTCTAACAGTGTTCCACTGGCATCTCAGGAGGAAACTGAGTAGGGCCAACCCCAGAACACAAAGGCTGGAAACAAGTTTGGCCAAAGACATAAATCTACAGATTCAAGAAGCCAAGAAAACTGAGCTAAGCCTAAAGAAATCTATACCAAGACACATCACAGCAAAGCTTCTAGAAACTAAAGATACGGGGCGGGCGCTGGGGCGCTGGGGCGCTGGGTTAAGCTGCTGCTTGGGTACCTGCACGCCGTACTGGACAGCTGCGGACCCTGCTTCCTGCTCATGCATCCTGGGGGGCAGCAGACCACGGTCCCTGCCACCCACACGAAGACTCACCTAGAATCCTGGCTTCCGGCTTCGGCCTGACCTGGCCCAGGCTGTTCTAGGCATTTGGGAGTGAATCAGCAGATGGAAGATCTCTCCCTCCCTCTCTGCTTTTCAAGTAGACAGAAGTTAAAACATAGACAACCACATTATCCCGCACCTTGGTTGGTTTGTTTTGGGTTTTCGTGTGCTTGGCACAGTGTATTAGTTTTCTCTGGGTGATGCTACAGTAACAACTGATGCTTGGATCTCCGTGGCTTACAATAATCATCTGTTCACTTTTCACTCTTTACATGTCTGCTTCCTATGTCTTCGTTCTTCCAGGGCCCAGGCTGACGGAGCAGCTCATATCTTGGTCTAATGGCAGAGATAAGTGTGATGGCTGAATAGGCAAGGGATCTTACAACTACTGCCTAGCTGTGGCATAGGTCATGTCCACTCAAAACTCACGGGCCAAAGTCACAAAGCCAGAGCTGGCATTAGTTGGAAGTGGACTCTGCCTGCCCTCAAAAAATCAGAGAACGAAGTGTGCACTGCAAAACCCACACACAGGCAGCACAGAGGGGAACAGCGACCCCATCACCACAGTCTGCACACTGCGTGGTTAATAACCACTTCCTCCCCGTCTGGCCCCAAAATAAACTTCTCCCCTCCCCCAAGACACCCCCAAAGGCTCATCCAATGCCTACATCAGACATCATCTACAGGAGATCTCAATTCAGCTTCTACTGGGAACATGAATTAAAAAGACAGATGGCCTTACCCACGCCCAGCGTACAGTGGTGAAAGAAAACAGGCAAGACAGGGAAACTCACCATCCCACCTCCCCAGCCCTTCCCCCGACCACCCCATTACCAGCAAAGTAGAAGGCTGCTTCACCAGGGTGCGGGCCAACCAAGGGCTCCTCTCCAGCGGAGTGAGCGGTGAGAAACCAAGAAATAAAACCGTATCTGCATTTTAGATTGTGAAGAGAAAAATCTTAGAATACAACTTTTTAAAAAAGATTGAATTATGGCCAGCGCTGTGGCTCAATAGGCTAATCCTCTGCCTGCAGCGCCGGCACCCCAGGTTCTAGTCCCGGTCAGGGCGCCGGATTCTGTCCCAGTTGCTCCTCTTCCAGTCCAGCTCTCTGCTATGGCCCAGGTCCTTGAGCCCTGCACCTGCATGGGAGACCAGGAGAAGCACCTGGCTCCTGCCTTCGGATCAGCGCGGTGCGCCGGCCGCAGTGTGCTGGCCGTGGCGGCCATTGGAGGGTGAACCAACGGCAAAAGGAAGACCTTCCTCTCTCTCTCTTACTGTCCACTCTGCCTGTCAAAAAATAAAAAAATAAGACAAAATAAAAAGATTGAATTATTAGAAAGGCAGAGAGGGAGGGACACAGACAGAAAGATCTTCCATCTGCTGGTTCACTCCCCAGATGACTGCAATGGCCAGCCTAAGCCAGGAGCCTAGAACTCCAGCCACGTCTCCTACATGTGTGCAGGGACCCAAGCCCTTGGCCATCCCCTGCTGCTTTCCCAGGCACATTAGCAGGGAGCGGGACTGGAAGTGGAGCAACCAGGACTTGAACTGGCATAGATACGGGATGCCGGCACTGCTGGCAGCAGGTTAGCCCAACACCAGCACTACTGTTGACTGTCATTCAGACCACGTTCACATCTGGTTTTAATGCTTCCACAGAACACAGCCAAAACCTAACTGAAAAGGATGAAAATTAGGGAGAGGAAACTATTACCAGGCTCAGGGGCCGATGCCACAGCTGCCCTGCCGGCAACCCTCCCACGCCCCAGCTCCCCGTGCCAGGGACTCAGGCACTGCAGCTTCCAGACTGGGTGAGGTCCCGTTCCGAGAGGGGACGTTCTAGGAACACACTGACTCAGAAGGCTTGCCCGGCCATCACAGCTGTGGAATGCGCGGAGAAACGGAGCCGGCCGAGCCTGGCACACAGCCCCCTGCAATGAGGCTGCTGGCTTGGCTGCGAGGCTGCTGACGGACAGGGTGGTGCTGCAGGGGTCCTGCAGGTGCCGTCACACCCAGCACAGTGAGAGCACCAGGTACTTCATGAAAGGGACCCCACACAACCCACACGTTCCACGGTAGACAAGTGGGTATAACAGTGGCCGAGCTATAGGACACCATGGTATGCAACTGAGGACGGTTTCAAAGAAACCTGGGTGACCCTCATTAACGGGGCACACATGCACACACACAGCCTGCCCTCCCATCTTCTCACATGCCGGGAAAAGGCTCCAGAGCAGTAACGACGACTTCTTGGAGGACTGCTTTTGTTTTTTTAAATGCACTAACTACATTGCTAAAATTTTAAATGTCGACATTTAGTCTACAATGAGCTTAGCTTTCTTTCAGAGTCAGGGAAAATTTATTTTTGGCTGTTTTTCAGAGATAAAAATAACATTCAGCAGAATGGTCTCAGAGAGCAGCCTTGCGGCCACTGCTGAGCCACAGCCCACCCTGGGGCCCCAGCAAGGCGGGGCGCCCTCAGTCTGTGTGACTCCACCGGCATGAGCCTTGTCGACTTTCCAAAGAAAAGAAGGCAGCACTTCCACATCAGAAATTCAGAACCAATGTTCCAATTTTCTAACTTAGGAATGCCTAATGCAATGATCTTTCTTTTTAATTTGAAAGCCAGAGCTGGGGGTGGGGCGGGGAGCTCTTTCATGTGCTAGTTCACTCCCCAGATGGCTGCAATGGTCGGGGCTGGGACAGGACCTTCTCCAGGTCTCCCACGTGGGTGGCAGGGGCTCAAGCACTTGGACCATCTTCGATGTTTTTCTCAGGCCATTAGTAGGGAGCCGGATTGGAAGTGGAGCAGCTGGGACTGGAACTGGCGCCTACGTGGGATGCTGGCATTGCGCGGCAGCTTTATCCACTACGCCACACAGCCAGTGTCCTAACTCAATTTTTAACAACAGTCAATTTTAAAGTCTTTACAAAAGTCACACGCACCTGACCTGAACAAGGTGACTACACATCCCAGAAACTGCACATCCAGCTTCGGCTACAGTGGAACCGTACAGCATCCAACACCTTGCAAACCCAACGCCTACTTCCCGGCAGCACGCTCTGCATCAGCCCTTCTGTGCGTTAGCCGCAAGCCCTTGGAGACAGCTTCCGGGATCGGAGCGTTCCCGCCCTCAGCTGAGACAGCGAGGTTGTCAGCAGCTCCAGTCAGAGAGCCAACCGTGAGCCACAGTGCAATCGAGTCCTTCACCTGCTGCCCTGGAAACTCTGGCACCTCCCAGGCCAGGAACACAGCGAAGGAGACCCTTGGGAAAACTTCCAGAATTCGGCCTAACCCCAGCTCTCACCACAATGAGACATGCTTTCACCTTCTCACCACAACAAGTGACAGGGACAATGTCACCTGATTCTCCATCGAGGCGAAATGAGTTTGCGGCACCTTTCTCTGAAGGAAAACTCCTATATACCTGGTCACTGCCTTTTTTTTTTTTTTTTTTTTTTTTTTTAAGATTTATATAATTATTTGAAAAGCAGAGTTACAGACAGGCAGAGGCACAGCGAGAGAGATCATCCATCCACTGGCTCACTCCCCAGATAGCCGCAGTGGCCGGAGCTGGGCTGATCCGAAGCCAGGAGCCAGGAGCTTCTTCCGGGTCTCCCACGTGGGCACAGGGGCCCAAGCACTTGGGCCATCTTCTGCTGCTTTCCCAGGCACATTAGCAGGGAGCTGGATTGGAAGCCGAGCAGCTTGGACTCCAACTGGTGCCTGCATGGGATGCTAGCACTGCAGGCGGTGGCTTTACCCGCTAGGTCACACAGCCGGCCCCTGGGTCATTGCTTTTACATTCCAGTATGTTTCCTTTCTCAGGAGTTGGCAAACTACAGCCAGCCAGCCAAATGCAGCCTGGCAGGTGCCTTTTCAGGTGACGCTGTATTGGAGCACAGCTATGCTCACGCACTTACGTACTGTCTTCGGTGACAGAGCTGAGAGGGTTCAACGCAGACTACATCAAGCTGAACACACTCACCGTGTGGCCTGCACAGAAAGCTTGCTGACCCCTGCTCTTTTGGATGTGCCTGTCTCCACAAGTGAGTGGACCAAGGAGAACTCGTAACGAATGTCCCCCAAGAGTCCACCACTTCCACCCTAGAAAAAGATATAAAAAGGGTGACTACCTATGAACAGACAGAAAAGAGGTCAGGTCTGTTGTCAGACGCCTTTTAGTGGGACAAAGGTTTTCCAACTTAAGGAAACCAAAGCACCCCCCCCCCAAGAACTGCCCAGTCTCCATCACAGTGTAAGATACACCAGCAAAGCCAGGGTCTCCTCCGAGACCCCGGAGCCAGAGGCACGCAGGGTCTACTCAGCTCTCTAGACACTCCCAGGGCCTGGAGTCTCTCACTACGTTTACAAAGCAGCAAAGTGTGCTCCACGCCGTGCTGGCAGCACCCCAGCGCAGACAACAGAAGGGCTCTTCATTCCCACACTCCTTCTGACGGACTCGGTCAGACTACCTTCCAATGCAAAAAGACTCTCCGATATTCAGCTATCCTACAGACAGGTCTTCACTATATTCACCCAAAAGAAACAGGAATCCTTTAAAAAAATTTTTTTTAAAGATTTATTTATTTATTTGAAAGTCAGAGTGACACAGAGAGAGGAGAGGCAGAGAGAGAGAGAGAGAGAGAGAGAGAGAGAAAGAGAGAGAGAGAGAGAGAAAGGTCTTCCATCCGCTGGTTCACTCCCTAGATGGCCACAATGGTCGGAGCTGCGCCAATCCCAAGCCAGGAGCCAGGAGCTTCTTCCAGGTCTCCTACATTTGTGCAGGGGCCCAAGGACTTGGGCCATCTTCCACTGTTTTCCCAGGCCATACAGCAGAGAGCTGGACAGGAAATGGAGCAGCCGGGTCTCGAACCAGCGCCCATATGGGATGCCAGTGCTTCAGGCCAGGGCGTTAGCCCACTGCACCACAGAGCCGGCCCCTTGGGATCCTTAAAAATTTTAAGATAAATTCCAATTTAGGAAGAAACACAAGAACATGTTATATAGTAAATAAACTTTATTTATCTTTTCCTCTGAGATGACATTGCCAAGTCACAGATTTGCATACAATAGTTAGGTATTGACTATGTACAATTTACAGTAGTATTTTCCTCTGAAAAATATAAGTACAAAAGCTAAGTAAACAATGAGGTACTGCCATCTGGGATTTATCATATGTCATAGCTTAAAGAACTAGTCTTTAGCAAATATTCAAAAAATTAATCTGGGTAAAATAGTCAATTAAATGCTCTGATTCATCAGAAAAAAATCCACTAAGTTTTCACCTCAAAATGTATTGCACAAGTCTTTGGGAGAAAAAAATCACCCTAAAAATAAATAAGGAAGGCAAGCAGTTCAAAAAGAAGGACAAAAAGAATGGAAGAAAGAAACATTAAGTGAGCCCATAAGTCAGGTTAAGTTATTCAAAATATCGTTTTAACAACAAAAAACTCTTCCCAGCAGAAAACTGAAAGAAAAAGCCATCGCGGCGTCTCCATGGTAACATCTATTTTCAAAGCAATCTGTCGTCAGTCTGCGCCAGTGTCCGAGTGCCCTCGGTCTGCTGACCGCACGAGGGCCTTGAACGCCAGCTTCACTCCCAGGAACAGCAGACGCGACGGCCTCGCACGCAGCACTCGCCCGTTCTTCAGGATGAAGGCCGGAGCCAGGACTGGGAAGAGCAAAGAGAGAGGGTAAAGAAGGCGAAGAAACTCTTCAGGTCAACTTTTTGGGGAGATTTGTTTTTCTAGGTTAAAATTATAAACTATGGTCTGGATATTACAGTACAAATAGTTTAAACGCTGAATCTTAACAGGATCTTCTAAAAACTGTTCTTGGAGTGAGTCAAACTGCCCTGTTGTCAGCAATTCTGGACAACAGCATTTTTAAGTAAAACTTGAAACTATCAAGCCATACAAAAACGCAAAGGTAAACGAGATGTAGCTTTTCAGACTGATTTTTAAAGAGGAGAGAGCGCTCCCACCCTTTGCCAGGATGCTGACTTTCCTACATATTGCAATTCTCCCAGCACGATGTATGTGGCAGCAAAAGGCACTTTGATAGCATGAAAAGCTATGCTTCATCTGAATTGACAAACTTAACTTTAAAACTAAACATGCTAAGGGAAAGAAAGCCAAAATCTTAACTTTTTTTTTTTTTTTGGATTTAAATGTTCCAAGCCAGTAGTAAGATCAACTAAGAGGTTTAAAATGCCATAAAAATATATTCCCTAATAAGATTAAGTAATCTGTCACTTAATGTGGGTGATGCACTCTGGGAAACAGGTGATAAATCATTGTGCAGGCATCGCTGACTGTTCGTACACCAAGACTGCGAAGTCACTACGGGATTCGTTTCATGGGATCACACTGTACATGTGGTCTCTCACCAACTGATCAAAACGTTGTTATGCCAAACACGACGTCTCATCCAAAGGGGAGATCTTAAAAGTCTCCTCAATTTGTAAGTGAACAGTATGATCCACTAACTCCTGATATATTCCTAATGGCACATCATTTATAAAACTAGATCAACAATTATGCTGGTCCTGGAAGCCTAAACAGATATAAAAAACCTTCAGTTATATGAGAATTCCTTTGTCAGTTATATTGAAACCTAAGTTTGTGCTGTTGCAGGAAACGATATTCACGAAGGATTCCACAATGCTGCACAGTGTCAATGTCAGGGAAGAGAGAAAGGCTGGGGGCACTTTTCCAGTTTAAAAGAGATTAGAAAAAATAGGAAAACTAAAAGTCATGTGATCTCAGGCTTTAAAAAATTAGATGTCAACATCCCGTGAGTGCCGCTTTGAGTCCCTGCTGCTCCACTTCCTCTCCAGCTTCCCACTAAGGAGCCTGGGAAAGCAACCCAAGTGCCTGGGCTCCTGCCACCCACACGTGAGGCTCCTGGTTTCACTGGGCCTGCCCCAGCCCCAGCTGTTGGGGCCATTTAGGGAAGTGGACCAGTGGATGCAAGAGCTGTCCCTCCCTCTCTGTCTGTAACTCTGCCTTTCAAATAAATAAACTAGATATTTTAGAAAAAAGAATCTAATATATATGTATTATATACTATATAACAAAATTGTGTTACTATTACATTTCTTGGGCTTAACAGCCATATTGTGGGTTTGTAGGAAAATATCCTTGTTTTTCAAAATACATGTGACTTAATGTATTTTTGTAACTGTCCAATGCTTGCAATCACAATGTTTGCTGTAACTGTAAAATGTTATAAAGGGGAAGAGAGGTCACAAGTGAGAGCAAGAGACAAAGTTCGACAAAATGTTAGTAACTGGTAAACCTAGGTTAAGGATATAAAGATGTTCACTGTTCTGTTTTTTCAAATCTTATGTCTGAAATGCTTCAAATTAAAAGCTGAGGAGACACTGAGGCAATCCACAGAAATGCGATACAGCACACATTTCCAGTAATAACCTAACAATAAGCATGGTGTCATAGTTATGGTACTAAAAAAATGTAAAACTTAGACTTAATGGATTACAAAGAGGATTCACACAGTTTTTAGTTTTCACAGACTAATTATCAAAGGAACTACTTACTACAAACATACATTGTACTGCCAGCCATGGTAATGTGGCTGACAGGAACAACAAGATTGTTCTAGATAACCACTGAGGCAAATTAAATGATACATGAGTAGGGTAAATCGGAAGGAGACTCAAATGTAGACATCAATAATTTCTATAGCTCAAAGCTTAAAGGAAACATTTATCTTGGCATTTTAAACCTTAATATTGTTAGCTGAATACTGGCTGAATTACCAATCACAGAGAATCTTTATTTTAATTCTAATCAAGCTAAATAAATTGTGATGCAACTAATGTATGACAATTCTGGCAACATCTGAGGTAAGCATGTACCCTAAATTCTTAGGGGGTGCTAAATGAATGATCATGTAGACTTCTATTAACAGCAAGACGAATCCACGGGGCGGGATGTGGGGGCGCGCAGGGGCCACTGCGTGGAGACTCGTTGGGTGTCCTGCTTCTCTGTTAGTGACACAGGTGTCAAACAGCCGCACTCAGTACAGCAGGCTGGGGAGGGTCACCGTCTGGAGTGATCCCAAGAACTAATACAACTGCATCTGCTTTTACACCAGCCTTACTGGTTTCACTGTTCCAGACTAGATTAGGCTCTACAGCGTTTTAAATTCTGGATTTGTAAAGTGTATCATATCACTCTTACCTAGAAGCGACTTTTCATTTCTGTTTTACAAGCTTAATTAATTTCAAAGACCATTCTTGGGAAGTTGAAAACCAAAAGAAATATAAGATACATCAACTTTGATTCTTGAACAAAATTTCAATTACCCTTCAAAGAAATAAAATTTCCAAACATTCTGAACTCTCACTGGTGGTGGTGCTTATTAACCAATGGAAAAGAATTAACAGAAAATATGCTGACCCATAGCATAATCATGCACTGATTAACGAAAGCAAAAGAATTCCAGCAAAACAGTTAGTGGCATGCAATACACTTGAGTTCTGAGCACAGACAGAAGACACATTATTCTTCACTCACCACATGCTAACTACGCACAGACTGACGCTTCACTCAGAAGATGCCACTGCGCGGTGAAGTAAACTACAAAGCCAGGAAGAAAAAAAGCTTATTGGGTTAGTCTTAAGGCAATAACACACAGATTCCACATGTATGTCAAGATCACAGGGTTAAACAGACTGTACTTATTTTTTTCTCAAATCTCCCCAAACCAAGGGTGCACAGGTAAATAATAAGGAATCTGTAATCCCCTCCCGCTATCGTAGGTAAATATAATTTCTTGTAGTTGAGATTCTACTTACAACTTTCACTTAAAAATATGAACACCATGACAAGTGTCCTTCAGCCTTAAGTAGACACTGACCTGCTAAGCAAGCTAAGGGGTCCTGATCTGCATCATAAAATGATTCCTTATACTTCCATTAAGTACACAATTCAATCTGGTTTACATAATTGCAATTTACCTTGAAAAGTGTTTGGGAAAATGTTGAGACACAGACTAAATGAAAAAAAAAAAATCTACATGCTCAATTCTCAGCCCCCAAACGCATCAATTTTATCACTGAACACTTGTATTATAATTTGACAGGCTATCAGAAATGGTTCCAGGAATGGGGAATCCAGGGTGAAATTTCAATTTAAAGGAACTCAATCTCCAGTATAATTTTCACAGTAGCCAATGGTCTCAAATAGTTTCTATACCCTTTTTAAAGATGGTCATAATCCAAAATCATTCATGTTTTATTTTAAAATGTCAGGACCAAAACCAAAGGTGTAACCAACCTCAGAAGCATCATTTTAATTAGCTTTTACATCTAATGTGCAGTTAGTAAAAAGCAGCAAAATCAACATTTGCAGCAGACACACACAGTGAGGTTAATATCCTACAGGAAAGCATGCAGAGGTCTGCGAAATAGGTACATGGATACTCCCTGTGTCAGTGCTGGGAGCACGGAAGAGCTGAAAGCAAGGAAGTAAACGGCATGAACAAGGCATCACACAATCAGCCATGACACAGAATGAGGCAGATCAGTCTAGTGAGGCGGAATGCTATGAAGGCGGGCCAAGTGGAGACAGCAACTCGTCAGGGCCAGCGCTGTGCTACAGCAGGTGCAGTGCCAGCTGGAGTCCTGGCTGCTCCACTTCCCATCCAGCTCACTGCTAATGCACTTGGGAAAGCCGCAGAAGATGGCCCAAGTCCTTGGGCCCCTGCACCCATGTGGGAGTCTGGGAAGAAGCTGGTGACTCCTGGCTTCAGCTTGGCCCACCCCAGCCATTGAGGCCATTTAGGGAGTCAATCAGTAGAAAGAAGATCCCACTTTCTCTCTCTCTGCCTTTTAAATAAATAAATCTTTTTTTAAAAAAAGCAAATGTCACATATTCTCATTTTAATAAAACAAAAAATCAAGTGCTAAAGGAAGAATGCTAACTCCGTAACTGCAAGCTCTAGGGAAACATGGGGACAGTCCCCAGCCAACAGAGGTGACGTGATGTGTCACAGCTTGCAGGCTGCAGGTGAGGAAGGGCCCCTTTTAGGTGACACGCTTCTGCACTGTTGGCGTGCTATGTTAAGAACATCAGAGTGAACAGCATTTCTGAGATGAGAGAACACGGGGGAGAAGATGTGTGCTTGCTCTCGTGAGGAGGAAGAGAAATGCAGGACTGGGGTCATGAAACAGGTAAAGCAACTGGGGGGAGGGTCAAGGACAAAAAAAGGAAGCAGAAAGTGACGGACACGACAAAAACGTCACAGATGTCAGTCTGTCTGAAGGGGATCTTCTTCCTGAGTTACTGCCTAGGGTGAAAGATGTTAGGCGTGAGGAACTGTGCACAATTTTTCTCATTGTTTAATCACAGCTTACTTCACAGAAAGTGTTTAAATAACAGAGTTTTCTATCCTTTGCAAGATGTGTAAAGCTCAAAAATTATTAAATTCTTGTACCCAGAAATCACCTGAAACAGAATATGGAACTATAATCTGTAAAACACCTAATATCATGATATGATTTGGTTTAAAAAATTATTACACAAAATGCCATGTCAGAACAAATGCCTTCCATCCTTTTTCTAAACAGCCCAAGTTCTAGAAATCCCAATACGGCAGGCATAACCATGTGTCAACCTCAAGTATGCTATCTAAAATACTGTCCTTTCATTAAGGGCACTCATTCACATTTGTCCTTGGTCAAACTTTCTTAATGTAAATGCAGGCAGTAGTACAGAAAAGATTCAAAAAGTTCAGTTTTCTTTTAGCCATTCAGAATTTACAAATGAAAGAATATTAACAGATGACATAGAGCTGTTTCTGTCTCTCACCTTCCCTAAAGCTTACCATTAGCCGAGCATCTTCTCTTTCCAAAATTTTCTGAGTCTGGTCATCAGGGAACTTGAGTACAGTGGTTATAACCTTTGCCATGGTCTACAAGAAAAACGAACAATGATCACCAACAGACAGCGAAGTCTCAACCCCTTCCGACATGTTCTGCTGGTGGGATTCTCAGTGCTCTCAATGGAAGCCACAAACAAAGAAGTATGATGTGAAGGATTTGGTCAAGGAAGGAACAGCCAACACTAGAATTTCAATTTAAAAGAACTCCTCATGCTGTCTGGGCTTACAGTATGTGAAGAAGATGCATTTACAATAGCATGAAGCTGTATAAAGTTCTAATGCTCTTGGCCCTTTGTCTCATTAAGATGAAACATTATTACTCATCCATTTTAAAAGACTTTTTATTGCACAATCTATCAACTGATGTGTTGCCAAAACATACGTTCTAGATAATCAGAATTAGAAAACCCCCAAGTTCAGTTTTAATTTAATCACATCATATATCTCATAAACATGGGCTACTGCATGAACATGAACATGCTTAGTAGGTATTTTCAAGACATGCAGCACATCAGCCTAATAAAAATACAAATTACATTTTAAAGAAACACAAGATGTTTTGTTTGGAAGAAACATGATGAATCAAAACATTACACATGGTGGCTTGCAAAACAAGACCGTAAATTGTGCAGATCTAAACAAAGATACCGTAAGTCAGACTGTCACCCATAAGCTCCTGGCAAAGTCTCCTCAAGGCTGAGACTCCCTATTTTGTATCAAGATGAGATGTTTTGAGGAAGACAGAGAGGAAAGAAGATACCGCTTATGAAATACATTGGATAACAAGTTCGTGCTTACATACAGTCAGGTGCTAGTGCTCTCCTGGGGGTGCAGAGGGTGGGAGGGGCCCAGAAAACTGACTCTACCATTCTCCACTCACAGTTACACAAGCTCTGGTGGGGGGGGGGGGTAGGAGAACGAGGGCTGGGAAGTCAATAAGGAAAAGGAGACAGAATACAGTTAACCAAAAATTTTGGAAACTCACAGTTAGAAAAAAGAGTAATTATTTCCAGGAAGGAAAAGGATTAATGAATTTTTTAAAGTTCCAAGCTTGCACCAGGCCTAGGTAAGACACTTTACATATTTCCAATATGTACTTCAACTAGTAGAGCAACCGATACTAGTTCTCAATCCCAAACCCCACACAGGGCATGATTTAGTGTCAGCCCTCATTCTCCTCTTTATCTTTGCCTCTGCTATTTTCATGATTATATTTTTAAAAAGCATTCAAAATACCATTTAAAGCTACTTAGTTGTTGTAGAATTCCAAAACCCTCAAACTGTATTTAAATTGTATTGCCTAGATGGAACAGTATCTCATGTACTAAAAGTCTAGAAACCAAGTATACATGTGGCATGCAATGGCAAGCAAAATACTTAGTAGTTATTATTCCAGCATTTTCTTTCCGTATATGCCCTGGAGCAACTTCCTGCATCCTCCATAGGAAGTTTATCTTTAGGAAGTACCAAAAATTTTGAATTTAGGGCTTTACAAATATAGGGAACATTGCTCTATCTCAATAGCACATAAACTCAAAGTTCCAAAAAGTCCATTTACATTCACCGTGAAACCACATACACGTGAATGAACAAGCATGGTTTTAACTTTGCTTCGCTGTCTCTCCACATTTCCAGACAGCAGTAAACAGCAATGTCATCAGTGATCCAGAATCTGCATACAGACTGAGAGCTCAGCCCCGGCCTGCAGAAAACACTTCAGTGGAGAAGCACAGGCTCCTGACGCACCCGGGGAAGAAGTCAGACTGCCTGCTCGCCATTCCAGATCCTCAGATACTCCTGGGAAGTAAGGAAAAGCTCAAACCAGCCATCTGCCTTAGAAGGGACCTTTCCCGCCAGTCTTCCTCAATTAACCTCCAGATGAAACACACTTTTTACAGAAAATAAGGATCAACAGCAGTATGGAGCATCCAAACCCAAGAAAAAGAAAGTGCAAGGACAGAAGCAAGGAGAGCCTGTTTAACTGCATACTCCAAGAATCCGTACAACAACTGCGATCTTTAAAAAAGCCACTGGCCTCATAAACCAGAGAACACTGTGCAGAAGCAGATGAAGAAACACAGGTGAGGTGACGCCGAGCCTGCCAGACGAGAAACAACTGCCAATGGTAACTGAAGTGCAGAGGCCACAACACACTCCGGCTCACTGTAAACCGCAGTCTGGTCTCCACTCCAAATTCTTTGTTAATGCACAGAAATCAGGCCAACTGGCTAAAGGCGTGTCTAAACACATCCCTAGTCTTGTCACTCTGCTCAGAAACGTTCCGGGCTGCCTCTCCCCAGTACCTTCAGGTCAAACTCTGAGAACATTCAAGGCCCTCCACACCCTGCACAGCCTGAAGGGGCCACTTCTATCTCACAGGTCCAGTTTCTCAGTTGGACCAGCTGACTTCTCATTCCAGAAACCCACGGTCCATTTCCTGTGGCGGACCTTGTATCTCATCCATCAAAGTCTACCCTTCCCTCCTAGAGCCCAGCTTATACAGCACCTCGCCCACATGAACACGCGGGCTCAGTTCCTCACATACTGCTCTTGCACTCTGTCTCACAGGGTGATCTGAGAACAGCTCCACTTTCTTTCAATATGGACGACTCCTTAAAGTCAGGGATGGCGACACTCTCGTCTTACTAACCATCATGATGATAAATAAAGGGTACTGTGGGTAAGTGCTAATAAATGGGCAGTAAGTTAAACTGAGTACCTGCTGCCAACTTTCAACACTGACCCATAAAATGAGGTGGCAGACTACTCTGCATTTTTCTACAATGGATGCTAAAGACAAAGGCCAGAGACAGCAGCCAGGATTAGATATGGCTGCACGTGCCGGGGGCATCTCTCCAGCTGCCTCTCACTTCACGCTCTAATCTGACTGCACAGCGCATGTGGCTGAAGCGGCACCACCCTAGAATGCAGCCAGGCTGGAGCTGGGTCCTGCTCTGTGGAACTCCAACTCTGTGCACATCTCATCTGACATTCAGTCTCCAGAAAAGCAGGCTGGGGCCATCTCTGCTTTACACATCAGCAGAAAGTTAAACTACTTTGTTTTCTCCCTACAGATTTATGTATTTGCAATAGCCAGGGCTGGGACAGGCCGAAGCCAGGAGCTTCCGGGTCTCCCACATGAGTGCACAGGCCCAAAGACTTGGCCCATCTTCCACTGCTTTTCCCAGGCACATTAGCAGGTGGCTGGCTCAGAAGTGGAGCATCCAGGACTTGAACCAGTGCCTATATGGGGGTGCCAGCGCTGCAGGCAGTGGCTTAACTTGTTTTGCTACAACACTGGCTCCAAATTATATTACTTTTATGGCAACGATACTTGCATCAAAGCTTTAGATGCACTAATGAACCAAGGTAACTAAACTTCTGGGAAGGTTTTTTAAATACGTATGCCTCTTCTTCCCATCCCTGATGAGGTAACAAGATAATTTTATCCGGGGCCAGCATCGTGGTGCAGCAGGTTAAGCTGCCACTTGCAATGCCGGCATCTATACTGGTACCAGTTCATGTCCTGGCTGCTCCACTTCCAATCTAGTTGCCTGCTAATGGCCTGGGAAAGCAGCAGCAGGTGTCCCAAGTCCTTAGATCCCTGCCCCTACATGAGAGACCTAGAAGAAGTTCCAGGCTCCTGGCCCTGTCCTGGCTGTTGCGGCCATCTGGGGAGTGATCTTTTTCTCTCCCTCTCTCTCTGAAACTCTTTCAAATAAAGAAATCTTTTTTTAAAAAAAGATAATGTTATTCTTATCCTGCCTCAAGTACAGGCTGCTACTTTATATCCAGTAAGGACATAACAAGAGAAAATGTTATCTCATCAATTTAATAAGAGAAGTGAAAATTAATTTGGGCTCCTTTTGACTTTTAAAAAATCCTTAAGAAAAGAGACAATGAGTAACTGTGGATTAATATACCCCTCCTGTGACACACATTCACGATCATACCAGCTATAACTTCAATCTGAAAACTACACGATGCTATCAAATGTGATTTTTGCACATGATATGGATCCAAATGATTCCTAGTCCTGGAACTCTGGGTGTTACAGAAGTTTCCAACCTATAAATTCATGGCATTCTTTTAAGATATTTTCTTTTGCCCTTGCTTTTTAGGTTTTGAATGTTTGCCCAATCAATTCCGGAGCCGGCTTAAAACCCTGTAATCCAGGAACCCCACACAGACTTCAGTGAAAACATCAACTGCTTCCACAGACAGAAAACCACAGTAAATAGACAACATAAAATTTCACAAAGGTAAAATGCTGTAACAATATTAAGAACAGAAAGTGCTTTAAGTGAAAAAATTTTGTTTGACAAAGGCTCATGAATTTCCCTAAAAGATATCAATCTATTCAAGATACACTATCACATGTCCAACACAGGCTCTTTTTAGGACACAAGTAAGGAAAAGATAAGACTTAACACTCAAGGACCTTACAATAAATATAACACTCTAGCAAACCAATTAGCTACACATTATTCCTTACATGATGTGGTAATTTAAAAAGGATCACTATTCCAAATGCGCAGAAATGAAAAAGCAGTTCTAAATCTTCCTAAGTACCCATTCTAAATTACGACAATTTTCAGGATTAGCCACAATACCCTAGTCTCCTTGATAGAGGACTCTATTCTCCCGACTTTAAAATCCAAGCAAGAATAGACACACTTTACAAAATAGTCTCAAGTTAATGAATTTTTAAATTTTGGTATTTAGCATATCAAACAGCATTTTAAAAACTTGTACTTTATAAATGTAACAAACATGAGCAAGATCTGCCAATTCACTTTTCCAAGCCAAGAACAGCAACATAATTACCTACTGCCTATGATAGCATGTATGACCTGCTAACAGCAAACATACAGTATCAACATATGTATCAACAGTGGAACATATTTCCTTTTCAATTCAGCCATATACCAAACTACCAGACAGGATTTATACCTTAGTCTCACGACCCATCATATACTCAAAAAGTACTTTTCGCAAATACTCAAACTCGGTAGGTTCTCCAAAGAGCGATACGTCAGTATGGTATAAATTGCCACCTGTAAAGACAAAACCAGATACACTATTTATTACTCAGAAAACAAACTAAAAACAATCAAGGGAACAAGGAAAGGGGGCCTGTTTTTTATTAATAATATTATACTGCACTGTATTATATTGTATACATACATAGGCACTGAAACATTCCAATTGGTATTTCACTCTTGGAAGTAAAAACAAGAATTATTACAAGTTTGCTTCACATATACATCCTCCTCTTCCTGGCACAACAATTTTGAAAGTCTGTATAGGTAGTGTAAGGGTTCTTTCACATCAGTACTTCTCTTCTAAATATTATGTGTTTGGCTTCAGATATTCCACAATGACTAAAATTAACAACCACTTTTATTTCATTAAGAATTTAATACATCAGAACAGTATTCTATTTTTTCCAGTATTCCAAATCGAAAAGCACTTAGTTTAAGTCAAGTTTAAACACAGGATAGACAAAAGTGCATAAAATATTGATGTATATGAAGTCATGCTAACTTTAACCTGAGTAAATTCAGAACTATGCATTACTTGCATCCACTTCTAGCAGCATATCATACTGGATAATCTGAAAAGCCCTCTGCTATCAAGAAACATCTAGATGCTTGAAACACTCCAAGATCACAGGAAATCCCTCAGGGGGTGGAGGAACGGAAGTAAATGAAATCACAGAAGTAATGGCAAGGCAGACAGGAATCTGCAGACGCCTGGAGTTTATGCTAAGAAACAAGCAACTGGCTGGGAGATCTTGCAAAGTGGGAGGCTGAAATACAGGTTCTGATGTAAACCAGGAACTCTGCCGGCGGAAAGCTAACTGACCAGGAAACCCATCCCCTGAAATATGTGACCACGGATCTCCTCTCAGGGCTCCAAGTCAGAATTTTAGGCCAGAAATTCTAAAACTAAGAAAATAAACCCCTTGAAGGATAAAGAAAATGTAAATCCTCTTTGACAAAATCCTTAAGATCTAGGACCCTCCAGATGAACAAACACAGGTTATTTTCAGCCAAATGAACTATTAAGAAAAGAAAAGAAAAGAAAAGAAAAGAAAAGAAAAGAAAAGAAAAGAAAAGAAAAGAAAAGAAAAGAAAAGAAAAGAAAAGCTCACACCATAGGAGACAAGCCTTTATGAGTAAGAATTAGCAAAACAGTAGCCAGACTTAACTTCAAAAAGATCCTGATATTAGCATTATAATTTAAAAGTTAACTATGTTTGAAATGTTTAAAGAAGAAAGGACAATACTGAAGAAATAAAACCATGAGACAGGCACTCAGCACAGCCATTTGACACTGCCTGGTACACCCCTCCAGACCAGAGTGCCTGGGTCTGAGACCTGGCTCCACTTCCAACTCCAGCCTCCTGCTAATGCACACTCTGGGAGGCAGCAGATGACAGCACAATACTTCAGCCACAGCCACCCATCTTGGAGTCCTGGATTGAGTTCCCAATTCCTGGTTTAAGCCTAGGCTAGCCCTGGTTGTTGTGGGCATTTGAGGAATCACTGAGCAGGTGGAAGATCTTTTTCTGTATATCTGCCTCCATTTCTCTCAAATGATTTTTTTTAAGATATAAAACTATATTTGCAGATAATATGATCTTGCATATAGAAAATTCTAAGAAATCCACTAAGAACCTAATTGTTGAGTTCAACCGTATTACAAGACACAAGATCAATGTACAAAATTCAATCTTTTTTGACACACCTGCAGTGAACAATCTGAAAATCAAATTTAAAAAGTAATTTCAGTTAAAATAGCATCAAAACAATACGATTACTAGAAATAAATTTAACCAAAGAATGCAAAACTTACATTTTGAAATTACAAAACACTATTGAAAGAAATTTAAAACACCTAAATAAATGGAGAGACACCTCATATTCATGCATTAGAAGATTTAACGTTGCTGAGACGACAAAACACCCAAACTGCTCTACAGACACCACGGGCTCCCTACTGAAATCCTATCTGGCTTCTTCGCAGAAATCGACCAGTTGATCCTAAGACTCATGAAAACTGAAGGAACCAAGAATAGCCAATCTTCAAAAGGAACAAAGTTGGAGGATTCATACTTGTAGACCTCAAAACTTAACACAAAGCTACAGTAATCAAAACAGCAAATTTGTTGGGGCCGACACTGTGGCACAGTAGGTCAATCCTCTGCTTGTGGTGCCGGCACCCCATATGGGCGCTGGCTCTAGTCCCGGCTGCTCCTCTTCCCATCCAGCTCTTTTAGGGCCTGGGAAAGTAGCAGAAGATGGCCCAAGTCCTTGGGCCCCTGCACCCATGTGGGAAACCTGGAAGAAGCTCCTGGCTTCTGGCTTCAGATTGGCCCAGCTCTAGTCGTTGTAGTCATTTGGGGAGTGAACCAATGGATGGAAGACCTCTCTCCCCATCTCCCCTGTCTATAACTTCAACTCTCAAATAAATAAATCTTTAAAAAAAGAGATATGCATTAAAAAGTCAATTCCAGAGGAATTAAAGACTTGAATTTTGAAAATGAGAATACAGGAGCACAACTTTATGACAGTGAGTGTGGGAAAAATTTAAGTGAGACACAAAAACAATAACCATAAAGGATTTCTTTAGTGGCTGGCACTGTGGCACAGAAGGCTAAGCCTCTGCCCATATGGGTGCCAGTTTGTGTCCTGGCTGCTCCTCTTCCTATCCAGTTCTCTGCTTATGGCCTGAGAAAGCAGTGAAAGACGGCACAAGTGCTTGGGCTCCTGCACCTGCATAGGGGACCCAGAAGAAGCTCCTAACTTTGGATCGGCCCAGCTCCATCTGATGTCGCCTTTTGGGGAGTGAATCAGAGGATGGAAGACCTCTCTCTCTGTCTCTGTCTCTCTCTCTCTGTAACTCTGCCTCTCATTTAGTTCTTAGAACTATTCTTATAAAAAAAAAAAAAAGGATTTCCTTATAGTAACATTCTACAACATCAATATTAAAACATTTTAAAATGTATGCTCATTCAATCAATGACAAATCCTGGCAACTTCATTTCCAAATATTTACCTAAGAGAAATGAAAAAGTATGTTCACATCAAGACTTCCTTGTGAGTGTTCATTGCGGCTGAAGTCACAGTACCCCAAAACGAGACAGAGGCTACATAGTCACTGACTGGGAAAGGGTAAGAAATTTGTGGCTGAGCTGCACAATAAAACACACTAGGGGCTGGCGCTGGGGCGTAGCAGTGCCCACACCTGCAGTGCCTGCAGTGCCCACACCTCTACTTCCTTTCCAGCTCTCTGCTATGGCCTGGGAAAGCAGTGGAAGATGGCCCAAGTGCTTGGGCTCCTGCACCCGTGTGGGAGACCTAGAAGAAGCTCCTGGCTCCAGGCCTGGGATTGGCGCAGCTCCGGCCGTTGCGGCCATCTGGGGAGTGAACCAGCGGATGGAAGACCTCTCTCTCTCTCCTTTCTGTGTAACTCTGACTTTCAAATAAATAAATTAATCTTTAAAAAAAAAAAAAAAGAAAAAGAAAAGCAAATGAATGAACCAGATAAGGTGTCCTTAAAGGTCAGACACACCCAGCACCTGTGAAGAGGTGAAACGCCGGAGGCCGTGTCCCAGCAGGACAGGGAATAAGCACCGGCTGCGGCAGCTTGGCAGGACGTGGTGAAGCTGCTAAGCAGCAGACAAGAACAGTCCACGACACAGCAACAGCCAATTCCGAGCAATACGTCCTGGGCAAAACTGCACGCGCATACCCCAAGTCAATGTCCACATAGGTATACTGCTCATAACAAGCAAACCTGAGACAATTCAAATGTCTACCAATAGACAAAGTGTTGACTAAAGATACAATGTATCGTTACTACACTCAGCATCAAAAATGGCTACACTGTAGCTTCACACTTCACAGAACCTCCAAATCATAACCTTGGGTGAAAAAAAGTTACCTAGAATACATACACTAGAACGTTATTCCTGTGTGGCTGAAACACCTGCAGCACTAACGTTAATTTGTTAAGACGGAACTACTCACATTCTAGCGTAGAGCACCGTTCACCTGAGAGCAGAGTGAAGACTGCGGAGGAGCCAGAGGCCTCAGACGTCACCACAGTGAACGGTGGGTGCCTGGGGCTCCAGGCCTCACATGCGGGACTTACACTACAGGCACCCACCTGGCATATTTCACTTTTTGGTTTTCTTTTATTTAGCTGAGATGCAGACACAGAGACTGACGGGAGGAAAGAGAGCTGCCATCCACTGGCTTACCCCCCTCATGACTGCACCAGCCACGGTTGGGCCAGAGCCGAAGCCAGGGGCCAGGAAGACAGTCCAGGTCACCCACTGGGTGGCAGGGACCCAGCTACTGAGCCGTCACTGCTGGCTCCCAGGGTGTGCCTTAGCAAGAAGCTGGAGTCAGAAGCTGAAGCCAGGAAGTGAACTCAGTTACTCTGACGTGACACGCAGACATCCTAACCTGTGCCTTAATCTCTAGGTCAAATGCCCACTCCTCTCTCTTTTTTATGATTTATTCATCTTATAGGCAGAGTGAGAGAAAGAGAGAGACAAACAGACAGAGGTCTTCCAGCCACTGGTACACTCCCCAGAGTGGCCACAACAGCAGCCGGGGGTGGATCAGGCAGAAGTCAGGAGCCCAGAACTCTATCCTGGTCTCCCGTGTGGGTGGCAGAAGTCCAAGCACTTGGGCCTTCCTCCACTGCTTTCCCATTAGCAGCATTTGGTACATTAGCAGGGAGCTGGATCAGAAAAGGAGCGGCTAAGGCTGGAACCGGCACTCCTAAGGGATGCCAGTGTCCCAGGTGGTGGCTTAACCTGCTGCACCACAATGCTGGACCCTGCTCCTCATTTTTAAAAGCATGTACTTCTAGAAAACTCAATTCACTCAAATCACTTTCTGCAAGTACACAGTTCTACAGAACTAAATAATAATAATATAGTACTTATCTCTTCTTTAAAATATAATGATCCATAATTTATTCCTCTATTTATACAACTCCAAGAATTTAAAATGCTTTTCATTTTTGAGAGAGCAAAGCTTTGTTATTTTAAACATGCAGATCACTTTGTTACTTCTTTTTCAAATAATAAAATTTAAATAAAATGTACAGGCCGGCGCCACAGCTCACTAGGCTAATCCTCTGCCTTGTGGCGCCAGCACACCGGGTTCTAGTCCCGGTCAGGGCGCCAGTTCTGTCCCGGCTGCTCCTCTGCCAGGCCAGCTCTGTGCTGTGGCCCCGGAGTGCAGTGGAGGATGGCCCAAGTCCTTGGGCCCTGCACCCGTGTGGGAAACGAGGAGAAGCACCTGCCTCCTGGCTTCAGATCAGTGCGGTGAGCCGGCCACAGCGGCCATTGGAGGGTGAACCAACAGAAAAAGGAAGATCTTTCTCTCTCTCTCTCTCACTGTCTACTCTGCCTGTCAAAATAAAATAAAATAAAATATACATATATATTCTTAAAACTAATTAAAAATGGGGAAATTCTTGAGTTGAAACTAACAAGAAAAATCTACACTATTCTCTAAGCACTGTCAGCACTGATCGGCATAGTTCTATGCTGACAATCTCACACGGTGACTTTGCTATACCTAATACTCTTTGCAGCAGGAATCACCTCTATAATGAGCATGGGAAACTTCCAGGTTGGTTTTGCTTTTTTCTGTACAGTACTGAGCCATTGTAAGCAATCTAAATTTAATTATAAATGATTTATATTATCTATATGTAATTAAATATATAACAGCTGTGTAACTGCTATTACATAGCAATAAGACAAAACCACCACGGCTTGGACACACATGTCACATTTCGGAGCACTTGGGTGCACGCCCTGGCTCTCCTCCCACATGCAGTCTCCTGCTGATGCACACCCTGGGAGGCAGCGGGGGACGGCTCAAGCGGCGGGTCCCTGCCTCCCACATGGCAGACTGGGTGTTCCTGGCTCCCAGCTTTGGCCTGGCCGAGTTCCAGCTGCTGCAGACCTCTAGTGAGTAACCCAGCAGATGTGAACTCGCTCTCTTCCTCTCGAATAAATTAAGAAAAAAAAAAAAAACTGAAAAGAAACAAAATGCTAAATGGTTTTGGGTTTTGATCCATGCCCTGTGCCTCCCATAAGAAAACACAAAGTTTCAGAAAACACCTAGCACAACAATAAAAACCATTAGCACCAAGAAGCGGTAAAAATGAACTTTACAGAAAGGTTGTTATGAGATTACCAGAGATCATGATTATCTCAAAGCAGTAACTATGTAAAGCTCATCTTTAAAGCTCTCTGTAAGTGGAAAAGTCTGTTAATAGACTTAGAGAAAAATATTCTTCCCCATCTTGACTGTACAAATTTTTATGACATTATTTCTCCTTAAACCTTTACATTACTGATTTATAGCATTACTGTAAGAATAAAACACAAGAACCATCTAAAACATGGAGGAGTGTGTATGTGTATGAAAACGTGCAGTGGATTTAATAAGCACAACACAGAGGCATCTGGAGAAGTACACACAAGCGGTCAGCGGGGTCCATCTGGAGAGTGCAGACTGAAGTGGGAACCTGAAGCTTACTCACATGAGGACACAGCGCTGACTGCTTTTCCTGTTTTAAACAAGTGTGCATCAATTTTTGTCTTGGATGACCATCATTCTTTCCTTAAAACTTACTGTTATTGGCAGAATAAATTCATTATTTTAAAAAAAAGTCCTGATAGACTATTACTCAGCCTTAAAACAGATGTCCTGCCCTTTTCTACAATGTGGATGAACTTAGAGGGCACTGTGAAGGGGGCTACGGTGGGGGCAGGGGAGATTTCTTCAAAGGATACAAAGTTACAGGTAGATACACCTCTACCATGTTGACACGGCTTCTAACAATGTATCATTCCTTTTTTTTTTTTTTAAAGAATTATTTATTTATTTGAAAGCTAGAGTTAGAAAGAGAGAGAGATATCTTCCACCCACTGGTTCATTTCCCAGATGCTGGCAATGGAAGGGGCCGAGTAGCCCAAAGCAGAGCTTCCTCTGGGTCTCCCAAATCTGTGCAGGGGCCCAAGCACTCCCAGGCTTCCCAGGAGCACCATCAGGGAGCGGGATGAGAAGCACTCGGGACTCCAACTGCGCCCCTATGGGATGCCAGCATCACAGGTAGAGGCATAACCTGCTGTGCCACTTCGCCAGGCCCCAAAGTATCAAATTCTAAAAATCACTCAGATTGAGTGTTCTCACAAAAAGGTGTGTGAGGCATATACATATTAAAAATTAGTTCAACTTAGCCATTCCACAACAAATACATATTTCTTTTTTTTTTTTTTAAGACTTTATTTATTTATTTGACAGGTAGAATTACAGACAGTGAGAGACAGAGAGAAAGGTCTTCCTTCTGTTGGTTCACTCCCCAAATGGTCGCCACGGCTGGAGCTGCACCAATCCAAAGCCAGGAGCCAGGAGCTTCCTCCCAGTCTCCCATGCAGGTGCAGGGCCCAAGCACTTGGGCCATCCTCCACTGCCCTCCCGGGCCACAGCAGAGAGCTGGACTGGAAGAGGGGCAACCGGGGCTAGAACCGGTGCCCATAGGGGATGCTGGTGCTGGAGGCAGAAGATTAACCTAGTGTACCACGGCGCTGGCCCCACAAATACATATTTCAAAACATGCTGCACATGATAAATACATATACTTTTGTCAATTAAGAAAAAATAATTTAAAATAAGAAAAACTATAAATTAGCAAAGGCATAAATAAAAATCATCTGTAAGCCCACCAATAAGAGAGAACTGTGGGCAACACGAGAAATCTTTCTTACCTTTGTGAGGTGTCCCCACAGCTGTGGCATATATGTTCTTTTCATATTTTTTTAAACGGTCTTCTAAATTGTGAATCTAAAAATAACAAACGGCATCTTAGGACTCTTTTGAACACTATATGTAAGGAAAAAGGAATGTTATGGTCACTAGATTTTTAACACTAAAAACAGATAAAATTAGAACAAATGGTTTCTTAGATACGACACCAAAAACACAAGAAACAAAAACTAAGTAAGTTAGACCTTATTAAGATCAGTGTCTCAAAGGGTACCGTCAAGAAGTGAAAGACAACCTACAGAAGGGGAGAAAAGATTGCAACTCATACATCTGGTGACAGACCCCACCTGGAACATACAGGCAGTACAGAAAACTTCACAACAAAAGATAAACAAATCAACTGAAAAATGGGGGCAAAGGACTTCACAGACATTGCTCAAAAAAAGTGATGCAAAGGGCCAACAGGCATATAAAAAGCTGCTGGACACCATTGCTCTGTTGATGGTAATGTAAAATGGTACACAGCTTTGGAGAGCAGCTTAGCAAGTTCTCAGAAAGCTAAATACAGAATTACTAGCAATTCCACTCCTGGGCATATACATCCAAAAGAATGGCAAACAAAAATTTGAACACAAATGTTCCTAGCAGCACTAGTCACAACAGCCAAAGGGGGAACAACCCAAATATTCAAAAACTGATGAATGGATCAAGGAAATGTTATCTGCCCATAACATGGGCTAGTATTCAGTCACAAAACGGAGTGAAGTATTTAAATAGGCCACAACACTGGTGAATGTAGAAAACGTTAAACTAAGTAAAAGAAGCCAGACACAGAAAGGCAGGTATCACATGGCTCTGTCTATATGAGATGCTCAGGAGAGGCAAATCCAGAGAGACAGAAAGCAGGCCAGTGGCTGCCAGAGGCTGGGGAAGAAGGTACTACAAAATGGACATGGAATTTCTTTTTGGGGTGATGAAACAGAACAATGATAATGATGGTTTCACAACATTGTGTGTGAACCAAATGTCAATGAATTGTGTACTCTAACACTACTAAAACAGTACGTTTTACCTTATATGTATATTACTACAATAAAAATAACAAAAATTGCTAATGATAAAACAGTTTTGAAGATTTGAAGATGCTAAAATAAGAAAATTTTAAAGCAGCAATCTTGATATAGATGGAAAAAGATAAACCACTTGAGAAGTAGAAAAAATAAAATGACATAGAGACTTAGCATCTTTGTGAATTTTTTTTTTTTTTTTTTTGACAGGCAGAGTGGACAGTGAGAGAGAGAGAGACAGAGAGAAAGGTCTTCCTTTGCCGTTGGTTCACCCTCCAATGGCCGCCGCGGCCGGCACACTGCGCTGATCCGATGGCAGGAGCCAGGTGCTTCACCCCATGGTCTCCCATGGGGTGCAGAGCCCAAGCACTTGGGCCATCCTCCACTGCACTCCCGGGCCACAGCTGAGAGCTGGCCTGGAAGAGGGGCAACTGGGACAGAATCTGGCGCCCCGACTGGGACTAGAACCCGGTGTGCCGGTGCCGCAAGGCAGAGGATTAGCCTAGTGAGCCGCGGCACCGGCCATCTTTGTGAATTTTGAAAATTATTATGAAAATTTTCAAATATACTCAAAGTATAGCACAATTATTGTCTGTCTATCCAACCATCACCCAGTTTCAACAGTTATCAAGATCTAAGTCTGTATAAATTTTAAGAGAACTACAAAAATCTCTGGTGATTCATCCTTAAACCTAGCCTCTGACTTGGGCCACTGTTTCTTCAAAGTTTAGAGAAAGGTTTTAATAAACAACAAATACTACAGACACACATATGACTGGTGCACACATACTTGTTCATTCTTGAAGGTTTAAAATGATTTAGATGTATTGTCCAGAGATAATATAGGAACAAATCATATTAAATTAGGAAAATTTAGCCACTAGCACTAATGGCTGATGTCAACTTTCCCCACTGGTAAAACGAAGACAAAAACATGCTCCTTTTTAGAACTTAAGTTATTCCAAATTGTACTAAAACAATAAGTACTGGAAACAGCAGGATGCAAAGGTTCTCATACAAATACATGTGATTGTGAATTTACAGAAACAACATCAAATGTAACACTTTCAGATTTGGAAATGAAATTTCTTATACAAAAGAATTTCAAAGTCAACTGTTAAATCAGATGTTTTTCAAAAATTAGCTACATGAGAAGTGCACACATCATCATAAATTTAATTAAAAATAAAAGGCACCAATTAGCCTCTACCTGTTCTCTGAACTCCTGTTCTTTCAACTTTGAATCACTGATCAGAGTAGTCTTCTGTGCTAGCTGTGTCTGAAAGAATAAAGATTTGAAAAGCATATGGGTTTCATCATCACCTGGACACATTTCTGTACTGTCTGGTCATTTCTCCTGGTTAACACCGTCTTATTATACACATGTACAACAGAGAAGCTCTGAAGATGCACTATCTTCAGCCAAATTTAATGAAGAACCAGCCTTACCTGTAGCTCCATAATTGTCACCTGAAGAGGAAAAAGAAAAGAAATAAATGTATACCATTAAAGTCTATTAGTAAAGAAAAATTTTAAACAGCAATATGAAATCAATAAATGAAATCAATAAAAGTATTTGCTTTTAAACCTGAACTTTTCTTCTTTATCTTAAAATTTTATTTGCAAAGTAGAAAGAGAGAGAGAGAGGGAGAGGGAGATGAAGAGGGAGACAGAGAGAGAGAGAGAGAGAGAGAGAGAGAGAGAGAAACACTCCCATTTGCTGGGTCACTTCCCAAACGGCCACAACCCCCAGAGCTGGGTTAGGCTGACGCCAGGAGCCAGGAGCTACGCTCTGACCTTCCACATGGGGCAGGGCCCATGGACTTGGATCATTATCTGCTGCCTTCCCAGGCACATCAGCAGGAAGCTGGATCGTAAGCAGAACAACTGGGATTCGATTCACTGCTGCAACATAGGGTGCTACAGTCCACCCTGCTGTGCCACAACACCAGCCCCGGGCCAGTGCTCCTAACTGATATGCCTACCAAGTGGCACAGCACAACAGAGCCCTTTATAAAGGAAATAAGTCTGCATTTTGGGAAAATGATCCATGCAACTAACTGGCTGTACAGAAAATTGCTATTTTAGTAACCGACTTTATGTAATAAATAAACATTTAACTTCTTGGAACCTTAGTTTCCCTGTCTGCAAAATGAAGGCAAAAAATCTCTTTCAAAAGATTTTTGTTAGGACTGAGATAATACATATGTTAGTAGGCGAGCAATGAGATAATACATGTTAGTAGGGGAGAAATGAGATAACACATATGTTAGTAGGCGAGTTGGCAGGTATCATGCACATGATAGTGATTTCAAAAACACGCAGCAAACTCAAACAGCGCTCACGGTATCACTGCCAGGGCTCTCCTGCTGCAGCCTCTGCTGGTACTTTTTCTGCAGCTCCTCAAGCTGAACCTGCAGGTCCATTACTTTGGCAGTCATTTCTTCTTCACGAGCCTTTAAGATTAAAAAAAAGTGTTAATAAACAAACACCCAAAAAAATTATACGCAGGAAACATGGCACAGAGAATGAACACAAGCTTCTGAGACACATATTACTGGTTTTATTTTAATCATTACCACAATCTAAACACTTTCCTTCACGCCCTGCATAGAACTCCAAGCTCTTTCCAGTGCTGCTCTCCATTCCTAGGGTATCACTTTTCCCACCCTCAATACCTCTTGTCCTCACCCTGCTAAGCTCATTAATCTGTTTTTCCTCCTTTAAAATGGGGTCCCCAGACTTAAACAACAAATGGGGTATGAGAGAGCGTTGTGACAGAACTACCACACAGATCCTATACTTGAAGACCTTTGCCTATCCTGTACTGAGATTCAATGTCCAGAAAACATTCATTAAAATAAGCTAGCAGGGGCCGGCGCCGTGGCTCACTTGGTTAATCCTCCACCTGTGGCGCCGGCATCCCATATGGGTGCCGGGTTCTAGTCCCAGTGGCTCCTCTTCCAGTCCAGCTCTCTGCTGTGGCCTGGGAAGGCACTGAGGGATGGCCCAGGTGCTTAGGTCCTGCACCCATGTGGGAGACCAGCATAGCTCCGGCCGTAGCAGCCATTTTGGGGGGGTGAATCAACGGAAGGAAGACCTTTCTCTCTGTCTCTCTCTCTCTCTCTCTCTCACTGTCTAACTCTATCTGTCAAATAAAAATAAAAATAACTAAACAGACATTTCTATACACAGCACTGTCCAACCAGCTGGCAACACATTGGTCACAAGCAGTTAAGGAGTGTCCACTCTTCGGATAGACTGTATAAATCAACAAGCAGTTAAGGAGTGTCCACTCTTCGGATAGACTGTATAAATCAACAGATGCTCCTTTGTCCTGTTCAGCACATCTGCATATTTCCTGTCCATCTGCCCCCAGATCATACCCACAGTTCTTTGGGATAAATTGTTTAAAATCTGTTCTTGAAAAAAAAAAAAAAAAAAAAAAGTACTGTCCAATATGCTGATAACCAATGCAATGTCTCCAATTGCCCTGAACTTTGAAAACAAAACAAAACAAAAGCAGGCTCAATGAGAAAAAGAAACATGTGACTTATTGGCCCAATGATCCTACAAAATCTGGCCTCAAACCATCCTCTCTCTGCCTGGACCACACATGTAAAAGGCTGCTGCCATGTTTGCATCCCTTCATTTGTCTTGGAATTGTGATGTATTGTGCAGAACAACCCAGCCCTCTCCTCATTCTATAAATCTTGCAATAACCTTTGTGCTAAAGAACACTGGGAAGTGGAATATTGATCTGATCTGAGGAACGAAGACAAGTGTTTGCTGAGTAAGGGACTTAACAGGAAGGAATCTGATTGAACAGGTGCTGGCGTGCCAGAAACAAGCACTGGCCTTCTCGAAAACAAACACAGCCCCATGGCACAAAATGAGGCAATGAACCACAGAACACTAGGGAAACTAATTTTAAATACTACTTTGTCATAAAACTTTCTTAAACTAATCAAAACCAACCAACTCTCTCAATACAAGCAAAGTGAGATTCCAGCGACGACTATGCTGAAATACTGCCCACTGAGGCCCACGTTAACCTGGCCTCCACCCCACAACATCACCAGCCAGAAAGTGTTCTAAGCACACTACTGCCCTCACTCATGACTTAATGTTTTCATTCTACCAGGATGCATCTTCTGTAGCTGCCTGTGCCCATGTAGCTCAGCCTCACTTGAAGGGACCCCATCCATAGCAACTTTACTCATGTAGGCCCAGATTTCAATACGACAATTAGTTATTTCTGACACTCCCTTTGACAGTTGTGGGATACCAACCTAAAGCAAGCCCTCCAAAAAGTAGAAAGGAATCTTTGATGTGTTATTTCTAATTTAAAACAATTCTGGAATTTCCTTTGTAAAAACTTTCCAATCTTCTTCAAAAGTAAGAACAAGAAGGGCCGGCGCTGCGGCACAGCAGGTTAAGCCACAGACTGCAGCACCAGTACCCCATATGGGCACTGGTTCAAGCCCCCACTGCCCCACTTCCAATCCAGCTATCTACCAATGTGCCTGGGAAGGCAGCAAAGGATGGCCCAAGTGCTTGGGCCCCTGCACCCACGCAGGAGACCTGGAATAAGCTCCTGGCTCTGGCCATTGTGGTCATTTAGAGAGTAAACCAATGGATGGAAGCTTTCTCTCTCTGTCTCTCGTTCTAACGCTGCTTTTTAAATAATAAATAATAAATATTTAATTAAAAAACAAAGAAAGAAATTAGTTTTACATCTGATGCTGCTGTAGGAGCTCCTTTCCACTGAGACTGCTCTGGAGCTGGAACTGGGCTACTAGGTCGACACCTGCACTTGTGAGTCTCAGTTCCTCCTTTGAGATGTTACATGCCCTCCTCCCAAACTCTTCACTGCTGGGGCCAGTGTTATGCACAGCAGGTTAAGCCGCCACCAGTGACACTGGCATCCCACACTGGAGCACCAGCTGAAGTCCTGGCTGCTCTGCTTCCAACCCAGCTCCCTGCTGTTGCACCCAGGAAAGCAGCAGCAGATGGTCTAAGCACCTGGGCCCTTGCTGCCCACATCTGAGACCAGGATGGGGTTTCTGGCTCCTGGCTTCACAAGCCATTGAAACCATCTGAGAAATAAACCAGCAGATGGTCTCTCTCTCTCTCCATGCCCCCCTGCTCTCTCCATCTCTCCCTCCCTCTCTCACTCTGCCTTTCAAATAAAGAAAACGAATCTTAAAATAAAAGGTTCCTCCCTTCCTGCCATGTCACCCAAGTATCTGACGCGCCAGGCATGGGGTGAGGTTTTCAAGACTAGAGATAAAGAACAAAATCTCTGCCCCACAAGACAGAGTCTAGGGGACAGGACAGATAATATCAACACATCCCTATGCAAATATATATGCCAAAAATTACGTGTTATCATACAGATGTCTATATTTGTATCAAAGGAAGAAAGATGCAAGTTAATTATATTTAAGGGATTACCAAAAAACCCTACTAAATAGAAGAAAATATGATTCAGGTTAAGTTTACTCAAAAAGTTACCTTCTGATTAGGAAAAGGAAATATTAAGAATATATTTCCTTTTTGTCCCTGTCTTTATAAGGAAACCTTGGAACACTGCACAGGAAACTAAGGACTGCCTGAGGAGGGAAGAAGGGGACAGAACACAGAGAAGAGAAACGGGTGCCATGTTCATTACATACCATTTCCAAAATACTATTTTGGTCTTTAAGTTGTGACTACATTTGATTCAAAAACTTTTTTCCAAATAAAAGTTAAATTCAAAGAATTTCTTTAAAAATATCAAAAGACACTAATTCATCAGGTTTGAGAAGGAAAGTTCAGGCCCACAGTAAAGGATGAGCAGAGGTGTACGAGGATGGGTAAGGTAGAGTGGAGTCTGGAACGCAGGATACACAGGAGTCAAGGGAAGCCACTGGGCGCGTTTGGGAGGGGAAGTCATGTGATCACACCTTTGTTTCAGACTGGGGCAGATTAATGTATTGGGGTGAGGGAAGACCATCGGCAAGATGAGGTAGGAAATTAATACAACAGACCAGACCAGACCAGACCAAAGATGGCAGCCAAGCGGTAGCAGCGTGCAGTTCAGGAGAGGAACGTGCAGTAGGACTATGAGTCTAATGTGTGCTGGATATTGTGCTGGGGGCACAAGCAGATATGGGACAACAACTACGTGTCTGCATATGGAAACCAGTGATGACAAAAGTTCCTAAATTCCTAAGATGGGGGAACAGTAAGAATGTTACCTAAGACAGGAAAGGCAGGAAAATGAACATGTCTCTGTGCTCAAGTCTGCTATTAACAAATCAAAGAATTACTTTAATAGTTGACAAAAATATAGCATCCTACAATGTCTCCACTGAAACAAATCATCAGTCTGCTAACAGCTTTTCAGGCAGGGAACAAATACAGAACATAAGAAAAGGCCTCAAAAAGTTCAAGGAAAATGTGTATTATGAAGACTACGGAGGGATTTCTGAACTTCATGCACCAAAATAAACTTATTCCATTTTCCATGAACTTTTGCAAGTACCCTTGTACATTCAAATCCTATACAAAAACTCTATTCCCAGAAAATGTTAAATGGGACAAAGGTAATCAAGGCAGTATGATATCTGCTAAGAACTGCTAATACTCCTTTTCAGGAGTCTCTGCATTTTAAAAAATTCTTTGAGATAGAGTGTATAGTAGGGATGATCAGATGAGGACTGCCTACTTAATTACAAAGTCCATTCTAAACTATCCAAGACAGTAGTCACTATTCAACCTAGTTGGTGAGCATGAAAAATATGGCTAAATTGTTCGTAAATGTAAAAACACTGTGGATGTCAAAGAATTTATATATGTCTACATATAGACATATAATTTATATTGATTATATGGTGAAAAGATGGTGTTTCTTTTTTTGCACTGGACTCACTTATTTCATTTTTTAAATGCAGCTCCTAGAAAATGTTACAATATGGCTCACATTTATTTCTACCTGACAGCCTGGTCTTAGGAAAAAGAAGGGACCTGCCCACCCTTCCCTTTCATGTCCACTTGCTCTACTATTCCAAGCCTGAAGCCTCGAGATTGTTTCCCTAAGATACATACGATTCTCAAGGAGGAGCCATGTCAGAGCACCTATTACTTGTCTCCCTTTACTCTACCCCTCAACACACAGGCATTTGTCATGACCCGTAAGTGTGGGGAGCAGGGCCCGTCTCCCGTAACATGGCAGGGCCCGTCGCCCAGGAAACAAATAAGTACTAAGACAGTGGACAAATAAATACTGAGGACAAATACTGAGATTACCGAGACTAGACTAAACTACTGGAACTGCTAAGACTAACTCTATGCATCTGATCTCCCACCATATGGCACTGAGAGGGATTAAATAACTTCCACACAGCTGCCTCATCAATTCGACTAACAAGCTGCAGGAGCTGGTCCTGCCCCGATTGGAGGAGAGCAGCGTGCTCAGCGCGTGGGGGGGAGAACGCCAGCAGAGTTGGGATTGGTGGAAGAGGACTATGAAGGAGGAGAGAGACACCATGCAGGAGGAACACCTGAGGAACCCCTGAGAGAGCAGGCCAGCGGTGTGCCGCCCCTCCGCGGAGGGGCGGGGGCGGGGCAGCGAATCCAGGGAGGACCGAGGAAAGAAACAACAGCAAATCCGTTGCCACTCCTCCGCGAGCCTGCGGAGGGAGCGACACGTAAGAAGTCTATTATGTGCTGCCCTGTATTCCAGGGAGAGAAGCAGATCATAAGGGGACCCTGAGCTGTGGCACAGCTCCCCCCTTGCAGATGAAGCTCCCTCTCTTAAATGCACATGATAAGTAACTGCTGCCCTCCCTAAGTTGCCTTCTGTGGAAGTTTTTACTTCTAGGTCATGTGAGGCTAATGAAGAATTACTGCTCTACCACTTAATAAGTTTTAAGGAAATCACTTAACTTTTCTAAACTTGCTTTTCCTTCTGGAAACAAAAAAGTAGAATTAGCTTTAATGTATCTTCCAAATCCAGCATACTCTAAGCATTCAAAAAGTAACAGTATTTTTTTTTAAACTTAGTACATATATAATCTGGAGGTATAAGAAGTGATGTGGAGCCGGCGCCGTGGCTCAATAGGCTAATCCTCCACCTTGCGGCGCCGGCACACCGGGTTCTAGTCCCGGTTGGGGCGCCGGATTCTGTCCCGGTTGCCCCTCTTCCAGGCCAGCTCTCTGCCATGGCCAGGGAGTGCAGTGGAGGATGGCCCAGGTGCTTGGGCCCTGCACCCCATGGGAGACCAGGAAAAGCACCTGGCTCCTGGCTCCTGCCAGGATCAGCGCGGTGCGCCGGCTGCAGCGGCGGCCATTGGAGGGTGAACCAACGGCAAAGGAAGACCTTTCTCTCTCTGTCTCTCTCTCTCACTGTCCACTCTGCCTGTCAAAAAAAAAAAAAAAAAAAAAAAAAGAAGTGATGTGAAATTATTTAAATTTTTCATAATAAAGTTTAAAGCTCAAATATTATATACAGAGGTAACATTTTTAGTAATGTGTCAATATCTTAGAATTTCAGTCACTTCACTTTTCATATTTCACTTTTAAATATGTTCCTGGCTCAGACTTCTATGGCTAACATTTAGTTAGCTGAAGCATAACTCTTCAATTTATGGATTCATGATCATCAAATGGTTTTGACATACAGAGAAATACAGCTTGGAGGAACTAAAGAGCCTACAACCTAGCCAAGGGTGAGCTGCATGTTTTACATCTGAAAAGCTTCTTACGGTCCAAAGCACTAACTAGCATACATGGCTTGTTTTCATGGCTCATTTTATTCTATTAATGGCAACGCCAATTAATATAATAGATTTGCCTGATGCACTCCTTCCCTACCCTCCCACCAAAACTAACACAACCTCTGCAGGTTGGGCAGGGACGGAGAAAAGCTAACTGGCCCTCACAGAAAGATCCCGGCTAAATCCGCAGCCACACTCAGAGGCACAGTGTCCACTGATCAGATTCTCAGCCTGCTGCTTTCACAGTTCAGTCTGAATTTGTGAGGAAGACATGAAAAAGCATCCATTCCTCCCTTTAGCAGTGACTCACTGTTGCTTCAGTAACCACCAAGTAGACTGTCCTGACTGTTAGCAGAATCTCCTCAGAGAACTACAACGCTGGCAGAAATCCAGACTGTAAATGTGTATGTGGTACGGGAGTGCCTGTGCATACAACATCATGCCCCACAAACTCTACACTGGGAAGAGGAGATTCGCAACACCAGCATGGAATCCAGCACAGCCAAACTTCAAAAGAAAGAAAGGAGATACATCAAGGATTTCTTCATATCTTTTGGCTGTTCTTTTCAGGTCGTCATCTTTCTCGGCAATTTTTTTGTGTAACTGATTCGTCTCTTCTTGATGGCTTTCCAAAAGTTCAGCTTCTACCTCCTGGGCCTTACCTAATAAATAAACACACAAAGAAAACACATTAGTCAATAATATCTATATCCCAATTTTAGCCAGAAATTCTATTCTAAATTAATCTTGAAAAAAGTCCACTTTATAGGTAAGTATTACAAGACACTTAATGAGACGCACAGCTCAACGCTGGTCAGAGGTACCCTCCCCCTGAGGATAAGGCCTTGATAAGGTGCTTAATTAGGAAATACTTTCATGTGCTACACCTCAAGCCACGTCACTGCCAGGCAGGGCAGGATCCCCTCAGAGCACTTTACTGGCCAAGGATCTTTCTTTCTTTTCTCCAGTTTAGGGATTTACAGCACTTAAGACAAGCACAAAAATAAATAAGGTTAAATTTATAGTCTCAGAGTAGGTGTTTCACCCAGAATTTTTTTTTAAAGATTTATTTATTTTATTTGAAAGTCAGTTACACAGAGAGAAGGGAGGGAGGGAGGGAGGGAGAGAGAGAGAGGTCTTCCATCCGCTGGTTCACTCCCCAATTGGCCACAACAGCTGGAGCTGCGCCAATCCAAAGCCAGGAGCCAGAAGGACTTGGGCCATCTTCTACTGCTTTCCCAGGCCACAGCAGAGAGCTGGATCAGAAGTGGAGGAGCCAGGTCTCAAACCAATGCCCATATGGGATGCCAGCACTTCAGGCCAGGGCGTTAACCCGCTGCACCACAGCGCCGGCCCCTCACCCAGAATTTAAGATGCACTCATTCTACAACAGAGAGCCTGGGTTCAAATCCCAGCTCTGGTTCCTGACTCCAGCTTCCTACTAATGCAGTGTGGGGAGCAATCCGGACTAGACTGAGTTACTGGAATTAAGACTTATTCTATGCATCTGCTCTCCCACAATATGGCGCTGGGAGAGAAGTAAACAGCTTCTGCACAGCTGCCTCCAGTTCAACTAATAAACTGTAGGACTTGCTCCTGATTGGAGGAGAGCAGCGTACTCGGCGTGTGGGCAGCCGAGTTAGGATTGGCGGAGGAGGACTATAAAGGAGGAGAGAGACGGCATGCACCAGGAACATCTATGGGGAACATCTAAGGGAACCCGTGCAGCCCCCGAGAAAGCTGGCCGGCGGTGTGCCGCTCCCCTGCGGAAGTGGGGAATGCGGCCAGGGGGAACTGCCCTTCCACGGAGGTGGAAGGGATAGTAGCCAACCCGGGAAGAACCAGCAGCAAACCCGGGGAAGGCCGAGCAGACGAAAGAACAGCGCAGGGTCCTGTGTCGTTCCTCCACGAAGAGGGGGAGCGACAATGCAGACCCTAGGAGGCAGTGGTAATGGCTCAAGTCCTTGGGTTCCTGCACCCACATAGACTGCAGACCCAGCTTCAGCCTGAGCTAGCCCCAGTTATGGTAGGCATTTGGAGCGTGAACCAAACGGGAGTTCTCTCTGTCTCTGTTTCTGCCTTTCAAATAAACGAGTACCTTAAAAAATGGTCTCTGCTGATTGTGATTTATTCCTTGCTAAATTTAAAGTTGTACTTACTGATGGTTTCTTTTATGGTCACTTCCAGCTCCTGCTCCTTCTGTGCCAGCTGGGTATTAAACTCCCTCATCAGCTGTTTCAGGGTGGAATTGTGCTTCAACTCAAGATCTTCCTGCTCCTGTCTGAGCACAAAATGCAAAGCATTACCCGCTGCCACAGGGAGAAGCTTCAAAGACTTGTCTAGTCTTCCAAACGGTGCACACGCATGATCTCACTGTATAAAACCTTCTAGCTGTGTGGTCTGTATGGGCACAGGAAACTTCTGGAAGGACATATAAACTATGATTACCTCTAGGGAGTAGTCCTGGGGACTGAAGAATTTTCCTTTTCCACTTTAAATTTTCACCTTATACATCTATGTTATATAATGATAGTGCTAATGCTAAAAATAATAAGATAAAAAGAAAAGTTACTGGGTTATATACCTAACAACCACAATCTTACACACAAGGTTTTCCTTCTACGTGGATATGGAATAATACTGCCTCATGCCCTAAGTTGTTTTTATTTCTCCTCTGTATTTAACTTACGGATTTATGTCTTACGCTTTGGGTAGGGGAAACTGACCCAACTAGCTTGAAATAACTGTACTAGGCACAAAAAGGAATCTCATGCAGGAGCACTGCCTTAGAAATGGTCATGCTGAAATAAAACTTACTTGATTCTCGCCTCCATTTCCTGTTCGCACTCCTTCTTCAGGATGTCCAATTCTTGCTGATGCTCTCTCCTCAGTGTCCGGAGGTCTTTCTGCAGCCTGATGACCTCCTTGCTCAGCTTCTGCTTCTCGCGCTCTGCCCCGGCTAACTTCAGCTCCAGGTCACTGTGCGGGGCTTCCACGTCACTGGGCGATCTGGGTTGGACCACGTGTGGTTTGGACTTTTGCTCAGCACTTTCACCCAAGGCTGCTGTGGGCGTATTTTTTCCATCCATCTGCTGTTGCGAAACCTGTAATTTCTCATATCTTGAGGTCAACTCTTGCAATTCAACCCTGTGAACTTCCTTCTCTCTCACCAAGCAGGAGTCCAGTTCTTTCACCTTTTGCTCCAAGATCTGACAGGTGAGTTCCTTCTCCTGGAGGGCTTTCTGGACATCGCCAACCACACTGTCCTGGGTCTGCTCTGCCCCCATGTCGTTTTTATCTCCCTCTTCTCCCCCAGGCAGGGACATTATCAAGGGGGATTTCTTGCTTTGTCCCTCCAGTTCTTCCTGAAGATGATTCGCCTGGGCCTGAGCCTCCTGTCTCTCTGCTGCAGCTTGCTCCACCTTTGCCAGGAGCTCCTGGTATTTGCCCTGCATTTCAGAATGAGAAGAGAGTGTCTCTTCTTTTTCCCGCTCGAGCCTCTGCAACAGCTTTTCTTTTTCAGCTAAATCTCTCTGTAAAGCACCGATTTTCTCCTCACATGCCTTCTGCATGCAGCCTTGGGAATCTGCTTCATGCGCAGGGCATGCCGCCACACTGTTTGCTGATATGGGTAAAACTGATGTTTCTGATTGCGGTGGACTTTCCACTGACTTAAGTTTTTCTTCCAAGAAGTGAACTTCCCTCTCTCTTTCCTGCAATTTTGTACTCAGCTCACACAAATGGCTTTCTGTGTCTTTTTTATATTGCTGTTCTTTCTCTTCCATTTGAGATAACAACTGCTTCTTGATGGCAGCGATTTTCTGCTCCGCTTTCTTCTTCAGTTCTGCTAATTTTGCAGCACTTTCCAACTCCAGTCTATCTTCCAAAGCCTTTAGCGCCTCCTCTTTGCTCTTCATACTTGAATTCACCTCTTCCAATTCTTTCTTCTTAGTTTCAAGTTCAGCTTCCATGAAAGATACTTGCTTTTCAAAATTTAAAATTTTTTCTTCAGCTTCTTTAACCCTATTGTCCTTTTCTTCTCCCATCTCCTTAAAGTGCTGAAGTTTCTGGACCAGTTCTTTCTGTTCGATATCCTTTTGTTGATTATGATTTTTAAGAATTTCATTTAAGGACTCAATTTCCACTGTTCTCTGAGTAACCAGGTCCTGTAATTCCACAATTCTTGCTGTCTGATTCCTTACCTTGGTCTCTAAGTCACACTCCTTCCTCTCCATCTTGGTCTTCTTCTCTTCCATCTCACCCTTTAAACCTTCCAACCTCTCAGTCTGCTGGCCCAGGTCTTCCTTCAGCGCCTGTATCTGCTCATCCTTTTCCCCAGCTTCCTTTGCTTTCCGCTCAAGCTGCCCCTGCAGCTCTCCAATAGTATTCTGGTACTGCGCGTACCTCGACTGTGCTTCCTTCTTCCACTCTGAGAGCCTGCTGGTCGAGCAGTCTGCCTGCTCCAGGGCGGAAGCCTTCTCCCTACTCAAGGCACTGACTTTCAAAGACAAGTCCTGCACCTGCTGCAGCAGTCCGCGCTGCTGCTCCTCGTGCTGCCGACTGAGGGACGAGAGGGCCGCCTCCTTTTCAGTCAGACTGGCACTCAGCTGAGCGCTCACGTCAGCCAGCTGTTTGCTAAGACTGCTGACCTCGGCCTTCTTCTCTTTCAGCTCCTCCTTCATCAGGGTGACAGCGTTCATGTTCTCAGACAGCTCCTTCCTCAGCTGGGTGATGCAGGACTCCTTCTCTGAGGCGGCCTGCTGCTGACTGCCCCCTTCCTTCTGCAAGGCCTCTTTCTCTGCCACGAGACCTTCAATGTCAGCCTCCATGCTCTTAATTTGATTTTCTTTTTCTTCTAACTGATGGGTAGCTTGCTGAAAAGAACTATTCAGCGTGTTCTGCTCATCTGTTAGCTGCCTAAGTTGTGCTTCCAGTTGAGAAACTTGGCGAGTTTTAACTGACAGTGCCTCCTTAACTTTAGTCGTGTGGTGCTGACAATGGGAAAGCCTAGAGAGGATGGCGTTGGTTTTACTACGGCTGAGGTTGACCAGCTCACTTGTTTTCGTTTCTAATAAGGCTTCCATTTCCCTACAGTACCCACCTAGCTGAGCTGCTACTTCCTCAGACAGTTTTCTGAATTCCAGGCTTTTGTCTTCTAGGCTTTTCTTACTTCTTTCATGGGAAGACTGCAGGCGCTGGAGCTCCGCATCTGCTGCTTCCAATCTGTGGGTCAGTTCTGCCACCTTGAGCTCATCTTTCTCTGCCAGCGTCTTCAGCTCAGCCAGCTGGTCTTGAAGGAAAGCATTTTCCTTCTGCGAATGCTTCCAGTCGGCCTCCAGCGTTTCAAGCTGTGCTGTCAGTGTAGTTTCTTGACGCGTGAGAGAACTGACGTGAACAGACTTCTCCTTTAGCTGCTCCTGTAACTCACGCAACGCGGTCTCCTGCTTCACACCCTCTTCCTTCCGCCACGTCAGCTCCCTGCTCATCTCCTCTTTCTCACATGCAGCCAGGAGTATCTTCTGTCTCAGCTGCTCCGCCTCGTGCTCTTTGCCCTGCAGCTGACTCTCGTGCTTCTCCTGAAGTTGCTCGGCTTGCCGATGAAGCTTCTGCTCCCAGACTGACCTGACATCATCGAGTTCTCGCCGGTGCGCCTCGGCGAGACTTTCTATTTGCTCCTTTTGGTTTGCTTCCAGTCTTGACACTGCGTCGTCGATTCCCGCTGAGCTGGCCTGCGCCATTTCCAGCATTTTGGCATTGAACTGCTTTTCCTTCTGACTGAGCTCCAGAGCTGTGTTCTCAAGCTCCTTTTTAAGTTTGGCTTCCTGATCTAACAGCTTCTTCTTCAGAGTTTCCTGCATCTCTTTGGCCTTCTGCTTAATTTTTTCCATCTTTTTTTCTTGATTTTTAAATTTAGTTTCGTATTCCTGTTGCAGAAGACTGATACTGTCCTCCTTGGCTGACAATTTCTGTTTGAGTACCTCAATTTCTTTGCTCTGTCCTTCTCTCATTTGTAAAATTGTATTTTCCTTTTCCATCAAGGTTTGCTTTGTCTGCTCCTGCTCCATGTTACTGTCTTTAAGCTGGCGCTCATAGTGTTGGGTCAAAGAGTTAACTTTCTGCTCCATTTCACTGTTCTGCTCTTTAAGTTGCTGCATTAAGTCCTGCACCTGGATTTTGTGAGTACCCAACTCAGTACAAATCTCTTTCTTCTGTGTTTCAACTTCAGCTACCTGTTTGGTAAGAAGATCTTTTTCTGTTTCCAAATCCAACAACTTCTGCTGCAGCTGCGCCACCTGCTCTTCACGAGCCGTGGCCCGCTCCCGGGCGGCACTCTGGTGCTTGGCGGATGCCTGCTGCGCCTCCTCTTCAGACCTTTTGATATCTGCCTCTAGGTCTGCTACCCGAGCCTGGTGCTCCCTCAAATGCTTGTCCTTTTCCTCCAAGAGAAGCCCGAGCTGATTGATTTGATCTTTTAATGCCTTTTCCGTTCTCTGCATCGATACCTCTTGTTCTTTAATGATACTGTCAACCTGCTGCTGGTGGTGACTTCTCTGCTCACTGAGCTTGGCTTCTAATTCCTGCTTCATCCCGTCGGCGTGAGCCTTGAGAGCAGAGAGCTGCTCTTCCAGCGTGTGACGGGCCTTCCAGACTTCTGAGAGCTCCGAGGATAAGGCCTCCAGTTCCGTCTGCTTCGCCTCCAGCTTCTCCTTCACCTCCTCTATGCGAGCCTGGCAGCGAGCCTGCTCCCCCTGCAGCAGCGCGGCTCTCTCCTGCTCACACTCCCCTCTGAGCTGCGCCACCTCAGCCCGATGCTCCTGCTGCAACGCATGGAGTCTTTCAGTCCACAGCTCCTCCTGCCGATGCTGCAGGCTTTCTAACTCTGTCTTGTGGTTTTCAACCATGACTGTAAGTTCTTTATTGTGCTTATTTTTTTCAGCTTCCAAATTAACAGCCAAATCTTCTGACTGACTCTTGCTTTCTTGTAAGCTTTTTTCCAAAGCACTTTCCAATTCAAGAATCCTCTGTTAATGAAAAGTTGTAGTTTTATTAAAGTGCATACTTGTTCACCAGCAATAACATAAAACATGATGTCTACCACCTAAAGATTAAAATGTAAATAACTTTATCTAAATGACTTTACATACCATATGAAACTCAAGAAAGAAGAAAGAATCTGTGCCCAAATAGTGAAGAAATCTAAGAAAATATTATATTTTTAATACAAATCATAATTCCAGGTAATTCTTGTTTGGCTAACCATTTAATCTGCCTGTATTTTCGAGAATATTCTACCTGGATAGTAAAAAAATAATTAAATAGAAAATAAATAAGTTAAAATTAAATAAAAAAGAGTAACTTTTGGAAGGAAAATGGACTATTTTCTACATTTTTATTTTAAGCCCTACAATTATAGTTTATTTTCATAATTTAATTTTGCAAGAAAAATATCCAATTTTTGCACCCTCAAAATCATGATTTACAGGGTGATTTTTTTTTTTTTTTCAAAAAAAGAAAGGATTCATACAAATTTTACCAAAGAGTCTATTCTTTCAGGAAAATATGAATCTTGACTCTGAAGGAAAAAAGAGCAAATTAAGGTGAAGTCACAGAACGTCAGAGCTGCAAAGGTTCTAAGGGCTTTACCAGTCCATTTCTTCATGTGACGGTGAGGAAATTAAGGTACAATTAATTTTACCTCCTAGGTACCCATTTCACTCCACCATGCCACCTTTTCTAAATGCTGGGAATGGGAAAATAAAGCACAGTTTTAGAGCTATGGGCAAGATGTGCAACTGTTTCACTGCCTAAATCATCAGAGTAAGAAGTCCAAAAAGTCTAAACAGCAGTCAGTTTTCCAAACAGGCAAAACATGTCAAATATTGCTAAAGGAAGGGCCAAAGGGCCTTAAAAATGTGCACAATGAGACATATTTACAAATATGTTCATTAAACTATACTCAGGGACCACCATCATGGTTTAGGGGATGAAGCCACTGCTTGTGATGCCGGCACCCCTTATGGACACCAGTTCAAGTCCCGGCTGCTCCACTTCCAATCCTGCTACCTGCTACTGCGCCTGGGAAAGAAACAGAAGATGGCCCAAGTACTTGGGCCCCTGAACCCACGTGGGACACTGGAAGATGCCCTGGTTCCTGGCTTCAGCCTGGCCTCACCCTGGCTGTTACTGCCATTTGAGGAGTGAACCAGCATTTTGAAGATCTTTCCCCACCCCTGCCACTCCCTCTCTCTCTCTGCCTTTCAAATAAACAAATCTTAAAAAAAAAAAAAGAAAAAAAGAAAAAAAGACTGTACTGAGAATGGGAAAACTGGGGAAAACTTAAACAGAAAAGCGGGCATTAGTATAACTCAACTGTGATACAAGCAGAGAATGGATTATGACCAGGACATGGCAAGAGATGAGTTTCACGGCTCTGGGCCTGAACACTACTGAAACTTACAGTTCTGTAAGTCTCCGCTTCCTGCTGCAGGTCCCGAAGTTTATTTTCACTCTCTGTGAGGATTGCTTTTTTCTGCAACTCTAACTCTTCCAGGGCCAAAGATTCTTGCTGTTCTTTCTCTTGGGTAATTCTCAAATATTCTAAATGACTCTTTTCCTGTGCCAAAAACAATCAATAGTACCATCTCAGACGCCCATCAATCTTTAGCACTCCTGCAGCACCTCCATGGGGATCACTCCTTTCATTTGATCTGCACCCAGTTCCCCAGAGTAGGCAACATCTTTACCTTTCTCCTCCCACACTCCACTCTGCAGAAACAGGGCCCTTTGGCTCTTCCAGTGTGGTGGCTCAAGTTCTGCAACAATTACTAATGACATGGAAGGTTTTGTTCCAGCAATCCCTTGTGTCTGCTATTTTTCCAATAGTTAATATGTGAGCCAAAGTAACAATGAATGCAGGGCTGGCACTGTGGCATAGCGGATAAAGCTGCCACCTGCAGTGCCAGCATCCCATATGGGTGCCAGTTTGAATCCTGGCTGCCCAGCTTCTAATCCAGCTCCCTGCTAATGCATCACAGAAAGCAGCAGCAGATGGCCCAAGCACTTGGGCCCCTGCCACCCTCGTGGGAGACCTGGCTGGAGTTCCTGGCTCCTGGCTTTGATCTGCGCCAGCCTTTGCCATTGTGGCCATTTCTGGAGTGAACCAGCAGATGGAACATCTCTCTCTCTCTCTCTATCTCTCCCTCCCTCCCTTGCCCTCTCTGTAACTCTGACCTTCAAATAAATAAATAAATCTTTAAAACAAACAACAATGGATGTGGTAAGTCATACAACTGTCATTACCTCTTCTTCGCAGAGTTTGGTGTTTCAACTCTAGATTTAGAAACTAGGTATTGAATGTATATAATTCATAAGCAATACTTCACTACACCGAGGAACCCCACATGCCAACAGCAAATCAGAATCAGAAGACTACTTGTGAACATAAAGAAAAGATCAAGGAAATCCCTAGAAACTAAGCCTACAAAATAATCCTCTCAGATGATCTGGGCTGCTTCCCCATCAGTCCTGAAACGCCGCTCTGACTCTCCTTACTACAGATCAGTATGCATACCCAACGCGCTTCCTATTTCGAGAAGAGGAGTTCTAAAGAGCACTTTCAGCATTAACACATAACTGTAAACGTCTTCCTGAACTCCTAGTAAGAAAAGTACACATATCTATGTATACCTTTTGCTTACGGTTCATATTGCCAAAGCAATATTTTCAGTTCACAATACTCTGGTGAAGCACACTCCTTTAAATAATAATTCTGTACAATGTTAAGGGTAGATCAATAAGAAAATAATTTCTACAATACAACACTGATTTTAAAATATTTTAAATATACTATATTTTTATATAAACCATATTTTAAATTAACCTCTATAGACCCATAAAAATAAAAGAGAAAATTTTAATTCTCTGTTGAATTAGGAAGGGGCTAGTTGTGTGTGTGTGTGTGTGTGTGTGTGTACATGTGCTCTCTATTTATAATATATCTGATTTTTAATTTTTTTATTTTTTACTTTTTAATTTTTTTGACAGGCAGAGTGGACAGTGAGAGAGAGAGACAGAGAGAAAGGTCTTCCTTTGCCATTGGTTCACCCCCCAGTGGCTGCTGCGGCCAGCGCGCTGCAGCCAGCGTACTGCGCTGATCCGATGGCAGGAGCCAGGTGCTTCTCCTGGTCTCCCATGGGGTGCAGGGCCCAAGCACTTGGGCCATCCTCCACTGCACTCCCTGGCCACAGCAGAGAGCTGGCCTGGAAGAGGGGCAACCGGGACAAAATCCAGCACCCCGAGCAGGACTAGAACCCAGTGTGCTGGCGCCGCAAGGCGGAGGATTTGCCTAGTGAGCTGCGGCGCCGGCCAGAATATATCTGATTTTTAAGGTCAATATTGAAGGCTCAGTGCCCCCAAAAGCCAATTACCTCAGCATGAAATCCTTGAAGGTATTAAAATTGGACATTTAAATGTCTTCCTGGCTTCATTTAAGTTACACTTTGCTAATTTCCATGCTCCTATTCCATCATAGTTTAAATGTTCTTGTAAACTGCTTTAATTCCTTTCCAGACGACAAAGGGGGAATATAAATATGTGCCCATACATGTGTAAACTTCATGACCACAGACTAATATGCCCTCAGCCAAATGTACTATAAACCCATGTGTCCATCTGCCGCCAGAGCAGATGAGAATATTTGCTAACTCTTCCAAGAATCACTGCTCCTGGAAATTCTCAGAGCTCCAAATCCAATGAAAAATGGAAAAATAACATATGAAAGATTAAAACTTAAAATACAATTTCTTATCTTTTGGCACTAAAGTATTTTAAAACTGCACACATATTATTACCTTATAAATAACTTCATATAAAAACAAACTATATTTCTGGCATTAACACTTTTATGGTGACTTATCTAGAAGGCTTTCCCAATTGAAGAAAAATACTTTTGACTTTTTATTTGCTATCACTGTTCTATTTATCTGTATTTCATATATACAATTTTAAATCCGTAACGATATTTCCCACCCTTCCTCCCTCCCTCCTCCTTCCTTTTTAAAAAAAATTTTTGCAATAACAAAAAGTCACAGGCTTAATCTTACACTAAATAAACAATTCAACAAGTAGAAAGTAGAAAGACCACTGTTCCTCAGGAGGATAGACAAGGGATAAACGATTATCAAGAGGCCGGAACTCTGGCACAGTAGGCTAAGCTTCTGCCAGTGGCACTGGCATCCCACATGGGCACCGGTTCTACAAGAGGCCGGAACTCTGGCACAGTAGGCTAAGCTTCTGCCAGTGGCACTGGCATCCCACATGGGCACCGGTTCTAGTCCCGGCTGCTCCTCTTCCAATCCAGCTCTCTGCTACGGCCTGGGAAAGCAGAAGATGGCCCGCACAAGTACTTGGGCCCCTGCACCTGCGTGGGAGACCCGGAAGAAGCTTGGGGCTTCACATTGGCCCATTTTGGCCACTGTGGCCATCTGGGGAGTGAACCAGTGAGCGGAAGGCCTTCTTCTCTGTCTCTTCCTCTTTCTGTAACTCTAGCTCTCAAAAAATAAGTAAATAAAATAAAATAGAATCTCAACATGTCAATTTCACTTTTTTTTGTACTCTATATATTAGCTAGCACAAATCAAAGAAAACATATGCTATTTCTCTTTTTGGGTCTGGTTTATTTCACTAAGCATAATGGTCTCCAGTTGCAACCATTCTGCAAAAGACAGGACTTCATTCATTTTTATGTTTTTTTTTATATAGTATATATATACCACATTTTCTTTATCCATTCATCAGATGGTGGACATCTGGACTGATTCCATAGTTTAGCTATTGTGAACTGAGCTGCTATAAACACGGAAATACAGATAAGTTTAATATGCTGATTTCATTTCCTTTAGTTAAATTCTCAGGAGTAGGAGGGCTGGGTCACTTTTCAGATTTCTGGGGAATCTCCATACTGTCTTCCATAATGGTTGCACTAGTTGACATTATCACCAACACTGTGTTAGGGTGACTTTTTCCCACATTCTTGCATGCATTTGTTATTTTTTAATTTCTGGATGGCATCCATCCTAACTGGTTTTTATCTGCATTTCCCTGATGGCTACTGATACTGAGGTACTTTGTACTTGTTGATTTCTTTTTCTTGTCTAATGGCTGTGGCTAAAACTTCAAAATTATATTGAGGGGACAGCACTGTGGTGTAGAAGGCTAAGCCTCCGGCTGCAGCGCCAGCATCCCATATGGGAGCCAGTTCTAGTACTGGCTGCTCCACTTCCCATCCAGTTCCCTCTAATATGCCTAGGAAAACAGAAGATGGCGCAAGTCCTTAGGCCCCTATACCCACATGGGAGCCCGGAAGAAGCTCCTGGCTCCTGGCCTAGCCCTGGCCATTGCATACATTTGGGGGGTAAACCAGTGGATGGAAGATCTCTCCCTCTCTCTCTCTCTCTCTCCTTCTTCTTCTATTTCAGTCTTTCAAATAATTTAATAAATCTTAAAAAAAAAAAAAAAAAAGAACTACATTGAATAGTAATGGTGACAGTGGACATCCCTTTCTGGTTCCAGATCTTAGTGGAAAATGCTTCCAGCTTTTCCCCATTCAATATATGCTGGCTGTGGATTTGTCATATACTGCCTTGATTGTGTTGAGGAATGTTCCTTCAGGTTTTTATCATAAAAGGATGTTGCATTTTATCAAATGCTTTCTCTACTTCTTTTGAGATAACCACATGGTTTTTATTCTTCAATTTGTTAACGTGATGTATCACATTATTGCTTTGTGTATGATATATCACATTATTGGTTTGTGTATGTTAAACCACCCTTGCATCCCTGGAATGAACCCCACTTATACTATTTCAACAAATCTTTCATCAAAAATGAACCTTTGCTTTTATGGCTATTGTTTTCATTAATTCAGACAGCTTTTTAAATATCACATTATTTTTTAAACATTCTAAGGATAGAAAATTAGTACCGAAATTATTCTACTTATAGTAAAGATTATGCAGTCATTTTCAGGTTTTTCCTCTTTAAAATGCACTTCAAATCAAACTTTCTGAGCTTTGAGCTCTGAGTGTATTCAGTCAGGTGAATGTTTAGTTTTGTGAATTATTCTTTATTCTTTTGTCAATAAACCTGTCTTCTCCTTACTGCCAAGTTGGAAGGCACATTCACATCAGCAAATAAACAGACTGATAAAAGCTTGTTACATCAGTAAACTTAATTTTCACACAAAACTAAACTAAAATCGCACCTACAGGCCAAAGCTTCCACAGTTTCATGTCAAGCTGGGAGGCAAGGCTGCGGGACCACTTCCTAACTCTGTGAAGCTGACTGTAACAAGAACAAACAGGTACTCACAAGAGCCACCTTCATTTGCTCCTGAAATTCCCTTTCTCGGGACTCGAGCTTCTTGGTCAGTTCCTCCTGCTTGCTGGCCAGCTCCTTCTCATGGAGCGTCTGCAGTTGAGCAATTTGTTCTTCTGAGGACTTCTGGAAATCGGCGAGAGAGATAACAGTGAAAACACCCAGGATACAATGTGTAACTCCACAAATGAATCTCATTCACGCTAGCAACCCGAAAGGAAAACATCTCACATATATCTTTTTTTTTTTTTTTTAATTTTTTATTTTTTGACAGGCAGAGTGGACAGTGAGAGAGAGACAGAGAGAAAGGTCTTCCTTTGCCGTTGGGTCACCCTCCAATGGCCGCTGCGGCCGGCGCACCGCGCTGATCCGATGGCAGGAGCCAGGTGCTTCTCCTGGTCTCCCATGCAGGTGCAGGGCACAAGCACTTGGGCCATCCTCCACTGCACTCCCTGGGCCACAGCAGAGAGCTGGCCTGGAAGAGGGGCAACCGGGACAGACAGAATCCGGCGCCCTGACCGGGACTAGAACCCGGTGTGCCGGCGCCGCAAGGCAGAGGATTAGCCCAGTGAGCCGTGGCGCCGGCTATGTCACATATATCAAAAGTCACCAAAGTCATGATAATTATTTTTTGACAGGCAGAGTTAGACAGTGAGTAGACAGTGAGCAAGAGAGACAGAAAGAAAGGTCTTCCTTCCATTGGTTCACCCCTCAAATGGCCGCTACAGCTGGCGTACTGCGCCAATCCGAAGCCAGGAGCCAGCTGCTTCCTCCTGGTCTCCCATGCAGGTGCAGGGCCCAAGGACCTGGGCCATCCTCCACTGCCTTCCCGAGCCATAGCAGAGAGCTGGACTGGAAGAGGAGCAACCGGGACAGAACCCGGCACCCCAACCAGGACTAGATCCTGGGGTGCCAGCCCCGCCTGCCAGCCCTGCAGGCGGAGGATTAGCCTAGTGAGCCGCGGGGCCGGCCAATGATAGTTAAATGAAAAAACTTAGCCTAAGGCAAGAGTGTTGCTGCTGCAGGACAGTCCAACAGGGCAACAGCTCCACTTCCACCTCCAGCGGGGATGTGCCACACCAGTCAGGATGAGGAAGCATGAGGGTCAAGGCCCAGGATGCTCTCCGAGAGGGCCCTTCACTGCGGTCAAGCTATGCCTACTTCCAGGCATGCACTAGCTAAAGATCTTATAAAATGCCAAATCTCCCCACAGAAGTCTAAAAAGTTAATATAACCAAATAAAACTACCAATAGAATGGGAAGCGGCTCACGAGGCAGAATGAATGCACAAGAGCCTATAAACTGGACCGGCATTTGCTACAACAGTCGAGGTGCCACCTGGGACACCCACATCCCTGTTGCAGTGCCTGGGCTTCAGTCCCAACTCCACTTCTGAACCAGCTTCCTGCTAGTGCACACCTGCCAAGGCAGCAGTTCATGGCTCAAACGCTGTCGCTGCTACCTGTATGAGAGACCCCGAGCAAATGCCCAGCTCCTGGCTTCAGCCAGGCCCTGCTCCGGTTGTTGCAGGCATCTGGAGAGTAAACCAGTGGATGGGAGATCTCAATATCTCGCTCATAAATTTATAAATAAACTAATTAAAACAAATAGCCAACAAACAGCAGAACATGTTATAAAACCAGGGTAAACATAAAAGTGCAATAGCAGCACATGGACAGGTAAAGCAGTGAAAAGGCACAGAGAATCCATAAAAAAGAGCCATACTCAATATTTTATTAACTTGGTATACAATGAAGATAATATGAAGCTGGACTATTAACAGTAACTGAAGACATTACTTTGTAGTTATCTTTAACATTTAAGCTAGATCTCTATCTCACTCCTTAAACAAATTTGAGTTGGGTCAGAGATGCAAGCATAAAAAAAAAAGAGGACAAAAGTGACAGAAGATAAAACAGAAATTTTGCTAAATTCAGAATTGAGCATATATTTTTAAGCAGAACAAAAATCCAAATGCCATTTTAAGGAAAAAGCTAATAAATTCAATTATTGGGGAAAGAAAAATTTTCTGCACAAAAACAAAACAAGAAAGTCAGCAAGTAATAAACTGAAACACTGATGTGGATGAAGTCACCTTATATTCAAAACACTTACGTTCACAATACAAAGAGCTAATATAAACCAGTAAGAAAAAAATCAACAGACCCAAAGAAAAATGAGTGAAGGATTTAACCAGGCAACTCAAGGAGAAAAACCAGACTCTTTTAAACATATAAAAATGTTTATCATATTGGTAAAAATCATGAACAGAACTACATTTATATCATTTTTAACACATGTGGTTGAAAAGATAAAAAAGTTAAAGAACACCATCTTCATGAGGTGGAAACATATTCTAATACACTGCTTGTGAGAATATAAATCATCCTGTGTAAAGCTTGTAGCAACCAAGCAATGATTAAAATACACATAATCTTTGCCTAAGTCGTATTCTACTCCTATTCTAAAAAAAAAATTCTGTGAGAAAGTATGAAACAGGACATTCACAATTTGTAGTAGCAAAAACTGAAAATCTAAATATCCCCCACTAGAAGACTCATGAAGTTACAGGACAGTCCACAATGAGAGCCTGGCAGCCATTAGAACACAAATGGGGCATCATCCTCAATGGTCAAACAGCAACAGATGAACAAGTCTCCTAGACAGATGGAACAGAAAAGCAAATACCCAGCGGTACATCTAACATGCTATCCTGTGTGTTAAAAAAGATTAAAGAGGAGATTATCAACAAAAAAGAGAAATTACATACAGAGACTATGAGAAATACATAAAAAAAGAACACAGTGATTTTTCTTTGGAAAAAATAAGGGACTAAAATAGAGGTAAATCTTTTCAACTGTTCTTTTTTAATCTTTTGATTATAATGCTATATGTCCATATTATTACCTTTCAAAATAATTCATTAGCTATTTTTAAGTTCTATGGTGACATTTATTACATCACCTGACAAATTATTTTTAAAATTAAGACAGAGGCATTTATAGCTAAGGCCTTGTTTATCCAATAAGTGGTCACAAATAATTTCTACCTAATGTGAAAATTGTAATTGTTTAATACTTTTGCAGAGGGAAGAAAATGTATGAGAAGGGTGTAATTTACTTCCCTCTATCTACGTGTGGAATATAATTACTCACAGGATACCTGCGATACCCTCGTTAAGTCAAAACACAGAAACCTTTGCAGGAGCTTGAGAGTACACACAGCCTCCCAGACTGAGCTGTGAGCAAAGATCAAGAGCACAGTGGGGAGTCAGTAGAGGAGTAAGAAAAAATGGGCAAATGTAAACACAACCAGAGGAAAAACAGGCAAAACACAAGGCAGAGGAAAGGGAGCGAGGAAGGGAGCAGGAGACGGGGAAGAGTTATGATGAGGATGTGTTCACATCCTAAAAACCTGGAAATCCAACTGTGAAAATAAGGTCTATATTGTTAAATGCTTTTTTGTCCACAGAAATAATGTATGTTTTTGTCTTTTATTTTGCTTCATTTTGAGAGGCACAGAGAGCTCCTATCAGCTAGTTCACTCCTGAAATGGCCACAGCAGGCAGAGCAGACGCGGCCAAAGCCAGGGGTTCAGGCGCTCGAGCAGGTCTCTGGTGTGGGGGCAGGGACTGTCCCCACTGACTCCTGGGGTATGCATCAGCAGGAGGCTGGAACCAGGAGCAAGAGGAGGCACTGAAGCCAGGCAACCTGCCATGGGACACGGGCACCGCAACCGGCGCCTTAACAGGCAGACCAAACACCTGCCCTATCTACACTGCATTAGACAGGAATGATGCTTCAAAGGCTTACACAACCTACCCCGGGTCACCTACTCCATATGCCCCTCACGTAGACACTAGACAAGCACCTTCCTGGCTAGGCTCAGAGACGAAATGCTACTGAAGCGGCTGAGCACCACCTTCAAGGAGCCACAGAACAGCTAAGGTGCACCTCGGTTTGTGACACGGCCCACCGAAGAACAAGTGAGGCTTAAAAGGCTCCAGAGAAGTTCCTGAGTATTAACTTCACTTCCTGGAGTGAACCTGTTGCAGGGTCTGGGGAATGAGGCAGCAGAGAGCTCTCTCTGTCTACCCATCTATTTTTGAAATAAAAATAAAAATAAAAAATTTTAAAAATTATTTCATTGCTCTATCAAAGTGCCTTTTTATTATACCTTGAACACCACAAAACTTTCAGCTGAAAACAAATGAACTATTCTTTACAGTAAGATAGGAGAAAAACATCAGACTTAAGTTCCAAAATCACTGTAGCCCACTTCTATCCAGAATGATCCTTACTTTCATTATGTCAACAACCTCCTGCTTCACTCGACTTAATTCCTGCTGAAGACTGATGCGCTCCTCCTCACTTGTTTTCTCGATGGCTTTGATCTGCTCGTCCATTTCTGCCTTCATTTGTCTCCGAGCTTCCTCTGTTTTTTGGGCTGTACTCAAGGCTTTTTCAAGTTCCTCAAAAGCTACAATGAGAAGAGCAGAAAACAAGTATCTCAAGAAATATCATCACTGAGCACACGTGGGTTACATTCAATTTATGCAAACTAAGAGCAGCAGTAGCAGGACAGGTTAAAACACTCATCCCTGCTCTCAGCCGGGAGCTAGTTTTCAGTTATTCAACAAAGCAACAAGAAATGCTTGGTTACTGAAACCAGTCTGTTCACTGAGTACAGTGAGTGCAGTAGATATTAAAACTACTTAGGCTTAAGCTTGGAAGTTTGAAAAAAAAATTAAAATCACTAAAGGTTCTTCACTCCACCCCTATAAATCTATCTATAAATAGCAACTTCAAGAAATGAAGACTTGGCCCCACTTTTGTAGGGTGTAATTCCCAGGGCTTTTTGTTTCTTCCACAGTCCCTTCCAGCTGACTAGACAGAAATGACTGCAGTATGTAGAAAGGCACTATCGGCAAGGACTTCTTGGGTGAAACAAGTTATAATTCAGGCCCTGCGAAAGCAGCCATCTTGGCAAGAATGGTGAGGTCTTCAGAGAGAACAAACAGGTTCCCCACACTCACACAAGACCACACAGAGATGGTGCAGGGCTGGGGAACCTGGGTACCGAAAATAAACGTCTGTTCATGTATCTGTGAACGTCGGTGTGTGTGCGTGTGTGTATATGTGTGTGCTGCATGGCTATGTGCACATATGCAAACTCAAATACACAATATTAGCATAAGTGCACCCTGTGCAATTCTATTGAGATGGTTATCCTAGAGGATCTCCTTTAGGCCTCATAGAAAAGAAGACCACAGGGGCCAGCCAGCGCTGTGGTGCAGTGGGTTAACGCCCTGGCCTGAAGCGCCGGCATCCCATATGGGCACGGGTTCAAGTCTCAGGTGCTCCACTTCTGATCCAGCTCTCTGCTGTGGCCGGGGAAAGCAGTAGAAGATTGGCCCAAGTCCTTGGGCCCCTGCACCCGTGTGGGAGACCGGGAAGAAGCTCATGACTCCTGGCTTCAGATCGGCACAGCTCCGGCCATTGCAGCCATTTGGGGAGTAAAGCAGCAGATGGAAAATCTTTGTCTCTGTCTCTCCCTCTCACTGTCTGTAACTCTACCTCTCAAATAAATAAATCAAAAAAACCTTTTTTAAAAAAAGGGGGGTGGTGTGTGTTAATCCTATGGCCCCATGTCTGGAGCCAGCACTGTGGCACAGTGGGTTAAACCAACAGCTGCAACACCGGTGTCCCTTATAGGAGCCGGTTCGAGTCCCAGCTGCTCAACTTCCAGTCCAGCTCCCTGCTAATGGCCTGGGACAGCAGCAGAGGATGGTTCAAGTACTTGGGCCCCTGTCACCCATGTGGGAGACCTGGATGAAGCTCCTGGCTTCCGCCACGCACAGCCCTGGCCACTGGGGCCATCTGAGGAGTGAGCCAGTCAGTGGAAGATTTCTCTCTCCCCCTCTCTAACTTTGCCTTTCAAATAAATAAATAAATAAATCTTTAAAAAAGAAACATATGTCCAGTGGGGACAATTCATTGACATGTAAACTATTTTCATTTTCAGTGGTATAAGAAATGTAGGAACCTTAACATATGGCATCTCAGGAAAAAAGTCTTTTATTAACAACAGCTCAGACAGACAGAGGCTTAGGCACAGGAATCCCATTCCCACAGACAAGCATCTGCTCCAAAGCACTATTTTATCAGGTACAGAAAAGGCAAGAGGAGGCTGAATGCTGGTAACAATTGGGAAATACAGTAAATTTTGTTCAATATTTTAAAAATAACTTCTTTCAGGCTGATGCTGTGGCGTATTAGGTAAAGCTGATGCCTACAGTGCCAGCATCCCATGTGGGCAGGGGTTCGAGTCCTGGCTGCTCCACTTTCAAACCAGCTCTCTGCTATGGCCTGGGAAAGCATTAGAAGATGGCCTTGGCAGGCGCCGCAGCTCACTAGGCTAATCCTCCGCCTTGCAGCGCCGGCACACCGGGTTCTAGTCCCTGTCGGGGCTCCGGATCCTGTCCTGGTTGCCCTCTTCCAGGCCAGCTCTTTGCTGTGGCCCGGGAGTGCAGTGGAGGATGGCCCAAGTGCTTGGGCCCTGCACCCCATGGGAGACCAGGAGAAGTACCTGGCTCCTGCCATCAGATCAGCGCGGTGCGCTGGCCGCAGTGCACCAGCCGCGGCGGCCATTGGAGGGTGAACCAACGGCAAAGGAAGACCTTTCTCTCTGTCTCTCTCTCTCACTGTCCACTCTGCCTGTCAAAAAAATTAAAAAAAAAAAAAAGAAGATGGCCTAAGTCCCAGCTCTTGGCTTTGGATCGGCTAAGCTCTGGCTGTTGTGGCCACTTGGGAAGTGAACCAGTGGATGGAAGACTTCTCTGTCTCTGTCTCTGCCTCTCTGTAATTCTGCCTTTCAAATAAAATAAATCTTTAAAAAAAAAACTTCTCAGATACAGGAAAAGAAAACCTAATCGATTTATTCATTTTATACACATGAAGTATAAAACTGATGAAATAAGGTCTAAGTGCCAAAGAAATACTAATTAGCTGAAACAACTTTTAATGATTTCTGTTGTAACTTTACTGGCATTTTCCTAATAACACCAACATAACAATTCTTAGACAAGAGTATGTTGGAAAATGAAATTTTTAAAGTAAAATGTTAACTTTGTTCTATCTACATACTCCTATAGAGAAATTCTAGAGTCAAGGAAAAACGGTTGATACTAACAAGCAACTAGTTTCCTCAAGCAAAATCAGTCAGGTGAAGGGATGACTGTGACAGAGCGTGCAGCAGGGGCTCACCGCCGGGAAAGGGGCACGGGGAGAGGGAGGACGGCACCTGTAATGCTCGGATGTCAACTTTTCAATACTATTACTCAGACTGTATCTTAACACTTTTAAGTGTTTCATAGAAATTTCTTAAATCAGGCTCGAGAGAACCTGAAGATACTTGTGAAACTCCTCCTGCAAAACAGAGTTTAAATGAAAAGCTTCTATCAATTAAGCAAAATAAAACAAAACTTTAGACATCAATGTCAAGTGAACTTTGTTTTCATTTTTTAAATTCCAGAATCCAACACAGAATAAAGATAAATGTAAATGCAATGCTTTCCACTTTTCAAGCAACAGAAAAATTCATACCACAGGTTCCTGTTTAGATAGAATTTTCTTACTTTTTCTAACCATACTCAGCAAATGTTAGACCATTCTTCTGTATGATATTCTAACTTCAGTGTTTAATCCACTAAGCTGGTTTAGTTATAGCCCATCACGCAGCAGAAGCAGGACACTCCGGTTTCTGTCATTCTAATCTTTGCTCCCACTTTTCACCGTGTCAGACAACCCAGTAATTTCACATCTACAAAGAGTCCTCTGAAATCTTTTCATTTAACACCTTCATTCAAGTGTAGTAACTGAGGCATCTGATAAACCAACTTAAACGCTAGAACTCTGAGATTGGGTTGAACAAATGATCCTTACCCTCAATTTTTAAAAACTAAGAATGCTAACAATGACCAAGCTCAGTTGAGCTGTAATATTTCTTACTAAACCAGAGTTCTGAATCTATTACTAACGTCTCCTAACTCTCAACACACAGCATGCTCTGTCTCTGACACACACCAAACTCACTGCTGTCATCTCCACCCTGCTTTAAGAAATCACTGAATCTCAAAGTACGTTTTCTGAAAAAAACAACAGAACACACCACACGGGTGCACACACAGAAAGCCTGCAAACCCAGGACGGATCCCACACTGCATCGTTACTGAAACGCTGCCTCTCAGAAGTGCGCCTCCAGCAGTGATGCCAGTCAGTCAGGAAGATGGGTGCACGAGGGTCCCCTTAGTAACCAGGGACGTCTGTCTCACCCTCTGACCTGGCAACCACAGGCACGGTCCGTGGTTCTCTACACGTGGATTCCATACTCTTTCCTCAGTGAGATGGAGCTAGGGTTTTAACGTAAGTACCAAAGAAGTATTTTCTGAATGTCTACACGATGATCTTTCAACTACCAACAGAGGCTGAGTGAGTGCGGAGAGAGCAGGCATGCGTCAGCCCCACGGACAGGTCTGCCGACATGCAGAGTGCGCGGGAAGGCCAGCACAGCACACACCCACAGGGGCTAAGCACCAACCGCGGCACAATGTTGCAAGAACACGTGTGTTCTTCCAAAGCAAAATTCAATGTATCTCAGGCAATTTTTATTTTAAACAAAGTTGAATCACTTTGAAAATACGTACTTCTGGGCAAAAAAACTACTGAAGCTTAGGTGTGGTCCTCTACCAGTTCACTGAAACGCAAGGCAGGCCTTCCACTGCCACTCCTCGCCTTCCACTTCAGATGAGGTTCACTCACATCCATGGGCATTATCAAAATGGACACAGTCTCAGCAGAAGAGTTCAATAAGAACGGCTAGCAAGCTGCAGCTCTGCAGCTCAACCATGTTCTGATCAAATATTTACTGGACATTTATCACCTACCAAGCATGTGCTGGCCATTAGGTGATGCAAAGAAAATGTTTCCCAAAAAGATGGCTGAAGCAGTAAGGAGTGGAGGGGAAGAATATGGGAAAAAAACGAAACAAAACAAACCCCGTTTTTGCTACTCCATCGCCTTTCCCGTCCTCATCCTCAGCGTCCTGAACAGTCATGATAACCAACGCCAGAATTCACAAGTACCACATGTAGCATTACTGCTTTCTCCCAGAGAACACCGTAAAATAAGGCTAACAGGACCTCCTGCTACGGATACCATGCAGACGTGTGCAAAGACTGCCGATCTGGAGAATCCGGCTAACAGGGCTACTGTGTGGCACAGCAGTTAAGACGCCATTTCCTTAGGATGTCTGCACCCCACATCTGAGTGCCTGAGATGGGCCTGGCTCCGTTTCTGATTCCAGCTTCCTGCTAATGCAGATGAGGACGCAGGTCCTTGGACCCCTACCACCCGCACGGGAGACCCACACTGACTTCTGTGCTCCAGCCTCTGGCCTGTCCCAGCAGTTACTTGGGGAGTGAAGAGCAGATGAGACCTCTCTCTCTGGTAGTCTCTGGTCTGTTTTTCAAATAAAATGAAATAAATGAATAAATTTTTTTAAGACTAAGATGCATTTCAAAAGTGACATCAAAAATTTAAAAAGCTGGCTAATGACATCAAGAATAAGTAAGCCAGTGCATATGTCAGTATCCTAGTTAAAAAAAAAAAATGCTGCTAAATACATGTGGCAATAAGCTAAAAAAGAACATAGCTAGTATTACAAAATGAGTAAAATACAAATTAATAGAAGAAGTACAAAAATAACTGTTCTTACTTATAAGAATCCCTATACAATTCTCAAGGATTCTTTTATGAAAATCAAAAGTCTAAAGCAGCAGTTTCCAATACGTGGCCCAAAGATCCTGAGATTCCTTCAAGGACTGTGAGATTATCCCTTTTCCAAATACCCTGTAGCTAAAGCAGATTTTCCTCATAGATTTCAACCAAAATTACATATTACTACAGAAACACACATGGAAATCCAGCTCTATTCTATTCAAACAATGAGATAAACAAAAATGTAAAACAAGGCCACTTTTCACACTAAATTTTATTTTGGAAACATAGGCATATTTCATAAAAGTATGCAAATACGACACAGGTTTATAATTGTTATTTTTAAAGTGAATTAAACTTCAAAAAAGTTTTAGTCTTTAGTTACTAATACAAAAAATAGCTATATATAACCCACATAAACAAAACTCTCTGGAATCCCCAAGATCTAATGCTTGGAAAGCACTGGTCTAGAGCTTCCATAAATTAAAACAAAAGACTACCACCCAGTGGCACAAAACAGACAGTGCAAGGTTTACATATAAATTGGAATCTTCAGAAATTCATTAAATATCATGATGGAAGTCTACTTTTTAAGCTATTTTCTTAAGTTTATTAAAAAAAAAATTCATTCTACAACTATACTTTAACCTTTAAACATCTGAAGATCCATTTAAATTTTCACACACTCCCTACACACAAATCTACCTACCAAATACTCTGAAAATAACAGGCTAATCTCGAAAACTATTAGACTAAGCAAGGACAATTTAATTAAAATGGAAATACAATTCTACATCAAAGAAGTGTCGCCTTCAGTTTCTGATGCGGTCTATTAACAGTGACATTTCCTGGAGCATTTAATTTTTTTCTATCAGAAATGCATGTAGTGCACAGATATGTACATACTGCGTATCTAGCATGGCACAACTAAAACCTACTTTAATTCATACTTTTTTGCCTGAGAAACATGGAATTTTCTTTGTAAAGCTTATTCTAAGTATTTGTGATAAAAGCAAAAAAACAGCCCTTACCCCAGTCCTGTTCATACAAGGCTTGGGAAAGGCACCATGATTCACTTATTGGCATGTGTGGACGCACAAAAATAAGATGTTTTGTGAGACTTAAGACACCAAGAAAATTCTGTTATATAAATTATCAGCAACTAACAAAGCACTTAAATATACATCTAATTTTGGTTTGTTGTATAAATGCATATATTACACATTATGTATATATATATATAAACTCTATTTTAAAGGGTTCTTCAAACACCAAATATATTCCACTCAATGTCTCTCATATGGCAGGCCTGTACTATATAAATGAATTTTAAAAATTTATTTGCTGCACAAACACAACATGACAATAAAAAAAGGCAAAGAATGTTATGAGTTAATCCAAGTTTTTAAATGCAGCCAATCCTATAACACATGACTTTAGCAAAGACAGGGTATAGGAGAAGGAAACAGGTTTTACAAAGTTACCGTAATCTAGAATTGCTCCTAATCCAAGCATAATTTTCCTTCATTGTGCATAATTTTAGCAAGAACATTTTAATGGAGGGGGGAGGAAGGCTTATCACTGTAGCATGGGTTTGTGTGTGTGTGTGTGTGCAATGATTATATTTAAATCACTTTACAAAAAAGATTAAAAACTCTATGGGTAATAGTTTATTCTGAGAAAAAATATGGAGAATACTCAAAGATACGGAATAAGCTATACCATAAAATTGTTATAGTATTATATTCATAACAGCAAAACCACAAAACAATCTAGGGACTGAACAGTAGGAAAATGGTTACCAGGAAAAATGACGTGCATGCACTTTGACCCAGCCATCACAGCGTGTTAGTACTTCAGCAACACGTAAAGGAATTCCCAGAATAATGCTAAATGGGAGAAGTCAGAACAGACAAAACGTACATGCGATGTGGTACACTAATATAAAAGAAAGGACTGCAGAAAAGACCGCACGGAAGTGTACTGAAGCCATGATGTACTGCCATCTTATTTTGCCTTTTTGATGATTTGCTGCATGTATAACAGACAGCTACTCCTACCCTCCTACCCTGTTTAACACACACACTCAACAAGCTCACAGGCACACACACAACAGCCAAGACCTAGTGTGAACTTAGTAACACTAACAGTCTATGCTGGTGCTGCACTAAGAATGTAATTTTCCAGACAATCCGAAATACTGCCTAACACCCAAAATACAGCATTATGCACCTAAACTAAATTACCAGATTATCTTAAGTTTAAAATCTCGGTACTGGAAGAAAAGACCACCTGCTTTTAAGTAACATTCAGAGATGAACAGTATCAATGGTTATAACGAAGTACCTATAACAAACATTTATGTTGCATTTTCTCTATCACTAAAATAAATAATTTTAACAAACCAAAGAGTACTACAGTGTCATGCTTCAAAAAACTAGAAAAGGAGACTGTTTAAGAGCCAAAGGTTGGTAGAGCATCCTGAAGTAGGTATATCACCATCTTCACAGCCTCAGTATTTCAGCATAAATTTTTTTAAAAACGGAGAGATTCAAATTTCTTCTAGCCTTCAACCTACGGGAAGCACGGCATCTTTCTGGAAATCACACGATGTGTAGCACAACAGACTTTCCCAAGAAAAGTAGTAGGAAATGTTCTTCAGCGGATTCTGACACCCGCGTGAGTAGGTCAATGGAATCAGTGATTGGTCTACAAATATCCGCATGTCAAGAGTTACTAATGATATCAAACTTAAGTGTCGCATCATTGAAAATGCATTAGTAGATTAATTTGCTCCAATAATAGTACACAGACACAGCTACTGCTAAAACCCTAACAGCAGCAAGCCCTCATATCCTCATCTCAGGCCAGCTCTTCTGTGTTCAGCCTTCGAATTTCAGATCTGAGAGAGAGGAAACAAATATCTAGGAGAGCAAATGAACTCCCCAGAGTTCCACGATGTCCACAGACTACTTTTCAAAACCCTTACATGGAATTTTTCTCATGTTCAGCATGAATAGGAATTTTTCTTTCAACTGGAATGTGTGCTTTGTATTTGAATGAGAAACCACTTCCCTTTTGATCAGTTCCATTCAGACTCAACTGAGACCACGAGAGGAAATGTCACTGGGGTACAAAACTAGTTTTCATTACAGATGCAGAAACCAGCACCCACAACGTGAGCAAGTCTGTCTGTCACAACTGTCTATCACAGCCCTCCGTATTAGGACTACCAACATAACTTTTAAGAGTGTCTACAAAAGCATGCAAGACCTTCCAAAGTGAATGTGTCTATCAATAATTTCAACATTAATTCTCACATATTCATTAACTTTTAATATTTTGACAGCACTCATGAAAATCACATCTGACGACAAAATACATCTGTGTTTTCAAGGTATAGTACTAAAGATCTGACTGAAATAGTTATGTGGGAAATGTTATCTTGTGTGTGAATTAGAAATGTATTTTGTCTTTTCATCATTTACCCTTTCCAGCTTGATATCTGTTCATCAGTTTCCGGCTCCTCACAAAGTATACCCCAATTTTAAAAGGAAATTTAATCCCCTAACCAACATTATGTTTTCTTCGCTGGTTACTACAGTCAAATAAAAGCAGCCCTAAAAGTGGCAGGGCTTGACAGGGGAAGCTAAGACTGTGCATTTTGTGTTCTCCTTTCTGAGAGCAAATTGTTGAACAACGTCCCACAACCCTCAGACTGCTTCAAGTGCATCTTCAGAGACGGGATTCTGAAAAATGTTTTTACTGACTCCAAAGGGAAATTCTCCTAGGCTTAATGGAAACAAATTCATTAACTAGATTCTCCAACCACTTCACCACACACAACAACTCAACAAGATGGGGAAATATTTCTGAGAACATTTGGGGTCAACCAACTGTTTCTCATCCAGACCCATTCCCTTCCTTAACACTTTGCAACCTAGTTTCTAAAATAATTTCTCAAAATTGCATCCTAAGATCAAATCCTCACCAAGGTCAAAGACCTTTTCTAAGTCTTAATTCTCCCTTCCCCACTTCTTCTTCTTCTTCTTCTTCTTTTTTTTTTTTTTTTTTTTGGACAGGCAGAGTGGACAGTGAGAGAGAGAGAGAGAAAGGTCTTCCTTTGCCGTTGGTTCACCCTCCAATGGCCGCCACGGCCGGCATGCTGTGGCCAGCGCACCGCGCTGATCCGATGGCAGGAGCCAGGTGCTTCTCCTGGTCTCCCATGGGGTGCAGGGCCAAGCACCTGGGCCATCCTCCACTGCACTCCCAGGCCACAGCAGAGAGCTGGCCTCCCACTTCTGAAATACCTTGTAATTCTCTCCAAAAGCCTAACTACCCACAATTCCCACGACTTCTCTGAATAACTTATTTCTCTGCCAAACTCAAGACCTCTCTGGTGAGGAGCACTGACTCTGACTGAACTCCTCACTGTACACTTCCTACGCCTGAATGAACAAGTTACTCAACTTCTAATGGCCTTAGCTTTCCGTATTGGTAAAATGAAGAAATAAATAGCACTGCCTCCTGGAATGACCAGTCAATACAAGCAGAGCCTTCTGCGGCCCGCGGTAGCAACGCCAGGCGGCGGCAGCTGCTCCCACCACCATCGGCACCACTGGCAAACATCAGCTTCTGGAGAAAGCAGCCTCTCCTGCAGGCTGACTCACAGGCGTCCACTCCTGCAGGACAGTCCAGCTTCTGGTTTTTAAATCTCTAACAAGTCAAGTCCGTTTGGAAAACTCATGATTGGCTCAAATCCACTATCTAAACAAACTCACCAACTCACCGCAGTCCTCAGTCCTCACCTTCCTGTTTGCATTTGGACTTCCTATTCTAACTGCACACTACTATTTGGTTTCCTAAGTTAAGACTTTGGAGTCATCTTAGATTGCTACTTTACTTCTGCCCCTCCATGTGGATCAAACGCCACGCTCTGCAGATGCTGCCTTTCCTCTCCTTGCGGAACCACCACCCTAAGCCACAGTGCCAAAGCTCCCAGTCCCCCAAGCCTGGATTTCTATCTTTGCTTCTAAGCTTGACCTCCTACTTCATGTCTTTTCTACATACAACACTAGCTTCCATCACATTATGCACATTTTCTGTTGCCTTTTATACCAAAGTCTAAACTCAGCTACTCACCGTTTAGGAGTAGTAGTTCCTTCACACTATTAGTGTGAAGTAGTTCCTTCACAAGCCAACTTCATTTCCCATTTCAGCAAAAATGGTTCCAGCTGATGAACACATCCACTGTGTTGCCTGTGCCATTCATGGCCTGGCAGCACCTGAAAGCTGTGCAGCCCTCATCTCTCTGTGTATGCTCATTTTCTATTCATTGTTTGAGGCCCAGTGCAAAACTCACACCCTCACTGAGCAGAAGACACAGTCAGCCCCACTCTTCTCTCTCTTTCACCTCTGTTCTCCTGGGAGTACTCAGTGTTGTAGCTTGTTGAATCCTATGCTGGTCTCTATGCTTAACATCTGGCATTCATAACGCTATCCATGCACACTGATTGGCGCACTGTTCCCTTTGAAAGCAGACAATCCCTTCTATTATTTACCCTAGGGCCTCCACAAGGTAGCAGTTATTTTAAGTACAAGGCTTACATGTAGGAATTAAACCTGAATTCTGATGTTCTAAGGCAGAAGTCAGCAAACATTTTCTATAGAGGGCCAGCTGGTAAATATTTTAGGTTTTACAGGCCACAACTGGCCTCTGGTACATACTCTTCTCTTTTTCAACTATTTAACAATCTAAAAATCATTCCTAGTTTGAGCCATATTTATTTCACAGACCACAGTGTGCCAACTCCCACCTCCTCTAATGAGTAGTATGGTATCTTAACACAGCCCCTACAATGGAGCACTTTTATCAGTAGTTAGTTTAAAAATATTTGGTCAAGCACGTTAAATAACTTTTGAGCTCCCACATAAAACAAGCAACCCCTGAGTTCTTACCAGCTCTTTCAGACTTTTCTTTCTGTTCCCGCAGCTCCTCTCCCTGGGTCGTCATCTGCTTGATGCGACTACGAAGTTGAGCGATTTCTTCTTCTTTCATCTCCAGGGTCTCATGCATCTGACGCTTTGTCTCTGCTATTACCATGCCCTGAACAGAAGTGAGACGCTAAAGCATTTACATAATCAAACTCCATCATCAATAACACACATCAATCTTAATAAAATGTATGATTTACTGCGGCATTTCACTGAAAATAAATTAAAACTGAGGTCTGTGTTCTGCACTACCCCTCAGTTACCTGACATATTATCCAGGTATTTTTGACACAAAAGATTGTTTTAGTAGTGAGTAAGTTTAATCTTTTAAGCATTAAAACACATTTTTCAGCTAAAAGATTTTATAACTTTGTATAATGTGCTAGAATTCTCCCTTATTAAGCAGTTTATAATGAACAAAATAAAGCCTCCTGTACTTAGCTCAGGTCAACAGGAACTACCATGACTGATCTGTGCTATAATACAGACAATCCCAGAGGCTGCAAAGTGTGCAGTGCCTGCCGTCACACCGCACGAGCAAGGCTGCTCCACAGGTGCCTGCTTTCCTCTCTCTTCCTAAGACTCTGCTCCCACCACCACTCCTTACTCCCTCACTCTCCCACTCCACTTGTTGCTGTTCCCTCTCTCTGGATAATCTATACTAGAAATGGAGGTCACTGTGGGGAAAAGATCATCAAATATTACGTATTAAATCAATCATTTAAGACTAACAAGAATGGAATGGTTCAATTTGTCTCTTGGAAAAGTGTTCAGGCTTTGTGACAGCTATTTTACAATTTTCAGAAGATAATGGCCTGACTTGGAAGGTTGCCAACCACTGCTGTACAGTCTGACTCCTCAGAATGCCCAATGCTAATGAACAGACAGTAACAAGGTAAATCTCAAATCAAAATCATGGACCTCTGGTTTCTTCAAAAACCAAATCACAATAGAAAAGAAAAAAACAAAGGATTATCAAACCTGTAGACTAGAAGAAGTCTTGGGGTCAGTGCTGTGGCACAGTGGGTTAAAGCCCAGCCCACAGTACTGGCATCCCATATGGGTGCCAGTTCGAGTCCCAGCTCCCCTTCCACTCCAGCTCTCTGCTATGGCCTGAGAAAGCCATGGAAGATGGCTCAAGTCCTTGGGCCCCTGCACCCATGTAGGAGACTGGAAGAAGCTTGGGAGACCTGGAAGGTGCTCCTGGCTTCGGATTGGCCCAAGTCCAGCTGTTGCGGCCATTTGGTGAGTGAACCAGCAGATGGAAGACCTCTCTCTCTTTCTCTGTAACTCTGCCTCTCAAATAAATAAATCTTCAAAAAATAAATAAACAAATAAAAGAAGTCTTAAGAACCACGTCAACCAACTGCAATAAAGGAACCTCATTTGGATCTTAACTCATAGAAGGGAAAAAAATGTGTACAATAATAGAGAAAATCTAAAACCGAGACAGCAGATTCTATTAAGGAATTATTATTAAATGTTTAGATCTATGCATGATAATGTGGTTATATTTCTGTAAAACTAAAAAGTCCTTTATTTTAAAGGTAGATTAAAATGTTTCTGGAAGAAATAAGATTTCTTAGATTTGCTCTAAAACAATCCAGAGCTGAAGAACACAACAGGGACTGGTGACGTAGAGATGAAACTGCATGGGTTCACAGGAATTGATTTTACTAATACAAATAGTTCTTTTGTTAAAAAAAAAGTTTTTCATAATAATAATTTTTTATATAAAGAAGGCTCTTATGAAGTTTATAGCAGAATCCAGCAAAATAACATTATAGAAATAATGAAAAAACTGTCCAAAAATTTCAATAGCTAGACAGCTCTGACATGGTTGCTTTTTCATTTCTTCTCTCTCTTTTGTTTTGAAAAGCAGAGTGACAGAGAGAGAGCTTTCGGTTAAGTCCCCAAATCCAAATGGACACAAAGGCTGAGGCCGGGCCAGGCTGAAGTCAGGAATTCTATCTTGGTCTCCTATGTGGTGGCAGGAATGCAAGTACTGAGCCATCATCCACTGCTTCCCAAGCACATTAATAGGAAGCTGGATCAGAAGTGGAGCAGCCGAGACCTGAACCAGCACTCCAATACGGCATGCAGGTGTCACAAGTGATGGCTTAACACAGTGCACCACAACACAGTCCCTGTCATGTTCCTAATTACCAGGTCACTTAAAACTTCGGGCTGAAAAACTTAGCTCAAAACTGTTTACCTATGAATTTTTCAGTTGGTTTTGTTGTACAGTTATAGCTGTTACTTTAATTCCAAATAGCCAAGGGTTAAGATTCATCCCTTCCTTAATCTTCCAATCTTATCTACACTCTAAAAAGTTCAATTTTTCTGTTCCTACTAATATATACACTACGACTTCTTGTTAGGCAACTTTGAGACTAATTCGTTTCCATAATATCTGAAAGAATATAGTGATACCATTCCCATTTAGAATGCCTTTGCTATGAATAACTTTCTCTGAAAACTAGTTATGTACTATATAGACTTCCTCTGCACTAGATATTCTAATCCACAACCCAAAATGCTTACTGGGATCAAGAAGAATCAGACAAAGAATCAGCCTCACATGATATAAACTAATGCTAAGTTATATCCATGTCAAATTAAAGTTTTCAGGGAAGCAGCTAAAATAATTTTGGAAAGCAGAAGTATGAATGCTTCCAACTGCTTCTAAAAGTGAATTTTTTTTCAGTATCATAAGTTTTGTTGTTTTACCTTATCTTGTTCAAGCTGTTCAATTAAGTTCTTTGCATCACGCAACTGAGTGATAAGTTTAGTCTTCTCAGCCATATGAAGCTCCTAAAAAAATTTTAAAAATTCATTTCCAACTCTAATAAAGCTTCCCGTATGAGAATGCTAACATTTTCTCTAACTTAGGTACTTCTAATAGACTACTAGGAGAGAGACATACAGCAAGACTTGGAAGTGCAGTAGGCCCTGTGGAGCCCAGGGCACAGGGGTGCCCAAACAACAGCCCTCTCCATCCAGTCTCCGCAGGGTGGAGGAAGGGGGAGACCACACCGAAGCCGTGCGTCTGGCTTCACACGACAAGACCAGAACCAGAACCAGAACCAGACGACTCCGTGCTCCGCTACCTTCATCTTCTCCAGCTCCTGCAGCCTCTCATCCAGCTGTTCCTGCAGAGCTTCCTTCTCACTGGTGAGCAGCGCGCACTGCTCCTTGTGTGACTGAAGGGTCTCCTTGCAGCGCTGAAGCAGATTCTCCTGGCGCTTGACTCTTTGCTGGAGAGCCTCTAGCGTCTTGGCGGAAGCGCCATCTCCCACTGACAACAGAGCAGCATACGCAGGGCCGGTCAGTGAGGCGCACAGGGACTCTGGCAACAAGAGTACGTTCTTGTACCTACACTCCGAGCCATCGCAAGTGGCAGAACAACCATATTTGGTAATAAGGGACTTAACACTACAGCCCCCTTCCAAACCTCCACTTGGTTACCACGTGTTTGATAGTGCAGCCACCTCTTTCATGTTCAACTCTATCCCAAATACACAGTAGTTAACTAACACAAACTGAAGCCACCTCCCTAAAAGAGAGTTTAATAACCATATTTTATTATTTGAAATGATCCCACATGTCTTAGAGTCCATCTCAAAATGATTAACACAGTGTCTGCCAATCCCATTCTAATCCCTTCCTGGGAGGAGTTCTGTGGAGGACGCCTCTGCCCAAGTCCTTACATTCAGGAGTGTGGTTTCCACGTCCCAGAGGGATCGCAGGACCCTCAAGGCTGACTGTGCTGGCACCAGGTGCTCTGCAACTTACTATGGCTCTGGCTGGACCAAAGTTCTGTGTAAGTCTCAGATTAAAAAAAAAAAAAAAAAAAAAAAAAAAAAAAGCCAGGAAATAAAAAGTGGGAATAGGGAGAGCTGTAACTGAGTTTCCAGTCAAATGACTAATAGGCCAAGGCAGCAGCATAGGCATCTTTGACTATAGAGATATGTAAGTATTATTTTAAAGCTAAATCAACAATTACAAATAGCATATTAATAGTAAACAGAACTGACCTGTTGATATGAAATCTACCTACTGCTATCAATAAAATAGTTTAACATAATAAACAAATTTCAATTATAACAAAATGAAGTGCTACTCACAGACTGTGAAAATTCCAAGTTTTAAAACAATTATTTCCTTTCTCCTGAATAACAACAAGGAACCAAACAACAACAACAAAAATCCTTGCACCTTTGTGGAAATGCGAGGCCCAAGGACACTTCTATGTCAGCCCATGTCTACCAGTTCACACCCTCCAGTTTTTGGTTTCTGGGTTGTCTCTCCTCCAGTTTTAAATTAACCTCCCAACACAACAAGTCTTACTTGCTGGTTCCACATGACTCTCCACATTCTCTTCTTTAGTGACACTTTCAACCTGAGTTTCGATCTGAGAGACTGGGTTCAGGGCATCCACATTCCCTGGGCCATTTCTCAATCGCTGTTTCAGCAGAGAAACCTAAAACATATGCACTTCATTAGAAGACAAAAAAATCAGGAAAACATACGGCAACAACCCTTTACAACACACAGGGACAGAGTGAATGATATGCTTTTATTACGGAGAGGGGAAAAAACAAAACAAAAAGGTTGCTTTCAACGCAGTTAGATTTTATATCAGTGACTGCCATGATATCACAGCTTGTAAAAAGATACAAAAATTTAAAAAAATTATTAAAATTACCTAAGGAAAAGCGGTGAATTTTTAAAATAGGTTTTTTCTGGAAAACAAAAATCTGGAACCTCTTAGATATCCCACCAAAACTCTTGCCTTTCTCTCCATCCCAAAGTCCCACCCCTTCTCTCTGGCGCTCGTACCTGAGTCTGGAGAACACTGATGTACTGATCCTTCTCCTCTAACGAAGCGTCAAACTCCTCCTGCAGATGTTTCTTGGCCTGCTGGTCCATCTGGAGCTCCTGGAACACAAAGGATTGACTAGATCATTGTCAGTATCAGACAAGCATTCCAAATTTAAAACCATGATCAATCTAGTTTTATATTTTACTTGAGATAAAGTATCAGCAACAATAAAATAATAATCAGCATTGAAAACATTATGTAAGACAATCACACCGAATAATCATTCTGTTCCTAAAACAATATGAAAGTGCAAGAAGAAAAAGCATACTTTGTGGAGCTGTAATGACTGCAGGCTCATAATAACAAAGAGAAGAAAAACTTCCTTAAGATGAAAGTGAAACTTCACTCTGAGTGATCGCACTGCTTGTGTTACCATACAGTCACTTCAACCAAACCTAAGTGGTCATGTATCAGTCAGCAGTCTTCCTCATACACGAAAGCTTTAATAACAAACTTGCTCACCCACAAAATGAAGAGGATGGTGTCAGCATTGTGGTGTATTGGGTAAAGCCACTGCCTCTGATGCCAGCAGCCCATAGGGACACTGGTTCGAGACTCGGCTGCTTCATTTCAGACCCAGCTCCCTGATAACGCGCCTGGGAGGGCAGTGAAAGATAACCCAAACGCTCGGGCCCCTGTGCCCATGTGGAAGATTTGTAAGAAGTTCCAGGCTCCTGGCTTTGGCCTGGCCCAGCCTTGGCCGATGTGGCCATTTGAGAAGTAGACTAGTGGATGGAAGATCTCTCTCTGCCTTGTGCTGTTTCTCTATAACTCTGCCTTTCAAATAAATAAAATAAATCTTAAAAAAAAAAAAAAAAAAAAAAAAAAGAGAGAGGATGAACTAGTTGATTACCAAACAATTATATTTTTAGTTCCAGAAATTGGTCAAACATATTGCTTCCTTTGGCATTAAAGAGCCTTCTTAAGTAAATCCAAAGATCTTTACCTCTTTGTTATACCAGCCACTAATGATTCAACTGAGGCACCCGCCTTCCATCACTGTGGGGTCCCACCGTCCTGGTTTTCGCTCTGTCCCTCACCAATTCTGTAGCCCCTCCTGGGCTCAGCACTGTGTCCCCTGTTTCTGCCTGCCATGCGCTCCTGTAGAGTGCTAGAGATGTAACATTGGGAACATACGTGCTAGCCCACCAAAACCGCTTTGTTTTACTAGGATTCCTACCTCACTACTTAACTAAGTTTGAAATATATAAATATTGGCCAGCGCCGCGGCTCACTAGGCTAATCCTCCGCCTGCAGCGCTGGCACACCAGGTTCTAGTCCCAGTCGGGGCGCCGGATTCTGTCCCGGTTGCCCCTCTTCCAGGCCAGCTCTCTGCTGTGGCCCGGGAGTGCAGTGGAGGATGGCCCAGGTGCTTGGGCCCTGCACCCCATGGGAGACCAGGAGAGGCACCTGGCTCCAGGCTTCGGATCAGCGCAGTGCGCCGGCCGCAGTGGCCACTGGGGGTGAACCAACGGAAAAAGGAAGACCTTTCTTCCTCTCTCTCACTGTCCACTCTGTCAAAAAAAAATAATAATAAAATTAAATAATAAAATTAAAAAAGGAATATATAAATATTAATCTTTGCTGATCCTTGCATATAATCAAAACATTTTACTAATTCTCTACAATTCTTAGGTTTACCTTTTCCCACAACTATAACCACAGACCAGATTCCAAAATTTTCAATAACTGATTTCTTTTGCTAGCCTTCTAGAGAGATTTCTTATCTGAAGTCTTCTGGCTTAATCCATTGCTCACACATTTGCTGGAATAATTTTCCTCAAATGATATTTTCAAGGACTCATAAGCAACTCCACCTCTCACTGTTTCAAATTTCTGAGTTCTCCAGTCCCAGAGGTGCTGTCTGATACCTACTGTCCTCCAACTCCCCCACACCCACACTGCCCCATGCCTCCAAGCCATTCGCCAGCGTTCCTCTCGCTAATGTCTCCTAACTTGACGACCCCACAGCAGTAGTCTTCAAATGTTGGTCAGGTCCAGAATGAAATTTCCACAGCCCCGTGGTGAGGCTAGAAACAGAGGAACAATGTGGAGAGATTTTTCTTATGTCTAAATTGCTTTCATTTAAGCAATGGTATGGAGGTGGACATTTGGCTCAGTGGTTAACATGCCACTTGGAACACCCACATTCCATACTGGTGCACAAGTGATCAAGTCACAGCTCCACTCCCAAATCCTGCTTCCTAGTAATGTGCAGCCTGAGGGGATGACTGACCTGCTGGGACACCTGGCTCCTGGCTTTGGCCTGGCTTAATTCCAGTTGTGGGCATTTGGGGAGTGAACTAGCAGATAGGAGATGTCTAAATGTCTGTCTGCCTCTCTCTCTCTGCCTTTCAAGTAAAAATAAATAAAAGATTAAAAAAAAAAAAGCCACTAGCGACTCAAAGAGCCAGCGCTGTGGCGTAGTGAGTAAAGCAGGTGCCAGTTCAAAACCCGGCTGCTCCACTTCCAATCCAACTCTCTGCTATGGCCTGGGCAAGCAGTGGAAGATAGCCCAAGTCCTTGGGCCCCTGCACCTGCGTGGGAGACCCAAAAGAAGCTTCTGGCTCCTGGCTTCGGATCAGGCCAGCTCTGGCTGTTGCAGCCATTTGGGGAATGAAGCAGTGGATGAAAGATCTTTTTCTCTCTCGCTGTCTCTGCCTCTGCTTCTCTGTAACTGTGCCTTTCAAGTAAATAAATAAGTCGGTTTAAAAAAAAAAAAAAGCCACTCTAGGGACCATCATTGAGGCACAGTGGCTTAAACTGGTGCCTGCAATGCTGGCATCCTATATGGTTTGCTTTGAGTTCAGGCTGCTCCACTTACAATTCACCTCCCTGCTAATCCTCCCAAGAAAGCAGAAGATGGCCAAGTACTTGGGCCCTGCCACCCACGTGGAAGACCCAGGTGAAGCTCCTGGCCCCTGGCTTCAGCCTGGCCCAACCCCAACTGTTTGGACATTTTGGAGAGTGAACCAGTGAATGGAAGATCTCTTGCTCTGTCTCTCCCTCTCTCTGTAACTCTGCCTTTCAAACAAAATAAATCAATCTTAAAAAAAAAAAAAAGGCAACTCTATTTTGTCCTCAGGATATGTCCTTCCTATTTTTTTAAATATTAAAATAAGCTTTCCTTCATGAAATAATGACCATAAAGCAATCTGGTTGCTTATTCTCCATGTCTTTACTTGAAACAAATCAAAGCAGCCCTATTACAGGTCTCCTTCTGCCCATTTCTGGAGGGAACTGGGAGGTAATCCTTCAGTGTACAAAATCCAGAACTCTGATGAGAGTTATCCTCCATTTAACTCCACACATCTCCTTCAAGTAGGTCCTTTACTTTCTTTAAAATTCCTCTCTTCTACATAATTGTCAACCATCTACTTATTCGGGATTCTGTCAGCAGCCCACTAAAACTTCTATACTTCTACACTTCTGTACCATGGTTTTTAGATTTTGTACGTTTCCATCTTCTCATCTAGGTAAGAAGTCTTCAGCTACGCAGGGAGCATCTTTTAATCATGTCCCCTTCACCCTCTCCTGATACCACTACTCAATTCTAGCAAAACACACTCCATAAACAAGAACGACCACTGTTGTAAGGACCTTATGAGCTGTGTACACTTAGATCCCAACTACAGTCCACAGGCTGGCTGGCTGGCAGAATGTCCAGTACCTCCACGGTTGGGAATTTCACCAGTTCTCCAAGTGGACGGTAGTGTCTGGGGTCACTGTGCACTTTTAGTAAGCCCTCTGGGTGGGCACTGTGGCAGGGCAGGCTAAGTTAACACTTGGGATGCCTGCATGCCATGTCAGAGTCCCTGGTTCCGCCTGGCTGCACTGCCCCTCCAATCCAGCTTCCTGCTGATGTGGCTCCGGGGCAGCAGGTGATGGCCCAAGCCCTGGGTCCCTGCCACTCTCATGGGAGACCCACATGGAGTTTCTGGCTCCTGGCTTTGGCTTGACCCAGCCCCAGGTGTTGAACGCATTTCAGGAGTAAACCAATGGACAATCTCTTTTCTTCTCTTCCACAGATGTCACTCTACCTTTAAAGATCAATTATTCTGAATAAATAAATAAATAAATGGTCCCTTTTGGGACAGGCATTTGGCCTAGTCATGAAGACTCCAGTTGAGACACCCATGTCTCACTTCAGGGTGCCTGGGCTCATTTCCTGCTAATGGGCTCCCTGGGAAGCAGCAGGTGATGGCTCAAGTGGTTGGGTCCTTGTCACTCACATGGGAAACTGGAGCTAAGTTGCCAGCTCCTGGCTTCAGCGCGGCCAAGCCTTGGTCCTTGTGGGTATCTGAGGAGTGAACGTGGACAGGAGCTCTCTATTTTTCTTTCTGCCTCTCAAATAAATAAATAAATATTTAAAAGTCCTTCTTTATACTTGTAAGACCTTTGTAAGAACAAATCTAATCCTTCCTTGTGACACCACTTTCAAACTCTGAATCCCACCAAAATCAAATGTCAAACTCTTCCTAGTAAACCTTATTGTCTCCTGCTGTTCTCTATCTCACTAAAGGACATCGCCATTCACTGGGCCACTCAGACCAGGAGCCTCAAAGTGACCTTTACCACTGCCCTCTTCAACCATGGCCAATCATCAGCGAATTATACTAGCGCTACCTTCAAAGTAGGAGGCAAATCTGACCATTTCTCTCCACACTCAATCCCCACCACTAATACTGAAGGTGTCTCCTAACTGGCTCCAGCTCCCTACCACCATTTCCCAAAGAGAAAGTCTCTGACCACCCTTTCTCAAGGCTCACTCAACCTTCATCTCTTTATGTTTGCTTTATTTTTCTTTAGAAGTTCTACTACCTGACATTGTGCTACGGATTTTAAGTATGCCTTACCCACTAGAAAACTTCCTTCATTAGATCAAAGGTGTGTGTGTGTGCCCACGCTTGTGTGTGCACACACACGCATGTGCACATGCATGCACGTGTAAGCTTGAATACAGAAAAAATGATCCAGGTATTTACTAGGTCTGGCACAGTACGTATTTATTAAATACTATGTCTTTTCACATAACAAACCCCCATTCGTCCAACTACTCCCAAAGGACATGATTTCAATCCCCTTTCCCATTCTGCTCACTTTGTTTCTTTAACATTCCAGCAACTTGACTAAAATTGTTTAAAAAACGATGCCAAGTACTGATTTCAAGTCCAATCTTAAAATTCAGCATGTTTCTTGGAGGAATAAAAGCCACATATCAGTCACTCAAGATTTACAATCACCTGACAGTTTATATACTAACTTCAATAATCAAAATCATTCTGCTAAAGCATAAACCTATGGAAGGAAAAAACCTCAGAAATCACAACAAACTATATCTCCAGTTTAGGTTTAAATCAATAATAATTTAGAAAATATTTCCAATTTGGTGCTCCCTCCCTTTCAATAGTTAGTTCAACATAGCCCCTCTTCAACTTACAAAAACAAGATACTGGATTGTAATAAAATTGCCATAAAATATCTACCCCTCTATTCTTTTAAAACACAATTAAACTGGTTGTATAAATGGAAACCTTATGAAAGAACAAGTAAGAAAACACTGTTGGGGCTAGCGCTGTAGTGTAGCAGGTAGTTACTGCCTGCAGTGCTGCCATCCCATATGGGTGCCACAAAACCTGGCTACTCTACTTCCAATCCAGGTCCCCACTACAGCCTGGGAAAGCAGCAGAAGATGGCTTCTTGGGCCCCTGAACCCAAGTGGGAGACCTGGAAGAAGCTCCTGGTTCCTGGCTTCCAATCAGCCCAGCTCTGGTCATTGAGGTCATCTGGGAAGTGAACTAGTGGATAGAAGATAGATTGATCAATCAATCGATCTCTCGGCCGGTACCGCGGCTCACTAGGCTAATCCTCCGCCTGCAGCGCTGGCACACCGGGTTCTAGTCCCGGTCGCGGCTCCGGTTCTGTCCCAGTTGCTCCTCTTCCAGTCCAGCTCTCTGCTGTGGCCTGGGAGTGCAGTAGAGGATGGCCCAAGTGCTTGTGCCCTGCACCTGCATGGGAGACCAGGAGGAAGCTCTAGATAGGCACAGTGCGTCGGCCGCAATGCACCGGCCGTAGCAGCCACTTGGGGGATGAACCAACGGAAAAAGGAAGACCTTTCTCTCTCTCTCTCTCTCTAACTCTGCCTGTCAAAAAAAAAGAAAAAAAAAGAAAAAAGAAATCAATCTCTCTCTGCCTCTGCCTCTCTATAACTCTGCCCTCCAAATAAATAAATAAATCTTTTAAAAAAAAAGAAGAAGAAGACACGGTCGAAGCCCATCTCTGAAGTGAAAGGCAAGGTCTGGTTGGGATGCACATTTTCAATGTGTATTTACAGTATTTGATCTGTTCAGCACAACAATAAGTGGCTCTGTAATAAACTTGTAAATATACAACCAATTCAATAATTCTATTATTGGCAATTTAGATTACTTCTAAAGTTTTGTAAACTCTTGCATTAACATTCTTCTAAGCATTAGTTTCACAAGGTCGTTATATAAAAGTTCTGATGCATGAAATGCATCTAATATCTTTAACTTTCACTAATTTTTTATCGCAGCCCTTTGTTTCCCACCATGGTCAGAGGTGATCTCAAGCTGAAAAAAATGAACATTCCTTGTCTGTGGTTAGCTCGAGAACACCACTGCGGACAGAAAACGGCATCTGGCAAGCCTGGGTAAGCACGTGCCACACACAGGCAGAGGGCAGAAAGGAGGAAAGATCGAAGGCGACGCTTTGCTTCATTCTCCACTTAACTGACCTGGAAAGCAATGAGAACCCTTCCTACCTAAAGGAACCCATAGTCTGCAAAATGCATTTACCTCTTCCCCCCATGTATAGGGCTTTTATGTTATAAGAGTCGTGATCAGGCAAAGACATGAGAGGAAATGTTTCTGCTTACCTTTTTTTCCTTTTTCCATGATTTAAAAATGTCTAATATGGTTGATACAGAAATAAGACATGTGCCTACACAGAGCTATTTCTTTGTCACCTAGAAATTACTATGAAAAATGCTCATGAATTCCACCTATGCATATTTTCATAACCACACAGGAAAGAAGAAACACTAGGAATAATTGTTGAATGTCTTAATATAGCAAAATAAAGGCGTCACACTCCAGTGTGGCCTATTACTAAAGTACCCAGGAACACGTAACTTTACAGCTTTCTGGGTTCTATTATTAGGGGGAAGTGCTCCTCCTCATAAACAAACGCTCTCCAGGCGTGTACTTGGGTGCAGAAGTCAAGAGGCTGCTTGGGAGGCTCCCACCCCAACCGCAGTGCTCAGGACAGAGCCACAGCTCTGCTTCCTGCTGAAGCACAGCCTTGCAGGCAGCAAGGACGACCGAGTACTCGAGGTCCCTGCACCCGTGTGGGAGATCTGCACTGAGCTCCTCGCTCCTGGATCCTGGCAGCCTGCACCAGCCCTGGCTCGAGTGGGCATCTGGGGAGTAACTAGTGAGTGGGAATTCTCTGTCTCACTATCTCTATCTCTGTCTGAAGTAAATATTTTTAAAAAGTATCTAGAAGAGCTGCTGTTGTGGTAAGGCGGGTAAAGCTGCCACCTGTGACACCGGTGTCCCACGTGAGCACAGGTTTCAGTCCTGGCTGCTCCATTTCCGATCTAGCTTCCTGATAGAGGGAAGGCAGCAGAAGATGGCCCACACTTGGGTCCTTGCCACCCACCTGAGAGACCCGGAAGAAGCTCCTGGCTCCTGCCTTCAGCCTGGCCCAGTTCTGGCTGTTGCAGCCTTCTGGGGAGTGAACCAGTGGATGGAAGATCAATCGATCTCTCTCTTTCTCTCTCTCTCCTTTTCTCTTTCTCTCTCTCTCTCTCTCTCTCTCTCTCTCTCTCTCACACACACACACACACACACTCTGTCTCTAACTCTTTCAAATAAATAAAATCTTTAAAAGATAAATTTAAAAGTAAAAGTATCTAGAATTCTTACTGATCTACCTAGTATTTAAATGTAAACGCTGAGTAAATTTTTCTTTGTATAAATGGAGTCAAAATTTTAGTTGAGAAATATATGCAGGCTACGATGGGGGAGGGGGAGTGGGAGAAGGGGATGCGGCTTTGTGGCGTAGCTGGTAAAGACACTGCCTGTCATGGAAAGACAAGACTCTGTGACAAAAAAATTTCCTACATGGAGAATCTCTGTGAGACCTCAGAGGAAAGAAAGGGTCATCAAACAAAGAGACACTCTTATCTGAAGAGAGAAGAGAACATCCACTTTGCTTATGGCCATGTCCAAATACCAATGGAGTCTGTGGTCACAAAAGGCTTCCACAGCTTTGGCAGCCCATGGCAAGAGCCTCAGATGATCTCTGGCATCATAAAAAAAAGAGTGTTCATTGTTAAAGGAACAACAGTAGTCACTGTGTACCTGCTCCCAGGTAGGACCGCTGTCCCTGCTGAATTGTAATACGATAATTGACCGCAAATTCTCTCCCCAAACTGTACTCTGTATGTTGTGTGTGGGCTTGGGTGCAAACTGTTGAAGTCTATGATTAGCATAGAGTTGGTCCTCTGTATATAAAGTCATACTAAAAATGAACCATAATGAATAATGGAGAAAGAGATGGGAGAGGGAATGGGAGGTGGGATGGGAGCTGGGGGTTGGGGTGGGATATGGGGGAAAGAACCACTATATTCCTCAAGTTGGATCTATGTAAGAATGCATTCATTAAAAAAAATTTTCAAGACAAGACACTGCCTGTGACACCAGCGTCCCATATGGGTGCCAGTTTGTGTCCCGCCTGCTCTACTTCCAATCCAGCTCCCTGCCGCTGGCCTGAGGAAGGCAGCATCAGATGTTCCAAGTGTTTGGGCCCCTGTCACCCACAAGGGAGACCTGGATAAAGCTCCTGGCGCCTGGCCTGGCCCAGCCCTGACCGTTGCAGACATCTGGGGAGTGAACCAGCAGTTGGAAGCGCGTGCTCTCTCTCTGTAACTCTGACTTTTACAATTAGTGAAGATGGGTACCAAATAGGCATTTACTCCTTTCTTACTTCCCCTTTCCCTTATTCGCTATCTCTTGGCCATGTCACTGACCATAAATTCATTAGAGGGAGAGCAGCAGGCAGAATAATGCCCACCCTCAAGATGGTCATGTCCTCATCCCTGAAACTGAACGTGTTACCTTATGTGGCAAAAAAGAACCTAGAGGTATGGTTACAGGAAGGGCCCAGGATGGGGAGACCACCCTGAATTACCTAATCGTATCCAGCCTTGAAATCGGAGAACTTCGCTGAGTTCAGAATGAGCATGGAAGGGTCACAGACGACACAGTGCCGGTTTTGAGGACACACAAGGGCCCCAAGTCCAGGAACGTGGGTGGCCTCAAGAAGCTGGAAAAGGCAAGGGAGCAGACTCTGCCACAGAGCTCCCAGAAAGGAACGCAGCTCCACCAACACTGGCTTTAGTCACAGGAGCCCAGTGTCAAACTTCGGAGACAATGACTTGCTGGTGTTGTAAGCCATTTCATGTATGCTCATGTGTTGCAGCACAATGGAGAACTAATACTGGTGAGCAGGTAATAAAAAAACTCATAAATTTGTAACTCTGATAAATACTTCCCAAGAAGATAAACATACTGCATAAAATCATGCATTCAGACTAATGCTAAAAGAAGCCCTTAGCTGTCATGCTCCCTGTCTCTGCCTGTACACCCTTTCCCTGGCTGCCAGAAAAGGAGCGCTGCAGATCCAACTGACGGCTCAGAGTACTCACAGGGCCCATCTCTGAATGGTGAACAAACTTCTTACCGCAGGGAAGCGTGGTGGGGCATCTTTTCAGCCACATCTCCCATACAGGTTTTCTTACTCCTTGACACATGCAATTGGATAGATGTGTTAGGCAGAGACCTATGAATAAGCCTGACAACACTCGTTCTGTGCTTTAGAGAAAATATAGGGGGGCTGGCACTCTGATGCTGTAGGTTAATCCTTGGCCTGCAGTGCCGGCATCCCACATGGACGCCAGTTCTAGTCCCGGCTGCTCCTCTTCTGATCCAGTTCTCTGCTACGGCCTGGAAGGGCAGTAGAAGATGGCCAAAGCGCGTGCGCCCTTGCGGGAGACCCAGAAGAAACTCCTGGCTCCTGGCTTCAGACCAGCCCAGCTCCAGCCACTGTGGCCATTTGGGGAGTGAAGCAGCAGATGGAAGACCTTTCTCTCTCTGTCTCTCCCTCTCACTGTCTGTAACTTTACCTCAAATAAAATTTTTTTTAAAAAAAAGAAAGGAAAATATAGGAAGGAGGCCTGCCTTCACTAAGAGCCAGTACTGAGGAATGCCACTCAGGTGCTTACCCATTAGTAAAGCAAGGGTCTATTTCCCACTCAGCTGTGTTTCTCTGACAATAGCTCCCCTAGTCAAAGAGTCCATAGTGGAGGAGGATAAGAAAAAGGAAAAAAAAAAACAAACAACAGGTGTTCCTGTGTCTCCAGTTATAATGCCAGTATAAACACTCTCAAAACCCAACACCTAACCTCAAGTGTAAAATAAAGCAGGGCGGGGGGGAGGTAAGAGGATGTCCTAGCCATACTCGCTCACTTCTCCCAACTTCTGACTGCACACCCACATATGCTTTTGAGTACCGACATTACTATAATGCCATCTTCAAATCAAAGGAGAAACGTGGAGTCTCGGGCAGACCAGGGGCCAAGGTTTTTGTTCCTAGTCTTATCACTTCAGAAGTGAGTATAAATTCTGTGAAGGTGTGAATCCAAAAACAGCTATGCAAACTTTCATTAAGAAAGGTTATCTGCAGCTATTTGTATCAGAGGCCAATGCTTGGTCTTATTGACATCACTAAGATAAGCACTGGTTTTCTTTTTTTTTTTTTTTTAATTTGACAGGTTCCATTGGTTTACTCCCCAAATGGCTGCCACGGCCGGTGCTGCACCGATCCAAAGCCAGGAGCCAGGTGCTTCCTCCTGGTCTCCCATGCAGGTGCAGGACCCAAGCACTTGGGCCATCTTCCACTGCCCCCACCCCGGGCCACAGCAGAGAGCTGGACTGGAAGAGGAGCAACTGGGACTAGAAGCCGGCGCCCATATGGGATGCTGAGGCCACAGGCGGAGGATTAACCAAGTGAGCCACGGCGCCGGCCCCAACACTGGTTTTCAAAGTCACGCTTGGAATGTTTTAAGGGATTATTTGGATATTGTGGTAAATTACATAAACTCTCTTGTATCAGCGCGCACGCATGCACACACACACACACACACACAGCAAGAACTTAACTATATAAAAACTGTTGCAAGAGACAAGAATCAAACATGGTTACCAGTAAGGATAAAATTTTAGTAATGCAACATAAGAAATCTCTAGATAACTGTGATGGCCAATTCAGGCAATAGTGTGTCACTAGCAAAGCAACAAAGGGTCCTTTGCAGAACCATGTGGCTGGTGCTGATGACATTACCACTCAAGGGGAATCATCTCTACCTCCTTATTTTCTCCTCCCACAAATATACTAGCTCTCTGCAGTTACTATTTATGTCTATTATTCTATCTGACTCTTTTTAAACCTACTTACACTTTCAACATTTTGTGTGTGTATATAAATATATTTTTTTAAGATTTATTTATTTATTTATTTATTTGAAAGTCAGAGTTACACAGAGAGAGGAGAGGCAGAGAGAGAGGTCTTCCATCCGCTGGTTCACACACATGCAACTGGCCACAATGGCTGGAGCTGTGCCTATCCAAAGCCAGGAGCCAGGAGCTTCTTCCAGGTCTCCCATGCAGGCACAAGTGTCCAAGGACTTGGGCCATGCTTTCCCAGGCCATAGCAGAGAGCTGGGTTGTAAGAGGAGCAGCTGGGTCTCGAACTGGCACCCATATGGGATGCTGGCACTGGAGACAGTGGCTTTACCCAGTGTGCCACAGCGTCAGCCCCCATTTTGTATATATTTTGAGCTAATAAATTCCATAAATTATACAGTGTTAGCCCTGCTAATATACTAAACTCTGATTTTCCCTCAAGCTACATGTTTCAAACTTCTCATCGTGGCCCTGATTTTGGTAATAAATTAACAGGAAGTAGCAAAACAAAGATCATGAGGAACATTCATAACAAAAATAGGCAAGAAGTACAAGAAGTATCTCCTACGGTTAGGTAATGATGAAATGATTCCAAACACTTACACAGTATGCTTCGTGACATTTTTGTTTTAGAGCGCATCTCTCCCACCCTTCAGGAGTACATCTTCCCAGACCCATACCTGAGCGTGCAGAAGGACACCCCTGCCCCAGATTTCCTGCTGCGTGAGTCACTGACCTAGTTACCAATCTCAGTCACCGGACTTCAAAACATATCAACGCAAGAGTCTGACCAACACTCGGATGGCTTAGCTGCGACAGGGCAACCCTGTGACAGGTTTGCCAGCGCTGCCTCCTGTGCCATCCAGGAGCTCCACGGTGTGGCAGAGAAGCACTGGGAAAGGCACACCTCCAGCCATATCCAGAGCCCTCCACAGAAGCCGGGCCCGCGCGGCAGCCGGCCTTGAAGGATACGCCCTCGCCAGCTGCTCACATCACTCTCCCCTCCTTTGCATGGCAATCAACCATGTGATGTGTGAAATCACACTTGGGTCACCTGCCATTTCCACCACATACAACACCCACAAACACCAAAACATAAACAAGGCAGCATCAACAATAGCAGAAGGAAGCAATATGGTATCAAGTGGACCCAAGAGCAAAGGACCCCGAAAAGTCAACAAGTACTCACTGCAAAGCACAGCAGGCTAGCGGGAGGCAGGGGGTTGAAACCAGCCGTCCTGCCCACTCAGAGGGCAAGAGGGCCCCCAGTAAGACACAAAGGAGCATCAACAGACCAACCCCTAAGAAAACCTCCCCCCAAAACTACAATGGACCTGGATTATTATTTTATTTCACCATAAAGATGGCTGGCTAGAGAAAGCAAAAAGAAGCCTGAAACACCAGAGGGACAGCTGAACTCTAGAAGCTACCACCAACTGTTCAGGCAGACAAACAACATTCTGGTACTAACTAGGACGTTCTCACACTGTTAATTCTGACAACACATGTGTTTGGAAAACCATGCATTTAAAAACTCTTAAAAGATAATCTTGGCTTTGTAACCTGGGTAGATTATTATAATTAAGTGCATATCAAACTACCCTAACACATATAATAGTTTGGATAAATATAAAGGATTTAATTACTGTTCTTTAAGTACTAATCACTGAAACTTACCTCTCTTAATTCTCCAATTCTCCGAAGTGCTTTATCTTGACTCTGACTTAATATACCCTTTAATTAAAAAAAAAAAAAAGGTTAAACAAAACTGCATGGCATGGTAATGCAAAATAAATCAAAATAGTTACTTTAAAAATATTACAACTGTTGAGGATGATGCTGTGGCAAGCAGGCTAAACTGTGGCTTGCAATAAACAGCCACACCCTATATCAGAGCACCAGCTGGCATCCTGGCTACTTCACCTCAGATCCAGCTCCCTGGGAAAGCAGCATATGATAGCCAAGTACTGAGCCCCTGCCAGCCACATGAAAGAACCAGATGGAGTTCCAGGCTCCTGGTTTGGGCCTGGCCCAGTTCTGGCTACTGCAGCCATTTGGGGAGTGAACCAGCAGATGCAAGCTCGCTCGCTCGCTCCCTCTCTCTCTCCCCTCTCCCATCTGTCACCCTGTCAATTTTGCCTTTCAAATAAAGAAATAAATCTCAAACTTTTAAAAATTACAGCTTTCAGAGCTGAAACTTTATGACCATGTTGGAAATCTGTTAAATGTTAGTGGTTATACAACTCTATACCCTTGTTAAAATACATAGGCAAGTAAATCAAACAAGAAGTAAATTTTATTATTATGTCAATTATAAAAATAAAAAAGTTCAATCAAATTTCAAATGCAATGTATTTCACTGTAACCTATAATGTGTGGAATATATCAATTACCAGCCTGTTCTAACGGTTTTTGTGACTTAAAAAGAAACAGTTCTTGGGGCTGGTGTGGCATCGTGGGTACAGCTGCCGTGTACGATGCCAGCATCCCATAGGGAAACCAGTTTGAGTCCTGGCTGCTGTACTCTCAATCCAGCTTCCTGGCAATGGCCTGGGAAAAGCAACAGAAGATGGCCCAAGTGACTGGGCCCCTGCTACCGACATGGAAGATGTCGAAGAAGCGCCTGGCTGCAGCCTGGTCCAGCCTTGGCCACTGCAGCCATTTGGGGAATGAACCAGCAAACAGAAGCTATCACTCTCTCTCTCTAACTCTGCCTTTCAAATAAATAAATGCATAAAAAAATATTTTTTCAAAAATAAATAGTTCTTATTTATATTAAAGCAAAGAGTTGAGGGACACTATAGATGGCTAAATTATTAATCATACATAAGAATCAAAAAGCTAAAAGAGTAATACTGAAAGATGAAATGACTCTTTCTTGAGGAGTATGCCTTCCACTTTTGGAAGAAAATAAACTTGTAAAGTTACCATCTATGGAAACAAAAAAAAATCCATTCTTGTTCAATATTCCTACACCGAAGAAAGAAACAGAGTGACCTGGAGCTTCCCTGGTGTGTGTGGAGTGACAACAAAAAGGCAGGGACTCAGGTAGGCAATGTTTGCGCATGGTCAGGAGAATGTGGCTGGATTGCATTTGTGTTCCCTTGTATGTGAATAAAACTAAAACCAAAGGTTTTTTTTCCCTAAAGCCATGAGCACAGGTTTTATTTATTCAATTTCAAATACAGGTTTTAAACACAGGAAGATAAATGCTGAAAAAGGCAGTTTGCAGTAATTTTACAACCACATGACCTGGAGCCCAGCTGCCGGGAAGTGGCCCCTACCTGTTTCAGACTGTGCAACACTGAACGCGCCAGGAGCCAGGAGCCAGGAGCTTCTCCCAGGTTTCCCACGTGGGTGCAGGCGCCCAAGGTCTTGGGCCATCTTAAACTGCTTTCTCAGGCCATCAGCAGGGAGCTGGATAAGAAGTGGAGCAGCTGGGTCTTGAACTGGCATCCATATGGGATGCCGGCGCTTCAGGCCAGGGCGTTTACCTGCTGTACCACAGTGCAAGCCCCATTGCAATAATCTAATTTTCATTCTTTAGTGTGTACAATTAGAACACTAAATTAGCAATGAATAGCTGTAACCATTCTGAACTGATTACATTCAAGAAAAAAGAATGGAAATTGAATGCTGTATTTATTAGTGGTTAAAAGGTATGGCAGATTAATTATTTTAAATAAATCCCAGGAGAAACAAATTAATTTTACCAAAGCCCACTTTAAAAATTTTGAGTTAGGTAATTAGCTTCGTTAAGATACAAATGCTAAACTATTTGAAATCACTTTTAAAATATTTTTTATTTTACTGGGCCAGTGCTGTGGTGAAGCAGGTTAACGCCCTAGCCTGAAGTGCCGGCATCCCATATGGGTGCCAGTTTGAGAGCCAGCCGCTCCACTTCTGATCCAGCTCTCTGCTATGGCCTGGGAAAGCAGTAGAAGATGGCCCAAGTCCTTGGGCCCTGCACCTGCGTGGGAGACCCCAAGGAGGCTTCTGGCTTCAGATCGGTGCAGCTCCGACCCATTGCAGCAAGTTGGGGAGTGAACCATCAGATGGAGGACCTCTCTCTCTCTGCCTCTCCTCTCTCTGCATAACTCTGACTTTCAAATAAATAAATAAATCTGAAAAAAATTTTATTTTAAAAACACAGCAAACTGATAGCACCATTTGAACTGGAGTAGATATTTCCCCTTAACACTGATGTGCAGTGGGATATTTCTGGCCACAAGCAGGATGGCAGACTGGGGCCAAAGGCGGGTCGCCCAGAAAAGCTATAATAGTAGCTTCTTATCCCCACATGTAACAGCCTCAGAAAATGGTGATTTTAGAAGACAGGATGCTTGTTTTTAGAATCTTATAAAATGCTAAGCAACAGAGACACCTGCAGAAATTTAAAGCAGGGGGGGAAACATAGACAGCTCAGTGTCTCTTTACTACTAACCCAAGAAAGCAACCTGCAGACAGAGACGAGGGAACACACTCGAAGGAGGCAAATGTGATTTAAATCCAAACCTCTTGAACACTGTAGGGACCTAAAACTGAAGTGCATCCCTAACAAATGTAAAATCTCAAGGATGTCTCATTCACTCTCTTCATCAAAACCTCCCAAAACAGTAAAATGGGTTATATATTGTAATGATATGGAGAATTATTAAAAAGGGACAGTCAGAAATATCTTACTGTAACATCCTCTGACTGTAACATTGCATGACTCAACAATAAAGCAAATACATCACTTACCTGTAGCTTTTTCTTCTCTCTCTGAAGAGTCTGATAAGCTGTAACAAGCTAAAATAAAGTCATCAATAATGTTAGTTATTCTTAAACAAGTGGCATTATACTAAACTCTCAAATAATTCTAACATATCTCTATGACAGTCAAAAGACATATAAATGAGAAGGGCCTTTTATTAACAACTCAACCTAATTAGATGCACAACAGGAAACACCTCTTTCTAAAAAACAAAACGTGACTTGACTGTAAGACACAAGCTCTCTGCACGACTCCCCCTAGACACATCTCTCTTTAAGCTTCAGAACCTAACTTCACAGGTGGGGATTCGAACCTGGAGGCAGGAGGCTAGTCAAACTAGTCAGACTCCATCAGCGACGTCCCCTGGGAGTCTGTGGAAAAGCAGGTTCCTGGCGAGAACTGAGTGAGAATGGGAAGGGAGGGTGGGACCAGGACTACTTCAAGAAGCTCCCCAGCTGCCTCATAACTGATACCTAGAAGTCCCTTACAGTGACAGGCCCTGTACTACGTCTGCAAAACTCTGGGGGAAAGCTTACAACTGAGCCGGGCAAGGTGATCATTCAAACATCAAAGATGTACTCAACCAAAATGCAACGTTCTCGCCCACTCGCGCCATCAGCCCCTAAGCGGCAGAGCGCTGCACATCTGCAGGAGTGAGTGGCTCCGGTGGATCACGGGGGCTGCTTCATGAAAGCCCGAGTGGTCTCTGAGGAGAAGGCTGCAGGCAGCTCTAGAGGAAGCACACCTCTGCTCTCCGTCCTGCCAGTCCCCTTTGAGGGCTGTGCGCTGGGTGCCCCCAAACGCCCCCTCGCGTCTTGAGTCAAGAGGCAGGGAGCAACGGAAGGTGAGGCAGAAGCAGACGTAAGGAGACAGAGACAAAAGTCTGCTTATGGAGGAGGAGACAAGGGCTGTGGGCGCTTTGGTCCCTACTACGCTACTTGGTTGTACCTGAAGCAGCACAGGATGGCTGAAACAGCCAGAAAGACCCAGAAGCCAATCAACACTGCCAACTACCACCTGTGTGGCCTTAAACACATTACTGCATCTCCTTGAGTCTCCCAATCCCTTTTCTACAAAACAGAGCTAACTACTGTCTACTTCATGGGCATGGTGCAAAAGCAAAGGAATTACAAATATAAAATACACAGTATCTGGCATACAGCAATATTAATTATACTGCTGCCTCAGCTTCACACTTAAAAGCTGTGGATAAGTTACTGAAGGTAACATAAATATAAACAAGCAAAAAGATTCTAGACTAGTATTAACTGTGGTGTAAATTAAAGAGAGCGAGACAGAGAGAGACAGAGACAGAGACAGAGAGAGAGCGAGAGCGAGAGCGAGCGAGCATTCTTAGAGGAAAAAGCTGCCTGACTGCACAAGTGCCCCCTGGGATCCGGGGGCTACTGTGCTATTCACACACCCTGAAATCCCAACAGTACACGTCCTTTAAGACAGTCAGGGACAACTTCCTCCAGAAGGGCTCACCGAGGAAGAAGGGTTTCAACAGGACAGGACAGGAATCGAGGGAGGGCAAGAGACACAATTCAGCTGGAAAGGAAAGAGCCATGTTCCTGAAGGACCAAAGAGAGACACGGAGCAGCAGCTCTTCCTCCCGGAGATGGACAAGGACTGTCACCCTCAGAAAACCCTCACAGAAGGGGCAGGCATTGGTGGTGGAGAAGATGCTGCCTGGGATGCCCATATCCTGTATCTGAGATCCTGGGCTCCTTTCCCAGCCTACCTCCACCTGCAGCTTCCTGCCAATGCCCCGTGGGAGGCAGCAGGTGATGCGTCAAGTACTTGGGGCCCTGCCACCCATGTGGAAGACTCAGATGAAGTTCCAGGCTCCTGAATTCAGCCTACCCTGAATGTGGGTATTTAGGGAGTACACCAGTGGGTGGAAGGTCTTTGTGTATGGGTGGGGTGTGGATGTCTGTCTTTCTCTCCTTCTTTCTGCCTCTCAAATAAAATAATTTAGAACTTATTTATTTATTTGAAATCAGAGCTACAGAGAGAAGGAGAAAGAGTGTTCATCTGTTGGTTCATTCCCCAGGTAGCTGCAATGGCCAGGGTAGAGCCAGATTGAAACCAGGAGCTTCTTCAGGTCTCTGGGTTCAGGGGCCCAGATATTTGGGCCATCTTCCACTACTTTCCCCAGGCCATCAGCAGGGAGCTGGATCGGAAGTAAAGCAGCCAGGACTTAAACAGGTGCCCATACGGGATGCTGACATCACTGGCAGTGGCTTTACCCACTATGTCACAATGCTGGCCCCACAATAAATATTTTTAAAATGAAAAAAAAGAAGATTCATAAAAGGCAAAAGCATAAATGAAGGCACAATCAGAAAGAACCAAATCTGAAGATCAACAGACACCTAAAATACAACTGGAGTCCATCAAAATGGGAATCTGGTTGGCAGATTTTGGAGCCGTGGTACTTAAATCTGAACAAGGGAGGGTATGTGAGGAGGAAGGCGGATGAGCTCTATACTGGGTGTCAAGTGACCTGGAAGAGGAGGGTGGAAGAGAAAGGGACAGGGAACGGGAGTCTCAGAAGGGTATGGACCTGCTGCAGGGCCTCTGTAGCACTGAAGATCTGCACTAAGACCTCGCCACAGACTACCTACCATCACAACCAGAGTGTCTGGGGAGCCCAGTTGAGCTAAAGATGCACAGGGTTGTAAAAGCAATATAGTAAAGTAAATGAAGAGAACAAGGAGGAAGATTCTGTTGATTAGTGACCTCCCACTCTGATCTGCTTATCGTTCTATCTACTGGGAACAAAAGGGCCAGGCCCGTACCTCGGAGTACTTTCCTCTGTAGCTACTCAGGCTTCGCTCCATTCTTCGCAAGCGCTGAATCAACTGTTCTTTGTTGAGACCGTCTGAACTCCCCAGCGAGTCTTCGGCCTCACTCTCCATATCAGAGGGCGGATCAAAGGTGGCAGTGGAACAGTCCAAGTCAAGTCGATTCAGGGACTCCCTGGAAGATGTGCGTACCAAAGACTCCTTGGAAGAAGATCGGAATAGAGACTCCTTTATGGGACTTCGAAACAAAGACTCCATGGAAGGCACCCGGAGCTGGAGCTTCTGTGCGAAAGTCTGTGCATCACCTGCCTGCAACCAAATCCCAGCAGAACACGTGGGTTAAAATACATGTGTGTGTTTCCATTATCCTCTACCACCAGCAAGGAGCCAGAAAAGCACTAGGAAATGCAGTCTATATTCACGACATTTTATATACTACACTGGTTTATGAAAAACAGAAGGCAGCTGGCTATTTCTGAAAAAGGACTGGACCAGGAATCGGAGACTGTGGTGCGGGTCCCAGGTCTGTCAGTCATCGTCCCAGGTGACCTCACAGGTATGTTGTGAGGGTCATCAACTATCCTGTGAGCTCCTGTGTGACTTAGAATACATACTTCTCAATGTATGCATATGTTTGCACAAGGCCTTTGGAAGCAAACCATGAAGGACAAATGCCCTAAGTGAACACAGGGTCTCTGAGGAGTAGGATTTGGGATAGCTTTTTCTTCTCATTTTTATATTTTTCAGTACTTTGATTTTTTTAAGAAAATAAACAAGTTTTATCTCCATACTGGAGGAAGAGGAAGGTTTTAAGTGGAAGGAAGGACTCGTATGTTAAAACAATTTAAGAACATTTTACTGATATTCCATTTTCAGCCACTCCTGACCCACGAAAAATGCACTTTTTAGTTCACAGCAGACAATATTCTTGTAAAAATGCCCTAGGACAAACCGGCGAAGCAAGTTCAAAGAATGCTAGAAACAGCTGGTATTTTAGGTCAGCCAGAAGTCAACACACAGTGTAAAAGTCCGGGGTTCTCAGATGCTGATGAACTTAGCTGTCACATCTCGTATGTTTGGGAGTCTCATTTTTAAGTGTAGTGATTCAGTCTGCAGGCTGCCGAGAGGGGCTGCTTACGTTCAAATCCAGGCATCGTCACGGCGCTCTGCATGACCCTGACCAACTTCCTTAACCTCTTAGTCCTGTTTCCTGCTCTGTACATGCAAATGACAAAAATGATGATACAGCACCATCCACTTCACCTGGCTGCCCCAAGGACTGAATGCCTTACAAAATGTTTACAATGTGACAAACAATTATTGTTATTAGACAAAGAGACTAAAAAAGATGCTGAATCAAATAAAAGACAAACTTGTAAATAAGAATGTCATCACAGCACACAGCAGAACCTTCCAGCTTAGGAGCCAGGAGCACAGGCTGTATCTCCCCCACTTTATGGACAGGCACTTTGGGCAAGTCACTTAACCATTCTGTGCCTGTCTCCACCTATTAAATGGAGATAACAGACAGCACACATCTCATAGGGTAGTTGAGAAGAATAATAAATACATGGCTTGAGGTCAACACTCAGTATTACCTACAGGTAGAATCTAATCTTGCCCTCCTCCTTGCCACCACACCCTGTTCTTGCTCAGAGCAACCACTCGCCCCAGTAACAATATTTACCTTCTCAAACACAAACTAAAGCCACAATGAGATACAACCCCACACTCATCAGAATGGGAAAATACAAAGTGTTGACAAAGATGTACAGCCAGCTATTCTGAAGAACTGTTTGTCAGTATTTAAATCTAAAATAGATAGCTTGAGCCACCAATTTCAGTCATTAAGGGTACACTATCAGAAATGTGTAAAGATGTTTAGTAAGATACAGACTAGGACGTTCCAAATAGCACTATAAAAAATAGCCTCAAACTCAAAACTTAAAATTACTTTATAGTAGTATGAATTGAAAAGAAAAAAAAATCATACTATATTCATTACCAGAATGAAGGCAATGAGAACGAATGATTCATAGCCAACCACAAGAAACAAGACAGATACATCTCACAGAGTACTGAGGAAATAAACCCACTTTTGATTCCACTTACATAAAATTCAAAAACAGGCAAAATTAAACAACAGTGTTAGAAGTCAAATACTGGTTACCCTGGGGATGGAGGGGAGGATCCGGAAGGGAACACAAGGGCTTCTGGGGGGTTAGTAAGTTCTGATTTTAAGTCTTGGTGCTGGATATAAAGGTGTCTTTGGTTTGTGAAAATCCAGAAAATTACATATGAATGTATTATACTTTTATGTGCAAATATATGTGCATTATGATATTTTATTAGACTTCAATTATTTTTAAATGCACTTTCCCCAGACTCTCTCACCTAGAAGTAGGCCATATGACCAAGTTTGTCCAATAATACATATTAAATGGGAAAACCTTCAGGATGGAATCCTGTGGGACGATTACTGATTTACTGAGAAAACAGATCTGCCTTTTGTCCCTGTCTTCAGCCTTTCCCCCTGCCTAGAATGGAGATGCAGTATCTGGAAAGCCATACGTATTTGTAAGAGTGGAAGGCAAGTAATAAGGATGGGCCAGGTTAGGGGAGACCGGGACAAGAAGCTAAGGGGAGACAGTGGGTCTTTCTGTCCACCTGGCTATCTGGAGGCCTTCTGAGACATGAAGAACTAAACTCCCACTGGCACCCACTGTTGTCAGTTTCTGGCACTCAAGACCTTCTCTCACTCCTTTTGTTAAAAAGTGATGGAGGTTAGGAAGGTGGAAATGCACAGTAAAAGCAAATACACACACCCGCTTAACTGCTTTGTCTACCCGCTTAACTGCTTTGTCTCCCCACTTCCCACTGTCCCCATGCACTTCTCTGTGTCAGTTACCCTTCATCAGCAAATCTGCAGTGGCCCTCTGACTCTGGCCGCAAATCTCTTACCAACCTGCTCCTGCCACACTGTCACCAGGACTGATTTTTTTTCCTTTTATTTTCAAAAAAAATTTATTATTTAATTGAAAAGCACAGTGATATAGAGGAGAGGAAGAAGGAGCTCTCCCATCTGCTGGTTCACTCCCCACATGGCCGCAACAACCAGGGCTGGTCCAGGCCAAAGCCAAGAGCCTGGAACCCTGCAGATGGCAGGGGCCCAGTGACGTAGGCCACTGCTTTCCTAGGTGTGTTAGCAGGGAGCTGGATCAGAAGCAGAGCAGCCAGGACTCAAACCAGCCCTCTTGTATGGGATGCCGGTGCTCAGGAGGCACCCCAGCACAATTAGCTACAACAGCGGTCCTACCAAGAATGACTTTCTGATTGCAATTCTCAAACACATCACATGGACTCTCATTTAACATTAAGCTCCCAAGATCCAATTTCCTGTAAATCCATCCTTCCATGCAATAAACACTTGCTGTGCCTTGAGCAAAAGCACTGTGATGTGCCTCAAGACCTGTGCCCACACTTCCTCCTGAAAACAGAAATGCTAACAACTCAGTTCTTGCGGGAAACGTGAGACCCCATCCATCAGAAGTGTCCATTCTTACGGCCTAAGCACTTTACCAGGACCACTACCAGAGCATTCCCTGTACTCTGGTATTTATGGGGCCAGTGCCGTGGTGTAGCGGGTAAAACTGTCGCCTTAGATGCCAGCATCCCATATGGGTGCTGGTTTGAATCCCCACTGCTCCACTTCCAATTCAGCTCCCTGCTAATGGCCTGGGAAAACAGCAGAGGATGGCCCAAGTACTTGGGCCCCTGCACCCAAGCAGGAGACCTGGAAGAAGCTCCTGGCTTTGGATCGGCCCAGCTCTGGCTGTTGCGGCCATTTGGGGAGTGAATCAGTGGATGGAAGACCTCTTCTCTCTGTCTCTTCCTTTCCCTCTGTAACTCTGCCTTTCAAATAAATTTTTTAAATAAAAAAAAAGACACATGCCAATGTAACTTAGTTGTTTATGCCCCAGAATAATGGCAAAAACACAGCACTGTGGTTAAGAACTCAGACAATTAGCCAAACTCCCTGATTTTCATGCCAGCTTTACCACTTCACACCTCTGTGTCCCAGTGTCCTCATCTGTAAAATGGGAATAACAACGGCACTACCTGTGCAGGACTGCTGTGAAGAGTAATGAGTGAGAACATTTCAATGCTCACAACTGTGTCTCCTATGTGAAAGCACCAGTTAAGTTCTCTTACCGTTGTGTCTGCGGACACATACCCTCACACCACACTTTACACTCTTTCAGAACGGGATCCATACTCTCTGTCCCTGCAACCTTGCCAAAGTGCTTTCCACAAGCTAGGCACTTAGTATATATCTGTTCAGCTGAACCTGAGCCTGGCAATATGATAACAATGATCGAGTGGGATACATTAAAAGATCCAATGCTTGGGCAGAATAATTTGTATCAAAACACATCTTCTATACATGCAATATATCAAAACACAGTTTTATTACATGCAATATATGCTATTTTGGAAATCATCAAAAACTAATATTAACAGCATTCAGGAAGAAAGGAAAACACATGCACAAAAGTGTGGTTAGTGGTTTTCCTCATAATAGCCACCAGCTGGAAATAACCCAAGCACCTAAGAACAGGAGAGCGAGCTGCAAGGACTACTACTAAGAAATGAAAAGCGAATGTCTGATCGCCACAACATGCATGAAAGGACAAAAGCATGCTGAGTGAAGACGCCTTCCACAGAGGGTACATGCTCCAAGGGTACTCCTAACTTGGTGGGAAAAGGAACTAAAGGATAAGTTCACAGGGCAGGAGTTCGGCGTGGTGCCTAAGATGCCTGCAAACCACACTGGAGGATCTGGGTTAGATCCCCAGCTCCCTGCTAGTGTGGATCCTGGAAAGCAGCAGTGCTGGCTTGAGTAAATGGGAAAGCTGGATTGTGCTACCCACTCCCAGCTCCTGTCAGAGCCAGCCCCAAGGCCACATGGGTATTTGCAGAGCGAGCAGGCAGATGCAGAGGGGAGTGCTCATGTGCACGCCAGCTCACTCTCTCTCTCTCTCCCTTTAAATTAAAAAATACATTTACTCTGCTGCCAAAAACAACCCGAAATCCATGCATACGAGGCCACTGATATCAAGTTCTACAGCAAGCAAAACTGATCTGTGGTATGGTGGAAACAATTATAACAGTGGTTCCGCCAAGGGGGAAGAACCTTAAAAGAACTTTCCAGGGTACTGATAATATTCAATAACCTACATGGATGCCAGAGGGTCTGGCTTACAGATTTGTTAAAACACAGTCAGTGTACACTTGAGTTTTAAAAATTTCATTGTATATTAATTGTACCTAAAAAAAGAAAATACAAATATTGATCTCAAGTTAATGACATTCAGGCTGAAACATTAGGGGAAACAGACTGTTGCACTTTGAAATGCATAAAAAATGCATTGAAGGACAGAGGAATGGACAGATGGAGAGCTGTATGATAAAGCATCAATAGTAAGTCTGGGTGGAGGTATATAAGTGCTCACTATCAAGCTCTTAAACTTCTATGTTTTGAAATTACATAACAAACTGGGGCCAGCGCTGTGGCATAGCAGGTTAAGCCTCTGCCTGTGACACCAACATCCCATATGTGTGCCAGTTCAAGTCCTGGCTGCTCCACTTCTGATCCAGCTCCCTGCTAATGGAAGATGGCCCAAGCTCTTGGGCCCCCCTGCAACCACGTGGGAGACCCGGAAAAAACTCCTGGCTCCTGGCTCCGGATCAGCCCAGCTCCAGCCATTGCAACCATCCGGGGAGTGAACCAGCGGGAAGACCTCTCTCTGTCCCTCTCTCTGTAACTCTGCCTCTCAAATAAATAAATTAAAAAAAAAAAAAAAAAAAAAAGATGAGAGAAAGAGAGGTCAGAAATGACAACTGCTTAGCTGTCTGGACTAATGGCCAGAAAGTTACACCTGTTGACAGTGCATGGAGATGTGAGGACCTTAGGGTTAGAAAACAATGGAGCCAACATTCAAACAAAAAAGGCAAAATTAGATCAAATACTGCCATAATTTCTATTATATTAAAAATTGTAAGTGATTTTTAAAGCAAATGTTTATCCCCATAATTAACAAAAGAGAAAAACAGCAAAGGAGATGGGCCATTTAAATCCCTATATTCTGCTTTATTCACCCTAATGAAATTCATTTCTCATTTTTTTTTTAAGATTTTATTTATTTATTTATTTGAGAGGTAGAGTTACAGACAGTGAAAGGAAGTGAGAGAAAGGTCTTCCATTCGCTGGTTCACTCTCCAATTAGCCGCAACAGACAGAGCGGAGCCAATCCAAAGCCAGAAGCCAGGAGCTTCCTCCGGGTTTCCTGCACAGGTGCAGGGGCCCAAGGACTTGGGCCATCTTCTACTGCTTTCCCAGGCCACAGCAGAGAGCTGGATCAGAAATGGAGCAGCCGGGACTAGAACCCGTGCCCATATGGGATGCCAGCACCATAGGGGGAGGATTAACCTACTGTGCCACAGCACCGGTCCCCTCATTTTGTTTTAACAGCATATAAATTCAAATTAAGGTGATGCATGGCAAAGACTTAACAGATAGACAAAATGTTTGTGTTCTTGTCTGACAATGACAATCCCACAGTGCTGCCAATAACCAAACTTGGACTTAGCATTTAAGATTCATGGCTGACTTCTCATAGACACATAGAGGGTAATACTAAATCCCTGATGCTTCCTGAGCTCCTATATATATACACTTCACAGCTTATCAGATAACAAAATATGATCTTCTCTGTCACATGATAGCATATACTAGTTATCTTCCACAGAATCAGGGGTTACTTGACGAAAAGGATGTGCTGTGTTCAGGGAATGCATCACTGCGCAGCTGTGTCACTGTGAAAGGTCAGAGTGTGCCTACACAAGCGAAGGCAGCTGAGAAAGCACTTCTGACCGAAACAGTGCGTGTGGAGCATGGCTGCGGGTAAAATTCCAGTCACCTACACTCTTGTGCAGAGGAACTGAATGAATGATTTTGATTAGCTCAATGTTGTGAACTGCATTAGACGCCACACTAAAAGTCAACTATTTTAATAGAAATTGTTACGAAATATGCATCTACCTTTCTCCTCCTTAAATCAAGAAGTGAGTATACCTTTGTTAACAACACTCCTGGGGCCAGCATTGTGGCGCTGCAGGTTAAGCCTTCTCTTGCGATGCCGGCATCCCACATGAGCGCCTGTTTGGTCCCCAGCTGCTGCACTTCCAATCCAGCTCTTTGCTAATGCGCCTGGAAAAGCAGAGGATGGCCCAGGAGGGCCCCTGCTGCCCACGTGGGAAATCCAGAGGAGTTCCAGGCTCCTGCCTCAGCCGGACCCAGCCCTCGCTGCTGCGGCTATTTAGGGAGTACACCCGCGGCCGGACACTCGCGCTCTCACTCCTGCAGCCGGGCTCTCTCTCTCCCTCTCTCTGTGACTCTGCCTTTCAAATAAACTAAAAACAACACTCCTGCTATCATTATTATATTGTGTTCCAAGTCTACTGATTATTACATATAGTCTGTGCCCAAATTAAGGAGGGGTCCAGAGGCTGCTGTGTTTTATGAACTCCTGGGCTTGCTTTTTATTTGACCTCCGACCTCAGCATAAGCGACGATGACTTGCTGCTGTCAGCACGCCCCACCACAGGAAGCACTGCAGACCCTTCATGTATACACACAGTTCCCAATCTGCTCAACCCAACAACCGACTCATCGAAACTTCGTTTAAAATAAAAGTAAACAGACCCTGAGCGAGGGCATCTCTTTTTTATGAGAATAATATGCTAAATGTAAAATGCTTAACACAATGCCTGATGCGTACTAAACATCTGGGAAATACTATTTTTAAGAAAATAACTTCAATTTATTTTAAGAAAGTACAGGCTTTTCAGTGGGCTTACTTCCTGAATATCATCCACAGTCATTCTTTCAGTAAAACTACCTTGAATTTGCTGCAAAGCTGGCTATCATCCACTCTAGCTTTTGCGTTCATGTCTGTATTTAACCATTTTGCACTATTCTATAAAGAAGTTCCACATTTTAAGTAATATTCTTTAAAGATGACTGGATACGGCCAGTACTGTACAACTTGGACTTGGCTTCTCAACATTCACCCCTGCCTTACTGCTATTACACAACATGATGCAGAGGACTTGGGACCAGAGAGGCTGCGTAGACCCGAATCAACGCCCAGAGACTCGGGCTCTTCCCGGAACCTGAGCAGCTCCAGCTGAACGCCCTAAGGACCTCAGCTCACACGTCCCTCTTCCATCCACTGAGTTCCAGACGCTATTGTTTATCGTCTGCTAGACAGGACTTAACAGTGGCTGGTCTACACAATTTAATCCACAAATCATTTATCTCATAAATCAAATTGTGAAGATTCTTCCCCTGAATTCATAAAACTAGAAACGTTACTGCTCTACATTAGCGAGACCACTGAGAACAGCTGAAACATTTGTAACAGCAACCACTAAAGCCAAAGTAAACATACACTTATCTAAGACACTGGCTATCATTCTGATTTTCTTCTTTCTTTTTCCAAACTGGTCCAAATGTCACTTGAGGCCCACTCTCCGTAGTCTCGAGCTGTAAAATCCTCTGGCTGCAGGGGTTTGCCCTGGCACTTGAGACGCCCACACCCCTGTCCGAGTAACCAGCTGCAATGCCTACTCTCGCTCTGCCTCCACCTGCCTGCAAATGCAGACCCTGGCAGGCGGTGGGGAGAGCTCACGTGACTGGGTTCCTGCCACCCACACACACCTGCATTAAGGTCCCAGCTCCAATCTTTAGTCCAGCCCAGTATGCATCTGGGGACCACAGCAGACAGGAGTTCTCTCTCCTTCTATCAAATAAATGAATTGTTTTTAAAGAGAAATCTCATTTCTTTCATACTCTCCTTCCAGATGATGTAACTCTTAACATGTTTCTCAATATGGCTATCTCCATAACTTCTTACAACTATAAAGTCAGATTTCACTTTTTAAAAGTTTTTTACTTCACTTCCCTCTTTTTTTTTTTTTTTTTTTTTTTTTTTTTTTGGACAGGCAGAGTGGACAGTGAGAGAGAGACAGAGAGAAAGGTCTTCCTTTGCCGTTGGTCACCCCCGTCAATGGCCGCTGCAGCCGGCGCACCGCACCGACCTGAAGCCAGGAGCCAAGTGTTTCTCCTGGTCTCCCATGCGGGTGCAGGGCCCAAGAACTTGGGCCATCCTCCACTGCCCTCCTGGGCCACAGCAGAGAGCTGGACTGGAAGAGGAGCGACTGGGGCAGAATCCGGCGCCCCGACCAGGACTAGAACCCAGTGTACCGGCGCCACAGGCGGAGGATTAGCCTAGTGAGCCGCGGCGCCAGCCCACTTCCCTCATTTTTTAAAATAAGAAATAAGTGAATATCACTTTCATTTTAAACTTTTCCCAAGAAACGAGAAACAAACTTGCATTTGTAATACATTAAATTTCAAATTTTTAATATTATCACTGTCTCAACAGATTCAAATGCTGATAACAACAGATTGACCAATAACCTCAAATGACTTATTTTCTAAAACAATTAATAACAGACCTGATGAATGGTTGGCTCACTTCCATTAACATTGTCAGGAGATTTCACGGCACAGGCAGATACATTCTAAGGAAACAAGAGAAACAGCATAAAGAAAAGGATTAGAAAACTGAAGTCCTACAAAACAAAGTCCAAGTACCAAGACCTATTGGACACATTTATCTAGTAAACAAAATTAGTAATTGTTCATTTATTAATATTTTCATGCAAGGCAAAGCTAGTGTGGTAAGTATTTTAGGAAACTCATTTTGCTGTAATATATGGAACCAAATAGCAAAGATTAGTATGTAAAAAAAATTATTTCCAGCTAATCACAAACCTCTTATCATTCTAGCTCCAATTTTTTCCCCATGACAAAAATCAATGCCAGGAACTCAATTAGCAAAATTTATTTAAATAAAAGATTATCTACAAAAAGAAGTAATGCCAAATATTTCCTACAATAAAATAACATTCAAATTGGGGCTGGCGCTGTGGAGCAGTGGGTTAATGCCCTGGCCTGAAGCACCAGCATCCCATATGGGCGCCGGTTCTAGTCCCAGCTGCTCCTCTTCTGATCCAACTCTCTGCTATGGCCTTGGATAGCAGTAGAAGATGGCCCAAGTCCTTGGGCCCCTGCACCCACATGGGAGACCTGGAGGAGGCTCCTGGCTCCTGGCTTCGGATCAGTGCAGCTCCGGCCATTACGGTCGTCTGGGGAGTGAACCATCGGATGGAAGACCTCTCTCTCTCTCTCTACCTCTACCTCTACCTCTACCTCTACCTCTCCTTCTCTTTCTGTGTAACTCTTTCAAGAAAAATAAATAAATAAATCTTTAAAAAAAAAAACATTCAAATTAAAATTATTTGGCTAAGCAATGACAACAAGAAATGGAAATGCCTGGGCCAGCGCTGTGATGTAGTGGGTAAAGCCGCCACCTGCTAGCCCATGTGGGCGCCCATTCGAATCCCAACTGCTCCACTTCTGATCCAGCTCTCTGCTATAGCCCGGGAAAGCAGTGAAAGATGGCCCAAGTCCTTGGGCCCCTGCACCCAAGTGGGAGACCCAGAAGAAACTCCTGGCTCCTGGCTTTGGATCAGTGCAGCTCCAGCCATTGCAGCCAGTTGGGGAGTGAACCAGCAGATGGAAAATCTCTCTCTGCCTCTCCTTCTCTCTGTATAACTCTTTCAATTAAATAAATAAATCTTTAAAAAAAAAAAAGAAATGGAAATGTCTCATTTGAAGGCAGCAATCTAAATGAAATTGTTGTGACAATATCAGAAAAACTTATAATGTAAAACTTCTTCTCCCACATGGGTGTTTTTGTTTTGTTCAGTTGATAAGACAAATACCCAGAATAAGCAACATTCTACTGATTATATCATATTAGCTTAGAGTTCATGGTAGTAAATGATATTCTATGATAGTCAAAATTCTTTATTGCATTCATAATATACTAAGTATCTAACTTCAATTAGAGCTAAAGAAATAGCTCATAATAAAATAACCTCCATATCTTAAAAAAAAGCATCTCACCAAATATAGTATTCGCCACTATTTTTCAGCAACTTGGTACTTAACTAGTGCATTTCTCCATACCTTTGTCTAACCAAGAACCAGTGCAATACCTCGCCCAACCTAGCCTTAAATATCAAAGGAGGGGGCCGGCGCTGTGGCACAGAGGGTTAACGTGCTGGCCTGAAGTGCTGGCATCCCATATGGGCACTGGTTCAAGACCTGGCTGCTCTACTTCCCATCCAGCTCTCTACTATGACCTGAGAAAGCAGTAGAAGATGGCCCAAGTCCTTGGGCCCCTGCACCCGCGTGGAAGACCCAGAAGAAGCTCCTAGCTCCTGGCTTCGGATTGGTGCAGCTCTGGCTGTTGCAGCCAATTGGGGAGTGAACCATCAGATGGATGACCTCTCTCTCTCTCTCTGCCTCTCCTCTCTCTGTGTAACTCTAACTTTCAAATAAATAAATGAAATCATAAGAAAAAATATATATATATATCAAAGGAGATGGCACTGAGCTTGGCAAAAGTGTTCTCTAAATTTCTGAGTACTGACTAGTTAGAAATTATTAATTTTTAGATGTGATATATATTTTGATATTAACTTTGTATATCTTTTTAAAACATTTACTGAAATACTTAGAAATGGAACAGGATTTCTGAAATTTGCTTCAGATACAAAGGGGTTGAGCTGCATGTGTGGGAAAGGTACTAGGAGCATGATCAGGAAATACAGGAATGGGGCAATAACAGACACAACAGGCCCGTGAATGACTGCTGACATGGGGCAATGAAGGGGAAGGGTAGATTCTTGTACCACTTCCACTCCTACTTCCATTCTTGCAATATGTTTGAATTTTTCCTTGATAAAAAAAAAATAATAAAAAAAAACAGGAACCTTCTTTTACCTCTAAGATAAAAATTAATGAAATTTTATCAGTCTAAGAGTTTCCTGAAAGATATGCAGAAAGAGAGCTTGGGAGAACATAGGAATTAACTTTTATCTTCCTGTTCTCTACCATTTGAAGAATTCTAAGTTGTGCACAAGGAATATCACTCATATTTGTATAGCATCAAAACAAATACTCTTTAACCCTAAAAATATACTGCACTAAACACTATAAAATACAAAATATATTTTACATAGGTCAACGATTCTCTTGGCCAGTCAGTGTATTAGAAAAGTAACACTTGCCGGCACTGCGGCTCACTAAGCTAATCCTCTGCCTCTGGCGCCGGCACCCCGGGTTCTAGTCCCAGTTACTCTCTTCCAGGCCAGCTCTCTGCTGTGGCCCGGGAAGGCAGTGGAGGATGGCCCAAGTGCTTGGGCCCTGCACCCGTGTGGGAGACTGGGAGGAAGCACCTGGCTCCTGGCTTCGCAGCATGCTGGCCGTAGCAGCCATTTGGGGGGTGAATCAATGGAAGGAAGACCTTTCTCTCTGTCTCTCTCTCTGTCTATAACTCTCTCTCTGTCTCTCTCTCTCACTGTCTTACTCTGCCTGTCAAAAAGAAAAAAAAAAAAAAACACTTAAATAATGGAAAAAGGAGATGAAGGGCTTCCTAAGATATTTGGATTAGGAAGAAGAGTGGCAAGAAGGTTTTAGGTAAATGACTCAACACATGACTGTGGTCCATACAGAAAGCCACTCCACCATCATCTGAAGTATCATCCTACCAGATACACAGTACAACATTTGAAAACGCCCCCTCTCTGCAAATGTATTTCAACCTATGTACTACGCTTTATGTCCAAATCAGGGGTGGGGGATCTTCTGCCAAGGGTCACTTGGATATTCAGGCATCATTCACAGGCCATACAAAATAATCAGCTTAAAAATTAGCCTGCTACAGATTTACTGAATTCTGAGTCCTGCCAGCAGTTGCAATGGCAGGGATTCCCACATGATTTCATGGCCTTATGTGGCCTGTGGGCCGGGCATTCCCCACCCCTGATTTAAATAAAGGCAGGACAGCTTTACAAAAACAAACAAAAAAAGTGTTGGCCTAATTCACTCTCTAAATCCAAACTAGCAATCTCCAGAAGCAAAGAGAGATTTTGTCACTACCAGTAACTCCTATTCATCTTTTCACCTGCAGAAATCCCTCTGTGAGCTTCCGTGGCTTGCATGGATGGAGGGCTAACACACTCCTTCCTTCTGCCTGGATCTCCTACAGAGCCTTCATCCTCTGGAGCACAAGTGGACACCGACGCAGGCCTCCATCTCAATTAGAATCTTCCAGGACAGACCCCACATTTCACATCAGTCCCCAGGGCCTAACATTTAGCTCAATGAATGCTTGTTTAATCCTCCACAGTCACTTCTTTTACAATAAGACTTCCAAAGGCTTTCTCCCAGAGAGAAGTCTGAAGAAGTAACTCAACAGACACCAACACTCCAGTCACCAATGCTTTCTACTGGAGAAAATTCTCAGATAACAGGAAAACCCTTCCAAAATGTGAAAACACACTCTGATGGCGTATTTAACTTAGGACACACATGAACTCCTTGCCTGGGTTGTCTTCAATTACATTCTTTTCCATCTTCCAACTGTTTTATTGATTGCTAAGCACTAAGGAACACCAGGTTTTCGAATTTGGGGTAAAGAGTAATTCCGTTTAAAAAAAAAAAAAAAAACTGAATTAGGGGCTGGTGCTGTGGCATAGCACGTAAAGTGGCCACCTGCAGTGCTGGCATCCCATATGGAAGCCGGTTCAAGTCCCGGCTGGCCCACTTCCCATCCCGCTCTCTGCTGTGGCCTAGGAAAGCAGTGGAAGATGGCCCAAGCCCTTGGCCCCCTGCACCTGCATGGGAGACCCAGAAGTTCCTGGCTCCTGGCTTTGGATCGGCGCAGCTCCAGCCACTGTGGCCAGCTGGGGAGTGCACCAAGTGGATGAAGACCTCTCTCTCTCTCTCTGCCTCCTCTTCTCTCTCTGTATAACTCTTTCAAATAAAAAATAAATCTTTAAAAAATAATAATAAATAAAATAACTAAATTAAGGAAAACGCACTACCTGATGAATTCATTATGGAATTAGATCATCACTAAAATTTTTTTTCTGATAGAAGTTACACTACAGTTTTCCTTTGTCCCACGGGGAGATGAAGTTTTTATCTAAATAATTCAAAATTTTAAAAGAATTTAGAGGCAATTTTTAGTCTTCTGAAATTATTTTTAATAGTTCTAAAGTCTCAACTTTTACATTAATAGAACAGGTACTCAATATAAATTACATTTATGTACCTATGGCAGTGGGCATAGGAGAAGCTGTTCTCTTTTGGAACAGTTTTATCACTACTACACGAGTTGTAAATATCATTTTACGTTGTTAAAGTACATTGGAGAATTTTGACTGGAATTTCCAACTTTCTCAAATCAGTTTTGAAATAGTGTGGCTTTGCCCATAGCCAGAGCCAAGAAGAGATCCCTGTTTTGGCATCACTAGAAAACTAACATTTCTTGCCCTGAGAAGCTTTTTTTCCTCTAAAATCAAGTTTAGAACGTAATTTAAAATTACCATGGCCATACCCAGCCGAGTCTTTTCTGGCTACATGGTTTAGATACAGAAATGTTTTCCCACTGTTTAGAAAAACCTAAATCCCAGTTCAGTCAGCACCCAGTCTAAAACCAAAAGCTACATCCTTACTGGGCCAATCTCTCTGAAGTTCAATTTGCTAAATTATGAACTCACCAGATACTCTATAACAAAAGGTCCACTTTCCCAAAATGAAATTATATACAAGACTCAAAATTGTGTGAATTCGGTCAGTTGAAAAGGAATGAGACAATTATTTCTATACAGATGTTTAATACACACAAAACTAGTAACTGCAAAATAAGATGCAATTGTTTGTTTTTGTAGAACCACCTACTTAACTAGATTTACATAACAATGAATTTTCCCTAAAAACCTGAGTCACAGCTTAAAATATTCTTGACACAGCACGACAGAGATTTCTAGCAGTGATCGCCTTTCTCCAGCTACTGAGCAGACTCAAGAGGAAACTTAGCAGAAGGTGGTCTTCAGTGCGTTAGTGAGTGTAATTCTGCTTTTGTTAAAACTACCAGGAAGCAGTAGCCATCAGAATTCAGCAAGTCACTCTCATTTCTTAGAGGGTTAGCAACAGGACACCAAGGATGCTTTAAGAGACGGTAAGTGACAAGCAACACGAGATTTGCTTCTACAATTGCCAGATTACTTTGCTTCCCCACAAAGGGAAGGCAGAAAGCGGTGGAGAACTCACCACACTGTCACTCTGTGTTTTAGGCTGTTTGGAGGAATCCAAAGCAAAGATAGTATATTCAGAGAGAAAAGCAGGCTCTGCTATCATCCCGGCTAGTAGCTGTCTCATTCAAAGTAATAAGCAGAGGTACAAAAATAAAACAAATGATGAAAAACAAATCGTAACAGCATGTTCTCACCACACGGCACGCGTAACACCATAATGGCCCTCACTACCACCACCCCAGCCACAGAACAGTACGCTGCTGGCAACAGTCAGGAATGGAGATAAGCTGATCAGTTTAGGGTCTCAGAGGCCAACTTACAAACCATGCTCTGTGCTTAGCAGCACAGGGCGCATATACCCAACAGCATCGCAAGCACAGTGTCTCTGGCAATTTCTTTTAAAAACTCACACCAATGAAAACAATACACAAGGCACAAAGTTTCAGATATGCAAAATGACTAAGTTCTAGACATGTTCTACACAGCATAGTTTCTATAGCTAACATAACAAATATCTTACAATTTCTAGAAAGACAGAGCTTAAGTGTTCTTGCCACAAATAAAATAAGAATACTATTATACTAGTATACTAGCATATTATTCTACTATTATACTCTTATAGAGTGGGAGGAACTCTGGGAGGTGATGAGTGTCCAGAGCCTGCATGGCAGTGATGTCTTCATGGGGTTACGGATTTATCCCCCAACTCAAGGAGCTGTACTCATTAAGAATGTACAGCGTTTCACACATCAACCAGACCTCAGTAAAGAATAGATTTTTAAAAGCTGCATATTAGAAAAGAACACAAAGCCTTAATATTTATAAATATTGAGTCATTCAAAAAGATAGCATGAGAATGCACACAGGGAGGGTAAAATACAAAAAAACTTCAAATAATCATTTATTTGAACTTACATACAAAATTATTTTTCTGCAAAATACAAAGAGAAGAAACTTTTGAAATGGATATTTACAGTAAGTTTTAAAGACAAATTCTATTACACTAATCCTTTCGACAAAATCTCTTTTGTGCTTCAGTTTTCTTTTAGAAACTGTACATTACACATCAAATACTAACACCATGGGTTAGACATACAAGAAATTATAATTAAAATGGACTTTTTGAAAGTGGAAGTTACAGGTCTTCAAACGATAAAACTGCATGGAACTACACACACACACACACACACACACTATAAACACATGTAGAAGTGGTGAAATCAGAACCAGCCGTGCGGACGTCAAGGACCCTGTGTGGTAGTATTCTATGGTCACACACAACGGCACTGCTGGGGAAACTAAGCAAAGGTACACAGTGTCAGTGAAATGTCGTCGTCTTACCGGAAGTGCCATCTCGAGCCCCTGGACGCCACCCTGGCCTCTCCAGGACTCCACCGGGCTTACTGGGAGTCAGGTGATCAGATGGCTCAACCATAAGCGGCAGCCCCAAACCCACTCTAACAGGATGCACTGTTCCATTCTCTCGCCCCTGCGAGTCTACAAAAGATCTGTTTCCCAGTCCAGGGTCTCTTTCGCCCTCCCCCTCCAGCCTGTCAGGCTTCCCCGTTAATAAACCCTTTCCCTTATCCCAGTGTTCAGTGGGTTTTGTGGTGGCCTTCCACATAGGGCTTCCTCCACTCCCAAAAGTTTTTTAGAATTTTGTTTGAATCTATAATAACTTCAAAATAAAAACCTTAAAACCAAACCCTTTGAAATATTAGCTTAGCAGGTAATATGTAACCTGATAAAGAACGTATATCTAACAATAAATATCTAAAAATGCTTAAGATCAGAGACTTGGGGGCTGGCGCTATGACACAGCAGGTAAAGCCCACCGCCTACAGTGCCACCATCCTATATGGGTGCTGGTTCGAGTCCCGGCTGCTCCACTTCCTATCCAGCTCTCTGCTGTGTCCTGGGAAAGCAGTAGAAGATGGCCCAAGTCCTTGAGCCTCTGCACCCACATAGGAGAACTGGAAGAAGCTCCTGGTTCCTGGCTTCAGGTTGGCCTAGCACCAGCCATTGTGTCCATATGGGGAGTACACCAGCAGATGGAAGACTCTCCTTCTCTCTGCCTCTGCCTCTCTGTAACTCTGCCTTTCAAATAAATAAATAAATATTTAAAAAAAAATCAGAGACTTTTTAATCTCAGTATTATATGGATACTAACTAGAACCTTCACTAACTCTCCATCTGGGCCTGTATTACACAGCATCATAATTACAGACAGGAGAAATGTTTTTTGCCTTGACATGTAATAACTGAAACTCCTTAGGTAGGGTTTGAGAACTGATTGTATACTAAATTTTAAATGTTAGGAATAGCAGTGTAATCATCGCCTCCAAGTTTCTACTCTCCAGGAAATTCTGATTCTTGGGCAAACTCAGAAAGATCATTCTTGGAATGAATGCTAAATGTAGTTTAAAGAATACACAAATTCACTCTTCTTAGGTTTCCAAAGTTAATTTCTTTTTCTATTTTTTCTATTTTTTTGACAGGCAGAGTTAGACAGTGAGAGAGAGAGAGAGAGACAGAGAGTTATAGACAGTGAGAGAGAGACAGAGAGAAAGGTCTTCCTTCTGTTGGTTCACTCCCCACATGGCCACTACGGCCGGCGCTGTGCTGATCCGAAGCCAGAAGCCAGGTGCTTCCTCCTGGTCTCCCATGGGGTGCAGGGCCCAAGCACTTGGGCCATCCTCCACTGCCCTCTCAGGCCACAGCAGAGAGCTGGACTGGAAGAGGTGCAACCGGGACTAGTACCCGGCACCCCAACAGGGACTAGAACCCAGGGTGCCGGTGCCGCAGGCGGAGGATTAGCCAAGTGAGCCACGGTGCCGGCCAAATTTAATTTCTTAAATGAAGTCACTCTAATCCACCCATGTAAATAACTCAAAAATTTACAGCAAAGAGTATGTTTAAAATTTTATGAAAAAAACAAAAAATTGATGCCCAGCATACAGAAATGTTGACCACCATTTTAAAAGATGCTGCCAAACGAAACTGACACAAAGGCCCCACCCCTACAAAAACTCAAGTGCATCAAAACTGGCTCCCACTGACAGCAACCTCAAAGCCTAAGGGGCTTTCTTCTCACCTGTTCTCATTTGCTTCAAATACTTGGGAAAGTCTCACAAATACCGCTTCTCAAACTCAGTCTCTCTCAAACTCTGTTCAAATTCTAATCCAAATCTTCTACAAATTTACTTCCCATCTTCTGTGTTCTCCTCTGAAGCCAAAGTCGACCATTCATGAAGATCATCCGGGATGAGTGTTTGGCCCAGCAGTGAGGCCACGGGTGGAGAAGCCCACATTCTGTATCACAGTACTCAGATTCCACCCCGGGTCTGCTGGTGACGTCACGTACCTCCAGTGTGCACACGGGGAGGCCGCAGGCAATGACTCAAATAGTGGAGTCCAGCAGCACTCTCTGTCTTGCAAATATTTATGATTTAAAGAATAAGCAGCAGGTATGTGTGGAAGGCCTTCAATCTCTTCTGCTTGTCCCTGACTCGCGTAGGTGCCCCTCTCCGTGTGTGTCTGCTACTGGCAGACTACTCAACATTCTTTCTGAACTCCCTCATCTTCCCACTCCTAGCACCAGTCTGAGTTTCACTGTGATCGACATGTTTGTAGCAAGATTTTTTTCTTCATCTCTAAAATTTCTATTTAGTTCTTTTTCACATCTATTATAGCTTTGTTTTGGCTTGTTTTCCCCACAATTTTTTTTAAAGATTTCTTTATAATGCAGAGTTACAGAGAAAGAGGGAGAGACAGACAGAGAACTTCCACCTGCTGAATGGCCACAACAGCTGGGGCTGAACCAGGACAAAGCCTGGAGCCTCCTCTGGGTCTCCCACGTGGGTGCAGGCGCCCAAGCACTTGGATCATCTGCTGCTGATCTCCCAGGCGCATCAACAGGAAGCTGGATCAGAAGTGGAGCAGCCGGGTCTTGAACAGGAAACCACATGGGATGCCAGAGTCACGGGCAGCAGCTTAACCCATTATGCTACTACACTGGCCCCAAATTTCTGTTCTTTTAATAAAGTTCTTATTTATTTGTGTTATAAAAAAATTTTTGTTTTAAAGTCTTTTCAAGACTGGTCTATAATTTTAATTTCATCTAGGATACATTTATATCTCAATTCTTGTTTTTATTGGCTGCCTTCTTAGCATTTTAGAATTTTCATTTACAGGCTCGTTTTGAGAAAAATACTACCTTTCTCATTTCTGCAACCATCCCTCCTACCCAGCCAATCTGATTCCCACAACCCAGTTTGAGTTTCCTATTCTTGCCATAAACTCCACCACTAAGACAATGAGGCCTCCCTAATGACAGCAGTTACCCATCACAGGCCACAGAGTGCTGGGCAGCAGTTAGCAAGAGCTTTTCTCAACCTCTTTTTGCCATGGTTTAAGAGCCCCCGTTAGCCTCTGACTTGTAACACAAAATCCAACTCCCTAGAATCTTTTCATCCTTCTCAACCAGAATTCAAAAAGAAAATTAGGGGCCAGTGCTGTGGCACAGCAGGTGAAGCTGCCGCCTGCAATGCCATCATCCCATATGGGTGCCAGTTCATGTCGTGGCTGCTCCACTTCTGATCCTGCTCCCTACTAATGGCTTGGGAAAAGCAGCAGAGGATGGCCCAGCAGATGGAAGATCTCTCTCTCTCTCTGGCTCTTCTCTCTCTGACTGTGACTGTGACTATGACTATGACTCTCAAATAAAAAAATAGGGGCCAGTGCTGTGGCATAGCGGGTAAAGCCGCCACCTATTGTTCTGGCATCTCATATGGGTGCCAGTTCGAGACCCAGCTGCTCTACTTCCATTCTAGCTCTCTGCTATGGCCTGGGAAAACTGAAGATGGCCCAAGTCCTTGGGCCCCTGCACCCACATGGGAGGCCCTGAAGAAGCTCCTGGCTCCTGGCTTTGGATGGGCACAGCTCCGGCCATTGTAGCCATTTGGGGAATGAACCAAAGGATGGAAGATTTCTCTCTTTCTCTCTGCATCTGTCTCTCTGTAACACTCTGCCTTTCAAATAAATAAATAATCTTTACAAAATAGATTTATACAAATAAATCAATAATTTTTTTTAAAAAAAAGGAAATTGACTTTCAAATAAATAAATCTTAAAAAAACAAAAAAGGAAATTAAGTCCTAAAGCCTGCTCTAAGGTGCCCGCTACATGCAATGAACTGAGGTATGCCCTATGCATTTAGTTCAGTACTATAGTAAACTAATATCCAGTTGAAGATGGTTGCTTTTGCCCCAGCAGTAAGCCCTCTAGACCCAGGGCTTCAGTCTCTCTCGGCCCAAGAAGACACTCACTTCCTTCGTGAACCCAGATATCTCTCAATTTCTTTAAAGTCTGATTTACTCCTTCTGCATTTTTTTTTAAACAATGAGGGTACCTCAAGGGTAAATCATGGCATGATCTGACCAAAAGTCTTCACATAAAGATTTAGCATGGTAGGTGGCATGCCACTGTGACTGATTATTGCTAATAACCAGCAGTTTTTTGTCCAGTGAAAAGCTTCCTTGAAAGTCCTGAAGAAACTATTTTTACTTATGTTCGGATTTCTTTTCTACTCACAGGCAACAAAGTTTGACAACCATCTCTCACATATAATGATGGGCAGGGACAGGAAATAAGAGGTTTACCTATAAATCCCTCTGTCTTGAAAACAAGTAGCCCTGTTTCTATCTTCCCAGACACTCTTATATACAATGGCTATTAGCAACACTTACAATTTTGTGTCAACTAAACTGATCTCATTCTTATTCCCAATTCTGTACACTTTTTAAAAGTAGCTCTATAATATACCCTGCAGAAGATACAAGAATAAAATTGTCTACAGCAGGGGCCAGCATTGTGGTACAGTGGGTTAAGCTGCCACCTGTGATGCCAGCATCCTATATGAGCACCAGTTCACAACCTGACTGTTCCACTTCCAAGACAGATCCCTGCTGGTGGCCTACACTCACGTGGGAGACCCAGATGAAGTTCCTGACTTCAGCCTGGCCCAGCCCCAGCCACTGCAGGCATTTGGGGAGTGAACCAGCAGATAAAAGACCCCCCCGCCCCCGTAACTCTGCCTCTCAAATAATTAAAATAGATCTATAAGAAAAAGAAAAAAGAAAATTGATATCCTGAAAACTATAAAATAATTTTAATAAATTAAAGAACTCAATAGAGAGGAAGAAGATAGCAAGCTTCCCAATGAATTGCACAAAAAGTATAAACCACTCTCCTTAAAAACACAGTTGAGAGAAATATAAATAACCATCCAAGCAGGTGCAGCAGTTTAGTATAGACGCATTGTGACCAGAAAAGAGTTGATTTAAGGAATATTAGGATGGCTAATTATATAACCCATGTCCTATATCACTAGATCAAAAATATGCATTTATAAGAACTGAATAAATGCCAAAGGGCAAATTAACAGGTCTTCTACCTTCATTAACTGACAGCGAAGAGGCAGTTTACTCGGTAACTTCTACTGAAGTAAATGCCTATCAGCTTTGAAAGTCAATTCATTAGGAGAAAAATTAACTCCAAAATTATGAAGGAATGTTTCTCATCCATCACTTGAAAATACCTCTTAGTAATCCCTAAAGGATACTGGATTTAAGTTTAAAAGTTCTAAAACAGGGGGTCGACGCTGTGGCGCAACAGGTTAAAGCCCTGGCCTGAAGCGCCAGCATCCCATATGGGCGCCGGTTCTAGTCCCAGCTGCTCCTCTTCTGATCCAGCTCTCTGTTGTGGCCTGGAAAAGCAGTAGAAGATGGCCCAAGTGCTTGGGCCCCTGCACCCACGTGGGAGACCCAGAAGAAGCTGCTGGCTCCTGGCTCCGGACTGGCACAGCTCAGCCATCTGGGGAGTGAACCAACGGATGGAAGACCTCTCTCTCACTCTGACTCTCCTCTCTCTATGTAACTCTGACTTTCAAATAAATAAAATAAATCTTTAAAAAACAGTTCTAAAACAGAATAAATTTCTAAAATGTGCTTTAGAGGGGCTGGTGCCTGCAACACTGGCATTCCATAAGGTGTGCTGATCTGATTCCCAGCTTCTCCACTTTCCAATTCAGCTCCCTGTTAATGACCTGTGAAAGCAGCAGAAGACAGCACAATGACTTGGGCCTCTGCACCCATTTGAGAGACAGGATTGAAGCTCCTGACTCCTAGCTTTGGTCTGCCCAGCCCCAGTGCTATCATAGCCACTTGGGAAGTGAACCAGCGATGAAAGATCTCTGTCTCTCTTTCTGTCTCCCTTTCTCTCTGTAACTCTGCCTTTTAAATAAATAAGTAAGTCTTTTAAAAAAAATAAAATGTGCTTAAGAATTATCAAAAACTGAGAGCATCAGGAATCTTAGTGCATAGAATTAATGTAAAATGATAGTTATTAAGCCACCGCAGATCATTTCCAAGTGAAGTATGCATCAAACGTAAAAAGCAAAACAAGATAATATGGGAAGATATTTTCAGGGTAAGAAAATAATTCTTTAAACGTTTTTTTTAATTAATGTATTTGAAAGGCAGAGAGGCAGAGACCTCCCATGCACTGGTTCACTCCCCAAAAGCCTGCAACAGCCTCGAACTAGGGCTAAGGTTGTCAGCTGAGAATTCCATCCAGGCCTCTCGGGTGGGTGACGGGACCCAATCACCTGACCACCACCTCTGCCTCCCACGCTCTGCTTTAGCAGGAAGCTACAGGCAGAAGCAGAGCAAGATACTGAACCAGCCACCAGCCACCCCTGACAATTCTCCATGAAAAAACAAAGAACGCTAGCCATAAAATAAAATGAAATATTGATGAATTGGAGAGTATATTAGAACTAAGAACTTTTGATCAAAGAATACCACGAAGAGAATGAAAGAAAAAAAGAATGGAAGAATATATTTGTGAGATACAGACCCAATAAAAACTTTATCCATGTTGTATAAAAGAACTCATATAAATCAGCAAGAAAAAGACAATCCAAAGGAAAAAAAGGGCAAGAGATTTAAACAAGCATTTTATAACAGGAGATATCAAACGGCCAATAAACAGATGAGCAATGCATAATTTATTTTCAGAGAAATACAAACTAAAGCACAATGAAAGACCATAACACATCCAGCAGAATGGCTGAAATCAAAACGACTATGAAGGACGGGGAACAAAAGCAACTTCCACAAACTCCTGCTGGGAAGGTGCATCTCTATAAGCACCCGGGAAACTACTAGTGTCGTCTTCTGTGTGCAAAGCCAGCTAGGTCTCCTCTACGCCACTGATTCTACTCCAAAATACACGCCAGCAGAAAGGCAGGTTCACGTATGTCCACTAATGCCCACAGCAGCCAAACACTGGGGACAACCCAAATGTTTAGTTATGGTGTTTACATTAACAATGCAAACTTAGGTAGTCAAATTTTAAAGAAAAGGAAGGAGGGGCCGGAGCCATGGCTCATTTGGTTAATCCTCCGCCTGTGGCATCAGCATCCCATATGGGCGCTGGGTTCTAGTCCCGGTTGCTCCTCTTCCAGTCCAGCTCTCTGCTGTGGCCCAGGAGGGCAGTGGAGGATGGCCCAAGTGCTTGGGCCCTGCACCCGCATGGGAGACCTGGGTCCTGGCTTCGGATCGGTGCAGCGCCGGCCATGGTGGCCATTTGGGGGGAGAGGGGGATCAACAGAAGGAAGACCTTTCTCTCTGTCTCTCTCTCTCACTGTCTACTCTACCTGTCAAATAAATAAAAAGAAAAAAGAAAAGAAAAAGAAAAGGAAGCAAGCAAGCAAATACCAAAACTCCAGGATGGTGGTGCTCTCTCAGGCACAGGGAAGGAGCACTGAACCCTGGCAGGGCCCCTCTTCTTGACCATGGGAATTTACTTCGTGATTTATGCTTTGCCCTCTTTTCTGCATTTGTGTCACACTTCACAGGAAAAAAAAAATGAATTTTGGTGCTAGCTACTTGTTAATGGCACAGTGAAGTTACTTCTCAGTTTCTTCTCACCAGTTTGAAAATATGGGACGTTTTCCCATAAGATGATATGTTGAACAAACTGTTATCAAATTACTCTGAAAGCTTCAATATTAAATGCAGAGTACATTATTCTCTCAAAGAGCTCAAGACTAATCATGTAATTAATAAAAATAGTATCTAGAATATTATATAATTGACCTGTCAAAACAACTTCCCATTTTATCAGCAGCAGCATTACATTTCAGATCAATGTGCTTCTTGTAAGAGGGATTTCAGAAAATAAATTTCAAGCTTACCTCTCTGTTGGGTGTACCTTCATCAAGCTGCTCCGTAAATGAAGAGGTCCTGTTCCTGGTCCTTGCTGGTGTTGCAGAACTGGAGGGAGCCTAGATTTAAAAGTGATTGCATAATTAGCAAAGGCTGACGTCATCGCATGCACTGGGTACCGAGCACTCCCTTCCTCAGTGCAAGTTCAGAGACTCAGAGAAACAGAGGAAAAGAGCAAACACAAGAGAAACAGAAAAGGATGATGTCTACCACAATAAATCAGCCGGAACACCCAGCTGACCTACTTAGCTCTTGGCCTGACTCTGCCACCCATTACAACTGTGATGTAAGCTAAGGTTACTTTTGATGGCTATGTCTCTCCATTTACAAAATAAGGTTGTCGGGGCCAGCTCCGTGGCTCCGTGGCACAGTGGATTAATCCTCTGCCTGCGGCACCGGCATCCCATATAGGTGCCAGTTCTAGTCCCAGCTTCTCCTCTTCCAACCCAGCTCTCTGCTGTGGCCTGGGAAAGCAGTAGGAGATGGCCCAAGTGTTTGGGCCCTTGCACCCACATGGGAGACCGGGAGGAAGCTCCTGGCTCCTGGCTTTGAGTTGGTGCAGCTCCAGTCATTGCGGCCATCTGGGGAGTGAACCAGCAGAAGGAAGACCTTTCTCTCTGTCTCTCCCTCTCACTGTCTGTAACTCTACCTCTCAAATAAATAAATAAAAATCCTTAAAAAATAAATAAGGTTGTAATGGTAACATTAGATGGATAATTTTAGGGAAAACTGAAGCAAAGTGAGGAATACATGAAAATTCTCTGTACTACCTTTGTAACTTATAATCAAAATTATTTCAAAATTAAAAGTTCATTTTTTTCAAAATAAGCTTGTCACTTCAATCTTCAATGTCTCCTCCAATTCTGACATTCAATTCTCAGAAGAGCACAGGTAGACAGCGCCACCCCATCTTCAAGGTCTTTGCTTTGAGCCTAGCTCATATACCACAGTTGGATAATGAGATTCTTAGGGCCGTCTGACTCCTGTAATCCTCCACACAAAAACCATCAGGACAAAGAGCCCAAAATTTAAAATAACATCAGATCTAACATGAGCTTAAAAAAAAATCCTGAAAGTACAAAACCAACTTCAAGACCCCCATATGACTGTAACAAAACAGATCTGAACTTATCTACACAAGAAAATGAGTAACTCTCAGTGCCGCAGCCTTTTGTAGTCTCCACAGCTATGCACAAAAGACATCTAATAAGTATCTGTCAAGTCCATGAGTGAACAAGTGACCTCTGACCTGTCAACCCTGCGTCCATACTGCTTTGGTTGGGCTGGGAATGAGAGGTCATGAGGAACAGTGTGCATGCATATACACACACAGACAGCCTTAGTTACAATAAACATAACACTATGGGGGGAGAGTGACCAATCAGATCCTTACCTCACACTTAAACTGTATTAAAGACTTTAATTTCTTTTTACTTAAATACACACACACACACACACACACACACACACACCCCACAGGAGTCTATTTCTATCACCTCCTAATGGGAAAGATTTTGATATCAAGCAGAGGGCAAAAGGAGCAGTTCAACTGGGAGGCAGAGGCAACCAACTACAACAGATCACAGAAGTTCCATGATCCAAGTCTCTCCTATAAATGGCTCTAATAAATCCATTGGTCAGAACTCAGAAGACTGACTAACCGAGTCATTTTATCTGGGGCAGGAAACCTACACTCCACCAGACACACCCACGCAAGGCTCTGAGTCACAAGTGAGCAACATGAGAAAACAGGCAAGCATGAAGGCAGAACTCATGCAACCTCCGATGCACCCCAGCGCAAGCTGAGGCAGCTGCAGGACTCCTACCTTAGAGCAGTCTCCCAGTGCGAGTGGATGCAGCAATCAGTCCACACTCTGCCCCTTAAGGAAATTCTGTAATCCATGGAATATTTTATTTATGTATTATTATTTTTTTTTTTTTGACAGGCAGAGTGGACAGTGAGAGAGAGAGAGACAGAGAGAAGGTTTTCCTTTGCCTTTGGTTCACCCTCCAATGGCCGCCGCGTCCGGCGCGCTGTGACCGGCGCACCACGCTGATCTGATGGCAGGAGCCAGGTGCTTATCCTGGTTTCCCATGGGGTGCAGGGCCCAAGCACCTGGGCCATCCTCCACTGCACTCCCGGGCCACAGCAGAGAGCTGGCCTGGAAGAGGGGCAACTGGAACAGAATCCGGCGCCCCGACTGGGACTAGAACCCGGTGTGCCGGCGCCCCAAGGTGGAGGATTAGCCTAGTGAGCCACGGCGCGGGCCCCATGGAATACCTTTAACAAATTCCTTTTCTGCTTATCTAGATGGACTGAGTTCTGTTGCTTTAAGAACTCCAACCACACCACCCCTTCTTAAAAAAAAAAAAAAAAAAAAGTCCAAGAAGTTGGGACATCTACATTCTACATCTGTCTGGATTTGAATCCTGGCTCTGCCTCCAGACCCCAGCTTCCTAGGCTAATGCAGACCCTGGGAGGCAGGGGTGACAGCCCAAGAAACCGGGCTCTTGCCACACATGGGAGTCCTAGACTGCGTTCCTGATTCCCGGCTTCAGCCCTGCCCAACCCTGGCCCTGGCAGGCATCCGGGGAGGAAGCTAGACTTGGGAACTGTCGCTAGCTCTCGTGCATGCACACACACTCTCTTTCTGCATCTCAATAAATAAAAACAAAAATGGTAAAGGTAACTGGTGAATGTGGAATAAGGCTGAGGCTCTATCAGTGGTTCAAATGTCTACAGAATGTCTAACGAAGGTGGCAGGCACTGTGGCACAGCAGGTTCGGCCACTGCTTCAGATGCCCACGGCCCATATAAAGAGTGTCTGCAATCAAGTCCTGCTTCCGTTTCCAACCCAGCTTTCTGCGAATGCGCACCCTGAGAGGCAGTATGTAATGGCTTGGCTCAAGCACACACATCTGAGACCCAGTTGGGAGTGCCTGCTCCTGGCTGGTCCAGACCTGGGTACTGTGGGCATTTGGGGAGTGAACCAGCAGATGGAAGATCTCTCTCTGTCTGCCTTTCAAATAAAATTAAGAACATAAACTTTTAAAAAAAAAATTTAAAGAAAAGGTATGACTAAGAGTCAACATTGTGGGGCTGGCACCGTGGCTCACTTTAGTTAATTCTCCGCCTGCAGCACTGGCATCCCATATGGGCGCCAGTTCTAGTCATGGTTGCTCCTCTTCCAGTCCAGCTCTCTGCTGTGGCCCAGGAGAGCAGTGGAGGATGGCCCAAGTGCTTGGGTCCCTGCACCCTCATGGGAGACCAGGGAGAAGTACCTGGCTCCTGGCTTCGGATCAGCACAGTGCTTTCTCTCTGTCTCTCTCACTGTCTATAACTTTACCTGTCAAATAAAAGAAAAAAAAAAAGGTCAACATTGTGCTTAAAAAATGAGAAGGGAGGGGCCAGTGCTGTGGCGCAGCAGGTGCCGGCATCCCATGTGAGTGCCAGTTTGAGTCCCGGCTGCTCCAATTCCCATCCAGCTCTCTGCTATTGCATGGGAAAGCAGTAGAGGACGGCCCAAGTCCTTGGGTCCCCACACCTGCGTGAGAGACCCAGAGGAGGTTCTTGGCTCCTGGCTTCAGATTAATGCAGCTCCAACTGTTGCAGCCAGTTGGGGAGTGGACCAGCGGATGGAAGAACTCTCTCTCTCTCTCTCTGGAAAAACTCTCTCTCTCTCTCTCTCTGTCTCTGACTCTCCTTCTCTCTCTATCTCTAACTTTCAAGTAAATAAGTAAATCTTTTTTAAAAATGAGCAGGGAAAGCAGTTGCTGAACAGTTTATTCGAAGACCAAAGCTAAATTATAAATGCTCAGATTATGTCTAACATCACTTTCACTAAAATTAAGGGAAATTCAATAAACCCTCCCACCCCACAGCCACAGTCTCGAAACCAGGCAGCTCCAAGGTTAAGTGTGTCAGGCTGCCCTCCGAGCAGGAAGAGCTCCTTAGGACAGACTTACAGCGGTATGCAGGCTCTTTAGGAAAAGGGACTGAGGGGGTAAAAGGTCAGGAAAGTAATTAGAAAGGTAGGACTAGAATAAAGGAAGTATCTCTTGACCAGCCACTGTCTTTCAGTGACTCCGTCATCAAGATCTCTGGGTTATCAATGCAGCTATCCAAAGATCTGCAGGCCAGGAAAGGGCTACCCTAGAGTGTGACCTTCCAACCATCTGAAAAATACATTCCATGGTAAATTTTAGAAGCTGGCAGGATGGCTTAGAGCCTGACCTCATGTGAGTCTAGTCAGCAACTGAGAGCACGCATCGGCCCTCGATAAACATAAAATCAAATGATGGGTGGGGCTTACAAAGTTAAAGAAGAGGGTCTAAAACACCTGTTCTCAGAAAACTAACATCACCGGGAATAACCTGACCTGGCGGCTTCCTGTTCTTCCTCTGCAATCGTGAGAGTAAGCAGCACATGAAAGAACGGATGCAAGTAAAAAGTAAAAAAAAAAAAAAAAAAAAACACTGCATGAAGGGCTAACTGCACGTGAGCATTCGCCCCAGGAGCCCAGATCCTCACTTTAGAAGGAGCTACAGAAGAGTTAGGACACTCACGTCCTACACGGGAGGGCCTGGGTTTGATCCCTGGCACCAGCTCCTGACTCCAGCTTCCTGCTGATGCAGAACCTGGGAGACAGCGGTGGGAGCAGCATAATCGGGTTCCTGCTACCCATGTGGGAAACCCGGATGGAGTTCTGGCTCTCAGATTCCTCCCCCTGGCCACTGTGGGTATGTGGGAGGTGAACCAGCAGATGGGAGGGCTCTTTCTCTTTCTCTCTGCCTCCTACATAAATAATTAAAAGGGGGGGGGGGGGTACTTGCGTTCTTCAAACCAAATTTGAGCTCATTAATTCTCACAGCCATTAGAAATCTGTGAAGTCAGACTTCTAAGCTATCTGCCAAGACTTGTGATGGTTACATATCTAGGCTCATGATTAATATTTTTTCCCACCAAGTAAATATTAACCGATCACAGGCCTCAATTTCAGTACAAGAAAAATCAGTTTAGTCACTGTTTCAGGAAAACACAGTATGAGAAAACCTGCAGCTGGCGCGCTGCGGCTCACTAGGCTAATCCTCCGCCTGAGGCGCCAGCACCCCAGTTCTAGTCCCGGTCAGGGCGCCGGATTCTGTCCCGGTTGCTTCTCTTCCAGTCCAGCTCTCTGCTGTGGCCCGAGAAGGCAGTGGAGGATGGCCCAGGTGCTTGGGCTCTGCACCCACATGAGAGACCAGGAGAGGCAACTGGCTCCTGGCTTCAGATGGGCACGGTGCAACGGCCGCAATGCACCAGCCGGAGCAGCCATTGCGGGGTGAACCAACGGAAAGAGGAAGACATTTCTCTCTGTCTCTCTCTCTTACTGTCCACTCTGCCTGTCAAAAAAAAAAAAAAAAAAAAAGAAAGAAAAAAGAAAACCTGCTGCAGAAGGCAAAAGATGAAGAGACTGAAGAAAACAGCAGACAAATCCAGTATTAAACAAAATGTATTTTATTGAGGGGAATTATGGACTGGGAGTTTTATATAGACAAAGGTGGCTCATGGCAAACCACAACACACCTGGACTTTCTCAGGAAACAGTGCCACTTGAGATTATCTGATGTCTGAATACTGCCCAGGGCTCGAGGTAATGGTCTAAGTTAAAGAAAGGGTAAGACAGCGGTTATAACCAACAGCTGTGGTCACATCAACTGAGTCCCCACAGCGCTGTGATAGGCACAGTTAACTCCTGCCCCGTGAATACACTACTCACACGATTCTATTACATGGCAAAGGAATTTCTAAGGTATATTTAAGGTCAGTGAGTTGAGCTTGAAATAATCAAAAGCTGAGCTGGATCGGCCTAACCTAATTGTAAGTCCTCAAATAAGGAGGTGGAGAGCAGAAAGCAGAGAAGTGGGCTCCCGCTCCCTGAAGGCCAGCACAAAGCCTGTGGGGCCACGGCCAGGAACCGATTCCCCTCAACAGTCGGTACGGAGGGAGGACCCCAGTCCTAGAACCACAAAGCACACAACTCCACCACAACCGCAGGGCACACGGGAGGACCCTGAGCTCCCGATGGGAACACAGCCTGGACGACAGCTCGGTCTCAGCTGTGTGAGACCTGGCAGGGAACCCTGTCGTAGCACACCAAGCACTGACCCACACAACTATGAAATAGTAACTGCCTATTAGGCACGAAGTTGTGGTAATTTATTATGCAACATGAGAAAACAATACAGTCACCTTTGGGATTAAGCCTTGGATACCTTTTCCTGTACCATGACTTTTTTTTTTTTTTAAAGATTTATTTATTTATTTGAAAGCCAGAGTTACAGAGAGACAGAGATGCAGAGAGAGAGAGAGAGAGAGAGAGAGAGGTGTCTTCCATCCGCTGGTTCACTCCCCAATTGGCCGCAACAGCCGGAGCTGTGCTGATCTGAAGCCAAGAGCCAGGAGCTTATTCTGGGTCTCCCACATGGGTGCAGGGGCCCAAGGACTTGGGCCATCTTCTTTCCCAGGCCATAGCAGAGAGCTGGGTTGGAAGTGGAGCAGCGGGTCTTGCCCATATGGATACCGGCGCTCAGGCCAGGGCGTTAACCTGCTACACCACAGCGCCAGCCCCACCATGACTTTTCAATAGCCATCAAGTATATTCAGATGTCATCCTTACGCTTTCCAGAAATGACTTCCTGTATGCAGCCACAAGACCCTTGCACACACCAATATAACGCTGCAACTATCTGTCTCTCAACTCATACAGAGACTACACCTACCCTTCAAGGCAAATGCATTACCCAACACAGCACCTTGCAGGCACTGTTAAACATACTCTACAATTACAATTGCTTTCAAATACAATCAACCAACCAGAGAAGCAGAACAAACATCATTCCCAACTTCCTGACGAGAATGTGTAAAACTCAGATTGCATACCACAAACCCTGGCTTAGCACAGGGTTGTCTGTCTTTTCATTTTTTAACCTGCAAAGCAGAAAGAGGTCTTCCTTGATGTTTCACTCCCCCAAATGCCCACAACGGCCAGGGCTGGGCCAAGCTGGAGTTAGGACCCTGGAACTCATTCTGGGTCTCCTATGTGGATGGCAGGGGTCCCAAATACTTGAGCCATCACCTGCTGCCTCCCAGAGTACACACTAGCAGCAGCGGTAGAGCCAGACTCGGAAGGCAGGAATACGGGTATGGACATGGGATGTAAGTGTCCCATGCAGCATCTTAACTGCTGGGACGAACACCTGCCTCCAGCACACGGGTCTTCTGACTGCTTCATCTCCTTCTGTAGGATTCTTTTATAAAATGTTATATATTTTTGGCCGGCGCCGCGGCTCACTAGGCTAATCCTCCGCCTAGCGGCGCCGGCACACCGGGTTCTAGTCCCAGTTGGGGCGCCGGATTCTGTCCCAGTTGCCCCTCTTCCAGGCCAGCTCTCTGCTGTGGCCCAAGAGTACAGTGGAGGATGGCCCAAGTGCTTGGGCCCTGCACCCCATGGGAGACCAGGAGAAGCACCTGGCTCCTGCCTTCGGATCAGCGCGGTGCGCCGGCCACAGCCGCGGCAGCCATTGGAGGGTGAACCAACGGCAAAGGAAGACCTTTCTCTCTGTCTCTCTCTCTCACTGTCCACTCTGCCTGTCAAAAAAAAAAAAAAAAGTGTTATATATTTTTGAGAGGTAGAGAAAGAGAGCAAGCTCAACTGCTGGTTCATTCCCCAAATGTCCACAACGGCCAGGGCTGAACTGGCACCAGGGCCAAAGTCAAGAGCCAAAGCTAGGAGCCAGGAATTCAACCCAGGTCTCCCATGTGGGTGACAAGAACCCAATTACTTCAGCCATCACTGCTGCCTCCCAGGGTTCACATTAGCAGGAAGCTGAAGTCAAGAGCCAGAGCCAGGAGAACAAACAAACAAACACAAAAACAAAAACCAGGTACTTTGATGCGGTACGTGGGTGCCTTGACCATTAGAATAAACACCCCCTCCCCCCCAACATCCAGCCCCTGTTAGATCACTGTTTCTCACACTTTTTCCCTCTGGGACTCACAGTCAAACTAATAATGATGAGGATGATACCACTCAATGTACAGACACACCTCTAAAACAGAGTTTTATAGAACAAGCTTAACCTGTATGACATGAAAACCCTCATTCTCTGATCTAATTTATTTTCCCATTGAAAAAAAAAAAGCTACCACCAGGAACGTGCGTTTGCTGGAGCTGTGAGGACGTGACTGGGAAGCCCATCCCACATCAGAGGGCCTGGGCTTGGGTCCCAGCTCTGCCCCAGGTTCCAGCTTCCTGCTCTCGTCCATCCTGGGAGGCAGCCGGTGACCGCTCTGCATTGTTTGCAGCTCCTGTCTTTGCACTGGCCCACCCCAGCTCCAGTGGACACTGATGAGTATAGCAACAGATGGGAGGATTTCTTTCTCCCTCTCTTTCAAATAAATGAAATAAATAAAAAATTTTAAACAAAGCTTATTCTATTAGGACTGTATTATCTGGGTATTGCATAGAAAGCACATTTAAGAAACAGAATTATTATTAGAGACATTCATGTGTATCTCAAAATTTCTTCAGGCATCAATAATTTTTTTTTAATTTATTTATTTGAGAGGCAGAGTTACAAAGAGAGAGAGAGAGAGAGAGAGATCTATCCATTGGTTCACTCCCCATATAGCTGCAACAGCCAGAGCTGAGCTAATCCAATCAATCCAAAGCCAGGAGCTGGGAATTTCTTCCGGGTCTACCACACAGGCATATGGGCCCAAGCACTTGGGTCATCCTCCACTGCTCTCCCAGGCCATAAGCAGAGAGCTGGTTTGGAAGTGGAGCAGCTGGGACTCGAACCGGCCACATGGGATAGTGGCGTCACAGATGGAGGCTTAACCTACTAAGCCATAATAGCACCGGCCCCCATCAATGAAGCTTAACCATTTTGAATCTATAGCTTTTTGACTGATTAACTAATTTCTGTTTTCTAAGATACAAGGAAGCTGAACATAATTTAACATTTTCGAGGTCAGCTGTCACTCCCATCCATACTGCTATCCATGCTGGCCTGCTACTAGTTTAGAAGCTACTTACATTTACTGGACTGATGGCAAAATAAGCATAAAGAGGCTCTACGTGAGGATTATTTTTCTTATAAATAATATGAGTTATGAAATGTGAAGTTAGTGACATTAACACTTTTGATGCTCAATTTTTACTTATTTCCCACTTCTCAACATTACTCTGCACAAGCATAATAAATACCTGATTTTTTTTTTCCTCTTTCTCCCTCCCACACCTACAGATAATCATCACATAAGCACACAGCCAAAGAATCTTCGTCATTAGTTATTAGAATTGTTACAGGTGGCACGGCATTGTGGCAAAGCAGCTTAAGCCATTGCCTGCAACACCAGCATCCCATATGGGCACCAGTTCATGACCCAGATGCTCTACTTTTGATGCAGTTCCCTGCAAATGCCCCTGGGAAAGCAGCAGAAGATGGTCCAAGTGTTTGGGCTCCTCACCCATGTGGGAGACCGAATGAAGTTCCTGGCTCCTGACTTAAACCTGGCCCAGCCCTGGACACTGAGACCATTTGAGGAATGAACCAATAGACAGAAAATCACTTCTCTCTCTCCTTCTCTGTAACTCTTTCAAATAAATAATCTTTATTTTAAAAATTGTTAGTTTTTCATCATGACCTTAAAAAACTACCTTTCTCATCCTGATGTCTAAGAAGTGTCAGAAATGAAATGTTCTTCATGTTATAAATGTTTATCTCTTAAAAACAGCCCTTCAATATAGTGAAATCCACTTAACAAAAAATAATGTAAGGAAAAAGCCCAGTTAAACATGGCAGATGGAAATATGCTCCTATTTTCTCTCTCCTCTCCCAAAGAGTTCAGAAATTTCAACCAATTTTCAGAAGACTGTATGTGAATGAAAAAAAAAAAAATGGGAAAGAATTTAGAATGGGAGCTAGCACTGTAGCACAGCAGGTTAACACCCTGGCCTGAGGCGCCAGCATTTCAGGTGGGTGCCAGTTCAAGACCTTGCTGTTCCACTTCCAATCCTGCTCTCTGCTGTGGCCTGGGAAAGCAGTAGAAGACGGCCCAAGTCCTTGGGCCCTGCACCCACGTGGAAGGCCTGGAAGAAGCTCCTGGCTCCAGGCCTCGGATCGGCACAGCTCCGGTTGTTGCAGCCAACTAAGGAGTAAACCACTGGATGGAAGACCTCTCTCTTTCTCTCTCTGCCTCTCCTTCTCTCTCTGTGTAACTCTTTCAAATAAATAAATAAATCTCTTTTCTTTAAAAAAAAAAGGGGGGGGTGGCACTGTGGCTCACTTGGTTGATCTTCCGCCTGCAGCGCCAGTATCCCATGTGGGCGCCAGGTTCTGGTCTCGGTTGCTCCTCTTCCAGTCCAGCTCTCTGCTGTGGTCCAGGAAGGCGGTGGAGGATGGCCCAAGTGCTTGGGCCCCTGCACCCGCATGGGAGACCAGGGGGAAGTACCTGGGTCCTGGCTTCGGATCGGTGCAGCACCGGCTGTGGCAGCCATTTGGGGGTGAACCAACGGAGGGAAGACCTTTCTCTCTGTCTCTTTCACTGCCTAACTCTATCTGTGAAATAAAAAAAATTTTTTTAAATTAAAAAAAGAAGAAGAATTTAGCATAGCTGGTGACATTACAATACCAGGGACCTAACGAAGGGAATACTGATGAGAAGAAGGCCTCTTTGCCTGTTTTCATCCCCAAAACCCTCGTAAGACTCAGAACCTTAAGCAAAAGGCATAACAGGATGTAGAAGTGAAGAGGTAGGACCAAAGCCAGAAAGACTAGCTGAAAGATCCCCAGAGCCTCTGGCCCACCCTGCACAGCCTCTGAGGGAGCAATGAGGCTCCAGACTGGGCAGCACCAAGCGCAGGGAGCTGGGGCAGAGGGGAAAGTCTACAGCTAAACTTAGAGGGACTGAGTGACAGTCTGTGCGGTGCTGGGGGAGGCGCGGCCCCTCCTGGGCAGCTAGGCTTCCCGCAACAGAACACTTCTCTGGAGACACTCCGTGGCCACCTAGAAAGGACCTCTGGTTGCTGACACATGGGTATCCCCCCCAGTAACAAAGCCATTTACAGCCCATCAACCAGCAGTGAGCCCTCTCGATCCCTGTCACATGCTACTCCCACACAGCATGGGCACTTTCACTGCCTTACCCTGAAACAGGACCAGACATCCAAGAGCATTCAATACTTGAAGAAAATTTCCAATGTCAAAGAGCCAAATAAATAAATAAATAAATGAACCTGGAAAAAGCAAAATCAATAAATATGAAAAGAGAATGTCAAAACAAAGAAAATGTGTCTAGTATCATCAGAAAGATCAAAAACTTTATATGTATAATAAGAACAATGCTGGGCCGGCGCCGCAGCTCACTAGGCTAATCCTCCGCCTAGCGGCGCCGGCACACCGGGTTCTAGTCCCAGTTGCCCCTCTTCGAGGCCAGCCCTCTGCTGTGGCCCGGGAGTGCAGTGGAGGATGGCCCAGGTGCTTGGGCCCTGCACCCCATGGGAGACCAGGAAAAGCACCTGGCTCCTGGCTCCTGCCATCGGATCAGCGCGGTGCGCCGGCCGCAGCACGCCAGCCGCGGCGGCCATTGGAGGGTGAACCAACGGCAAAAGGAAGACCTTTCTCTCTGTCTCTCTCTCTCACTGTCCACTCTGCCTGTCAAAAAAAAAAAAAAGAACAATGCTATGAAAAAGCAAAAAAAACAGTAAGAAACAGCACTGGAAATTTTAAAAATAACTCAACCAAAAGTAAAAATCCAGTTGAAAATTAGATAAACTGAAAAACACCTCTCAGAAGTGGGACAAAAACATACATAGACGATAGAGTAAAAAATAGACCATCGATCTATAAGGTGCAGAAGCCAACTCATGGAGTTCCAGGAGGGAAGAGAACAGAGGAGAGGAACTGTCAAAGAAGTGATCGTTACAAGTCTCCATGGATCGAAGCACAGACATCTCCCTCCTTGCTGCGCCCACAGAGTTCCCACCACTGCGCAAAGAAATCCATACTGAGGCATAAATGTCACAAAGTTTCAGACAAGACAGAAAGGAAGGGCCCTAAACTCTTTGAAAAGGAAGAATGGCCCAGACCTCCCCACAGCAGCACTGCCAATGGCAAACACAGTTTAAAAGTCCTTTTAGTAGTTCTTGGCCCTTAGAACAATGTAACATACTCTTTGATAGAAATAAAGCAACATTTTGTTTTAATTTTTAAGTAAAAAATCTTGACTATCTGGGCTGGCATTGTGGCATAGTGGGTAAAGCCACCTTTTCCAATGTTGGCATCCCTTATGGGCGCCAGTTCAAGACCTGCTCCGCCTCCAGTCCAGCTCCCTGCTCACACACCTGGGAAAGAAGCAGAAGATGGCCCAAGTGCTTGCGTCTCTGCACCTTCGTGGGAGACCTGGAAGAAGTCCTGACTCCTGGCTGCGGCCTGGCTCACTCCAAGCCGTGCGTCCACTTAGGGAGTGAACCAGCAGATGGAAGCCTCTTCCTCTGTATAACTCTGACTGCCAAATAGGTAAATAAGTATCTTTTTTCAAGATTTACTTATTTATTTGGAAGACAGAGTTACAGAGAGGCAGAGGCAGAGAGAGTGAGAGTGAGCACAGGCAAGTGTTTCCATCTGCTGGTTCACTCCCCAAATGATAGCAAGAGCAGGAGCCGGGAGCTTCTTCTGGGTCCCCCATGTGGGTGCAGGGGCCCAAGCAGCTGGGCCATCCTCCACTGTTTCCCAGGCCACAGCAGAGAGCTGGATGGGAAGTGGAGCAGCCAGGTCTCGAACTGGCATCCATATGGGATGCCGGCACTGCAGGTGGCAGCTTTACCCACTACCACCGCGCTGGCCACATAAATAAATCTTAATTTAAAAAAAAAAAAAAAAAAAAAAAAAAAAAAGCTCTGAACTCTAGTTCAAAATTTTTAAAACATCATGACTATCTAACGTGCTCAGTACAAGATACTCAGGGAAATTTAAAGGCATCATACTTAGATTAAAAGGTGATCTAGGGGCTGGTGCTGTGGCATAGCAGATAAAGCCACCGCTTGCAGTGCCAGCATCCATATGGGCGACGGTTCATGTCCCAACTGCTCCACTTCCAAACCAGCTCTCTGTTATGGCCTGGGAAAGCAGTGGAAGATGGCCCAAGTCCTTGGGCCCCTGCTCCCACATGGGTGACCAGAAGAAGCTCCTGGCTTCAGATCAGTGCAGCTCCAAGCCATTGCAGCCATCTGGGGAGTGAACCAGTGGATGGAAGATCTCTCTCTCTCTCTACCTCTGCATCTCTGTAACTGCCTTTCAAGCAAATAAATAAATCTTTAAAGAAAAGAAAGATGACCTATTTTTCACCCTAACTCTCATCCAACAGCCAATAATGTGCAAGAAGTAGACTGATACCCTCCACAGTTCATGTACATACAGTGCATGTCAACTCAACTGAATGTTTCTATAAAGGAAGATAGGAAAATTAGATAGCATCTTTACTAAGGTGTTCCAGTAATACCCAGTGTATGAGAACGAGCAAGACAGAGGTATGAGAGACTCCAGGAAGAGGTGGACAAACCCAGGATTACACAAAGTGTGATTTCCTGGGGAAGCTTAAGGACAGAAGTGAGTCACAGGTAACCATGAAACACACGGACCTCCGCACCACGCAGCATGGCTCATGGCTACTCGGAATGAACCCTCACTGTCTCAGGAGATATGAACATTCATGAGAGACATTCAAAGTGCCAAGTAAGAGGGCAGGGTACCTTAAGGACTTTATTACCTCATAGGTTTTGGGATGGCCTGCAGGGTGACCTCAGGGGTAAGACGGCTGTGCTCATCAAGCTGAATGCCTACATACAGAACATGTAATTGCTGAGAATTCACCAATGTTTTAGCCCGGCTGCTCCACTTCTGATCCAGCTCCCTACAAACGCGCCTGGGAAAGCAGCGGAGGATGGCCCAAGTGCTGCACCCATGTGGGAGACCAGGAAGAAGCTTCTGGCTCCTGGCTTTGGCCTCGACCAGCCCCAGCCATTGCAGCCACTTGGGGAGTGAACTAGCGGATGGAAGATCTTTCCATCTCTACTTCTAACTCTGCCTTTCAAATAAATCAACCTTTAAAAAAATAGAGAGAAACCCTGAAAATCAGATAAATCAAGAAACAGAACTTAATATACATGTATATATAAAGCTTATCTTCTCAGAGTTTTAAGAAGTTATACTTTCTATGAAACAAACACAAGCTGAAAACTAAAACAAAGCAACAAGCACAGTCCAGTGGTTATACCAGGTGTAGTGACACTGAGGTATGGTTACGTAGGAAAAAAATTCAGAAGGGGTTGGCACGGTGGTATGGCAGGTAAAGCTGCCGCCTGCACTGCTGGCATCCCATGTGGGCGCTGGTTTGAGTCCCGGCTGTTCCACTTCAAATCCAGCTCTCTGCTATGGCCTGGGAAAGCAATAGAGGACGGCCCAAATGCTTGGGCCCCTGTACACACAATAAAGAACTGGAAGAAGCTCCTGGCTCCTGGCTTCAAATCAGCACAGCTCTGGCCATTGCAGCCACATGGGGAGTGAACCAGTGGATGAAAGACCTCTCTCTCTCTCTCTCTCTCTGCCTAACAAATAAATAAATAAATGTTTTTTTTTTTTAAAAAAAAAGGTTGTGCAAAAAGAAATTCAGGAATTGTGTTACACAGTAGAGTGACTATGGATAATGCACCATATGATACGATTATACTATAACATACCCTATATTGTACACATTTGGCACAGAGGTTCAGATGCTGCTCCGGATACCGACATCCTGTATCAGAATGCCTGGGTTTGAGTTCCAGTTCCGTTTCTGCTTCTAGCTTCCCGCTATAGCATGAAGCCTGTGAGGCAGTAGGTGATGGGCGAAGAACTTGGGTACCTGCCATCCATGTGGCAGATCTGGATAAATTTCCAGGCTCCTAGTTTTAGCCTGGCCAGGCCCAGCTGTTGTGAGCATTTAGTGAATCAGCAGATGGAAGATCTATCTTTCAAATGAATGAATAAAATTAAAATGATAAGCTAGAAGGAATTTTGAATGTGTTCACCATAAAGGAATTAAGGGGCCAGCGCCGCGGCTCACTAGGCTAATCCTCTGCCTTGCGGCGCCAGCACACCGGGTTCTAGTCCCAGTCGGGGCGCCGGATTCTGTCCCGGTTGCCCCTCTTCCAGGCCAGCTCTCTGTTGCGGCCCGGGAAGGCAGTGGAGGATGGCCCAGGTGCTTGGGCCCTGCACCCCATGGGAGACCAGGAGAATCACCTGGCTCCTGCCATCGGATCAGCGTGGTGCGCTGACCTCAGCGCGCCAGCCGCGGCGGCCATTGGAGGGTGAACCAACGGCAAAGGAAGACCTTTCTCTGTCTCTCTCTCTCTCACTGTCCACTCTGCCTGTCAAAAAAAAAAAAAAAGGAGGAATTAAGGTTTAAGTATCTACATTTACCGTGATTTTTAAACACTACACAATGTATATGTGTACCAAACCTCACATGGTGCATCATACATATGATGGGATTTCAAAAAATTTAGGAAAAGTGTGATTGGAGAAATGGGGCAGAGGTTCAGCTCAGTGTTTAAGATGCTGCTTGGGACACCCACATGTTGCATCAGAGTGCCCAGTCAAGTCCTGGCTCCCGTTTCTGATTCGTTTCCTGTTACTGTGCACCTGTGAGCAATGGTGGCTCCTAACTTCAGCCTGCTCCCCCCTTGTCTACTATAGGTATTTGAGGAGTGAACCAACAGATAGAATTCACTCACTCTCTGCCTTTCAAATGGAAAGTGAAAATATTTTTCTTTTTTTCTTTTTTTTTTTTTGACAGGCAGAGTGGACAGTGAGAGAGAGAGACAGAGAGAAAGGTCTTCCTTTTCCATTGGTTCACCCCCCAGTGGCCACTGCGGCCAGCGTGCTGCGGCCGGCACATTGCACTGATCTGAAGCCAGGAGCTGGTGTGCCAGCGAAGGATTAGCCTATTGAGCCGTGGCGCCGGCAAAAATATTTTTCTTAAAAGGTAAAAATAAAAAATGTAAACTTCAGGGGCGCCGGTTCTGTCCAGGTTGCTCCTCTTCCAGTCCAGCATTCTGCTGTGGCCCAAGAGGGCAGTGGAGGATGGCCCAAGTCCTTGGGCCCTGCACCTGCAAGGGAGACCAGGAGGAAGCATCTGGCTCCTGGCTTCGGATCGGCGCAGCGCCAGCCATAGCAGCATTTGGGGGGTGAACCAACGGAAGGAAGACCTTTCTCTCTGTCTCTCTCTCACTGTCTAACTCTGCCAGTCAAAAAAAAAAAAAAAGTAAACTTCAGTTCTCAACATAAGCTCCATCAAGCTCAAGATACTTCTGTAAGCAATGATGGCAGCAAGGACCCTCCACGTAACTGGGGGTCCTGGAAATGTAACCACATCCATGCAGTCTGTTCCATACTATTAACTGGAGACAAATGGGTGTCACTTGGAGATTTTCTTTTAAAATTAGGGAACAAAATAAAGTCAAAAGGAACTGACCAGGACTTTATGGTGGATGGCTAATTATTTCCCATAAAAGCTTTCCCAAATTTGCCCTTATTTGATGAGAAATGTGAACCTTCTACTGAAGCTTTCTTTTGCTAAAACTTTAACTAATGTTCTCAGAACACTCCCCTAATATGCTAATGCTATCACTCTTTGGTCCTTCAGAAAGTCCGCACACAAAATGCCTTAAGCAATAACAAAACTCTGCCGCCAGACCTTGGCTCTTGACCAGTCTGGTTCTGCTTAGACTACAACACCTCCGCCCTGAGCAGCTCTTGCTTTGACTGCGCTGTCTTGCTGTCGTCTGGGTGGGATGGTAAAGCCACATCTCACCTGCCACAATCATCTAAAGAAATGCTCTGCTCCTGGCCCCCATCAAGCAGCAAGTCTGCTCAACTTTAACTTTCCAGTCGGAACTGTGAAAGCTGAACCAATTGAGATGCCATGGTACAGGCTACTACTTCTGCTATTCATCATTAGTGCTCTTCACTTACAGCATGATTAATTTTTTCCTCAAACTGAGGCTGCAGGCTTCATCTTCAGCATCGTCTGTCCCTTCTCAGAGTGAGCCATCCATCTGTAACTGCTGATTTATTTGGGGAGCTGTCCCCACAAAGTTCTGATGAAGCATTAACGACTGCACCATGCTTGTAGCCAAGCAGGATTCACGCAGCCCTGATAGGGACCCTGCAAGCTGAGGTCTCATCCTCTGAGTGCCTCAAACCTGATCCTCCTCCGACACGGCAACACATTAATACAAGTCATTTTGGTGCAAAGATTTTGAAATTCACATGGAAAATTCCCATTTTCCAATAACTTTTTGAAGACCCCTTCCTATTTAATTGTAGAATTCTTCTGTGTCAGGGTTTTTGTTTTGTTTTAGATTTCCTTATTTGAAAGGCAGAGTGACAGAGAGCAAGGGAGAGAATGACAGATTTTCTATATGCTGGTTCACCCCCAAATGGCCACAATGGCCAGAACAGGCCCAGCCCGAAGCCTGGAACTACATGTGGGTCTCCCACATGGGTGGCAGGGGCCCAAGGACTTGGGCACTCTTCCACTGCTTTCCCAGGCAGGCACATTAGCAGGGCGCTGGATCAGAACTAGCATTCCAGTATGGAATGCTAGTGTTGCAAGCAGCAGGTTAACCTGCTGTGCCACCAAACCAGCCCCTAAAACAGTCTTTAATTAAAAAAGAAACAAGGAGGCAGCGCTGTGGCACAGCAGGTTAAGCTGCACCTGCAGGGCCAGCACCCCACACGGGCGCCAGGTTGCATCCCGGCTGCTCCACTTCCCATCCAGCTCCCTGCTGATGCCCCTGGGAAAGCACGGGGCATGGAACCAGAAGAGAACTGAGTTTCCATCAGTAGTTGAACACGGTCAATTTACTTTCAGTTCTGGATAAATGCACACTTTACCCCAGAGAACTGTTTTACAAGTGGTTCACAAGAGTGATTTTACTGGATTCAGAGGCACCATCTCGCAGCAGCTTTCAGCTGCACCACCTGCCGGTCACCAGCTTTTACTACTGCTAGTTCTCACAGCAACGTCTTTGTTCACACAGAACTATTTTCATAGAGAAACTAAACACCACAAATGAAAAGTAGCATACTCAATATCCCACTAGCACTTATGTCCTTTTTTTTTTTTTTTGACAGGCAGTGTTAGAGAGAGAGACAAAGAGAAAGGTCTTCCTTCCATTGGTTCACTCCCCAAATGGCCACTCTGGCCGGCACTGTGCCAATCCGATGGCAGGAGCCAGGTGCTTCTCCTGGTCTCCCATGGGGTGCAGGGCCCAAGCACCTGGGCCATCCTCCACTGCACTCCCTGGCCACAGCAGAGAGCTGGCCTGGAAGAGGAGCAACCGGGACAGAATCCGGCGCCCCGACCAGGACTAGAACCCGGTGTGCCGGCGCCGCAAGGCGGAGGATTAGCCTAGTGAGCCGCGGCGCCGGCCCGGCTAGCTTTTAGCCAACCACAACACTGAAAGGAAACACCCCGCGCAGCCAGGTCTACAATGCACCGTGATCTCAGGACAACTCCGAGAGCCCGGGTCACCACTCACGTAAGGAGGCTGCGCGTTGCCAACCTCGGGGCTCGCGTTCGCCGCCATGCCCGCGTGCCCGCGTGCCCGCTTGCTCCCACTTCTAAGTCCCAGCGCTGCGCAGTGAGGACGGACGCCGGCGACGGCCGGGAAGTCAGCCGCCAGCCACCGCTACACCGAGCGGGCAGACCAGCTGGCAGGGCCCCGTCCTCTGCAGAGCCACCTGCACGCACGGTCTCGGCACTGGCCGGGGCAGCAGTCGAGGCTGCTGATTATGATGATTACTTCGGGAACCGGAGGCAGAGGCGAGAGAGACCCACAGGCCGAGGTGAGCCGCAGAAAGGTCGGCAGGGGCCGAGCCCCGCGCACACACCCCTGCGCCTGGAAAGCGCGCCCGCGGCCACGCCGGGGCAGGGGCAGGGGCAGGGGCAGGGGCAGGGGCAGGGCGCGCACAGGCCCCGGGCCGCCCGCCCAGCGCCGGACTCGTGACGGCCGCGGGCGCGCCGGGCAGGCCGGGCAGGCCGGGCAGGCCGGGCACGGTGCCACCGCTCCCGCCGGCGCCCGGGCCGCCGAGGGGCTTCCTCGGGCCTCCCGCCCGCCCTCACCCCGCAGGGCTGCGTCCTGGGACGACTGCGACGAGTCCCACAGGGGTCAGGACGCCGGGGACAGAGGTCAGAGGTCACGAGGGCTCCGGCCACGATCTGCCCACCCACTCGGGGACGGAGTCTGGGGGCTGGGGGCAGCCCGGGTCAGGGGTCACGGGGCACCTCCTCAGGCCGGGGTTAGAGGTCAGAGGTCTCGGAGCGGCGCCCCGGGCCGGCGTCAGGGGCGTCGCGAAGCGGGGACGAGAGCGGCGGCCTTGTACCTGAGCAGGAGCCAGCGCCTGCTGCAGCTGCTGTTGCTCCTCGCTGATCTTTTGCTTCAGTTTCTTGAACATGGCGCAGCCCGGGGTCCTGAGTGTGCAGACGAGACCTGAGGGGACAGCAGCCCGCGGCGTCCCGGCGGCGGCGGCGGCGGCGGCGGCTTCTCCCTACTCCAGCGACCGCGGGGGCCGGGCCTGGCCGCCGCCTCCTCGAGCTCGCGGGCGGGTCGGGGCGCTCGTCCCGCGGGTGTCGGCGTCGCCGCCGCCGCGTCTCCTTCTTCCGGGTGCCACTGGCTGGCCTCGGCCCCCCATCCAGCCCCGGCGGCGGCGGCGACAACGGCAGCAGGTGAACGGTGTGCCCAGAGCGCCTGCGCGGCCGACGTGGAGCTCGCCGGGGAAGCCCTACGGAGGGCTGCAGGGGACAAGGCAGATGGCGGCGCCCGCGCATGCGTGCTGGGGCCGGGCCGCGGGGGAGCCGGAGACCTGCCCGCGAGTGCGCGTGTCCAGGGAGGGCGCGGGGCACGCGGGTCCCCGGCGGGACCCTCCTGCCTTCCCCGGGCCCGGGCCCGGATGGCTGCCGCCGCAGTCGTTTGGATCCCCGCCTCCATCCGTCGCCTCACTGAAATCGTGTGTTTTCGGATGCGTTCCCGAACCCGTTCCCCCTGTTCTAAGGGCCGGGCCCCTGGGGCTGTGGAAAGAACGCGCAGAGCCTCTTTGTGGGTCGTGAGCGTGACGAGTGGGCTTGCACACGTGGGCGCGGGCTGTGCCTCCCTCGGACCGGGCTAGGTCGCCGTCCGCACGCGACTTAGGATTTGGAGAAAAGCAAGACGAGACGGGGTGCTGTGAGGGGTGCTGACTGCCGGGGCGCAGAGGTAGCCCTGACGGCGGCAGCCCCCGGAGACGGCAGTGTCTGTGTGCGCCACGCGTGCACGCCCTGGGTCTGGACCGCTTCCACGTCCGCCGCCTGCGGTGCACCTCTGCACGCACGCGGGCTGCGCCTTCTAGCAAGTGTCCTGAGGGCAGGAAGCGGAGCGAACAGCTCTCTTCGGTCACGGCCTGCGTCCTCGGCGCATCCGCGCCGGAACAGGGCCTGCAGGGCCGGCGCACGCTTGGCCCAAGGCTGTCAGCGCCCAGCCAACGCCCGCGTGGTCAGCGGTCAGCGTCAGGCGTGCTTAGCTCCCAGAGGTGAAGCTCCCTCCACAGGCCTGAAGGCTGCTGCCAGCGCCAGTGCCCCATACGCAGCCTCACTTCCACGGTCACCCTGAACATCAGACGCAGTTTTATGTTTATCCGCGTGTGTAGACACACGCGCGCACAGACCCCATCAACACAGACTTTAGTTAGTAATAAGTGGATGCGAGAGTTGAGTTACCACGTAGACGAAGATCTGGAGTCGGGGGCAGAGGAGGGCAGTTGTTTGGCCCACGTTGAATGCGGGGGTCAGTGCTGACGTGGCTCCTTCCTGCTGGTGGAGATCCCGGGAGGCAGCAGCGATGTCTCAAGCAGTTGGGTTCCTGTCTCGTGTCAGGGACCTGGGGTCAGCCCCAGCCCCCAGCTTTGGCCTTCACGCAGTCCTGGGCATTGCTGGCATTTGGGGAGTGAACCAGCAGATAGGAGCTCTGTCAGTCTCTTCCTGTCAAGTAAATACAAATGTTAAAGGGGGGCTGGTGTTTGGCACAGTGGTTAAGTTGCTTCTTAGGGTGCCTGCATCCCATTTTGGTTTGCCTGGGTTCAAGTCTTCCTTCTGATTCCAACTCCAGCTTCCTGCTCATGCAAACCCTGAAACGTAGCAGGTGATGGCTCAAGTACCTGGGTCCCTGCCACCCGTGTGAGCTCCAGGCTCCTGCCTTCAGCCTGGCCTAGCCCTGGCTGTGGGATCTGGGAAGTGAACCAGCAGATGAAAGATTTCTCTTTCTTTGTCCTTCTCTCTGTTTCTCTACCTTTCAAATAAAATTTAAAAAGAAAAGTGGTGTTTTTTTTTTAAATCAGAAGAGGTTCAATTATGTGAGATAAGAGAGAGCCTTGGTAGATTGCAAACATTAAGAGTACCTTACAGGTTTATTTAAGAACAATGAGATATTAACTTGCAGAGAAATGAAGCAGACGGGGGCTGTGAGGAAGCCTCACGTTTCAGTGAAATCCTAAACGTGATGGAGGGCTTCACCCCTATCTGCTCTTCCCTGGAGCTCTCCCACGTCTTCAGCCACTCTGGGTGCTGCCAGCATGGGTGTAGATGCCCTCCCTAGGGCTCTGACATTACCCCACTTCCCAGAGTGCTGCAGTAACAGCCAGAGCACCCTGCCGTGCCTGTCTTCCATGATGGTGATCTGAACTCAACTCCCAGTGGCTGCCCATGGACTGGCATACCTTTCTGCAGAGCAGGACACTGCAAATGGGCTGGCACCCAGTATCACGGCCAAAGCTTCATTCGCCCTGAAACGTACCCACATATTTCAACACAAAGAAGCAGTCCTCGTAATTACAGGACAACCCTAATTATTGCTATTCTTCTGCCCCTTCCGATTATAGACACCACCTCCATGTTTCAGGAAGTTTTCAGAATAACACAGTCACTAGGACTATGCTTCAGAAAACAGCATTACCTATATTATCACGTTCCTTTCCAGGTATATCAACGGTTGGCATCTGCACAGTGCCTGAAGTCACTACTTGGGACACCCACATCCCATGTCAGAGTGGCAGGTTCAAGTCCCCACCACTCTGCTTCCGATCTGGCTTCCTGCTGATGCACAACCTGACAGGCAGAGGTGGTAACTCGGCACTTGTGTTCCTGCCGCTCTCCAGGGTAGACTTCCTGGCTCCTGGCTTCAGCCTGGCCCGGCCTGAGCTGTTATAAGCATTTGGGGAATGAACCAGCAGATGGAATATCTCTCCTCTCTCTCCCCCGTCTCTCTGCCTTTCAAATTAAAATGGAAAGGGGCCGGTGCCATGGCTCACTTGGTTAATCCTCTGCCTGCGGCGCCAGCATCCCATATGGGCACCAGTTCTAGTCTGAGTTGCTCCTCTTCCATTCCAGCTCTCTGCTGTGGCCCGGGAGTGCAGTGGAAGATGGCCCAGGTGCTTGGGCCCTGCACTCTCATGGGAGACCAAAGAGAAGCACCTGGCTCCTGGCTTCGGATCAGCTCAGCACTAGCCATAGCAGCCATTTGGGGAGTGAACCAACGGAAGGAAGACCTTGTCTCTCTCACTGTCTATAACTCTACCTCTCAAATAAATTTTTAAAAAATTAAAATGGAAAAAAAGACAGTTTTTAAGCAAAATTAAAAAAAAGTTGATGGAAAAAAAAGGCTGCTAGCCAAAATCACCATATGCAGATGAAACCTTGAATTCTGGTTTCCTCCTTTCTGACCACAAATGCTGTATCAGCCCTTTGCATCACCACAGATCGCACTTTCTTAGCCCTCATCAAGAATCTTCATACGTGCAAACCACAGAAGTGCAGCACCGTGTTCCGAGATTCTGATTTACAGGCCAGCTCTCTGCATTTCATTATCTGAATCTGTGACACCTTATGCTTCGTGGGATTCGTGTGAAGTTTCGATGAGATGATATACCTAACAGGTACAGCCCATAGTCGATGGTATTTGTGAATTCTAGGAATCTCAAGGGCTTCTGACTAGAAACACTCCCTGTGTACGTTGAGCGCTCTAGCCTGGTCCTCTCCCTGAGAGCCTGACTGGCGTCTCCTCTAGGCTCTCAGATCTGGGAAGGTAAGGACCGTGGCTGTTCTGTGACTCAGCCAGTGTTCGGGCAGGCCCTGCACTGCCTTTCTACAGAAGGAGTCTTAGCACATACACACCTGTCCGCTGGACAGCTTCCCCTGATGACCCATAGGCACCGCAATGCAGCATGTCCAAACCGAAATCCCCCACCACGGCACTCCACCGTCACGCCCCTCCTGGGTTTCCTCCTGCCCTCTTGCTTCTCTTAATAAGCCTAGTTTTCCATCTGTGTGTTTCTGCCTTAGCTTGTAGCATCTCCATCTACCTGGTTACCCAGGTAAAAAGTGTGCAAGGTGGGGCCCGCATTCTGGCGTAGCAGGTAAAGCTGCCACTGTGATACCAGCATCCCATATGGGTGCCAGTTTGTGTCCCAGCTGCTCCACTCCGACCTGGCTCCCTGCTAATGGCCTGGGAGAGCAGTGGAAGATGGCCCAAGTGGTTATGCCCCTGCACCCATGTCGGAGACGTTCCTGGCTCCTGGCTTCAGCTGGCCCGGGCCTGGCTGTTGCAGCTATCTCTGGAATGAACCAATCTCTCTGTCTCTCTGTGTGTGTGTATCTCCCTCTCTCTAAATAAAACTCTTAAAAGTTTGGAAGTCAGTCAAGGTACCCCACTCTCTTTCATCACCTGCGTCCAGAATCCCCAAGGCCTGTGTCTTACCCTGAAATACTCCTTCCCAGCTCTGGTAACTGGCTGCTGCCGCTGGCCTGCAGGATGGGTGTGGGCTCCCTCACAGCCTGGCTCCTGCTCACCCTCCCCCGTGTTCTCCCCACTCCGCACACTTCACAGCCCCAGAGATGTCAGATTGTCCCGTGCTCCCCTCGCGTGTCCTCATTCTGTGTACCTCCTTGCCTTTCCTGTTCCGAGTCCGCGGAACTCAGGTTACACGTAGGGGTTTTCACACTCTTGTGAGCACAGAAGAGTGTTCGTTGTCCTCCATGCCTCTGTATCTTGCCCCGTCCTGCAGCTTCCTTGTCGGTCCCAGGCAATGTCCCTCATGCTTCGTCTCTCTCTTCAGCATTCTCTAAGGACACGACCCCCAACCCCTCCCCCCGCCACACTGACCAGTGGACTTGACCACGCTCTCTGCTGGACCTCAGTCTTAACAACTGTTGATGTGGCACACGGAAGCTTTACCTTTCTATACAAAACCAGTATATATTCATTGTAAAAAAGCAAAAATATAATCTTTTATATTTTACATATAAATCTAAATTTTATTTAATTTTTATTTGAAAGAGAGAGACAGGATGGGGAGAGAGAGAGAGAGAAAAAGCAAATTCTTCCTCCCACTGATTGACTCCTCAAATGCTTGCAACAGCTAGGGCTGGGCCAGGTCAGGTTGGGAGCCAGGAACTCAATCTAGGATTCTCACTTGGGTATCAGGGACCCAAGTCCCTGAACCGTCACCTGCTGCCTCCCAGGGTGCACATTAGCAAGAAGTTGGAATCAGAAGCAGAGCTGGGGCCCGTGCTGTGGTGCAGCGGGTTAAGCCGCCATCTGCAGCGTCGGAATCCCATATGGGCTCTAGTTTGAGTCCCAGTTGCTCCACTTCTGATCCAGTTCTCTGCTAATGCACCAGGGAAAACAGTGGAAGATGGCCCAAGTGCTTGGGCCCCTGCACCCACATGGGAGACCCAGATGAAGCTCTGGCTCCTGCCTTCGGACTGGCCCAGCTCCAGCTGTTGCAGCCATTTGGAGAATGAACCAGTAAATGGAAGATCTCTGGAAGATAGCGCTCTCTCTCTCTCTCTCTCTCTCTGTCTCTCAATCTCTCTGTGCAACTGTGCCTTTCAAATAAATAAAATAAATCTCTTTTTTTAAAACATTTTAAAATTTATTTGACAGAGTTACAGACAGTGAGAGGGAGAGACAGAGAAAAGTCTCCCTTCCACTGGGCCAATCCGAAGCCAAAAGCCAGGAGCTTCTTCCAGGTCTCCCACAAGGTGCAGGGGCCCACGCTCTTGGGCCACCTTTTACTGCTTTCCCAGGCCACAGCAGAGAGCTGGATTGGAAGAGGAGAAGCCTGGACTAGAGCGGGCACCCATGGGGGATGCCAGCACTGCAGACAGAGGATTAACCTACTTCACCACAGCGCTGGCCCCGTAAAATAAATCTTTAAAAAAAAAGAAGAACTAGGAATTGATCCCAGGCATCCCAAGCAGCATCTTAACAACTACATCAAATGCCCACTCCCCAAAATATAATCCTCTCCCCTAAATAACCTCTATTGATAATTTAGGTTTTATTCTATTTTTCCATTTTAATAAAGACCTATAGATATGTAAATTTAATCGTCTGTATAGAATTATATTTGTAGTTTTGTTTTATAGAATATGGGTCATGCATATTTAATTTCTTGCCTTTTTCAATAAATATGCCATGAATATAATTTCTAATTAATACATGTACTTCAATCTCTTTAATGGTTATTTTGTATTTTATAGTATGAATTATAACTGAGGGTTTCCATATCGATGACCATTTATTTCCTCTCTAGGTTTTGGTGGTAATGTGTCTGGGGAAAGCAGCAGAAGGCGGCCCAAGTACTTGGACCCTGCACCCATAAGTGAGACCAGATGGACATCCTGGCTTCTGACTTCGGCCTGGCCCAGCAGGGACCACTGAGGCCATTTAAGGAATGAACCAATGGTTGAAAGATCTCTTTATCTCTGTCTCCACCTCTTTCTTTCACTTTCAAATAAAATAAAGCTGATTTTTTGTTTTTAAAGATGTACTTATTTATTTGAAAGGCAGAGTTACAGAGACGCAGAGGCAGAGAGAGAGAAATCATCTATCCGCTGGTTCACTCCCAGATGGCTGCAATGGCCGGAGCTGCACCGATCCGAAGCCAGGAGCCAGGAGCTTCTTCTGGGTCTCCCACATGGGTGCAGGGGCCCAAGGACTTGGGCCATCTTCTACTGCCTTCCCAGGCCACAGCAGAGAGCTGGATTGGAAGTGGAGCAGAGAGGATCGAACCGGTGCCCATATGGGACGCTGGCTGGCGCCGCAGGCAGAGGCTTAGCCCACTAAGCCACAGCACCAGCCCCATAAATATGTTTTAAAAAGTAACAGTTTAGAACTGTTCACCCACAACCTCCTGAGCTTCCATGTGGGGGGGGGGGGGCTCGAGGCTTCCCCCTGTGCCTGCGACGGGGCGTTTCTCAGAAGATGGGCTACATGCTGCTGGAGCTGGAGGTGTTGGAGGGCACCCTGCAGTGCCCGGAGCCCCACAGCTGTTCCCCATCAGCCGCGGGATCCCCAACATGCTGCTGAGCTTCGAGAAGCCTGAGACATGACTGTCGCCAGCCGCACCCCACTTCTGTCAAGACCGCGTGTGGCTTCGTCGACGTCCGTCTGGCGTAGATCCCAGCCCCTCACCCAGTGACACACTGCACACACGGTGTTCCTGCACTTGGTAGTGTGTGTGTGTATATATATATATATATATATATTCTCATCGAAGGTTCAAAACAAACAAACAAACAAACAAAAATTTAAAACTGTATGCTGGGGCCGATGCTGTGGCACAGTGGGTTAACGCCCTGGCCTGAAGTGCTGGCATCCCATATGGGCGCCAGTCGAGACCCGGCTGCTCCACTTCTGATCCAGCTCTCTGCTATGGCCTGGGAAGGCAGTGGAAGATGGCCCAAGTCCTTGGGTCCCTGCACCCACATGGGAGACCCAGAATAAGCTCCTTGCTCCTGGCTTCAGATTGGCTCAGCTCAGGCCATTTTGGCCATCTGAGGAGTGAACCAGCGGATGGAAGACCTCTCTCTCTCTCTCTCTCTCTCTCTCTCTCTCTCTCTCTTTCTCTGCCTCTTCTCTCTCTGTGTAACTGTAACTTTCAAATAAATAAATAAATCTTAAAAAAAAAACTATATGCTAAGTATAACTTTTCCAATAGTTGGAGGCAAAAATCCCGAAGTTAGATACTCATAGGCTGTAAACTGAACTGACCCCAGACCTTAATCTTGCCTTGTCTCTGGCCATAGGCACTCTTGTACCCAGCCGTGGGTGTCTAACTTCTCCAGTGCACACACGCACTGAGCTTTGGGACAGCCCCGCCCTTCCACGTGGGGGTCGGCCTGCCCTCTTCTCTAGCCGACAGTCCTGGGGACTCAGCATTTCTTAACTGAGCTCTTATCCTACTCTGAGCTGCTCAGGCTATGCGAGCACCACATGGCAAAGGGACCAAGCTCGCAGCGGTGGGTTCCACGTCGGAGTTCAACACTGCACACCTGTCCACCTGCATCCCTCCTGAGAACGGAATGTATGCCACTTTATTCTTCCCAGCATCCAGGAGACCTTACATAGCAACCAGAAAAAAGGTATATCCAGAACAACAAAAAAAGATGATGTCATGAACAACATCTCTTAATGCCGAAAGAAACTGCCAATGAAAATAGCCTCCCGAAATGAAGGTGAAATAAAAATGGGTCCAGAACAACAGAAGTTCAGAAAACCTGTTCCTGGCAAATTATAAAGGATGAAAAGAAGTGAAATGGATGGATATACAGATAGAAAAACAAGGGTTCTCTAAGTGATACGTGGGTGAACATGAAATACAATGTATCACCTTTCTTAATTTTTTGTAAAAGATTTTTAAAAATGTGTTTATTTGAGAGGTAGAGTTACAGACAGAGAGAGAGACAAAGAAAGGTCTTCCATCTGCTGATTCGCTTCCCAAATGGCCCCAACAGCCGGAGATGGGCCGAGTCGAAGCCTGGAGCCAAGAGCTTCTTCTGGATCCACCACGCAGGTGCAGGGGCCCAAGGACTTGGGCCATCTTCTACTGCTTTCCCAGGTCATAGCAGAGAGCTGGATAGGAAAAGGAGCAGCCGTGAAATGAACTGGTACCCAAATAGGATCCTAGCGCTGCAGGAAAAGGCTTGGCCCACAGCACTGGCCTCTTTAAATTTCTTTAAAACCCAACGGAACGTGTAAAGGAAAAAAAAAAGAAAGATGTTATATTGTAGACTTTACAACATACAAAGCAATAAAATCTATGACAACAATAGCACAAAGAACAAAAAATGGGTTCATAGAAGTACAATACAAAGAGATTCTTACGTGGGGCTGGTGCTGTGGCGTAGTGGGTAAAGCCACTGCCAGCAGTGCCAGCATCCCATATGGGCACTGATTCGAGTCCTGGCTGCTCCACTTCCCATCCAGCTCTCTGCTGTGTCCTGGAAAGCAGTGGAAGGTGGCCCAAGTCCTTGAACCCCTGCACTCACGTGGGAGACCCGGAAGAAGCTCCTGGCTCCTGGCTTCAGATTGCCCAGCTCCAGTCATTGCGGCCATTTGGGGAGTGAACCAGTGGATGGAAGACCTGGCTCTCTTCTTTCTGCCTTTGCCTCTCTGTAACTCTGCATTTCAACTAAATAAATAAATATTTTTTTAAAAAAAGATTCTTACATTGCATGTGAAGCAATATTATATGAATTCAAGTTAGACTGTGGTATGCCATGGGTGTACATTTTTATCAATGTGCATGCATAGAATAACCACTAAAGACTGAATACAATAAAATAAAAGATAAATCAGTTTTAAAGTCCCATCAAAGATATAAAATGCAATTCTCAAAAATATTCCAGTAATCAAAAAGAAGGCAGCAATGGAGAAAAAGAATAAAAGAATAGGACAAATAAAAAGCAAATAGCAAGCTTGTAGTCTCAAATCCAAACATATCAAAATTGCATTACATTTAAATTGACCGAACACTTCAATTGTAGAATTGATCATAATGAGGGGGAGCAAGCTCCAAGCATAAATTGTTTATCAGAGATGCAACTGAGAAATGCAAACACAGATAGCTTAGTAGTAAAAGCATAGGAAAGCATAGGCCATGCATCTCAAAGCAAGTTACTTGTGCCAGACTCTGAGTATGGCTTACAGGAGATTTGTTGGAACTCGGATTGGGGAGAGGAAAAGAGTGTAACAACTTGTGCAAGGTGACTTCCTTCACCCCAGCATGATGCAGACAGGCGTGAGCCAGCCCCAGCGGTAGCCAAGGCAATGAACGTGTCGGTCCTGAAGCCACATCCGAGCCACACACACACAAAATCAACTCTACTAGGCAAAGAGGAATCATGGGAAAGCTGCCATGACTGTATCAATGCCAAATAAAGTCAAAGATACAGGAGGACACGTCAAGATTGTAAAACGCCCACCCATCAAGAAAACAAAATGATCCTAGGTGTATCTCCCAACAGAGCTTCCAGATACATGAAGCCAAAACTCCCAGGAGAAACTTCAAACTCCCAGTTAGGACTGGAGGTGTTCACACATCCTTTCAGTACCTCATAGACAAGCAGAGAACAATGTCCCTAAGGAGAAGAGGATTTTGCTAAGCCAACTACACCCAGCAACTGCCCCATACACACTCTTCATGAGAACACAGAGAACCTTCACCAGGGTGGACCACAGGCTGGTTCATGATGTAGCTCTCTGGACATTTCATGTATCCTCTGGCCGCAAAGGAGTTAAATTAGAAGTTAACGATAAAAAATTCTAGAAAATCCCCAGATATTCAGAAACTAAATGTCTCGCTTCCCAATAACTCATGGGCCAAACAACAAGGTACCAGGAGAATTAGAAAAGAAAGAAAATGGAAGTAGAGCCCATCAAGAGTTGTGAATTGTAGCTAAAGCAGTGCTTAGAAGGAATATATAGCATTACATGTTTATATTGGAAAGAAAAAAATTGCAAATCAATCATCTAAGCTTGTACCTTAGGAAACCAGAAAAAGGGGGCTGGTGCTGTGGCTCAGCAGGTTAAAGCCACGGCCCGCAGTCTGCAGTGCCAGCATCCCAGAGAGAGAGAGAGAGAGAGAGAGAGAGATTTTGGTCATAGCAAGAAAGACCTGGAGACCAAGATACTTGTGTTACTAGACAGGTCTAAGTACTTCACCAGAACATTTCAGAATGTACGTTTTTAATATCTACTTTTGCAGGAAGGTACATAAATTACAGTTCTAAAACTGTTGGAAGCCTCCCGAGGAAGACAGGTCCACATGACAGTCTAAACTTAGGCTGTGACTCGTCTTGCAATGCAGCCAGCTATTCAGCGTGGTGTAACTTATCTTCAGAGATTTTTTTTAATCTTTGTTTTTAATTTAGTTGCCATTGTAGGCAAAAACTTAGTGAACTGAGGCATAGTGAGGGGCCACATTATTGCTGTTATCACTCTGTTTGGCAAACAGACACCAAGAAAACAAAGACAGACAGAAAGACTTGCCAGAGTCAGATGATCTCAGAGACAGAACGGGAAAGTGCCCAGGCCTCTGCCCTTTATCCTGATCTCCATGTCACATGCGTAATACGTCCTCTTGTTCTCTGACGCACGCTGGAAAAAAGTCGTTACGCCCTTCAGTATGACTTTAATGCAGCTTTATATTTGCTTCCATGATATGCCCAGGAGATGTTGACACAGCTGATGACTCAAAATTTTAATGGGAACTATGTCTTACGGGTGGAACCCAGCACTGGGCTGAGAAGTACAGCTTATTTCAGGAACGAGGTCCTTCGCTAGCATGAACTGGAGGTGAGAAGGTGTTCCTCACTCAGTCACTACTCCCTATCCGACTCCGAAAGAAAGAAACTCACTCTTGCCAACGTTTGGCTACCGCATCTGTGTTGTGGAGAGAAGCGAGGGGGTGGGGAGTCCACCTGTGTGGGAATACTGAGTCTGCTGTGTTCCAGCGCCACTGTTGCCATTTCTTCTCCGTGATGGGAGGGACTCACTTCACTTCTGCAGATTTCTGGGGCAGGCACGGTGGCACAGCGGGTAAAGCCGCCACCTGCAACGCCAGCATCCCGTTTGGAGTGCCTGGGTGCGGGTCTTGCCTGCACGTGCCAGTCCAGCTTCCTGCTAACGAACACCTGGGGGCAACAGAGGAGGCCTCAAGTGCTCGCACCCTGACTCCATGCGGGAGACCCTGATTGAGTCCAGCTCCTGGCTTTGGGCTGACCCAGCCCCAGCTGTTACGGGCATTTGGGGAGTGAACCAGTGGATAGATGATCTCTGAGTCTCTCAGTCTCTCTCTGTTTGCCTCCGTGCTTTTTTACATAAAATGAAAATAAATAAGTAATTTGAACATAGAATAAAATTTTACTGTACATAAATTTTAAAATAATAGTTTGGGGCAGTGTTGTGGCACAGCAGCTTTAGCCACTGCTCGTGACGCTGGCGTCCCATATCTGAACAGCACTGAATCTCAACTGCTCCGCTTCTGATCTGGTTTCCTGCTCACGCACCTGGGAAGGCAGCAGAGCACAGCTCAAGTGCTTGGGCCCTTGCCACCCCCGTGGGAGATCAGGATGTAGTTCCTGGCTCCTGGCTTTGGTCTGGCCCAGACCTGACTTTTGAGGCTATTTGGAGAGTGAATCAGTAAATGCAAGGTCTTTCTCTTTCTCTCTCCTCTCTCCTCTCTCTCTCTCTCTCTCTTTCTTCATTTTTTTTTTTTTTTTTTTTTTTTACAGGCAGAGTGGACAGTGAGAGAGAGAGACAGAGAGAAAGGTCTTCCTTTTTTTTTTTTTTTTTTTTTTTTTTTGACAGGCAGAGTGGACAGTGAGAGAGAGAGACAGAGAGAGAAAGGTCTTCCTTTGCCGTTGGTTCACCCTCCAATGGCTGCCGCTGCAGCCGGCGCACCGCGCTGATCCTGGCAGGAGCCAGGAGCCAGGTGCTTTTCCTGGTCTCCCATGGGGTGCAGGGCCCAAGCACCTGGGCCATCCTCCACTGCACTCCCTGGCCACAGCAGAGGGCTGGCCTGGAAGAGGGGCAACCGGGACAGAATCCGGTGCCCCAACCAGGACTAGAACCCGGTGTGCCGGCGCCGCTAGGCGGAGAATTAGCCTAGTGAGCCGTGGCGCCGGCCATAGGTATAAAATTTTAAAAGGAGGCAGCTCTTGTTCGAGTCCTGGTTGCTCCACTTCTAATGCACCTGGGAAAGCAGCAGCAGATGACTCAACACTTGGGCCCTTGGGCACACGTGGGAGACCCAGAAGAAGCTCTTGGCTTCAGCCTGACACAGCCCTGACTGTTGTGACCACTGGGGAGTGAAACAGCGATGGAAGATTCCTTCTCCCTCTCTCTCTCTCTCTCTCTCTCCCCCCCATCTCTATTTACCTCTATCCCTATTCCTGTCCCTGTCCCTCTCTCTCTCTCTCTCGCTCTCCCCCCATCTGTAACTCTGCCTTTCACATAAATAATTTTTTTTTAAAAAAGGAAGCAGCTCAATGCATATGGAAAGACCTCAAGATTTACTTTAAAAACAGCAATTTGGTATGGTTCAACATATGTGCACACTTCTATTTCTAAGTACCTGAATGAATTTGGCAGTTAGGAGATCAGTGGTAAGGAAACTTACTTTTTTTTCTTTATTTTTTAAAATTTACTTATTTGACAGGTAGAGTTATAGACAGTGAGAGAGACAGACAGAGAGAAAGGTCTTCTGTGATTCACCCCCACAAAATGGCTGCTACGGCCAGCGCACTGCGCCTATCCGAAGCCAAGAGCCAGGTGCTTCTTCCTGGTCTCCCACGTGGGCTAAGGGGCCCAAGTATTTGGGCCATCCTCCACTGCCTTCCCGGGCCACAGCAGAGAGCTGGACTGGAAGAGAAGCAGCCGGGACAGAATCTGGCGCCCATATGGGATGCCAGCACTGCAGGCAAAGGATTAACCAAATGAGCCATGGTGCCAGCCCCAGGAAACTCACTTTAAATCCCTTTCACCTTTTAGTTCTTACCACAAGCATGTATTAAATATTCAAAATTAATAATTATTTTTTAAAAAGGAGGCAATGGAGCAACATTGAAAAATTTTAAAAGACAATTATTTTCAACTTTGAGGTTTTTTGAGCCAAATAATCAATCAGACATTTGTCCATGAATGCTTAGGGAAAATATTAAGGATATAAAGAATGGTGGAATCAAAACAGAGAGCAAAACAATTCACTTTTTTTAAAAAATTATTTATTTATTTATTTGAGAGGTAAACTTACAGACAATGAGAGAGAGAGACAGAGAGAGGTCTTCCATCTGCTGGTTCACTCCCCAAATGGCCAAAATGGCCAGAGCTGAGCTGAGCTGATCTGAAGCCAGGAGCCAGGAGCTTCTTCCAGGTCTCCTACATGGGTTCAGGGGCCCAAGGACTTGAACCATCTTCTACTGCTTTCCCAGGCCATAGCAGAGAGCTGGATGGGAAGAGGAGTAGCCAGGACTAGAACCCGGTGCCTATATGGGATACCAGCACCACAGGTGGAAGATTAACCCACTGTGCTACAGTACCGGCCCCAACAATTCACTTTTAACTTTGTGTGCTTCTGTACATTTTGAATATTCATAGTGAGCAGATAATATGTTGACACAACCAACAGGAAGCTGAGCCCAAAGAGTAGGTGCTGTTCCACTCCTGCCTCAATGTCAGAGCAGGAAAGGAGGAAAACTGATTCACGCCATGCTGATAAATTGATGTCGGACTGCAGAATCTAGAATTTCTAATGTCTACATTTCCCGTGGGTGTGGTTTACACCGGATAAGATGAACAGCATTTCCCTCCAAGTGCCTGTTCCTCCCTCAGACACCACCACCCACTACCTAGTGGTTGCCTCCTAGCCTCCCAGGCCAGCCTTAACCTTGTATGGCTCAGCCTTCTCTTCCCAGTCCAGGGACTTTGCCTTCTCTGACATCCTTGTCCACCCCGACAACCTTGCCATCCCACATACATCACTGCACCCTGCCCCAGTCCAGGTCAGGTGTTTGTTACAAAGTTACAAGGAAGATTTTGCAAGTAGCAAACAGAAGACCCTCTGGTGATTAGGAGGAAGGGAGGGAATTGTGAATAATACATTTCTGCTGTCCCCAATAATTATTTTAAAAGATTTATTTCTTTATTTGAGAGGCAGAGTTGTAGGGAGAGGGAGAGAGAGAGAGATCCTCCATCTGCTGGTTCACTCCCCAAATGGCTGCAATGGCTGGAGCTGCACCAATCCAAAACCAGGAGCCAGGAGTTTCTTCCGGGTCTCCCACGTGGGTGCAGGGGCCCAGGGACTTGGGCCATCATCCGCTGTTTTCCTAGGCGCACTAATTTAGGATGCCCATGCCGCAGGCAGAGGCTTAACCCACCACGCCACAGCACTGGCCCCTGTCATTGATAACTTTTAAAGGTAGCCCTTAAAATTTAAGAAAGTTCAAACAGAAAAATAAAGACCTTTTCCCAACCATGTAAGTTGGTTTTCAATACATAACCAAAGGATTTCTATTTGACCCCGAGTTTCTGGATGTGAGGCTTCTTTAAGAACAGATAAAGAAAGTCACTGAGGCATCATTGAAAGAACAGGGTTTGACTTCTCAATTCCAGGAGAAAGGACACGCGCCCCGCATTTGGGAGGGTGTGAGGTGCTCACAGCTCCACCGCACAGACCTTCTGGGAGGAACAAGCCACGCGCCCTCCTTCCAGCACTGACAGCTGCCCTAGATGGTTCCGACAGGGCTCACCCTCTGCTCCACTGGGCAGATCGGCCAAAGCTCCACCCACCCCCCTCCAGGTCGAGCTGTCTCTGCGGCCGGTGAAAGAATTTCCTTCTCTAGCAGTGTTCTTATCCCCAGCCAATAACTTCACACACCAGCTGGGCAGCTCCCCACGGGACACACCCCGAGACTGGCGGTTCCAGATCCAACATCCGGAGAAACCGAGACACACCTTGAGGACACGTGTCTGCCTGGGGACCTTCCGCCTGCCCTGCACTCGTGGCCTCTGCACTGCCCGTCCTTCAGGCACGGCCTGGCTGGATCACGAGAGGCGGGAAGCTGGTGGGTCTTGATGCACATGCACACACACTCGTGTTCTCAAATACACTTCACTTCTCTCAGACAGCGAGGCTCACGTTCAGTACAGGGTCACACAAAGATCACCCTCCAAACTGCCATCTACAATGGTTCCAAGAGGGCACTGTGCGCAGTGCATTGACCTGCTACTGGCTCGAACCCCCTTTGAGGGAAAAAGACTGACACTCTTGTACCTTTTCCTGTTGTGTGTGAAAGAACTGCTTGTCTTCCCAGGGCCAAGGGACAGCTCAGCAGCAGGGGTGGACTGTGAAAATATTGACATTTCACAATGGCCTGCAACCTCCAACTGGCCCAACCCAGGACACGCTGGGGTAGTGGCCGAATGTTGCAGCCAACCTGCACCCAGGTGAGCAAGTTCCTCCTGTGGGACAGCTCCTCCCACCCTCCCCTCCGCAAGTAGTCAACAGCACCGACTGATGTGTGACTTGCTGACAACAAGCGAAGGAACAGTGCCTGTGTAGGGAGACGGGCTGTCCTCTGCAACCTGCCCTTCTCCCTCGTATAAAAATTCCCAGCACCCCTGGCGTGCAGGAGATGAGCTTCTGGAGGAAGCTCTGGGCAAGTGAAGCCAAAGGAGGTGCATAGACCTCCATGCCCTGCCTTTGCTGCCTCCTGCCTTTACTTCCCTAGGTGCCGTGACGTCAAGGTCAAGTGGAATCTGCCCCAACCCTCGTTGTCCAACACCTCCACATATCATCATCAGTCAAGGCCAAGTTAAGAAAACAGAGCCCTCACCAAGTCTGGGGAACTAGTTAAATAAGGGGTTGGGAAAATTACAAAGCAAAACAGGGGGTGATGCAGTGACCCAGAGGTTAGCAAGAGCTGGGGGGTGCTACCCCCCAGGATAAGGAGGAGGGGGCTACTGGCAGAGCACAGGACCAGGACCACAACCAGAAGGCTGGAGCTACCCTTTTCCTGCCACCCTCTGCCTTCTACCAGGGCATGCTGCTGGCAGCACCCCGTTGGCAAGGGAGCCCAGGAAATGGAGTTGTAGATTCAGCCCTTGTGAAGCTAATGGCAGAGCGGAGCGGAGAACAAACCAGCAAATGACTGGTGTTCGCTGAAAACGGCATCTCTGCAGCCACAGGGAGTCCCGGCTGCTCCACTTCCGATCCAGCTCTCTGCTGTGGCCTGGGAAAGCAGTAGAAGATGGCCCAAGTGCTTGGGCCCCTGCACCCACGTGGGAGACCCGGAAGAACTCCTGGCTCCCAGCTTCGGATCGGCACAGCTCCGGCCGTTGTGGCCATCTGGGGAGTGAACAGCAGATGGAAGACCTCTCTCTCTCCTTTGTGTCTCTGTAACTGTGCCTTTCAAACAAATAATCTTTAAAAAAAAAAAAAAAAGAAAAGAAAAGGAAACATGTACTTCCCTGACAATTAAATGGAGACAATGTGATCTTATCTGACTATAATTACTGCATAATGATACTGTGAAGGTAAACTTGAAAAATATGGCCAACAGGGGCTGGCGCTGGCAGCCTGCTGTGCCAGCACCTGATATTAGCTGTGGTTCGAGTCCCGGCTGCTCCACTTCTGCCCAGCTCTCTGCTGTGGCCTGGGAAAGCAGCAGAAGGTGGCCCAAGTGCTTGGGCCTCTGCACCCACGTGGGAGACCTGGGTGGAGTCCTGGGCTCCTGGCTTTGGCCTGGCTCACCCTGGCCAATGAGGGAAGTGAACCAGCAGATGGAGGATCTCCCTCTTTCTCTCTCTCTCTCTGTGCCTCTCCCTCACTCTGTAACTCTGCCTTTCACGTAATAATAAAAAGAATGTTTAAGAACTGTACAGTGTTGCACAGATAAGTTCCCGGGTGGAGAGCCGAGTAGGGAAAGGCATCTTTCATCCACAGTACAAGGGTCTTCAACAGCTCTGTGGGAAATGCATATTCTGAAAAACTACACAAGGACTTCAGAAAGCTTTTTGCACAAAAATAAATTTATATTTATATAAATTTATATTCTATGCAAATATTTTATATATTTTATATATATTTTAAGTTTATAGAAATAAAATAATACATAAATATAATATATAAATTTATATTTTATCTAAACATATTCTATAAATATAATATACAAATAGAAATATATAGATTTTTTCTCCATGCGTTTTCTGAGTCACCCTCCTAGGGCTCCCGTGAGGAAGTGGAGCAGAGGGCTCACCGGTGAATCACCTGGCTGGAATAACAGAGCTCTCAAGTCTTGCAGGCTCGGAAAGTGTTTCTTTAACACACTGAGCATGCAGAGCAGCCTCTCCAGATGAGACGTGAGCCACGATTTGTTCCTTTCAAGGAAGGCGGCTATATCTGTCACATGAACCACTGTAACCTTATTCGTCCATCCAAGGGTGTCGTTTGAGTGTCTATTATATGCTGGGCCGTGAAACGGGTGTAAGATCAGGCAGTGCTAGAGTCCTCCAGGGACGGGGCACACATCCCTTTCTGCTGGCATTGCTAAGCTGCCAGCCTGGGATTCCTGGGCTGGTGGGGGAATTAAGGTGCCTGTGTCCAGAAACAAAGTGAGGCACACGCCGAGAAAGGTGGAGGCAACTTGTGTTGTGCACTGCACGCAGAGAGATCGTGTTGGCCGTGAGCACGGTTGGGGGGCAGTCCCTGGGTTCTCGAGGCTCGGACTCTCTCCCCACCCTCTAAATGAGCCCACGATCCTCCCCAGTTACCTAACGCGGCGAGTCCTTCCTGCTCCAGCTGGTTTTAGTCGGGTGTCTGTCACTTGTAACCGGCAGTCTAGACCTGAATTCCTGGCCTGGGACAAATGTGAAGTTACTTAGAAAGCTGGTGAGTATGATTCGTGGACCTGGACAGAGAAGACAAAAGAGGCAAGCTAGGCCAGAAGATTTTTAAGGCTAATTGTTTGCAGAATCTGAGAAAAGGGACGCAAGAGCGGCATTTTCCCCGTCCATGACGAACAAGGTTGGAAGTTCTGTGTACCAGGCTTTCAAATGCCCAACTGCAGACTCCACCAAGACCAGTCTGGTGCCTCGGCTTCCAGCCGCAGCGGGGCTGACCGCGTCCTGGTGCCCAGGCCTCTCCCAGCTGCACACAGGCGGCCTTGACTGGTCCAGCCCGCACCTGCATGGGTGGGCCCCTCGATCCCGCTGGGTGACCCAGTGCTCACCATGGAGCTCGAGTCTCACCCACAGGATGATCTCTCAGGCCTCCCGTGTCCCACTAGCCGCACTCTGCCGAAGGGCTAGTCCCGACTTACTCTGCTGGTGCACTGCCTGCTCCCTTACGGACTATGGATTTGCTCTTTCTCTCATGCCCCTGGCCAGCATCCAGCATCCTGTGGCCCATAGCCCTGAATTTTGCTCATTCAGAATTCCTATTTTCCTGCCGTGCTTATTATAGCAGTTTCATGAGGCTCCATGAATGACCTCATAGTCTTTCAAGTTCTGAACAAGAGACAGACTGATAGAGAACATAGTACCAATTTTACTGATCTGCAAACATTTTTATTCATTTATTTTCATTTTATTTGAAAGGCAGAGAGAGAAACAGGGAGATGGACACACATCTATCTTCCATCTGCTGGTTCGCTGACGAAATATTGACAGTAACAAGGGGTGGGCTGTTCCAGGTTGAAAACAGGAGCCTAGAACTCCATCCAGGTCTCCCATGTGGGTGACAGGGACCCAAGTACGTGGGCCATCATCCATTACCTTTCCAGGGTGTGCATTTTCATTATCAGGAAGATGGATCAGAAACAGAGAGGCCAGGATTCAAACCCAGGCACTCCAGCCTGGGATGCAGGAGTCCCAGACAGAACTTAACTGCTGGGGCTGGCACTGTGGTACACTGGGTAAAGCTGCTGCCTGAAGTGCTGGCATCCCATATGGACACCAGTTCAAATCCTGGCTTCTCCACTTCTGATCCAGCTCCCCAGTAATGTACCTGGGCAAGCAGTAGAAGAAGCTCCTGGCTCCTGGCTTCGGATCAGCCCAGCTCTGGCCATTTTGGCTATTTGGGGAGCGAACCAGTGGCTGGAAGAGCCCTCTCTTTCTCTCTCTATCTCTGTCTCTCTCTGTGTCTCTGTCTCTATTTCTCTCTAACTCTGTCTTTCAAATAAATAAAGTAAATCTTTAAAAAAAATAAAATGAGCTTAACCGCTGCACCAAACATCTACCCTTCAACTTTATAACTCGTTAGCAGTGATATGGGAGTAAGCGGCCTGTTGGACGGCTCACACACTTGCTAATAATCCTCACTCTGGAATTCAACTAGCCATTCAGCAGATATGGAGCCATGGCACGCTGCCCAGGTGCTGTGCCCTGGTGATGGTCCAAAGGCTTGGGCTGGGAGGAGGCTGCCAGCACCATGTCCACATCATCCAGTCCCCAGGGACAACTGTTGCCCGTGAACTTAGCTGGGTACCCCCAGAAGCACGTACTGAGACGATGACTCAAGTGCCAGTTGTTCATTTGGGAGACAAAGACACCAGTAGGAGGGGCAGCAAGACAGTACAGGAAAGGCAGCCAAATAAAAGAGGCATAAGTGTCACCCAGCCAGTTACCATGGGGACAACTAGAGTTCAATCCTGATGGGGAACCCTGGGAGCCAGCGAAGGGTCACACCCAGGGATCCCACCCAAGACACCAACCTCTGATGAAGGATACCAGGTGGGGGGAGGGGGAAAGGACAATAACTCTTGCATTCTTTGCAGCTTCCCACCCACGTGAGCAAAGTGGACTTCAGTGGCCAGAGAACAGCCCTTAGGTGGAGTCGCGGGGACCAGCAGGTGGAAGCCGGGCCGGTGTGCAAAGAGGGGCTGTGAACAGAAAGAAGTTGGTCAGCTTCTTGATTCTGTCTCTGACCCCAAGGAGACGAACCTGAATGGCGAGCCGCTCTGCTTCTTGCTCAAGAGTGCCCGTGACTCAAGCTCACACCACCTCCTCCTGTACCAGCGACTGAAGCAGCGACAGGACAGGACAGCCAGGACCTGACCTGGGCTCGACTGGCCACCCTGACGGCAACAGTTGGGAGCCCGTGGGGAGCAGGGTCACTGGCTGTTATCCAAGGACCTCCCCCCAGAACAAGAAGCTGCCCCAGTCAAGGAACCCAAGAGGAAGGCAGAGGTGCGGCACATCCCGTAACCAGCGTGAAGCAGAAAGACACACGCCTGGAGCAACAGTAATAAAGAACAGATTCTGATCAGCCATACAAGAGGGAAGATTGAGTCATCTCCCATTCTCTTTATAGATGACGGCACGACGGAACTGGTGTCAAGTGAGGAAGTAGCCAGAGCCAACAGATGTGAAGTCCTGGAGAGTGTATAAGAGCACAATGAGCACTTAACAAAAATTTAAGCTTTCATCTTTTCTCTTAAAAATATATTTATCTGAAAGGCAGAGAGAGGCAGAGACAGTGATCTTCCATGTACCGTTTCACTCTCCAAACGCCGACAACCGCAGGGCTGGGCCAGGAGAAAGCCAAGAGCCTGGAACTCCGCATGGGTAGCAGGGACCTGGCACCGCCCACAGCGCATAGTAGCAGGAAACTGGATCAGGAACCACGACTCAGATCCAGGCCCTCTGATAGGGGGTGGGAACGGTCCTAGGAATGCCTCATCTGCTGCACCATCACCCCCGCCCCATCCTCTTTCACGTAGGACACAGTGGCTGGGCGAGGCAGCCTTCCCAGTTCTGTTCAGAGACACCAGTCGCCTTGGCATTCAGGGACTGTCTAGTTCTTATCCACGGAGCCACGTCCCTTTCTCCCTAGCGGGTGCGCTCGGAGTCTCCACTGTTCCCTGCAACCTGAGCATCTCTGGAGTGGCCTGCCCTCAGATACGTCGGCACAGCTGGTTTGTGCCTGAACCCTAGAGGTTGGCAGGGATCAAAGATGTGCCTTGGGGACAATCCCCGGAGATTCCGCATTCCCAGGGTGGATCCGCAGGGAAGGGGTGTTGTCTAACCACCGTCTGGGAAGGACTGCCCCCAGCTCATCGGTCCACACACCCGGGCTCCGAGGCACTGTCGGCACTCTGCCCGGATCCCTCTGCCCAGTGCTGCGATGAAGCGGGGCCACCAGGCCGCTGGCATGTGAATAAAGAACTCAACATTTCCCTTCTTCTTTATTTCAACTCAAACAGCTGCAGATGGCCAGTGGCTACCATCCTGGACATCGCAGTTCCAGAACCTCCGCTGAAGCAAGCCAAGGTTAGGTTTTGCCTGAGACCGCGTCCTGGCTCACGTCTTCCCCTTTTTTCTATCCTTTGTCAGTGTCTCCTGAGAGCACTGGAACCCCTGTCTCAGACTGGGCTTCTGTGGAACCCACCTGAGACTTTATGTTGCAATGATTCTATAGTAAATTACAGAAGGCATGGCCCCTGAACCACGATTACACATCAAAACTCAATCCCAGTCAGGATGCTTTTAGCAGAAGGTATAAAAGAACCCTAGCTTATCTGGCCTGAACACCAGGGACATTTATTACCTGTACCTGGAAGGCCAGGGCAGGGACAGCCGTAGGACAGTGTAATTAAGTGGCTCCGTGACATCTTCAAGGACTAAGTCCTTTCCCTCTTGCCACTGCGTCCCTTTGCTGGGCAGGCTTCCTTCCGGGGCTGGATGCCCACTCACCGTCCCGAGGTGGCTGCCCCCACTGCCAGTCTTCACTTCTAGATACAGCCATGTCCAGAAGGCGATCTTTTTTTTTTTTTTTTTTTTTTTTTTTTTTTTGACAGGCAGAGTGGACAGTGAGAGAGAGAGACAGAGAGAAAGGTCTTCCTTTGCCGTTGGTTCACCCTCCAATGGCCGCCGCGGCAGGCGCACCGCGCAGATCCGAAGCCAGGAGCCAGGTGCTTCTCCTGGTCTCCCATGGGGTGCAGGGCCAAGCACCTGGGCCATCCTCCACTGCACTCCCTGGCCACAGCAGAGAGCTGGCCTGGAAGAGGGGCAACTGGGACAGAATCCGGCGCCCCGACCGGGACTAGAACCCGGTGTGCCGGCGCCGCTAGGCGGAGGATTAGCCTAGTGAGCCGCGGCGCCAGCCCAGAAGGCGATCTTGCCTCCTGGGTCTCCCGTCAGGAGCCAGGAGTCTTCCCTAGCAGCTCCTGCAGACATCTCAGCTTCACTGGCTACACGTGTAAACCCAAGCCTGCCAAGGGAAATGGGAAAACTCTGACGGCCCCTGGGTCTGTGGCCAGCCCTCCAAAGAACACGGCCAAGGGGGGAACAACGGGTCTGTGTGTGGGGGCTGGGAGCTGGCTGAAATGAACGTTAGAAAGATAATCACAGTATCTATCTGCCAATTTCTCCTGCCGTGTTTTCTCTGGACCACCTACCCAGAAAACCAGCTAGAGGGCAAGTTCATAAGGCATTGTCTGTTCGGAAGGCATTTCAGAAAGTCCATGGGAAACTCCACTGAAAGAAGTTTTGGAAGTGGGTGTGCAGCCCAGCAGTTAAGGCGCCCACGTCCCACATCAGAAAACCTGGGTTTAATTCCCCACTCAAGCTCCTGACTCCAGCTTCCTGCAAACGCAGACCCTGGGCGTCAGCAGTGATGGCTCAAGTGATGGGGCTCTTGCCACCCACGTGGGAGACCTGGGTTGAGTTCCTGGCTCCCAGTTTTGGCCCCAGCCCAGTCCTGATTGGTGGGGGCAAATGGGCAGTAAACCGGCATTTGGGAGTGTGTGCTCTCTGTCTGTCTCTCAAATAAAGAAATTTTAAAAGATTGGGGCCGAGTATTTTACATAGCAGATAAGATGCTCTTTGGGGGCCAGCGCTGTGGTGGTTGGGCTAAGCCTCTGCCTGTGGTACCAGCAGGCATCCCATACGGGTGCTGGTTCAAGTCCCGGCTGCTCCTCTTCTGATTCCGCTCTCTGCTGTGGTCTGGGAAAGCAGTATAAGATAGCCCAAGTGCTTGGGCCCCTGCACCCGTGTGGGAGACCCGGAGGAAGCTCCTGGCTCCTGGCTTTGGATCGGCACAGCTCCAGCCATTGTGGACATCTGGGGAGTGAACCAGCAGATGGAAGACCTCTCCCTCTCTCTGTAACTCTACCTCTTATGTAAAAATTTTAAAAATCTTTCTTAAAAAAAGATTCTCTTTAGGATGCCCACAGCCCATACCAGAGTGCCTGGGTCTGAGTCTCAGCTCCACTTCAGACTCCAGCTTCCTGCTTCATGTGCACCCTGGGAGGCAGACTCGACGTCCCCCGGGCTTGGGTCCTGGCCGCCCCTGTGGGAGATCCAGACTGAATGCCAGCTCCTACTTCCAGCCTAGCCAGGGGCAGCTGTTCCAGACACTTGGGCAGTAAACCAGATGGAAGATCTCCATCTGTCTGTTTCTTTCTTTCAAATAAAACAAAAACTATTTTTAAAGATATTATTTATTTATTTATTTGAAAGGCAGAGTTGGAAAGAGAGCACTCTTCCAGCCATTGGTTCACTCCCCAGACATCCACACTGGCCAGGGCTAGTCTAGGCCAAAACCAACAGCCTGGAACTCCATCCTGGCCTCCCTCAAGGGTGGCAGAAACCCATGAATTTGGAGCATCTTCCGCTGTCTTCCCAGGCACATTAGTAGGGAGCTGGTTCAGAAGTGGAGCAGCCAGGAACCAACCTGCACTCTGACACGGGATGCCGGTTCCCCACTACTTGCCAGGCAGTTAAGAGATTATTTTGGGGGGAAGAATGAAGGGAGAGAAGGAGACTTTTCTGTGGTAGAATCATCCTGGATGCTTCTCTGCCTATTAGAGCTGCAAACCACTAACTTTAGCAGATGACTGAAGAGACCCTGTATCGCCCACCTCCCAGCAGAAGGGACGCAGCCCGGGGCCACGCGGCACACACACGTGTGTGCTCTAACACTCGCAGTGAGGTTACGGCCCCAAGGGCGCCCAGCAGCTGCACGTGAACGTACATTATTAACATGGCTCTCAGCGCCACTGGCTCAGTCCAAGATTCCTGTTACAGCGCCTCATGAAAAATAAACGAGCGGCATAATGACTCCCGCTTCTTAGAACGATATATTGAAAAGCCACCTGAGACGCAGGCATGAAGTTTGTGGGAAGCGGCATCTGGGACTATTTATTTTTTAATGCAATAAAAGACCTCAGGGGTGGTTTTGGTAACTGGAAAGCAGCTGCCGGGGACGGGAGAGGCTAGCTGTTTATCCTGTGCACTCTACCCGGGCAGTCTGATCGAGTGAGCGCTCACTCATTAACTAACCCCACTCGCCAGGGGCAGGCAAGCCTGGGCCAGTGCGGACATTATGCCAGAGCAGGGGCTGGTTGCCGGGAAACTGCACGGCAACCGGCTGCGATTTACTGATGGTGAAGAGTTTGACTCTGTTTTTGCCAACCGCCTGTGTAAAAAACACTGCACAGTAAGCTTGGTAACTGCCTCCATTGCTGATGTCCTAGTGATTTTCCACTCGGCTCCCTCCGTCCCCTCCCTAACAAATCACTTGTACCCAAGTCCTTGCCTTGTGCTCTGCTTTTTTAAAAACAAAACAAAACATTTGTTTTGAAGATGTATTTGTTTATTTGAAAGGCAGAGTCACAGAGAGGGAGAGGCAGGGGCAGGGGCAGGGGCAGAGCCAGCGAGCATGGATCCGCTGGTTCACTCCCCAGTGGCCACACGGCCAAGGCCGAGACAGTCAGGAGCCAGGAGCTTCTTCCAGGTCTCTCGTGGGTGCGGGAGCCCAAGCACTTGGCCATCTGCTGCTTTTCCCAGGCCACAGCAGAGAGCAGCTGGGACTCGAACCGACACCCGTATGGGATGCTGGCATTGCAGGCAGTGACTTAACCCACTGCCACAGCACCAGCCCCTACGCTCTGCTTTCTAGGAAACCCAAAACAAGCCAGGCGACATGAAAGAAACACAGATTTCTGAACGTGTCAGGATAACGCCAGGTCAAAGAGTCACAGATGTAGCAGGCTTCAGCCAAGCGGAGTTCACCTTGAGGGATGGCCACGATCCAGGACGCACGGGAAACTGGCACCGCCCCTCACCCTGGGAAGGAACAGGGACGACGAGAGCTTTGCGGAGGCCGGAGCCGGCCCCGCCACGGCCTTCACCCGTGGTTCACCCGGGACAGCGGATTCACTGCTGCGCTGTTCCTCGTCTCGGGACTCCGCTCGGTGGCACAGCCACAAGTCGTCTGAGTCGCCCTGTAGAGGGCCTGTTTACGTAACTGTAACGGGCCGGGTCGGGCCTGAATCATCTTCCAGGCTCTTGTCTCGGAGATTTCCAAATCCAGGCCCAGACACGCGTGCAGTGTGACAGGCTTTATTTACAAAGTGAGGGAAACACACAGGCTCGTTACGGCTCCATTCCGGGAGAACGGGGCCAGAGGAAGGGAATGACCACACCCTGCTGCGCCCGCCCTCAGTCCGGTAGAGGCGAGACCGTGCACTTCCGGGCTCCCTAGCCTTTTATAGGCTGGAAAAGCCGGAAGTGTTTACGTGGCTCCGCCCCCACGTCGCGGTGAGAGGCGGTACTTCCTGGGCAGGGGTCCCTTGATGGACAGGTGGGTGAACATGGCATCACAGAGCGAAGGAGGTGCAGCTTCCAGCCCATGAACTTAAACTTATCTACTCTTTACCACTCAGACAGGGTTGGGCCTGGCCAAAGCCAGGAGCCTGGAGCCCCATCCAGACCTCCCATGCACTTGGGCTCTCCTCCACTGCCTTCCCAGGGCCATCAGCAGGGAGCTGTGTCAGAAGCCGAGCAGCCAGCACGCTAGCTGGAGCTCCCATGGGACCCCAGCATCACCGCTGGCTACCTAACCCGCTGCACCACTCACTGACGCCAGCATCACCGCTGGCTACCTAACGCGCTGCACCACTCACTGACCCCAGCATCACCGCTGGCCACCTAACCCGCTGCACCACATCCCTGATGCCAGCATCACCGCTGGCTACCTAACCCGCTGCACCACTCACTGACGCCAGCATCACCGCTGGCCACCTAACCCGCTGCACCACTCACTGACCCCAGCATCACCGCTGGCCACCTAACCCGCTGCACCACTCACTGACCCCAGCATCACCGCTGGCCACCTAACCCGCTGCACCACATCCCTGATGCCAGCATCACCGCTGGCCACCTAACCCGCTGCACCACGTCACTGACGCCAGCATCACCGCTGGCCACCTAACCCGCTGCACCACGTCACTGACGCCAACATCACCGCTGGCCACCTAACCCGCTGCACCACGTCACTGACGCCAACATCACCGCTGGCTACCTAACCCGCTGCACCACGTCACTGACGCCAACATCACCGCTGGCTACCTAACCCGCTGCACCACATCACTGTTTATTTTGTTTATTTTGCTGTAAAATATTTTGCAATCCCCGCATCTTTTTGTCATAATACATATTTTCCATGAACTTTTTGAAGACCCTTCATATACTATATATTGATTTAAAATACATTTTATTTTTTTTAAAGATCAATCAATTTATTTGAAAGAGTTCCAAAGAGAGGAACACACACACACACACACACACACACACACACACAGCTTCCATCCTCTGGTTCACTCCCCAGATGCTGCAATGGCCAGGGCTGAGCCAGGCTGAAGCCAGGAGCTTCATCCAGGCCTCCCAGGTGGGTGTTTCCCACCTGGCTTGGCAGTGATTTGACGTGAGGAACATTTTGTGGTTTAGATGAGCACAAGCCGACGGTGAACCTCGACTGTTAATCGGGCTCAGGAGAACGGGACTCCGTGGTCTGCTTTGATTCTGCACGTCACCCGCACTCACCCGGATTACCTGGGCCGCACTCTGGATATAAGAACTGAGCTGGGACATTGGCAGCAGGTGTGCAGGCCCCTGTCCTGGGTGCCCGCTCCCCTCAGCCTGAGTGTTGGCCGCCAACACTCCTGAGAATGGCCCTGCCCCTCTGTGGGCCACTTCCCTCCGGAGGGTTACCCCCGACTGCCCTCACCTGCAGAATTGAGGACTGAGACAGAGCGTGAGAGCCTGCACCCTGCCCTCACGCTGGGGCAGTCTGTGGGACCCAGGGGCTGGGGCTGGGGCTGGGGCTGGGGCGGGCTCCCGCTGGCACCCGTCTCAGCTCTGCTCCTACCTCCGCCTGCTTCCCTCCCTCCCCTACAGGTTTCCTCTGAGACCACATCCCCATCTCAGACTCTGGACAGCGAGGGCTCTCGGAGTCATATCACTTAAGGAGAGATGAAGGAACGGAAATATTTAGTCTAAGGGGAAAAAAAGGTTTGAGCAAATATCATAAACAACTGCCTTCAAGTATTTTTAAAAATTAGAAATTGAATGAAAGCAGAATTCAGCTCAGTATCAGAGAGACCTTTACACCACAGGTATGGAGTGCCTTCGCCCTGTAATCGGCGACCTGCCCTGGAGATGCTCACCTGGATTCCAGAGGCCACACCCAGCCAGCCCTACTTGGTATTGCTCCAAATGGCCACAAGATGGCAGAAGCAGAGATTTGTTGTTGTTCTCTCTGGACTAAAGATTCCATAGACAATTCTAGTTCTTTCCACAGATTTGATTCAAATCTTGAGCTGTTATAGTAGATGTTCTATCATTAGAAGCCCTCATAGAGTTGTGACACACAAAACTTGAAAAGTAAAAACATTTTCCTCCAGCCGCTTATTGGGCTGTTGGAAAGAACAGGATTTCAGAGGGAGAGTAAGTCAGAGCGAACACGCTGCTTCCGTCTGGTCATGGTGATGGAGGCTGCCTGGGATGTCGCGGAGTTTGGAGGCCCCCTGCGCTGGAGGCAGACGAGCTGGCTGGGGGCTTGTCTGGTCGCTTCCCTGTGACCTTGAGCAAGTCACTCCTGCCTTACTGAGGTTCCGTTTCCTGGCCTGCAAATGAGATGAGGGAGGGCGACTCCCCCTCCCTTACTCTTGCTGTTCCTTCCTCACGGAGGGGAATGTTTGCATCCTAGGCACTTGCCATCATCTTCTTTAACAGGCGTGGGCCCAGTGCCAGAGACCCAGGTGCACACAGAAAGAGGCCAGGCAGGCGAACACCCATTGTCAGAGATAACGGTGAAGTGCAGATTCAGCCCAAATGCATACTTTAAACAGTGCTGCAGGGCCAAACAACCGCAGCTGTGGCTGCTCTAAGGCCAGCAGACTACCAGTTCATGGCGTCTGTCACTAGAAACAAGCCAGCAAGACCTGCGACTCTGTCCTCTGAGCAGGTGCCCCCTGGAACAGAAGGAAGGGAGAGGAGGACACGCCCACTGCAACAGTGACTAGAGGTTAAACAGTACCCTACTCAAACAGTACCCTACTCAAACAGTACCTACTCCAACGGTACCCTACTCCAACGGTACCCTATTCAAACAGGACCCTGCTCAAACAGGACCCCTACTCCAACGGTACCCTACTCAAACAGTACCTATTCCAACAGTACCCTACTCAAACAGTACCTACTCAAACAGTACCCTACTCCAACGGTACCCTACTCAAACAGGACCCTACTCAAACAGGACCCTACTCCAATGGTACCCTACTCAAACAGTACCCTACTCAAACAATACCCTACTACAACGGTACCCTACTCCAACAGGACCCTACTCAAAAAGTACCCTACTCCAACAGTACCCTACTCAAACAGGACCCTACTCAAAAAGTACCCTACTCCAACGGTACCCTACTCAAACAGGACCCTACTCAAACAGAACCCTACTCAAACTGTACCCTACTCAAACAGGACCCTACTCAAACAGGAACCTACTCTAACGGTACCTTACTCCCATGGTACCCTACTCAAACAGGACCCCACTCAAACAGGACCCCCACTCAAATGGTACCCTACTCAAACAGTACCCTACTCAAACAGGACCCTACTCAAACGGTACCCTACTCTAGCCCCATGTGGCTGCGGTGGGGAATTGTCTTGGGCCAACTCCACGAAAACTGCTACGGAGTCACAGCTGCTGGCTCAGACAAAAGAAAGGGGAGAGTGTGCATCAAAGGATCAATTTTCTGATGAATCAGTGAGCGATCCCGCGTGGCCCTGATCAGCTCAGGTTATGGCTGCCCTTTCTTTAGAACACGTCGTTTGGTGATCTGCAACCTGACCATCTCTTCCCTGGCTTCCCCCCAAGCTTTCCTGACCTGTATGCAAATACATACACACACATACTACACACACACACACACACACACACACGCACAAAAACAAATACATGTCACGCACCAGAAGGTCCTGAGAGGGCCTGGTGCCTTCCTGAACAAGACCGGAAACAGAGGAAGATGTGAGAAGGTAACAGCCTGGGAGAAGAATTTAGCTCTTGGGGCCTGTGCTGTGGCGTAGTAGGCTAAGTCTCTGCCTGTGGCACAGGCATCCCATATGGGTACCATTTCATGTCCTGGCTGCTCCTCTTCTGATCCAGCTCTCTGCTGTGGCCTGAGAAAGCAGTAGAAGATGGCCCAAGTGCTTGGTCCCATGCACCCATGTGCTAGATCGGTAAGAAGCTCCAGGCCTTGGATCGGCCCAGCCCTGGCTACTGTGGCCTCTTGGGGAGTGAACCAGCAGATAGAAGATCTTTCTGTCTCTCCCTTTCTAAGTCTGCCTCTCAAATAAATGAATACAATCTTTTAAAAAATAATTTTGCTCTCTGTGCCTCCAGAGAGTCAAGAAGACCTCAAGCTAACACATTCGAGGATCGCAGAGGAACTCCCCAGTGAGGCAGATTCCTGGGGGAGGTAAAGGGTGGGCAGTGACACTGGTGGTTACTAGCACCAAGGGGATAGGAAGGGCTACCAATGAATGCTTCCCCTTGCAGTCCAATGGGTGTTGTCCCGAAGGGCATCGGTCACACTGCCAAGGCCAAGCATCACACTATGCAGGCTCCCAGTGACGTCAGGGAAGAGGACTGTGCTTGACTTAAAAAGGGGGGGAGGGGTGGCGCTGTGTTATAGTGGGTAAAGCCGCCGCCTGCAGTGCTGGCATTCCATATGGGCGCTGGTTCGAGTCCCAGCTGCTCCAAGTCCAATCCAGCTCTGCTGTGGCCTGGGGAGGCAGAAGACGTCCCCAGTCCTTGGGCCCCTGCACCCGCATGGAAGGCCTGGAAGAAGCTCCTGGCTTTGGTTCAGCTCAGCTCCTGCCATTGCAGCCAATTGGGGAGTGAACCAGCGGATGGAAGACCTCTCTCTCTCTCTCTCTGCCTCTTCTTCTCTCTCTATGTAACTCTGACTTTCAAATAAATCAATCTTTTTTTTTAAAAAAAGGGGGGGGGATTATTGGAAAGCTCCTGGGGCGGGGGCGGAGGGAGAGTATGAATCAGGAGTGCTGAAGAACTCGAGCTGAGCGCCGGGCGTCCACGGCTGTGTTCCCACTGGTGTGCAGCACGCCGCTCCAGGGTGCCTGGGCCAGACGATCTCCCAGGTCCCTGACTTAGCTCAGAGCCCCTAGAAGCACAGATTCTGGTGCAAGTAGTGTTCTGCGGGGTGCAATCCGGAGAAATGTCTAAGGGAGAGAGGAAAGCGGGAGGGCTCCGGAGGCAGAGCTCGCGAGCCTCACCTCCAGCTGATCCATGGTGGGTTCTGGAGAGGGCACGGCATGGTGAGGCCAGGCCGCCTGGAGGCAGCTGCTCCTGCATTCTGGGGGCAAGGGAACCCAACAGGCGGCAGAGCTGCCATTCACAGCAGCTGAGGGAGGAGGTCCTGCCCGCGGAGGAGATCCAGCCAGAGCACCGACTGCAGCCACTGTCTGCCTTTTGAGTAAGGCATCCGACCAAGAGCAACCAGCCAAAGAGAGAGCAGGCTGCCTCTAGAGGAGAGCAACAGCGGAGGGGTGGGCGGCTCTGCCCAGTCGCGACCAGAGCAGCCATCTAAATGACTTCTACTGAAACGCCCTCCTCACCGGGGTGCACAACTGGCCACGTGTCGGCTTTCGTCCCCAGTGACAAGAATATTTGCTCCCCAGGCACCTACACAGTCTTCCTTAGTGGATTTAGTCCGGGTCATAACTTCAAATACATACAGGGAGGCTGGCATCATAGCACAGCAGGTTAAGCTGCTGCTTACAACACGGATATCCTGTAGCAGAGCACCAGGTCGAGACCCGGCTGCTCCTCTTCCAGTTCAGCTTCTTGCTAATGTGCGTGGGAAAGCAGCAGAAGACGGCCCAAGAGGATGGGCCCCTGCCGTCCACGTGGGAGACCTGGAAGAAGCTCCTGGCTCCTGGCTTCAGCCTGGCTCAGCCTTAGCCATTGTGGTCATTTGGAGAGTGAACCAGGGGACGGAAGATCTCTCTCACTCTCTCACTATTTCTCTCTCTCTCTCTCTCTCTCTCTCTCTCTCTCTCTCACTGTCTCTCTCTCTCTCTGACTCTCCTCTCTTTCAAATAAAGAAATCAATCTGTTAGAAAAATTACAGCTGCCTACTGAAAGAGGGGAACTGGTAATGTGAATTGTCAGACAGTAGGGAGTGGGGACCTCTCCAGTTTAGCATGTACTTGACGCTCCCTAATGTGCAGCAGAATTGGAACTGCTGGCCCAGCCTTTCTCCCAATGATGTTTCTCCCTCCCTGTAACTGTGACTTTCAAATAAATAAATAAATATCTCTTTTTTTAAGATTTATTTTATTTATTTGAAAGGCAGAGTTACAGAGAGAGAGAGAAGGAGAGAGAGAGAGATCTTCCATTCACTGGTTCACTCTCCAAATGGCTGCAACAATCAGGGTGGGCCAGGCCAAAGCCAGGAGCCAGAAGCTTCTTCCAGGTCTCCCACACGGGTGCAGGAGCTCAAATGCTTGGGCCCTCCTCTGCTGCTCTCCCATGTGCATCAGCAGGGAGCTGGATTGGAAATGGAGCAGCTGGGACATGAACCAGTGCCCATATGGGGATGCTGGCATCACAGGCTGTGGCTTTACCTGTTCTGTGACAATGCTGGCCCCAGTGCCTTACATTTGTATAGCATTTGATAGTTCACAAAATTATAGTTTCAGGCCGGCGCCGCAGCTCACTAGGCTAATCCTCCGCCTGCAGCGCTGGCACACCGGGTTCTAGTCCCAGTCGGGGCGCCGGATTCTGTCCCGGTTGCCCCTCTTCCAGGCCAGCTCTCTGCTGTGGCCAGGGAGTGCAGTGGAGGATGGCCCAAGTGCTTGGGTCCTGCACCCCATGGGAGACCAGGAGGAAGCACCTGGCTCCTGGCTTCGGATCAGTGCGGTGCGCCGGCCGCAGCAGCCATTGGGGGGTGAACCAACAGTAAAGGAAGACCTTTCTCTCTCTGTCTCTCTCTCTCTCTCTCACTGTCCACTCTGCCTGTCAAAAAAATTATAGTTTCAAATATTTATCTTCTATGAGCTTTGCAACAACTCTGGAGGTTGAAAGGCAAGGTATTATTATCCTGATTTGAACAAGAGCAACCTGCCCAGATTACACAGGAACGAGGGAGTGGGAGGAATTCCCAGGTCACACTTCTGAGTCACAAGCAAGAGTTGTTTCCATAAAACATCACAATACAATTATGCAATTCATCAAGTGGGTAATGAGTGACTCCTGCCTCACCAGCTGAGGGACACACTCCAGGGTGCCTCTGGTTAGCCTGCCGCGCCACAACGCCAGTCCCTCAGCTTGTTCTTTTTTTTTCCAAAGAATTTTCTTTAAAAACATTTTAAAATTTGTTTTATTTATTTGAGGGGGAGGGGAGAGGGAGAGAGAGAGAGAGGGAGGGAGGGAGAGGGAGAGGGAGAGGGAGAGGGAGAGGGAGAGGGAGAGGGAGAGGGAGAGGGAGAGGGAGAGGGAGAGGGAGAGGGAGAGGGAGAGAGGGAGAGCACTCCCAGCTGCTGGCTCACTTCCCAAATGCCCATAACAGCAGGGCTGGGCCATGCGAGAGCCAGGAGCTGGGGACTGAGTCCAGGTCTCTCCCTGTGGGTGGCAGGGACACAACCACTTGAGCTGCCTCCCAAGGTGTGCTCTAGCAGAAGCTGGCATCGGGAGTGGTGTTAGGACTCTAACCCATACACTCCAACATAGTGCAGGAGACGGCCCAAGTGCTGGGGCCCCTGTACCCACATGGGAGACCCAGAAGAAGCTCCTGACTCCCAGCTGTGGATCGGCCCAGCTCCAACCCTGTGACCATTTGGGGAATGAAGCAGTGGACAGAAGACTTCTCTCTCTCTCTCTGCCTGTGCCTCTCTGTAACTCTGCCTTTCAAATAAATAAATATCTTTTTTTTAAGTGTTTAAGGAAATGGAAATGCCTGTTATCTCGTCTGATTAAAAAAACAAACAAACAAACACTTATGAACTTGCACCTGATCTTGCTTCTTCTGTCCTTACACTTCCTCCCTCGTCTCTGGAGCATTTTCAAGGAAACAGTGGGAATCATATAATGTTATCTTTAAATAATTCAGTATGGGGCAGGTGTTTGGCCCAGCAGTTAAGATGTTGTTGTGAACATTTCGGGAATGAGCCAGTGCTCCCTCTCTCAAATTTAAAATAAATAAATAATTCAGTATATGTCTTTAGCAGACAAAGACTGTTTCCTTTCCTTTTCTTTTAAGATTAATTTATTTATTTGAAAGGCAGAGTTACAGAGAGGCAGAAGCAGAGAGAGAGAGATCCTCTATCTGGTGGTCCACTCCCCAGATGGCTGCAACAGCCAGAGCTGCGGCCAATCCAAAGCCAGGAGCCAGGAGCCAGGAGCTTCCTCCAGATCTCCCATGTGGGTGCAGGGACCCAAGGACTTGGGCCATCTTCTACCGTTTCCCATGCTATAGCAGAGAGCTGGATTGGAAGTGGAGCAGCCAGGACTCGAACCTGCACCCTTATGGGATGCCTGCACTGCAGGCGGTAGCTGCTTTATCCACTACGCCATAGCGACGGCCCCAAGACTGTTTCCAAAAACAATCAAAAGTGGGTGTTTGGGATAATGGTTAAGAAATCGGTTGGGATGCCTGTACCTCATGTTGGAGTATTTAGATTTGAGTCCTGGCTCTGTTTCTGATCCCCAGCTTCCTGTTAATGGGTACTCTAGGAGGCAGTAGCTCAAGTCTTTGGATCTCTGCCTTCCATGTGGGAGACCCAGAGAGAGTTTCTCACTCCTGCCTTCAGCCTGGCTTTTAGCCCCAGTTGTTGTGGGCATTTGGGGAGTGAACCAGTGGATGGAAGATCTCTCTCTCTCTCTCTCTCTCTCTCTCTCTTTCTCTCTCTGGTTCTCTGCCTTTCCAAAGCAAAACAAAACAAAAATTAAAAAGCGACGTGAGCACAGTATCATTATGACACTGACAAAATTACTAATTCTCAATATTAATTCCTTAATATCAGCTTTATCCAGCCTGTAGTTAAAACTCCATTGCCTCGGCCGGCGCCGCGGCTCAGTAGGCTAATCCTCCGCCTTGCGGCGCTGGCACACCAGGTTCTAGTCCCGGTCGGGGCACCGGATTCTGTCCCGGTTGCCCCTCTTCCAGGCCAGCTCTCTGCTGTGGCCAGGGAGTGCAGTGGAGGATGGCCCAGGTGCTTGGGCCCTGCACCCCATGGGAGACCAGGAGAAGCACCTGGCTCCTGCCATTGGATCAGCGCGGTGCGCCGGCCGCAGCCCGCCGGCCGCGGCGGCCATTGGAGGGTGAACCAACGGCAAAGGAAGACCTTTCTCTCTGACTCTCTCTCTCTCTGTCCACTCTGCCTGTCAAAAAAACAACAACAACAAACAAACGAAAACAAACAAACAAACAAAAACAAAACTCCATTGCCTCAAAATTGTAGTGCTAGAAGCCGGAGCTGTGGCATGGTGGGCTAAGCCGCCCCCTGCAGTGCCAGCATCCCATATGAGTGCTGGGTCAAGCCCTGGCTGCTCCACCTCTGATCCAGCTCTCTGCTAATGCACCTGGGAAAGTAGCAGAAGATGGCCTACGTGCTTGGGCCTGTAGACTCACGTGGGAGACCCAAAAGAAGTTCCTGGTTTCAGTCTGGCCCAGCCCTGGCTGTTGCGGCCATTTGGGGAGTGAACCAACGGATAGAAGACCTCTATCCCTCTCTCTCTCTTTAACTACGCCACTCAAATAAATAAATTTTTTTTTAAAATGCAGTTTTATAATTGGTCAAATCAGGATGCATACACTGTATTTGGTTATGTCTCTTACATCTCTTGTAGTTTATTAATGTTTTACCTTATTGAAGAAGCCCTGGCATTTGTCCTACAAGATGTCCCACACTCTGGGAAAGCCAACTGCATTTCTTCGGTGGTGTTTATCACCTTCCGCTACTGTCTCCTCCCTCCTCACGCATTGGTAGTTAGATTTAGAGGCTTGAATAGATTTAAATTAGCCTTTGAGGGGGTGCCAAAGATACTTGAAAGTGTCATGCATATGTTTGATGGCCCCCGCTCAAGGTGCTTATGACGTATGTTTGATATTAGTGGTGTTGAAATTGAACAGTGGGGTCCTTGTCAACCTGATCCATCCATCATAACTCTATTCATCAGTTTTTCATCTAATGGTTCGATTGTTACTTAACTGTGTCACCTTGGTAGGGGAGTCTCTAAAACGTATGAAACTCCGCAGTCATTCGTGAGAGGCAGAGAGGCAGATGGGACCAGCTGTGACAAGATGGTTGTTGTATCTTCACTCCTGTTTCTCCAAGGACGGCAGGGGCTGCTCCTCCGTGTCCATCTGCTCTCGGCACCCAGGCTGTGGTCTTTCAAAAATGAAAGAAATCGATGAAACATGCAAGACAAGAGAAAAAGCTGCAATGGTTTTGAACAGCGAGAATCATAGTAATGTCCATTTTTAAAATTGCATCTTTTGTATATTTTGACTGTGTGGTAGTACTGGTATTTGTGTTAGTCTGCTTGGGCTGCTATGATCCAAATTCCATAGACTGGGTGGCTTCTAAACCATGGAAATTGATTTCTTACCGTTCTGACAGCTGGCAAGCCTGAGGTCAAGGTGCTGGTGAATGCAGTGTGTGGGGCGGTCCTGTTTCCTCACAGATAGTAGGTTTCTTTTCTTTTGAAAGATTTTATTTATTTACTTGAGAGGCAGAGTTACAGAGAGAGAGAGAGGGAGGGATGGAGAGAAAGGTCTTCCATCTGCTGGTTCACTCCCCAAATGGCCGTGACGGCCAGAGCTGAGCCAATCTGAAGCCAGGAGCCAGGAGCTTCTTCCGGGTCTCCCATGTGGGTGCAGGGGCCCAAGCACTGGGGTCATCTTCCATTGCTTTCCCAGACCTTTAGCCTGGAGCTGGATCTGCAGTGGAGCAGCCGGGACTCGAACTTACACCCATATGCGATGCCGGCGCTGCGGGTGGAGGCTTAACCTACTAAGCCACAGAGTTGGCCCCAGTATCTACTTTTTTTTTTTTTTTTGACAGGCAGAGTGGACAGTGAGAGAGAGAGAGACAGAGAGAAAGGTCTTCCTTTGCCATTGGTTCACCCTCCAATGGCCGCCGCGGCCAGCGCGCTGCAGCTGGTGCACTGCGCTGATCCGATGGCGGGAGCCAGGTGCTTCTCCTGGTCTCCCATGGGGTGCAGGGCCCAAGTACTTGGGCCATCCTCCACTGCACTCCCTGGCCACAGCAGAGAGCTGGCCTGGAAGAGGGGCAACCGGGACAGAATCCGGCGCCCTGACCGGGACTAGAACCCGGTGTGCCAGCGCTGCAAGGCGGAGGATTAGCCTAGTGAGCCGTGGCGCCGGCCCCCAGTATCTACTTTTAAATTATCTAATTAATTAACTTATTTAAAAGACAGAGTGCAAGCTCCCTTCTGCTGGAGTGGCTCACTTCCTAAACACTCGCAACAGCCTGAGAACCCAATCCAGGTCTTCCACATGGATGGCAGCAACTGCTTGGGCCGTGACTGCTCCCTTCCAGTGTGCGCATGAGCAGGAAGCTGAAATCCGTAGCAGGGCTGGGTACTGAACCCAAGCACTCCAACATAGTATGTGGTATCTAATTGGTATCTTAATCGCTAGGCCAAACACTTGCCTTGTACCTATTTTTTAAGTAACCAAATGCAAATCCAGTTTTCATGTACAAAATCCTGATGAACAGGACCCCAGAGCAGTGATTCTAATCAGGATTGTGTTTATTAATACAAGCTGGCTACTCCTGGCATGCATTGCTCCAGGATGTGCGATGAACTTCGACAACTATTCATTTGGTTTGGTTTGATTTTCTGCCAGTCTTATGACTTGACACATGTCCTACAACAGAGAATGCTATGTTTGGTGTCCAAGGAAGCATTAAACTAAAGGTGCCATTCCCAATTCCAGAATACCAGAGCCAACTTTCTCTTCACCCCAAAGTTATCCATTTCCCGCAGCACACTTTGAACTAAAATCTTAAACAATATTATATAGGGTAGGTCAAAGATCGTGTGGAGAGAATAACCTTACGTGTAGAAGAGGAAGGCAGGGGTCAAGCTGAAAGCAGGCACCGTGTTGGCAGATTTTCTTGTGCAGTGTCTACACTGTATCACTGCCCTAGCAGAGAACTGAAGCTGATTCATTGTCACTTGCTTCTCCAGTGGTTTCCTAGGCTTCTTGGTTATCAGCCTCCCTGCCCCCTGGGTACTGAGAGAAAAGAAGCATGTTTTAGGCAGACTGACAATAGGGAAGAATTGTGAAGACAAGAAGCTACCTGCAACCCCAGGTTGGGAGTGCCCTGGAAAGCGATATGCTGCAATACTGACCCTTCCAGCTGGTTGACTTTTGTACTCTGCACTGACTTCTTGTGACGTTCACATGTCAATGACAACTGAATATATGACTGTGGATGACTCAGGGAGAAAGGCAGTCTTGTGTGTAGAGCAGGAAGACATTCGAGGTGCCCACCATGACATTATGAACTTTTTAAAAGCTTATGGGAGGAACAAAGCTTGGGCCTTCGACTTATTTGGTGTGGTAGGTACTGTGTTTTGCCTGCCAGTAAGCATGTCCCTGTTTTGGTGAGAGCACCCCACTTTTACTTCTGGGGAACCACTCCTCTCCTACTGCCCATGTTCTTTGGCTGAACCAGAGGTGGAGAATATGACTCACATTTGGCTGGTCCCAGCCCAGGATTTGCCTAGCTACCTTAATTTGTTAAGGGATTGGAAAGAGAGCCATACTGGTTCAGTGACTGTTGGAAAGGGTCTCCTTCTTGCTGGCCTTGGGCTGCACGAGATGTAGAAGTGAAGCTGGAACTGTCTTGCTACCACAGGAAAGCTGAGCATAAAGCCAATAAGCAGGATAGTTCACTTTTTACAAATTCCAATTTTTTTTTCAAAAGGCTCTCTTTTATTAGTCTGACCTGAAATGGGCATGAGTGCAATAGACTGAAATTTCTAATGCCACTCTTATTTGCACAAAACAGCTCAAAGTACCTACATATTTGTAAGAAAACTGATGCTGTATGAACAAAATGAAAAATCCTGTTATTTGAATAGTTTTATTTCATGAATATTCTAAGTATCTCTTAGGGACATGGCATTGTGGACTGTCTAAAAGAAAATAGGTTGGGGCTGGTCCCATGGCGCAGTAAGTTAATCCTCCGCCTGTGGTGCCAGCATCCCATATGGCCACCGGTTCAAATTCCGGCTATCCCTCTTCCATTCCAGCTCTCTGCTGTGGCCTGAGAAAGCAGTGGAAGATGGCCCAAGTGCTTGGGCCCCTGTAACCGCATAGGAGACCCAGAAGAAGCTCCTGGCTCCTGGCTTCAGATGGGCTCAGCTCTGGCTGTTGTGGCCATTTGGGGAGTGAACCAGCAGAGTGAAGACCTCTGACTTGCCCATATATCTGACTCGCCCTCTCACTGTCTGTAACTCTGCCTCTCAAATAAATACATAAAATCTTCAAAAAAAAAAAAAAAAGAAAAAATAGGTCTTTTCTCAAAACATATACTTTTTTTGGAAAAAAAAAAAACAAGTACAGACAGTAACGTATATAGTTTGGTAAGATAAAGTCACTGATAGCTACCTATAAACAAAACCAGTCTAGAACACAAGTGTGAGAAAGAGTTTTTGGGGCTCTTTCAAAGTACTGGTCTTTGCATTCCTAATCCTTAGGTGGAGTCGTCAATCTGATTGCTTACATGGGTATTTCCTTTGAATTCCTGACTTGGTTTTCAGTTGTCTACTTGACATCATCACCTAACTAACAGGAATCTCAGACTCAGCTCGTCCAAAAACTGCCTTCCTCCAAACCTGCTCCATCTACCCTGCCTTCCAAGTATCAGTTGATGGCAACCTCACCCTTCCAGTTGCTCAGGTCTACTACTTGAGCATTATCTTTAACTTTTCTCTTCTTTCATCTCAAATCCATCCATTCTATAAGCAAATCTTGCTGGCTCTATATTCAAAATGTATTCAGAATCTAACCATTTCTCACTACATCCAAAGCTACCTGATTTATTGTGATAGCCCAACTGGACTTCCTTCTGTCACTCTTGTTCTCCTAAAGTTTATTTACAATACAGCAGCTAAAACAGTCCACTCACTTTACTAGGAAAACATTCCAAATATACAGCAGAGCTGAACTTTAACAAAGTGATTGCTGCTATATCCACCCCTTGGGTTCTACCTTTAACAGAACAGTCCTTTTAAACACGACAGATGTGAGGATGGCACTGTGGCACAGTGAGCTAAGCCACTGCTTGGGATGCTGGCATGCCATATCAGAGGGCTGGTTCGAGTCCCAGCTCTCTGCCTCTGATGCAGTTCCTTGCTAACGTGATGGCTGGCTCAGGTGCTCGGGCCCTGCACCCATGTGGGAGACTGAGACAGAGTTCCTGCCCTCTGGTTTTGGCTTGACTCATCCCTGACCAATGTGGGCATTTGGGGAGTGAAATAGCAGAAGGTCCCTTTCTCTCACTTTCTCTCCCTCTTTCTGTCACTCTGTCTTTCAAGTAAATAAAATAAATCTTAAAAACAAAGTGACAGATGTGCAGCTAGTCTGCCCAAAGCCCAACCACTTAGCCCAAAGAGGAAAAGTCAGTTTTTTATCTGGCCTACCACATCCAGCTTTGTGTGGTCCTCATAACCATTCTTTCCTCCTAGCCATAAATTCTTTTTAAAAAGATTTATTTATTTATTTGAAACGCAGAGAAAGAGAGATCGAGCCTCACTCTCCAACTGGCCAAGGCAGCTGGGGCTGGACCAGGCCGAAGTCAGGAGGGCAGGAATTCCACCTGGTCTGCTGCACGGGTGGCAGAAGCTCAGACATCTGAGCCACCATCTGCCGCTTCCCAGGCACATTAGCAGGGAGTCGGACGGGAAGCGGAGCAGCCGGGACTCGGATATGGTGCGGGTAGCCCGGGGGTGTTTAACCCGTTGCATCACAGTGCTTGCAGGGCAAGCTCATTCTTGCTTGAGGGCCTTTGCGCTTGAGAGCTCCCTGCTTGGGAAAGGTCTTGCCTTTCATGACTTGCCTTTCTTTATATCACCTCTCTAGAGGTCTTCTCTGACTTCTTCAAGTATGACACGCAACAGTATGACCCTAATGTAACACCACTGTGCTGAGCCACATGAACCTAATGTTGATCTGAGGCCAAGAAGCATCTAGGGGCTGGCGCTGTGGCGCAGGGGTTTAAGGCCCTGGCCTGCAGCGCTGGCTTCCCATGTGGGTGCTGGTTCGAGTCCCGGTTGCTCCCCTTCAGATCCAGCTCTCTGCTATGGCCTGGGAAAGCAGTAGAGGATGGTCCAAGTCCTTGGGTCCCTGCACCCGCGTGGGAGACCTGGAAGAAGCTCCTGGCTCCTGGCTTCAGATCAGCGCAGCTCTGGACCTTGCAGTCATTTGGGGAGTGAACCAACGGAATGGAAGACCTCCCTCTCTCTGACTCTACCTCTCTCTGTGACTCTCTTTCAAATAAATAACTCTTTTTAAAAAATCATTCTAAAAAAACATATGATTCAAGCTAATGAAATGGGAGCCCCACCCCATCCCTTCATTCTTACCCTGTTCCAATAGTCTTTACAGCATAAGCATCTGATGGACTCTCTGTACACTGTCCATTCAGAAGATCTTCAAAGATAGGGAATATTTCTGTTGCCAACTGCTGTTGTCCTCAGTGTACAGAATAGCATTAGTCCAGAGTAGGTCCTTAGGATATATTTCAAGAATGAATTCTGGGGCCAGTTCTGTGGCACAGTAGGTTAATCCTCTACCTGCAGCACCAGCATCCCATATGGCTACCGGTTCTAGTCCTGGCTGCTCCACTTCTGATCCAGCCCCCTGCTAATGGTCTGGGAAAGCAGCGAAAGATGGCCCAAGTGCTTGGGCCCCTGCAGCCACATGGGAGACCAGGAAGTAGCTCCTGGCTCCTGATCGGTGCAGCTCTGGCTGTTGCGGCCATTTGCGGAGTGAATCAACAGAAGAAAGACCTTTGTCTCTCCCTCTCACTGTCTATAACTCTACCTCTCAAATAAATAAATAAAATTTAAAAAAAGAATGAATTCTTGGCAGTGAAGCTAGTGATCTTTTGAAAATGCAAATCTAACCACATCATTCTCACCGAAGGCACTGACTTCAGAACAAAGAATCCTTCCTCTTTCCTGTGAGACCTTGCAAAACGGACCCATCCTTAGTTCTCTAAACTCCCCTCATGCTCTCTCTGCTTCCAGTCTCTGGGACTTCACCGGTTCCTTTTCAGATCTGTGCTTTCCCCTCCACTTCTGCTTCCAGTTTGCTTTGAAGCACTTTGTAATCTTGGCTAGAAGCATCTTCTCACAGAGGCCATTTTCTTTTATTTATTTATTTATTTATTTGAAAGAGTAATGGAGAGGGAGTGACAGAGTGATATCCATACACTGGTTCACTCCCCAGATGGCTGCAAGGGCTAGGGCTGGGCCAAGCTGAAGCCAGGAGCCAGGAGCTTCCTCCAGGTCTCCACAGGGGTGCAGGGGCCATCTTCTGCTGCTTTCCCATGTGCATTAGCAGGGAGCTGGATTGCACGTGCAGCAGCCTGGACTCAAACTGGTGCTCCAACATAGGATGTGAGCATTACCAGTAGGGGGTCAAGCTGTCGTGCAACAATGCCGGCTCCGACATTATACCGTCAAAACAAGTGGGTATTTTTTCCCTTTTTTGTCAAATTATGAAGGACAGGTTAAAACAAAGCAGAGAAATTCTTTTTTTTTTTTAATTATTCTTCCCCAACTATTTTGTTTGAAAGGCACAGTTACATTGAAAGAGATCTTTCATTTGCTGGTTCACTCCCCAAATGGCCGCAAAGGCCAGGGCTGGGCCAGGCTGAAGCCAGGAGTCAGGAGCTTAATCCAAGTCTTCCACATGGATGGCAGGGGCTTCCCCGGAGCATCAGCAGGAAGCTGGATTAGAAGTGGAGCAGCTGGGACGTGAAGCAGCACCGATATGCGATTCCGGCACTGCAGGTGGTGGCTTTATCCACTATGCCAATCCGGAGAATCCCTGAAAGTACCCTTCACCACCCTACCTTAAAATACACTTTAATAGTAAAAAATGAAAAATTAATACAAAAATTTGGCTGTATACTACACTCATCTTTCCTTCTTATATATTAAGCATAGCGGCATGATGTAAAGGAAAAGGGGAATAGGGCCAGACAGATCTGAATGTTTGGCTCTTCCAGTGACTAGTTTTATCTCAGAGTCACATTATCTCTGAACGTCACTGTCTTTGAAATTACATGGGCACAGGGGGCCAGTGCTATGGCGTAGCAGGTAAAGCCACCGCCTGCAGTGCCAGCATCCCATATGGGTGCCAGTTCAAGTCCCAGCAGCTCCACTTCCCATCCAGCTCTCTGCTACAGCCTGGGAAAGCAGTAGAAGGTGGCCCAAGTCCTTGGGCCCCTGCATCTGTGTGGGAGACCTGGAAGAAGCTCCTGGCTTTGGATTGGTGCAGCTCTGGCTGTTGCAGTCAATTGGGGAGTGACCCAGTAGACGGAAGACCTTCCTCTCTCTCTCTCTGCCTCTCCTTCTCTCTCTGTGTAACTCTGTCAAATAAATAAATAAATCTTTAGAAAAAAATTATGGGCATAAGAAAGTCCATGGCTCCAGGTTAGTCCTAATGAACTACACATCATTATGCGTAAACAGTAGGTAATCATTATTACCTCCCTCCAGTTTTCCCAAAAATATAAATATATGTATGATATGACACATATGTTTGTATATATTATATATAATATACCTTATATAAGTTTATGTACATATATTTTAATACATTTATATATTATATAACTTATATTATATATTTAAATATATTTATATATTGTATAATTTATATATTATACATAATTTATATATAATACATATTTTAAATATACATATATCCCATATATATGTATATATATGTTTTAAGACTTATTTGAAAGAGAGAGTGACAGAAAGAGTAAAAGAGACACAGAGAGATCTTCCACTTCCCAAATGGTCTCAACAGTGAGGTCTGGGACAGGCTGAAGCTAGGAGCCAGGAATTCCACCCTGGTCTCCCACATGGGTGTCAGGGGCCCAAGCATTAAAGATGATTTGTTTTCATTTTATTTGGAAGGCAGGTGCGCCAGGCCAAAGCCAGGGGCTGGAACTGTTTGGGTCTCCCATGTGGGTAGCAGCAATCCTAGCACTTGAGTCATCAGCTGCTGCCTCCCAGAGCACGTAGTAGCAAGAAGCTGGACGGGAAGCAGAGTCGCTGGGACTCCAATAAGCACCCATGTGGGGTGCAGCTGTCCCGAGTTGCATCCTAACTGCTGTACCAAGTGCTTACTACACTAAAAATGTCTGCTAGTTTAACACGAGCTAAACACACGGCTAGAAAGCAAAATGAAAGGGCAAGAGAATCCAACCCTAACCTACTCTAGACAATCTATTAATTAATATGTAGTTACTATTTAACAAACATCGGGTTACCGGCATTATGTAGGTAAAGTATTAATACCAAATAGATCCTCCCCCTTGCAAGTCAGCTTTCATTTATTTATTTAATTTTTTTGAAAGGTGGAGTTACAGAGAGAGGGAAAGACAGAGATTTTCCATCTGCTGGTTCATTCCTCAAATGGCTGCAATGGCCAGAGCTGGGCCAGTCCAAAGCCAGGAGCCAGGAATGTGGATGCAAGGGCCCAAGGACTTGGGCCATCTTCTACTGCTTTCCCAGGCTGTTAGCAGGGAATTGGGAGTGGAGCAGCCAGGGATCGAACCAGCACCCATATGGGATACCAGCACTGCAGGCGGCAGGTTTATCCACTAGACCACAACGCTAGCCCCATCAGCTTTTTGTCTTCAGCTGACTTAGCAAAAGATGTCACTAGTCCTTCTACTCAGATCATACCATGCTATGCTCCTCCTGGGCCCAGGGAAAATATTTTTAATGTGTACTCATGGATCCAAGAAGACCAGGGATGCAGAAAGAGAACCAGTGGAAAGTTAAAGAACTTGTCTCACTTGGGGCTGCCACCTGCAGTGCCAGCATCCCATAGGGGCGCTGGTTTGAGTCCCGGCTGCTCCACTTCCAATCCAGCTCTCTGCTGTGGCCTGGGAAGGCATCAGAAGATGGCCCAAGTCCTTGGGCCCCTGCACCCGCCTGGGAGACTCTGAAGAAGCTCCTGGCTCCTGGTTTCGGATTGGCCCAGCTCTGGCCATTTAGGGAGTGAACCAGTGGACGGAATACCTCTCTTTCTGCCTCTTTGTAGCTCTGCCTTTCAAATCTTAAAAAAAAAAAAAAAAGAACTTGTCTCCCAAGGCTTCTGGGTATAATTCTGTCCCTGTGTCTGCACCCTCCTTTAAGAGTGCCAGCCCCATGACAGGGAAGGGCGAACAAGCCTCGTGCAATTGCCCTGGGAATGGACAACGCACAAACAGCCCTTAGAAGCCTTTACAGACAAGCTCTGTTTTTTAAAGGATTCTTTAAAAAAAAAAGCTTTACATTTTCACTGTATTTGAAAGGGAGACAGTGATCTTCCACCCACTGGTTCACTCCCCAAATACCTCCAACAGGCAGGGCTGGGCCAGGTCAACCAGGGGCCTGGGGCTCCACTCGGGTCTCCCACGTGGGTGGCGGGCACCCCGGGCCCTGAGCCAGCCCTGGCTGCCTCCCAGGGTGCGCACAGCGGGCAGCTGGCCCCGCAGCGCAGCAGCTGGGGCTGCAAGGGTGCCCTGCGCGGCACGCAGGGGTCTCGAGCCCCCTCCTAAACACTGGGCCCAGGGCTGGCGACTCCTAAGCGGCTTCCCCGGCGTCCTCGGGGCGCGGTCCTGCGATCTGCAATCCCTGTGTCTCAGTGTCCGAGCATTTCCTGTCGCTGCTGTCAGCCGGCGGCTCGGCCACCACTTCCTCCCGGAGGTCGCGTCCAGCCGCCCCTCGCAGCCAGAGGCCCGGCGCCCGGGGTCTGTCCCAGCGCTGCGCGCCCCGGGGCCTTGCTGCCGGCTCTCACAGCCTGCTGCTGTCAGCCGTAGCTTTCACGCACGGTGAGCGCCCAGCAGCTCGGCCCTGCAAGCATTCCTGTCCGGAAATCGCATTCAGCATCGCGCGTTTCCGATCTGCAACGAGGGCCGTGAGCCTCGCCGCCCCGGGAGCCCAGCGGACCGACCCGGGCAGGAGCAGCCTCGAACCGGCCACCGTCTCGGTCCCCGCCCTCCCGGCGGGCGCGCGCCCCACCGCCTCCCCCAAGCGGCTCGCGGGGCCCCGGGCGCTCGCCGGCCCCACGGGGGGCGGCGGCCCCCTCCCCGGCCGCGCCGACGCGCTGACCACCGGCCGCGCCGCTCCCGCGCCGCCCTCGCCACAAGTGCTTCCGGGTGAGCGGGTCGCCGACCCCGCGGCCCCGCCCCGCGCCTCGCCTCCGCCCGCCGCTCGGGCCGCGGCGCCTCCCGGGGCCGGTTCCCGCTGTCTCAGCCTCGGCGCGGACGGCGCAGCGGCGCGACTGCCCGGCGGGCCCGCCGGCTCCGGGAGCTGCAGCGTCCGGCCCCGGCCCCCTCGGCCGGGAACCCGAGCCCGCCCGCCCACCTCAGCCGCGCGCCCGGTGGGGAGCTGCAGCCCCTCGCGGGGGAAGGCGGCGCCGCCGCGGCCGAGACAGGTAAGGGCCGCTGCTGTCGCCCGGGGCGCGGGCGGCCGGGAGGCGGAGGCCCGTTGCCCGGCCGGCGGCAGCGCGCTGAGCGCCGCGCCGCCGCTGACCCTGGCCGGGGGCCGCCGACCCGGGGTCCTCGGGCGCCCTCCCCGGGGCGCGGGGTCCCGGGGTCCCTCCGGCGGCGGGGGGCGGGGGGCGAGGCGCTGTCCTCCGGGCGCCCCCGGGCGCCGCCTGCCTCGCTCGGTGCTGCCCCGCAGGGGCCCCCGGACCCGCGTCAGGCCGTAGCGTTTTTATGACTGCGGTTTTTTCCTCCTTCCTCGTCGCCCCGGGCTGGACTGGCGTCTGCCGGGAGGGGCAGGGTGAAGGCTGGACGCCGGCGGGCAGGGGCAGCGGGGGCAGCCGCGTCGTCGTCCCGGCCAGGGGAGAAAGTCCAGGTGCGGGCGCCCGCCGCGGCCCCCGCGGGACCTCAGCTGTCCGCACTTTGCTTTCTGTGCGTTCCCGACGAGTGACTCAGCGGTTCTGCCGCTCGCGGAGCCGCGGTGGACAGGTTTAAGTGACCGCAGGGACCGGGGGTCCCAGTGGCCGCTGGCTTTTCACGTTGACCCAGCGGGAACGAGGGTGTGTGGAGCGGGGAGCGGGACAGGCAGAGAGCAGGGTGTGGATGGGCGAGTTCCGAGTGGGTTTGTGAAATAACACACCTCCCTCCCCCCTCCCCATTTTTTTTTTTTAAATTTTTTAAATTTTGGGAATGAGCGCGCCCGACGAGGAAGTTTGCTGTGGTTTGCAAGTCTTGCAGAATGAACCTTGTCTCACCATCGCGCTCTGTTTAGCAAGTTGGGAGATGATGACCGAGTATTAAAATATATACCCACGTTGAGCAGGGATTTTGGAACGTGTGATTCATTTAGGAAGTTAGGTCACTGACTTTATGAATCATTGATACGGATCTCGAAATTGAAATAGAGGCGAGCTAGGGCTGCTTCTGCCTGTGTAACTGGGTGTCTTTGCTCGTTGTATGGGAAGTGCTTTGTTAGGGTTGTTGCTGGACGTTCGCTGTTAGGAAATGTCGTGGGGAAGTAAAAATGACATTTTTGCAGGGTCTGCTGGGTCCAGAGTGGGCTGGTGCGATTCCACCTGTTTTTTGCCCCTTGTGGGAGGATCATGGGAGGCGCGCAGAAGCAGAATCGGGGTCTGTGGGAAGCAGAACGGCCGTCGCTGAGGTGCGGAGAGTTCACTGAAGAATTTGCCCCGGTACAAAACAGCCTTTTGAGTGGAAGGCCTCATCCATTTTGCCGTTCTAGGCTTAAACATTTAAAATGGGAATAAGTGTACAGAGTCTTTATGTTGTGTTATAGAAGAAAGTGTGTACTGAAGTTGCGATTTTTTTGGAATTCATTTATTTTAAACTAGCAGTCACCTTTTCCTGAAATGTAACTTGATCATTTTTGGCTTTCAAAATGTTGTCAAGAAAAATAACTGATCCTAGAGTTTTTGATACTCACAGGCTTTTTTCTTTGGAATTTAGCTTATTTTACCTTGATTTTCACTTAGAAGAACTTAGTTCTAAAGTAAAGGGAAGTTTATCTTGTTGGGGTTGCTTACCAGATTCCTTTAATACTTTGACTAACTTTCGGCATCTTTCTCACTTTGGATATCCATTCTTATATTCAGAGTGTTGGCTGAGGTTGCTTTTGATTTTTGTCCAGTTAGTAGTGACTTAAGAGTTTCAGTTCCCTGTGAACAGAGATGCCCTTTCGGAAAATCCCTTGTGGAAATCACCGTAGCTGACAGTCTTGATAGCTAAAAATGAAAGGGAGACCCTCTGAGGGCAGCATTTGAGCGTCTCCATAAAGAAGGAAAAAGTGATATGGACAGTGTGTCTGGCAAAGTGTCTCTCGAAACAAAAACAGTCTTTACTAGAAAGGAGGTTAACAAGAAGGAGACACGATTTCTTGCAAAGTTCTTTGTGAATTGTTTCCCTGCTCTCAGTATGGGATGGATGTAGAGATGACGATGTAGAGAAAAGAATAATTCTCCTGGCAGTGTGCTGGGAATTTGGATGAGGATCATTGAAATAACATTCTTCTGTCCTTACCTTGGCACCCCACCACTGCACCTACAGGACAGCCTATTTCTTACATAGTCTTTTCCTTTAAGGTAGTCATTGTCTTTCTGGAGTACCTGAATGATCTTTTAACTGGGAAAATGTACTACCTTATCCAGATGGCAAATAAAGAATGGATTCTGTGGCCATCATTCAAAACACAACTTTAAAATGTCAGAAAGAATTGAGCAAAATGACTTAGTCTTTTTCTTTAGTTTCCCTTCTCGGGTGTACGTGGGACACCTTTGGAGATTATCTTTTTGGTGTTGTACATTGTGCCTTCACTGTTAAAACTTAGGCCTTCAATAAATTAGGCTGCACTTAGAGAAATCAAGCACTCAACTAGCAGCGGATGAAAACCTGCCTGAGTTCCATGTTGGAGGGCCTGGGTTCAAGTCCTGGCTCCGCTCCTGATGCCAGCTTTCACCTCTCTTTCTCTCTCTACCCCGACCTTGCTTGCTCGAGCGCGCGCTCTCTCTCCTTCAGATACAATCAATCAAATTAAAAAACCTGCAAGGCTAAAAGCGGAGTTTATCGTGTCATTCTCCTCTTGTTCTGTTTTTGCTCTGTGCTTGCTGCATACGTGTGGTTTTGGCCTGGTCTAGTGGCGGGGAGAGCAGTGGATGAAGCAGAGATGAATGAGAAGGGCATACAGAGAAGACAGAAGAATGCTCACCTCATGGATTCAGTAGACATTTATGGGCTTTTAAAACTCAATAAAACATTTAAGAATGAAATGTTGTAGGCCAAAAAGGAAGTCTCTTTTTACCATAAACTAGCCTTTCCTTACTCCTAACCCTAATTCAAGCAGCCACTGTTAATGTTTTCTTGTGTGTCCCTCTCCAAATTTTCCATTGCATACACAATCACATCTGTTTGGGAGAAATATCCTGTACCTTTCATTCTTTTTTAAAAAAATTTTTATTTATTTGAAAGGCAGAGTTAGAGTGTCCGCAGGGTGGGAAGGGGTGTGTCTTCCATCCGCTGGTTCACTCCCCAGATGGCAGAACCGGAGCTTGGCTGATCCAGAGCCAGGAGTTTCCTCCAGGTCTCCCACACGGCGCAGGGGCTCAAGCACTTGGGCCATCTTCTTCTGCTTTCCCAGGCCACAACAGAGAGCTGGATTGGAAGTGGAGTAGGGGCTAGCGCTGTGGCATAGCGGGTGGAGCCGCTGCCTGCAATGCCAGCATCCCATGTAGGTGCCAGTTCAAGTCCTGGCTGCTCATAAGATGTGGGTCTCACACACAACATCTTAACTGCTATAACAAATGCTTGACAATTTTTTTTTTAATTTAGAACTTTTTTTTTTTTTTTTTTTTTTTTTTTTTTTTTTTTTTTTTTTTAGAGAGAGGGGGAGTGAGAGAGGCAGGCAGGCAGGGCTCCTTTATGCTCTCCAAAGCCTGCAACAGGGCTGGGCCAAGCTGAAGCTGAGAGCCTACAGCTCAATTCAGGTTTCTTATGTGGATGGTAAAAATCCAGTTACTTGGGCCACCACAGCTGCCTCCCAGGTTCTGTGTTAGCAGGAAGCTGGCGTCAGGAATTGAACCCAGGTACATGGGCATCTTAACCACTAGACCAAGTGCCTGTTCCCCAACTCTCCATTAGAGTGTGTGTGTGTGTGGTAAATGTATTTCATAAAGCAGTTTACAGCACCCTAGAGGGCCAGGTGGTTAATTTTAATTGAACTGGTAAGAATAGCTATAGTGTAGTTTGAAGATTGATGCTGTCGTATAAACGTATTTGGTGATAATTAAATGGCTACATTTTGTAGCTTGATTATTTTGGAATTTTATGATGAATATCAATTAAAAACATTGTATGTAGTTTTAACTCTTTGCCCTGTTGAAGTCTGCTGCTGTATTATTCATCCCAAGAGAAATAGCCCACTTTGGTCTTCCTTTACCTTCCGTCTTTTAATATATTCACCATTCAGGAAAAAAAAAACCCTCTGTGGAGCTGGAAGTTCAAAAAATCCTTTTGCAAATGAGAGCTCTGTTTGGCAGGTTAATTTCTCAAGGCCGGAAGTTGGTACAGATTCAGTCTTTATTTTGCAAAGTGGTTGTGAGCAGAATAAGGGAGGCTTAGGTGTTTTAATTTGGATGTTAGGTTACCTGTGACCAGGAGGATGTTCAGGATTCTTTGCCCTTTTGAAATGAGAGTGAGTAGAGAAAATGATTAATTGTATGAGGTTGGAACTCCTGAGTGGCAGTTTCCCTGGCTGGTGCCCAGTGTCTATTTTGAGGCATTGTCAAAGCTCGCCTGACAGAACCTACCACAAAACCATAATCTGACCTGGCCCTGCTACAAGTCAGGAAGACCTGTGGTTTAGGAAAAGCGGCAACCACAGAAGAGTGCCTTCTAAAGGACATTTGTCTTCAGGAGATTAAGGCTAAGTTTTAGGATGAAAATCAGCTTAGTGTGTATACCCCAGGACTCAGGTTTTTGTTGTTTTCTCCTCCTCCTCCTTCCTCCTCCTCCTCCTGTTTCAAGAAAAGAGGGTGGTTAAGGAAAACTAAGGCAGAAAGCTTATTAGACAAAATGTGTGCAAGAGGGATCATAGGGTGTACCCAGTATTGATGTAATGTTCTGGTTTTTTGAAAGTGTTTGCCAAAAATCAGTTAAATGTGTTACAGCAGGGGAAGAAAGCAGTGCTGTTACCGGCACAGGAAGGCCATACCCCTGGCTGGAAGAGTAGTCTGATTCAGAGACCTTCATTCTTGTCACTGGGATCAGAAGGACTCTTGGAACGATGGGTGGTTTGAGTTCAAACAAGTAAAGTATGTTTTGCTGATTCTCATTTTGTTTTTCCCATGGAACTGTGTAGTAGCATGTATAGAATCCTGAAGGAACATCTTTAAGCTCTCTGTTATTATCAGATGCTATCTCCCAGCATAGCTGTCTCCCACACCATGTGGTGTCTCATGAAAACTTTGACGCTTCCTATATGACTATGCATGAATTTAAAAATATTTTTTGCACTGAAAGAAACATCTTTTTATTGCATTTTTCATAGGCTTTTGAAAATACATTTGGGACCAGCACTGTGGCACAGTGGGTTAAAGCCCTGACCTGAAGCGCTGGCATCCCACATGGGCACCGGTTCTAGACTTGGCTGCTCCACTTCCAATCCAGCCCTCTGCTATGGCCTGGGAAAGCAGTGGAAGATGGCCCAAGTCCTTGGGCCCCTGCACCCGTGTGGGAGACCTGGAAGAAGCTCCTGGCTCCTGGCTTTGGACTGGCCCAGCTCTGGCCATTGCAGCCATCTGGGGAGTGAACCAGAGGATGGAAGACTTCTCTCTATGTCTCTACCTCCCTCTGTAACTCTGTCTTTCAAATACAAAAAACATCAAAAGAAAATACATTTGTATTTAGTAAATGAAACTCTTGAGTCTAAAGTTCTTTAGCTGATCGTCTTAGGGTAGAAAGCTGTTAAGAACTTCATGCCCCACCCTTTGGCCAAGGTTCATGTCACCATATTTAACTGCAGTTTGGTATCACAGTTAATGTTGTTTGATACAAGTCTGCAATGATTTGCCTTTCTTATGCTTTAGATTATGTTGTGACTACAGGAAGTTTAGTTTTTGTTGCCCTCAGAAATCAAGATTGCAAGCAATTTATGATGATGTATGTAGGATTTGATGTAAGGAGAAGATGTTATAATTAGTCATTCTCTTCCTTGAAAATTCAAACAAACAAAAAATCTGCAAAACAGTAAGGGTGGAACAGAGTAGAGGAAGTGAGAGAGGTATAGAGGTTGGGAAAAGCCCTGGAGTACATATCCTATTTTTATTTTCTCAGAGGCGGAATGTTTTTTTGAAGATTTATTTATTTATTTGAAATAAATAGAAGGAGAGGCAGAGAGAGAGAGAGAGAAGGGGAGGGGAGGTGAGGAGGGGGAAGGGGTGGGGGAGGGGGAGGAGTTTTCCATCCTCTGGTTCACTCCCCAATTGGCTGAAAAGGCCAGAGGTGCGCTGATCCGAAGCCAGGAGCCAGGAGCCAGGAGCCAGGAGCTTTTTCCGGGTCTCCCACGTGGGTGCCGGGGCCCAAGGACTTGGGCCATCTTCTGCTGCCTTCCCAGGCCACAGCAGAGAGCTGGACAGGAAGTGGAGCCCATATGGGATGGTGGCTGCTTTACACGCCATAGTGCAGGCCCCTCAGAGATGGAATATTAAAACCCTCTTTAAAGAATCATTATTGGCTGCAGCTCACTAGGCTAATCCTCCGCCTGTGGCGCTGACACCCCGGGTTCTAGTCCTGGTTGGGGAACCAGATTCTGTCCCAGTTGCTCCTCTTCCAGTCCAGCTCTCTGCTGTGGCCTGGGAAGGCAGTGGAGGATGGCCCATGTGCTTGGGCCCTGCACCCGCATGGGAGACCAGGAGGAGGCACCTGGCTCCTGGCTTCGGATTGGCGCAGCACGCTGGCCATAGCGGCCATTTGGGGGGGTGAACCAATGTAAGGAAAACCTTTCTCTCTGTCTCTCTCACTGTTTAAACTCTGTCCAAAAAAAAAAAAAAAAAAAAAAAAAAAATCATTATTCATTTTTTACCATTATTTTCACCTTGAAGTCCCAGTATCTTAGTGCTCAGATTTAATTTTAAGTTACTTATTCTGAGCACTTTGTTATTCTTTCTACAACTCCACTTTCTTAAGTAGAAACATTTTAACTAGAAACAGTCTTTTGGTTTTCTAACAAACAATACAATTAGTAAACATACTATCTTAAAATAATTAAGTATTCCAAGTAAGTGACCTCAAGAGTATAGGATTAAAGATAGAAAAAAATTGCTTTAGATTAGATATTTTTCTCTTTAGATATTTTTCTGTTTATATATTTCCTCTTTAGATATTTTTCTAGACAGAGTGGGTGACTATCACTGTCACTCTTTGTCTTGCCAAATTCATCCTTTCCATTGTAGCCAAAGTTTCTTTTTAAATTTTGTAAAAGGGAGATGGCATATAGTTTACCTTGTTGACCATCTTTCCATTTTTTTATTGTGGTGACATAGTGATCACCATTGGCACCATTTTTAAGTGTACAGTTCAGTGCTTTTACGTATGTCCGCATTGTTCTGCACACCCCTCTCTAGAACTTTTTCCATTGCTGCAGCTGGAACTCGACTCGTTAAACACAACTCCTCACTCCCCATGTCTTTGGCAACCACTGTTCTACTTTCTGTCGCTATGAGTCTGACTACTTTAGGTGCCTCATATCAGTAGAATAATACAATATTGGTCTATTATGCCTTATTTCACTCAGGGTAGTATCATCCATGGCATGTATCAGAGTTTCATTCCTTGTTAGGACTGAATAGAATTCCATTGTATCAAGGCCAGCATTGTGGCATAGCAGGTTAAGCCACTGCTTGCCACAATGGCATCCCCTGTCAAGGTACCAATTAGAGTTCCGGCTCTCCTGATCCAGCTTCCTGCTAATGCATCCTGGGAGTAGCAAATGATGGCCCAAGGACTTGGGCCGTTGCCACACATGTAGGACACTAGGATGGAGTTCCTAGTTCCTGGCTTTGGGCTGGTGCAGACCTGGGTGTTGCAGCCATTTTCGGAGTGAGTCAGTGAATGGAAGGCTTCTCTCTCTCTCTCTCTCTCTCTCTCTCTCTCTCTCTCTCCCTTCCTCCCCCTCCCTCCCCCTCCCTCCCCCTCCCTCCCCCTCCCTCCCCCTCTCCCCCTCCCCCCCTTCTCTGCCACTCTGCCTTTCAGACAGTTCCATTGTATGTGTAGACTAGACTGTGAATGGACATTTGAGTTGCTATCTTTTAGAGTTATCAATAATGCTGTCATAAATATGAGTTTACAAAAATTTGTTGAGTCCCAGCTTCCATTCTTTCAGGTATATACCCAGAAGTGGAATTTCTGGATCATATGGATCCAGACCATGTGTACTTTTTTTGAGGAACCACCATACTGGTTTCCACAGTGGCTATACCATTTTACATTCTTACCAGCAATGTACAAGTTTTCTAATTCCTCCACTCTTCAGTCAGTACGTTATTATCTTTCATTTTTTAAAAATAAACCTATCTTTTGAGGTTTGCATGTGGGTGACAGGTGACCCAGCTACTTGTGGCATCACGTGCTGCCTCCCAGGTTGTACGTTAGCAGGAAGCTGGGCGCTTGCGGCGTGTGTAGTGGGGTGAAACCACTGCCAGCGACTCCAGCATCCCATATGGGCACTGGTTCATGTCCTAATTGCCCCCCCCCCTTTTTTTTTTTTTAAGATTTATTCATTTATTTGAAAGGCAGAGTTAGAGAGACGGAGATATCTTCCATCCTCTGGCTCACGCCCCAAATGGCCACAACAGCCAGGGCTGGACCAGGCTGGAATCAGGAGTCAGGAGCTTGCTCTGGGTCTCCCATGTAGGTGGCAGGGGCCCAGGAACTTGGGGGCCATCTTCTGCAGCTTTCCCAGGCACATTAGCAGGGAGCTGGATGGGAAGTGGAGCAGCTGGGACTTGAACTGGCGCACATATGGGAATTTGGCACTGTGAGTCACAGCTTAATCCACTGTACCACAGCATTGGCCCGTTGCTCAACTCTCAGTCCACCTCCTTGCTAATGGCCTGGAAAAAGCAGTGTAACATGACTCAAGTGTTTGGGCCCCTACCACCCCCGTGGGAGACCTGGATGAAGCTCCTAGCTCCTGGCTTTGGCCTTGCCCAGCGCTGGCCATTGGAGCCATTTGGGGAGTGAACCAGTGGATGGAAGATCTCTTCCTGTGTCTCTCTCTATCTCTCTGTAACTCTGCTTTTCAAATAAATAAATGTTTTTTTAAAAATCACAGTGAAATATCACTTAGTTTTCATTAGGGTGGCTTCCACTAGGAAGATAATGTTTTAAAAAACAGTAAACAGCAAGCATTTGGAACAAGTATTTGGGTCAGTGGTTAAGATGCCACTTGGGGGGGGGGGTGTTCTGGTGCAGCAGGTTAAGCCACCGTTTGGGATCCCCTCCCATATTAGAGTGCCACTTTGAGTCCTGGCTACCCTGCTTCCGCTCCTGCTCCCTGCAGCTGGGAAGCAGCAGATAATAGCTCAAGTACTTGAGTTCCTATCAACCATGTGGGAGATACGGATGGAGTTTCTGGCTCCTGACTTCAGCCTGGCCCAACCCAGGTTGTTGCAGCCATTTGGGGAGTAAAGTTTGAAAGTCAGAATTAGAGGGAGAACAGAAAGAGAAATATTTGATCCACTAGTTCACTCCCTACATGGCTGCAACAACCAGTGCTGGGGACAGACTGAAACCAGGAGCTTCATCGGGTGGGGTCTCCCATGTGGTTGCAGGAGCACAAACACTTGGGCCATTTTCCTCTGCTTTCCCAGGAGCATTATCTGGGAGCTGTATCAGAAGTGGATCAGCCAGGAATTGAACTGGCACCCCTATGGGATGTTGGCATTGCACGCTGCAGCTTAACACTTTGTGCCACAGTGCTGGCCCCTCATTGTGATTTTGATTTGCATTTCCCTAAAGAGTGATGTTCAGCACCTCTTTGTTTTTCTTGGCCATTTGTGTGTCTTTTTTTTTTTTTTTTTTAAGAGATGATCTTTTTATATCCCTTGCCCATCTTTTAATTTTGCCTTTGTTTTTGAGTTATAGAAGTTGTTTATCCTCCTGAAAGTTCATGGAAGTTGGACTTAAAACATTATTTTGGTGCAAAGCATTAAGTCTTTTACTCACTACAACTGATCTGCCTTCAGATCCTAAAAGCTTCTCAGTTTCTAACAGCAACTTGAAGCTCCTCCTGGTCCCATGGCGTTTCTCAGTGTGACTGCTTCATCAATCCAGGAGGGAGACCAGCAAGACAGTCTTATCTAATGTATCGGAATTACGGGAGTGACATCCTGTAACCTTTGCCTTGTTTTATTGGCTAGAAGTAAGTCGTAGGGGTGGTTACGATGCTGTTGGGTCGCCTGTATCTTGTCTGGGAGTGCCTAGATTCAATACCTGCTCCAACTCCTGACTCTGGTTTCCTGCTGATGCAGAGCCTGGGAGGCAGAGGTCATGGCTCAAGTAACTGGGTTCCTGCCACCCATATGAGAGACCTGGATTGGGTCCCTGGCTCTTGGCTTTAGCCTGGCCCAGCCTTGGCTGTTACAGGCATTTAGATAGTGAACCAGTGAAAGAGAGCTCGCTCTGTCTCGGTCTCTCTTTCTGTATGTCTCAGATCAATCAGTCAATAAAAACTGAAAAGAAGTGCTAAGGCACAGATCTTGCCCACTGTAATGGGGAAGTGTTCACACAAAGAAGAACATGAAGAGGCAGAATCAGGGTAGGAACCACTTTCCAGTCTGTCTGCCATAGCTAGTTATAAAATAGCACATATTTTATAGACTAGCTTTTGTTTAAAAAATACATATGTTGCTAAAATAGACGTACCTGTAAATGATGGGAATTACTGGTGGTGTTATTGTTATTTTGTTTTTCTTCATTATTTCTTGCCACTTTCCTTCCCTACAGCATCCCAATTTTGAAATTTCAGATCAATAATTAGTGTTTTTATTATAATTAAATATTGCTTATTGTTCAGGCAAGTAATATATCATGGTTGCTTCCTTGTGCAACTTTTATTTTTTTTCTGGTGGTTAAAGTTGCTTTTAAGATTTTGCACAGGGGCTGATGTCGCGGTGCAGCTGGCAAAGGCATTGCTTCGTTCACTTGTTTCCTGTGACAGAGTGAGTGCTCTTTCAAGCCCTGGCTACTCCACTTCCCATCCAGCTCCTTGCTTATGTGCCTGGGGAGCCAACCCGCGATGGCGCAAGCACAGGGGCCAGTGTTGCTGTGCAGTGGTTAAACCTCTGCATGGGACACCACATCAGGGCAGCTGATTTGAGTCTTGGCTTCTCTGCTTCCAGTGCAGCTTCTTGCAGATGTACCTGGGGAGGCAGTAGAGGCTGGTCCAAGTGCTTAGGCCCCTGCACCCATGGGGAGACTAGGATGGAATTCCCGGTTTCAGCCTGGCAGAGACCTGGCTGTTGAGGCCATTTGGGGAGTGAACCAGTGGATGGGATCTCTTTGTCTGTCTCTCCCTCTCTTTCTGTTGCTCTTTCAAATAAATAAATAAATTTTTTTTAAATTTTATAGTTTTCTGATTACCGATTGCCTTTTTCCCCACCACATGCTCGCAACAGATTTTTCAAGGGCATGTTCTATCTCTCCAGCCATCTATCCATCCATCCATCCATATATCTTAATTTATGATAGAAATCAATTTATAAATTTATAAGTTGTGAAATAAACTTATTTTGAATAAAACAGTTTATGAAAGAGAAAAAATATATGACAAAAATATGATCTTAGGAAGCTTAGTAAAGTGATTACTTTTTTTTTTAACCTAGGTTAAGAAATTCCACATTGTGGTTTTCTAGAAGTTCCCTCAAGGTATTCTTTAATTGCATTCTGTCTCCTCCAGGCAATCACAATCCAATTTTACACATTAGTCATTCTCTTCAGACTGTTTCCTGTCCAGTGTTGCAGTCTCCCTCGCCTACTATACATGACGAATTTGAAAAGCGGAGTAGTTCTGCCCTCTTTTCGTGTCTGTCAGGATAGGCTGCCTCCTTCAGCGGGGATGCTCCAGTGTCAGTGCTTTACCACAGAGTGTGCTTCTCATTCACCTGCCTGTCCCCGTGACTGGGAGCACAGGGGTGGAGGGGCAGTCTGTTTATAGTCATGGAGGGACTCAGGCTTCTTTCCTCTAGTGGCTCTGCCATCCTCCGGGGCCTCAGAAACTTGCCTAGAGTCCTCTGCAGCCGACCTGCAGATAGGAGGGCAAATAACACTTCCACTCACATTCCCCAGGGCAGAGCCCAGAGGCAGGGATGTGTTTACATGGAAGGATGTGAGTACAGCATACCCCTGAGGTTCAGGCAGCAAAGGGGAGGGCTTGGTGAACATTAAACCAGTCTCTGCCATACCATGCATCTCTAAGCAGCATATTGTTTTGATTATTATTATTTTTTTTTTTTTACAGGCAGAGTGGATAGTGAGAGAGAGAGACAGAGAGAAAGGTCTTCCTTTGCCGTTGGTTTACCCTCCAATGGCCACCGCAGCCGGTGCGCTGCGGCCAGCGCACTGCGCTGATCCGATGGCAGGAGCCAGGTGCTTCTCCTGGTCTCCCATGGGGTGCAGGGCCCAAGCACTCGGGCCATCCTCCACTGCACTCCTGGGCCACAGCAGAGAGATGGCCTGGAAGAGGAGCAACCAGGACAGAATCCGGTGTGCTGGCGCTGCAAGGTGGAGGATTAGCCTAGTGAGCCGCGGCGCCGGCCACATATTGTTTTGATTATTAAAACTGAACAGCAAGTATACAGCTATCTGTGATGGGAAAGATTCCCATTGCCCTTGTTAGACGAAGGCTTCTTGGAGACATAGGCTGAGGGGAGTCCTCCTTAAGCCTTATCTAAGCTGTTGGGAAAGTTTGTTCTTGAGTCCTGAGAAACACATCACCAGGGCATCTGGCAGAGCGGAAGTGTTTACAGGGTCCTCACTATCTAACAGAATAATAGTTGGGGGAGTACACGGCTGTTTTGCTTCTAAGCTTATCATGCGCTAGCTCTCAGATACAGGTAAAGAAAAAACACGTCTGTGCTGTGAAAGACGTCCTTAGCCCATGCAGGGAACAGGGAAGAGAACAACAGGTACTTTATCAACTTGGATAGGGTCAAGAAAGAATGAAAGTCTCAAGAAAAGTGTGGTTCACTGCCACACAGTCAGCTCTGCACCAGTCCTAAGCCAGGAACCAGGAACTCCATTCCATCTCCCACGTGGGTGGGCGGGGGGCCCAAGCACTGGGGCTGCCTTGCTGCTGCCTTCCCAGGTGCATTAGCAGGGAGTTGGATCAGGAGTGGAGCAGTTGGGATTTGAACCTTCATTCTGATACAGCTTAACCTGCTACACCACAATGCTGTCCCCCCTTTGCCAATGTCTTTTGGATATCATTGCTTCAATCTGTAGTTTTCTTTTGGGATATCATTGAGTTGGGGATGTTGTTTGTTCCTTTTAATGCTGTTTCTCTTGATTTCCCCGTTTACTTGATGACCTGTCATCCAGTGGTGTGTTGACAAAGGGTATAAAATAGGTAAAATGTTGGGACGTTGTGTGTCAGGAAAAGTCTGTAGTAATTAAGCATGAGAGTAGGGTAGTTTGATAAGGATAAGGCTGCTTATAGTTTGTAGTTCTCCTTCAGGAGTTCAAAGGTATCAACCACGCTTACTGTTTCTTGTCTCCAGAATTACTTTTGATGTCCTGAACATTCCAATATATGTGACCTGATTTTCCCCTTTCTGCAAGCTTATGAAACAAGTTTTGTTCCCAGTGTTGAACACTCTGTGTGGTATATACTTTGGTGTGAATTCAAGATTTGTGTCCAACACTCCATGGTGCCTGACAGCTCAGGTCCTTGACTTCTGGCAAGTTATTTTGTTAATGTTTGGTTTTTCTTTTCTTCTCTCCTCTTTTTGTCTGGTTACTTGAATGCTGGTCCCTCTAGACTGGTAAGTTAACCTTATTGTTTTCTGCTTTTCATCTCTTTTTTCCTCTGTTTCCTATGAGACTTCCTGAATTTTATTTTCCAAGCTTTCTGACTTTTTTTATATTGCTTTTTTTTTTTATTGAGATAAAATTCACACAGCGTAAATTTTCCCCATTAAAGTGGTGATACTGTCAGTGGTTGTGCAACTATTTTCCCTATTCTGGGCCTTTCGCATAAAATAAATTGTACAATATATAGCCTGTAAGTCTGGTTTTTTTCAGTTATTCTCATGTCTTTTTTTTTTTTTTAAATTTTTGACAGGCAGAGTGGACAGTGAGAGGGAGAGACAGAGAGAAAGGTCTTCCTTTTTGCCATTGGTTCACCCTCCAATGGCCGCCACGGCCTGCGTGCTGCAGCCGGCGCACCGCGCTGATCCGATGGCAGGAGCCAGGTACTAATCCTGGTCTCCGATGGGGTGCAGGACCCAAGTGCTTGGGCCATCCTCCACTGCACTCCCTGGCCACAGCAGAGAGCTGGCCTGGAAGAGGGGCAACCAGGACAGAATCCGGTGCCCCGACCGGGACTAGAACCCAGTGTGCCAGCGCCGCAAGGCGGAGGATTAGCCTAGTGAGCCGCGCCGCCGGCCTATTCTCATGTCTTTAAGGTTCATTACTGCAGTGTGAGTCAGTACATTATTCCTTTTTATGAATGGATGATATTCCATTGTTATGTACCATATTGGCTTATCCATGCATCAGCTCGTAGATGTTTGTGTTGTTTACACTTCTGGCTGTTATGAATCATGCTGTTGTGATCATCATGTACAGGTTTTTCTGTGGGTATATGTGTCCAATTCTTTTTTGTGTACACTAGGAGTAGAACCGCTGATTTCTGTTTAGTTTTTGATTTCTACTGTCATTTTGATATCCAGAATCTCATTTTTACCTGCAATTTTTTAGAATCCACTATTCTTGTTTCATGATTGCAATATTTTTTATTTGCAATATACTCTTAATTCTCCAAAGACATTAATCAGTGATTTTTCAAGTTTTCTTCTCCTTGCGTAGTTTATTTTAACCAAATTATTCTTTTAAATTAATTAATTTCATTTGAAAGGCAGAGAGATCCTTCCATCTGCTGCTTTAGTCCCCAAATGCCCACCGTTTCTGAATCTGGGCTAGGCAGAAGCTAGGAGCCAAGAACTCATAATCTGTTCTCTCACATGACTCCTAGAGTATACTTCATATCGGAATCAGGCAGTCCAGGCTGTGCCTTTTTTTTTTTTAACATCTTATTGAAATATGGCATACATATCAAGAAATGCACCTAAGTGTGCAGATAAATGAGGTTTTTTTTTTGTCATTTGATCACCCTCATAAGCAACACCTACACTAAAAGCAAAGCATTACTAGTACCCCAAGAGTCCTCAGTATTCTCCAATTTCTTTTTTTTCACATGTGAAATAAGTATGTTGTCATTTACATGATATGATTTAATGAAGCACTATTTATAACCATATATCAAATGATATGATAAGCACACAAGTTTTATACTCTATGTATTAACTACCACAAATAAGAGAAAATGTGGTATTTGTCTTTCGGGGTCTGGCTTGTTTGACATAGCGTAATGATCTCCAGTTACATCAATTTTGTTGCACATGTCAGGATTTCATTCTTTTTTTGTGGCTGAAAAATATTCCATTGCATGTATATTTGCTACATTTTCTTTATCCGGTTATCATTGATAGACATCTAGGTTGATTCCATATCTTAGCTTCTGTGAAAACATTGGAGGACAAGTAACTCTTTGATATGCTCATTTCATTTCCTTGAGATGCATTTCCAGGAGTGGGATAGCTGGGTCATGTGGTAGATAGGTTTTCAGTTTTCTGAGGAATCTCCACACTGTTTTCCATAGTGGTTGTACCATTTTGCAGCTCCACCAGCATTGTATTAAGGCACCCTTTTCTCTGTATCCTCATCAGCACTTGCTACTTTTTGATTTTTGAGTGATAGCCATTGTAACTGGGGTGAGGCGATATCTCATTGTGGTTTTTATTTGCATTTCACTTTTTGCTAAGTGATGATGAGCAGTTTTTCATGTGTCTGTTGGTCATTTGTATTTCCTCCTTTGAAAAGTGCTTGTTCATATCCTTTGCCCTTTTCTTAACTGGATTTTTTCTTTTGTTGTTGAGTTTCTTGAGCTCCTTTTATATTCTGATTATTAATCATTTATCGGATATGTAGTTTGCAAATATTTTCTCCTATTCTTTTGGTTGTCTCTTCACTTTTTTTTTTTTTTTGGTGGTTATTAGGCACTTTTATTCCATTTTACATTGAGAATCAGGAGCAGAAATAAAAAAGTGGATAAATTTGAAAAAAAAAAATCACATCCTAGCCAGGAAAAGAACAAAAGCCTTTAAGGGTAAGACCTAGGAGGATACAGTTCTTAGAGTCAGTGCAGATAAGACAAAGCCAAGCGCTTTGCACTGGGATGACAGAAAAGATGCCTCGGGGCATCTCAGAAATCTTCCCATCAACAAAGGCCTGGAAATGCACTTTTGTTTCACTAATCTGCCCTGAGGCCGCACCTTCAGCTCCACATTCTGGCTTCCCTGCAAATGCTCTGTGGCTACGGCAGTGTGTTTCTAGTGGTCTCATTCACAGTTCGTAATGGCAGCAGACCTTGATGTCATCTGTATGATCTTTGCAGACACAGAATGCAAGGGTTATGGGGCCACAGCAGCTCCCACTAAGATTTCAGAGGAAAACCTGGGAGGCCAGGGGGTGTGTTGCGGGGTCAAGAGTCATAGCATAGACTCTACGGCTGTGAAGCTGATATGTAGATCCAAGAAGGTAGGCAACCAGCAACCTACCATGCCAGATTTCTGTTGGAAGCCCCAAAAAGCAGCTATGTGGGCTGAAACCAGCAAGTATAGCCATAGCGGTGGGGATGCCCAAGGCCTTGGGAGCTCATCCCTGGCCACGGTGTGTCCAGATGCCAGACAGACAGCTTTAGGATTTTTTTAACCTGAAATTATTTTAGTCTTTAAAATTTTTGATTAACGTGTGCACAGTGTTGTATTAGTCAGCCTTTTGTTACTTTAACTAAAATAGCTAAAAGGAAGAACTCAGGAAGGAAGAAGCTTACAGTTTTGGAGGTTCACAATCCAAGATTAGGCAGCCCCATTGGTTGAGGTATCTGGAAAGGCCAGCGGGTGACAGATCACATGGGAAGCAAGAAGGAGAAATTGCCTCTTCACTTTTCTTTTTTTTAAGCATGTAGCTTTTATTTTTCTTTTTTTAAGATTTAAGATTTATTTAACTATTTGAAAGGCAGAGTTTAAGAGAAAGAGAGAGAGCGAGTGCGTGAGTGCACTACTGGTTCACTCCCCAGATGGCCGCAACAGCAGGAGCTGGGATAATCTGGGACAATCCGAAGCCAGCAGCCAGGAGCTTTTTCTTGGTCTCCCATGTGGATAGGGGCCAAGAACTTGAGCCATCTTCCAGTGCTTCCCCAGGCCCATTAACAGGGAGCTGGATTGGAAGTGGAGCCTTTGGGACTTGAATCGCTGCCCACGTGGGCTGCCTGCACCACAGGCAGCAGCTTTACCCACCACGCCAGTGTTGGCCCTTGGTGGGGGAACATATATTAGTGGAGAAGTCAATTTCTCTTTCTTTTTTACTTTTGAAAGGCAGAGTTACAGAGAGGCAGGGAGGGAGGGGGGGAGAGAGAGAGAGAGAAAGAAAAGTGTCTTCTGTCTGCTGGTTCACTCCCCAGGTAGCTGCAACTGCCAGAGCTGTGCTGATCTGAAGCCAGGAACTTCCTCCAGCTCTCACACTCGAGCGCAGCAGGGTCCTTGGGCCATCTTCCACTGTTTTCCCAGGCCATAGCAGAGAGCTGGATCAGAAGTGGAACATCCTGGACTTGAACCGGTGCCCATATGTGATGCTGACACTGTAGGCTGAGGCTTTACCCGCCACACCATAGCACCAGCCCCTGGTATTAGGTTTTATCAGCAGAAGGAATGTGTAATTCATTCCTTGCCATCCCTGGGGGGTTGGTTCCAGGACCCACTCAGATACCAGAATCCGTGGATGTTCAAGTCCTTCTATGAAATGGTGTAGTATTTGCATATGAACTATGCACATCTCCTGTATGCTTCAGATCATCTTTAGATTACTTATGTAATACAATGTAAATACTGTGTTAATAGTTGTTATATTTATTTAGTGAATAAGGACACTAAAAATAGAACAATGTTTTTAGATATGTTCTTTCTATACTTAGTTGAATCTGTGGATCCAGAAACTGCAGATATGGAGGGCTGACAACATCTACAGTGGAACTCTCTGCATGTGTCTTGGGATTGGGGTAGCATTTGGATTAGCTGTGCACATCTGTGCCATCAGCTCTGCTCTATTCCGATCATTTTCTCTCAGACATTGTGCTTATATTATGGTGTATCTTGCTAACTTCTTCCTTTTTTGCGCCTGATATCTTGCCTACCATTTCAGGGTGTTACTTTGTCTTTTGTATCTAAGACAAATTTTAGTTCTACAAATTTGGTCAGTATGGCTTGAGAGGAAAGATGTTTGTATCTTTTTTTCTTTTTTAAATTTTTTATTTTTTGACAGGCAGAGTGGACAGTGAGAGAGAGAGACAGAGAGAAAGGTCTTCTTTTTGCCGTTGGTTCACCCTCCAATGGCCACCGCGGCCGGCGCACCGCGCTGTTCCGATGGCAGGAGCCAGGTACTTCTCCTGGTCTCCCATGGGGTGCAGGGCCCAAGCACTTGGGCCATCCTCCACTGCACTCCCTGGCCACAGCAGAGAGCTGGCCTGGAAGAGGGGCAACCGGGACAGAATCCGGCGCCCCGACCGGGACTAGAACCCCGTGTGCCAGCGCCGCAAGGTGGAGGATTAGCCTAGTGAGCCGCGGCGCCGGCTGTATCTTTTTTTCTATAACACCGATGCCTCCTGTCCCATGTTTTTCCCCACCAGTGAATGAACTACATGGATGGAAAAACTCACAGAGGTATTCAGGGAAAGGTGGCTGTTTCTTCTTGGGAGGGAGCAGGTGATGGTCCAAGTGGTTGGGTCCCTGCCACTCTTGTGGAAGAGTTGAATTGAGTTTCTGGCTCCTGGCTTTGGTGTGGTCCAGCCCATCAGTGAAGGCATTTGGGGAGTGGACCAGTGGATGGGGCTCTCTTGTCTTTCTGCTTCTCAAATAAAAAATAAAACAAGAAACAACTGAGGTGAATTTAAGTAGTTTTTCCTTTGGGGCTTAATTTTGGTTCCTTCTGTTTTATAATGATTAGCAGAGGTGGGTTACAATGCCTCTTAAGTGTTTTAGTTTCCTTTTCTTTTGCTGGAGGAAGTATTTCAGTAATAAATCCGTATACCTCAGAAAGAAAACACACTTACGTAGTTCAGCAAGAGGACTTCCAGTACCTCTTAAAGTCGCTACATATTTGGACAACTGAAAATAGTAAAAAGCACCTTCCTGTTAAATATGCAGGTCTGGTGTTAGATTATATTTGTGTTTAGAAATGTACAATCCCTGACTTATCCACCCTTGACTCCACTAAAGGCTAAATTTAGCCAGGGAATTTACTTGTGAATTTGAATTTGTTTGCCACTTTTCTTTTGCTACTGTGATTTCAGATCCTTTTTTTTTTTTTTTTTTTTAATACCAGTGATGGCCCATTTTTCCATAGTACTTTACAATTTGTAGAAACTTTTTATCTATCGGATTTTCAGAATGACCTGTAACATAAGAATACATGTAATAAAGTGTAAAGCTTTTTATGTTAGAAACGAAAACATTGTAGAATGAACTTAAAGATCCATACAGCTAGAAGGACACCCCATGTTCATGGATTGAAGTCTTTTTTTTTTTTTATAAAGATTTATTTATTTATTTGAAAGTCAGAGTTACACAGAGAGAGGAGAGGCAGAGAGAAAGAAATCTTCCATTCGATGGTTCACTCTCCAGGTGGCTGTAACGGCCGGAGCTGCGCCAATCCGAAGCCAGGAGCTAGGAGCTTCCTCTGGGTCACATGCGGGTGCAGGGGCCCAAGGACCTGGACCATCCTCCACTGCTTTCCCAAGCCACAGGAGAGAGCTGGGTTGGAAGTGGAGCAGCTGGGTCTTGAACCGGCGCCTATATGGCATGCTGGCGCTTCAGGACAGAGCATTAACCTGCTGTGCCACAGCGCCGGCCCCAGGAGAAGCATTTTTTTTTTTAAAGTCTTAATATTATTGAGATGGTGATGCTTTCCATGTTGATTTATAGATTCAGTATGTTTTTAAAAACAGATTTATTGATTTATTTGAAAGGCAGAGTCACAGAAAGTAAGAGACAAAGACAAAAAGAGACCATCTACTATCTGCTCATTCATTTCCCAGATGGCTGCAACAGCCAGAGCTGGGCCAAGCTGAAGCCCGGAGCTTCTTCTGGGTCTCCCATATGGGTGCTGGGGTCCAAGCTACTTGGGCCATCCTCTGCTGTTTTCCTAGGTGCTTTGGCAGGGAACTGGAATAGCAGTGGAGCAGCCAGGACTTGAACGGTGTGCATACAGGATGCTGGCATCACAAGTGGCAGCTTATCCCATTCTGCCACAACGCTGGCCCCTGTTTCAGTTTACTTTTAAGTCTGTTCTATACACGTCTGTATTTAATTTTCTCTCTTCCTTTCTCATTTTCTGATTGTGTATTTGTATGTCTTTGAGATACTTTAAAAGACATAGTGAAGGAAGTTCATTTGAATGGTTTTAGAAAAATCTTTGCTTCTCCGGGCATACTGAGAATGTAATTGTGGGTAAGAGTTTATCTTCCTAATTTGGGTTCTGCATGGTCGATGACATGTTACTGTGAAGATGTGTCAGACATGTAGCCCATCAGTGTTCATTTCATAGAACGGCATGGTTAGCAGGGAAGCAGTGTAACCTCTGGCATGTCACTCTGTGAGGAGAGCAATGGTAAGATTATCAGTTGGCGTCAGATGTATGAGAATAGTGTGCTTGCTTGCTTGCTTGCCTTTTTTTTTTTTTTTTTTTTGACAGGCAGAGTTAGACAGTGAGAGAGACAGAGAGAAAGGTCTTCCTTTTCCATTGGTTCACCCCTCAAATGGCCGCTACTGCCGGAGCTATGCTGATCCGAAGCCAGGAGCCAGGTGCTTCCTCCTGGTCTCCCATGGGGTGCAGGGCCCAAGCACTTGAGCCATCCTCCACTGCACTCCCTGGCCACAGCAGAGAGCTGGCCTGGAAGAGGAGCAACCGGGACAGAATCCGGCGCCCCAACGGGGACTAGAACCCCAGGAGCTGGTGCCGCAGGTGGAGGATTAGCCAAGTGAGCCGAGGCGCCGGCCAAGAGAATAGTGTGTTTTCAAAACATGAGACTTTAGGGACTGCTTGGCACACCTACATCCTATCTCAGAGTGCTGGTTTGATTTCCAGTTCTTTGCTTCCTGTCTAGCTTCCTGTTAATTTGCCTGGGATGCAGCAGATCATGGTCCAAGTACTTGGGTTCCTGCTACCCAGTGTGGGAGACCCTCTTAAAGTGCCTCACTCCTGGCTTCAACAGCCCTTGCTGCTGTGGACATTTGGGGTGTGAATCAATGGATGAAAGGTTTCACTTTCTGTTTCTCCTTTCTCTGTTGCTCTGCCTTTAAAATAAATAGAGCCTCCACCTGCAGTGCTGGCATCCTATACAAGCGCCGGTTTGAGTCCTGGCTGCTCCATTTCCCATCCAGCTCTCTGCTATGGCGTGGGAAAGCAGTGGAAGATGGCCCAAGTGCTTGGGCTGCTGCACCCCCATGGGAGACCCGGAAGAAGTGCTTGGCTCCTGGTTTGTATCAGCACAGCTCTGGCCGTTGCGGCCATCTGTGGAATGGACCAGCAGGTGGAAGACTTCTCTCTCTCTCTGCAACTCTGCCTTTCAAATAAATAAATAAATCTTTTTAAAAAGTCAATAAAACAAAAACTATGAGACTTTAAATTATTACGACAATTGATTATGGAAGTAGGAGGAGTGATTTTACGGGTTTTCACTTACCCTTTTTAGGCACCATCCTTCATAAAATATGAATTTAAGTTAATCATTCTAGGTTCTAGCATTCTTTTGAGATTTAGTTTGTGTGTAGCATCCACCTCTCCTTGTTGTGCCAAGTCCTCCAGTCCTCTATATTTATTTTCATTTCACACTTTGTCTCAATTTCTGGATCTACATTTTATTCTTTCTGTAGATTTCTGCTAATGATTTCTTCATTGTGTGTAGTGATCTTGGCTAGATATTTGTAGGATTGATGTCTTAACCTTAATTCCTTCTTTCCTTTTCTGTCTTTCCATCCTCTCTTCTCCCTCTCTCTTTCCTTGCCCCCCCCCCCCCCCCCCCCGGCTCAGGACTTCAGGCCATTCTTTCTCCTGCCTGTACTCTTTATTTCTAATGCATATGTAACTGTTGGTATTCTGCTGCCTTTTTCAAATCAAGATGTGCTTAGCAATTTCTGGTTCCTTTAACTTTTGTTCACCTGGTCATCTACCCTTTCTCTGTCTCTGTCTTTCTCTTTCTCTCTCAGTCCACCCTTTTCAACCAGTTCTTTTCCTCCTGCATGTTATTATACAAACTTTCAAATATACAGAAAACTTGAAAGAGCCATTCTGTGCACACCCATCATCACATTCACTCATTTCATCCTTCATTGTTGTTGCATTTCAGAGTAAGTGGTATGTATCAGTACTTTTCACCCTAAATGTTTTAACATGCACATTATTGACTAAAGTTTTATATTTGTATAGAAGTCTTCTTTTTTCATTTGAGGTGAAATTTATATAGAATGATGTGTGCAGAGTGTATGTACACTATTAATTAGCTCTGTAGTCTGTTTCTTCCCACTCAGTGGTGTTGTGTTAAGGGGATTGGCAACCACTTAAGGCTTCATTCCCAAAAAGTGTGAATTTTCTTTTTCTTTCTTTTTAAAAAAGATTTATTTGGTTTATTTGAAAGGCAGAGTTACAGAGAGAGCTTGATCTTTGATCTGCTGGTTCACTCCCCAGTGGATGCAATAGCTGGGGCTGGGCCAGGTCAAAGCCAAGAGCCAGGAGCTTCATCTGGGTCTCCCACATGAGTGTATTTTCCTTTGCTTTTCCAGGCCTTGGCTGGGAGCTGGATTGGAAATGGAGCAGCCAAGACTGGAACTGCACCTGTATGAGATGAGATGCTGGCATTGTGGGCGGTGGCATAACTCTACACCACAACACTAGCCCCAAAAAGTGTGTATTTCAAAAATAAACTTTTAAGGTCAAGATGCCGCATCCCATACTTGAGTGCCTGGGTTTAATACTCAGCTCTGGCTCCTGACTCCAAGCTTCCTGCTAATGTAAACCCTGGGAAACAGTGTTCTTTTTTTTTTTTTTTTTTTTTTAAAGATTTATTTATTTTACTTGAAAGAGTTACACAGAGAGAGGAGTGGCAGAGAGAGAGAGAGAGAGACAGAGACAGAGACAGAGAGAGGTCTTCCATCTGCTGGTTCACTCCCCAACTGGCCACAATGGCAGGAGCTGCATCAATCAGAAGCCAGGAGCCAGGAGCTTCCTCCGGGTCTCCCATGTGGGTGCAGGGGCCCAAGGACTTGGGCCATCTTCTACTGCTTTCCCAGGCCACAGCAGAGAGCTGGACAGGAAATGGAGCAGCCGGGTCTTGAACCGGCACCCATATGGGATGCTGGCGCTTCAGGCCAGGGCATTAACCCACTGCGCTACAGAGCTGGCCCAGGGAAACAGTGTTAATGGCTCAAGGGATTAGGTTTTTGGTGCGCATGTGGGAGACTGGATTGAGTTCCCTGATCCCAGCTCCTGGCTTTACCCTTGTCTGTGGGGGTTGCAGGATTTTGGGGAGTGAATTGTTGGATGGGAATACTTTGTGTCTCCTTGCCTCTGAAATAATAAAAAGAAAAAACAGAAAAGTGATGCATGTACAGATTTTTCTATTTTTGTGTTATATAAATGTGTCACACAGTAAAATGATTATAGTCACAGGTTTTTCATTGTTTTCTAGATTGTTCCATGCTTTTGTTAAAATTGTTAGCATGGCTCATGATATTACACAGTACATGCTGGAGGAAATCACTTGAAGCTGTTTTCGTTAAATGTATACAGTTGTAAAGAAAGGGAAGACTGCCCTTTTGTTTTCGTAAGCTCACTATGCAAAAGAGGTAGTTAGTTTAAGATATTTGTGGTTTATAAGAAGCTTCATGATAAGGCTTGCCTTTATCTTAACTCACTTGAACCTCACATGAGCTGTGTGAAGGTCAAAGGCAGTTGTAAGTTCTGCTCTGCAGATGACAGCCAAGGTTTGTGGGAGGGGTGACCCAGAGGCAGGGCAGTCCGTTGGACCAGGATGCTCTCACTTTCCATTTTGTCCAGTGGCAAAGACGTCAGTCACACGGCTCTAATCAGGTGACATTCCAGATCCTGGGGTTTGTTTATGAATAACTACCAAATATTTTTTGTGCAGCTCAGAGTTAACTTAATGACAGCTCTGATACAAAGATACACCATGATGGTATTTTTGGTATTTTTAGTGCTCGATGATGCACTATATGGATGTAAAGGAGCTGTATCTATCGGGATCCAGGCAGGCACGGAACTATCCAAGTGTGTTATATTTAGAACGTGACATACTGATACTAACAGTCTCTTCTTACAAAAGTGAACAATACTGTAATCAAAGTGCTACTTTTAATGTGGCAAAATGCCTGTTGTTTCAGACATGTGTCACGTGTGAAGCTCTGTGAAGAAGAGAAAGCTTTATTGTTGCATCTATTTTGGCAGGTTTATATTCCACAACATCCTGAAGGTTTTTCCCTTCTTTCCCTTGAGTAGACAAACACTTTAGGACAAAACCATCTGGAGAAAATCAACTTGACACTATCTGGGTTTAGGGCTTGACAAAAATGCAGGCAATTTTGTTCTTGTTAATCGAGGTAAAGGTTTAACCCTTTAAGTCGATTGCTACTACCAGTTAAAGCTGGGGATCTACATGGCTCCTGTTGAAAGATACTCTTCTGGATACCTCCCTGGGGTAGAAACTTGCTGAAAGTCCTTTACAGAAATATTCCCTTCAAGCTTGCCTTTAGTTTGCATTCTGATTTTTGTCATTTTGTTGAGAAGCAGTTTTCCATTGCTATGCTAGGAATCTTAAAGGTCCCTCCATTGCTGATACAAAATAGTTTCAGTTACTAGAGGATAAATTGCATAGGAACTGAAAACTTTTGATCTCTAATATTGGTAAGGATGCCTGCCTGTAGAATACAAGTAATGTCACTCTTTTGAAAGCACTTTGTTCTTTGAAATAAGCGATGGTTGACCTGTCCCACGTACACCTGACAAAGGTGACAAAACTTGGTCAGCACGTAGGTGCTCTCTGTAGCCAGGATAGGAAGGAGCAGGAAGACAGATGGGAAGCCCCTTCCATTTCCTGCATTTCCTATGCTCCGTCTCTTTCCTGGCATCTTTCTTGGCTGACCAGCCTGGAGCTTGTTGAAACAGATTTGTTTTGAGGCGATTTAAGAAAGGATAACTTTTTTTCTTAAACATGAATCTGTGGGCTATGGTACCCTGGCTAGTCTAAGGCTGAGGCAGTGCTAGTTGAGGAAGAAGGAAAATGGATTATGGGGAAAGAGGAGAAAGAAAAGAACACTTAGAAGCATCTCAGTGCAGTGGTTTTGGATGGTGTGTCCGGATTTATAGCATATTGTGCCTAATTTGGGTGTGATCCACTTTGGGACTGGTTTATTCTTTGAGCCTTGGTTCTGAATGCTTTTATTTTTTAAAAAATGCTTCTCCTTTTCTTCACTGCTGTTGGGATTTTAGAGAATCAAGAAAAGCATCCATAGCCTATCTTCCTGACAAAATCACTGTTAGACTGTTGTACTTCCAGCCAAATCTGGCCTTCTCTTCTGTGGTTATTTTTATGTATCTGGAGTTGGAAGATGCCTATGTTTTTGTCTTCTGCTTTTTTTTTTTTTTTTAAATATTTGTTTTATTTGAAAGAGTTACAGAGGTAGAGACAGAGAAGTCTTTCATCCGCAGGTTCACTCCCCAAGTGAGTGGTTGCAATAGCCGGAGCTGAGCTGATCCAAAGCAAGGAGCCAGGAGCTTCTTCCAGGTCTCCTACATGAGTGCAGGGGCCCAAATACATGGGCCATCCTCCACTGCTTTCTCAGGTGTATTAGCAGGGAGTTGTATTGGAAGCAGCGCAGCCGGGACTTGAACCGGCGCCCATATGGGATGCCGGCACTGCAGACCTGTCTTTAACCCACTGTGCCAATGTGCCAGCCCTTTGCCTTCTGCTTTTATCAAATGTCTTTCAGTGTTTCCTTGGAAAGCTGGGTGAAGGGCTATTGGATGATACCACAGTTCTTTAGCTAAACTGTCACTCCAGGCTGAAAAAAAAATTTGTGTTACATGTTACCTTTTTCTCAGTTGGTGTCTAATATCTGTATACGTTATTACTGTTAAGTAAGGGAATAATGCTTACAATTATGCTGAAACTGACAATGATTAGAGGCTTCTGAGAAAACTCCTATACTTTTTTGAACTTTTCATAATTTGTGGCTCGAATTTATCAGCTGTTGCTTTCATATATATATTTGGTTTCCATTTGTATAAATTCTTAATGCTCATATCTAGTTGTATGTTCTATGGTAAAGTTATAACATATTATCAACCTTTATTCTGATTGATAAACCTAACAAGATAGCTTTGGGAAATGAGAAATGATGTGAGATACTGGAGACGGGCTGAATTTTTATTAGAGAAAACCTTTTGGTGTAGTGGTTCTGCTTTATTTTGCCTTAAGTAAGTAAATTCCAGTTCATTAAAGTCACTCACAGTTTTAATATAGCTACCTCTGTGAGGACACACTTCAGAATTCTTCTGTGACTCAACACAGTGATGAAATTTTATCATTTTATTTTGTTAAAGTTAGGAAAATGTATTTTCAGTCATGTGTGGAGAACAGAAGTTGCGCAATTTGGGATGCATTCTGTCACTGAAGTCTTTAATCTCAGATACTGTGTTAGAAAGAGATAGGTGGTCCTTATCATCCTGTTATTCTTGGAGAAGTGGTTTGTTGCCTCTTGTAATAATAGGCATGATAACAATAGAAGATCTGTAGATATAGTCTAATCATTTGGTTGATTGGCTGTGTTTAGCACTGTGTGTCCAGTACTTCCTCTACCTTGCAATAGTGCGCACAACATTAGTTATGATTAATTGTAGAATAATAAAGTTTACTTTATTCTTTTATGTGGTTATGCTTAATTGGAATTGTTTTTTAAATTATAGTGAAAAGCGAAGTTAAACTTTGTTACTTTAAGGCTGTATATTAAAACATCTTGCAACATGTTCTAAAGCTTTAAGATGAATGACTTTTCTGAAGTGTCTTTCACGCTGGAATGGAAAAAGATTTTAGAAATAGCTGTAGTAATTTAAAACTGTTAAGTAGCATTACTGCTGACTACAGTGTCTTGAAGGTACTATTATAACTTACTCTCATGGTTGCCATGAGCAGCATAATGAAAAGAGGAGGATTAGTGGTTAGTATAAATTTAAATTTTATAAAATTTATTAGAGCATTTTGGTAGTAGGACAAGTAAATGGTGGTTAATTTCTTGAAGAAAAAATTTATCTGTTAAAAGTGAATGTGTAAATGAGCATTTAACCTGCACAAAGGGAACCATCCTAAATTGTTCTATTTCTGTTTCTTTTAGGGCAGAAAAAGAATAAAAACATTCAGAATCTGAAGACTAGGACGAGCACAGGATGGGGACTCCTGGTTCTGGAAGGAAAAGAACGCCTGTGAAAGACCGGTTTTCTGCAGAAGATGAAGCTCTGAGTAACATTGCCAGAGAGGTGTGTCTGCTACACTCCCTCAGCACTGCACAGTGAGAGGATTGTAAAATGCTGGCATGACAGAGATAACAGATATTCATTGCTTCGAACAAGATGTTATAGCTGGCCTCCGGAATACCGTATTAGAATAAGATGTACTTGGATATCTGTTTACCTTATCTTGAATTAAGTTCGCATTATATTTTTAGGGTTGTTTGAGTTTCAGTTACTTGTCCTAATTTATTGAAATTTCTGATTAATCTTCAAAATTTAAACTGAAGTTAAGTAGAATATTGGAGGTATAGTAATTATATTATAGAAATGCTTATTGGTCTCTGTAGTTCCAAGAGGTGTTATATAAATGTTGATATAATGTAGATTCATTGGATTTTGAAACATGGCAGTGGAATTTTTAGTTTAATTCTTTCAGTTGCTCACAGAGCTTCTGGGACATTTTTATTTCAGTTGGTTGATGGCTTAGGAAAAAAATGTAAGGGATTGTCAACTATTGGCAACATCCTGTTGTATACTGGAAGTGTAAGAGAACTTCCAGCTGGGTTTCTTAGTTTCAGAGTCTGCCTGCAATATAGACCGATCGTACACTGATCTGTGTAAGAATTGCTTAGAGCGTCATTGTAGTTAGTGAGACTCATTCCCTTATCGCTTCCTGCTTGTTATTTTTGGTAAATAACTGATTTAAGACTAGTGCTGTTTCCTTTTGACATATTACCCAGTCTTCTTTTGATCCAGTTCTTTGTTAGAATTTTCCTCTTGAAAGACACTTAGCATTTGGCTTAGATGGCAAATCATTAGGACAGTATTTGGAGCCAAGAAAAGTTATCTAAAAATGAATAACAAAGTTGATATTATTTTAATAAGATTGATTTTAAAAAGTCAGGCACTTTCAGATTAAAAAACTAGAAGATACTTGAAAATGAAAAAGTATATATTACTTTACAGTGATCTTAAAATACTTGCATAAATGAAGGATTTTGGAAGCCATATAGCTTTTATTTATTTACTTTTTAAAATGTATTTGTTTATTTGAAAGGCAGAGAGTTACAGAGAGTCAGAGGCAGAGAGAGAGAAATCTTCCATCTGCTGGTTCCCCCCGCAAAGTGGCCAGAATGGCCATAGCTGGGCCTCTCTGAGGCCAGGGCCTGGCGCTTCTTCTGGGCCTCCAGCACTTGGGCCATCGTCCAGTACTTTCCCAGGTCATAGCAGGGAGCTGGATCAGAAGTGGAGCAGCCAGACTGGCACCCACAGGGCCTACTGCACCACAGCACCAGCCCCCACCACATAGTTTTTAGTTGAAAATAGAAACTACCCAAAATGTTTACCTCCAAAATCAGAAAGATTTACCCAGATTTCTGTAAGGGATTAAAGTGGCAGCTTCTTCTATGCTTCTTTTGTGTTACTAGTATTTGAACTGTTTTTCCCTTTTTGGTGTGATGCTTCCTTTAAAAATTGGGAAGGATACTAATATATAAGACTTGTAAATGCTTATTTTCTGACAGACTTTATTCTAAACTTTTTCTTTCTTTTTTTTTAAAGATTTATTTTTAATTTATTTGAAAGAGTTACATAGAGAGAGAGGTCTTCCATCTGCTGGTTCACTCCCTAAATGGCTGCAGCAGCTGGAGTTGAGCCGATCCAAAGTCAGGAGCCAAGAGCTTCTTCCGGGTCTCCCATGCAGGTGCAAGGTCCCAAGGACTTGGGTCATCTTCTGCTGCTTTCCCAGGCCATAGCAGAGAGCTGGATTGGAAGAGGAATAGCCGGGACTCGAACCTGCACCTCAGCCCGGGGCTTTAACGCACTGCGCCACGGCACTGGTCCCTCTAAGTGTTTTTCATGCATGAATTCATTTAATTCTTCAAAAATTCTGTGGCTGGTTTTATTATTCTCTCTACTTTATAGGTGAGGAAACCATTGCACAGAGAAGTTGAGTAACTTCCTCAGGGTTACAGAGACAGGAAGTAGCAGAGTTTGGATTCAGGCATGAGGTCTGGCTCTGAAGTCGGTGCATTTATTTATTTAAATTTTTAAAAAAGATTATTTATTTGAAAGGTAGAGTTACAGAGGCAGAGGCAGAGACAGAGAGAAGTATCTTCCATCTGCTTGTTCACTCCCCAGATGGTTGGAGCTGGGCCGGTCTGAAGCCAGGAGCAAGGAGCTTCTTCCAGGTCTCCCATGTAGATGCAAGGGCCCAAGCACTTGGGCTATTTTCTACTGCTTTCCCAGGCCATAGCAGAGAGCTGGATCAGAAGTGGAGCAGCTGGAACTCGAACTGGCACCCATATTTGATGCCGGCACTGTAGGAGGGCTTTACCTGCTACACCAAAGCACCAATCCCTATTTAATTTTTTAAAAGATTTATATGGAAGACAGAGTTATGTAGAGAGAGCAAGAGACAGAGATGAAGAGATCTGCCATCCTCTGGTTCACTCCTCAAATGCCCACAACAGCCAAAGCTGGACCAGGCTGCAACCAGGTATCAGGAATTCCACATAGGTGTCAGGGCCCCACGCACTCGGGCCATCATCCGCTGTTTTCCCAGGTCTCAGGGACGCCACATAGGTGTCAGGGCCCCAGGCACTCGGGCCATCATCTGCTGTTTTCCCAGGTGCATTAACAGGAAGCTGGATTGAAAGTGGAGCAGCTGCGACTCAAATTGGCACTCAATGTGGAGTGCAGATGTTGTAGACTGTGGTGTAACCTGCTGCTGCACAATGCTGGCTCCCATACCATAGTTTAAAAACATTAGAGGATAGATAGCATTTTTAATTGCTCTCTCATGTTTCTTGTGACTCTCTCTATCTCTTTTAAAGTTTTCATAGCCTTTCATAAACTGCTTGTTCACACACTGGGAAGTTGCCATTCACATATAACCCAGAGTCCCTATTTTCTCCAGTGGGAACACCCCTTTCACCAAAAACATTGCTTTAAATTGGAAACAAGCAAAAACTATCAAAATGCTCACTACAGTAAAAATGCAGCTTAATCATCTTTTCTGTAGTTAAATTTTAAGAGTTTATCTTTCCTGACTTAAAATTGCTTTTTGAAGTGTACAGGGAGTGCTATTAATAAACACAAATAGCCTGTTTTTCTTCTTGCTTAGTGTCTGCTCAGGTTTCCATGCTTCCTAGTTAGCCAGCTAGCAGGCAGCTGGAGAGGTGAGAAGGAAGAAGGGATAAACAAACATGTTCCACAAACTGCACTAAAACGCTGCGTGGATTCACAGAACATGAAGCGTGCCACACTGACCACTGAGTGGACGGTTCTGGGGCACTAAGTGCGTATGCATCATTGTGCAGCCATCGCCACCTCCAGAATTTCTGTCGTCTTGCAAGACCTCAGTGCCTTTTCAGAAGACGTGGAGATGTTTGAAGTCTGCTCCATGAGGGCAGTAGTGGGGTGAATGCAGGAGCTCCGTCAATCTGCAGCATGCTGCTGTCTTGCTGGGGAAGCTGGAAGCTGTCACTGTCGGTGAAAGAGCCCAGAGGGGCAGGTGGAAGGGTCGTCAGCAGACCTCATGTGTGATCATGGATCGACAGTCTCAGGGAAAGACTATGAAGGGCAGCGTTGTGCCAAGTTTGAAAGCTGCTTTGCCACATTATGGAATGATAATCATATGGCTTGACAGAGCTAATTGCCATGGCGATTTTACTACTGTGAGTAATTTATTCATTTTTAGGTCATGGTAAATCAAAGATAAAAAGCTTTTGGCAAAGACAAAAGTCTTTAAAAATGCAGATAATTAGGAGCCGGAGCTGTGGCGAAGCAGGTTAAAGCCCTGGCCTGAAGCACCAGCATCCCATATGGGCACTGGTTCTAGTCCCGGCTGCTCCTCTTCTGATACAGCTCTCTGCTATGGTCTGGGAAAGCAGTAGAAGATGGTCCAAGTCCTTGGGCCCCTGCACCCACGTGGGAGACCCAGAGGAAACTCCTGGCTCCTGGCTTCTGATGGGCGCAGCTCTGGCTATTGCGGCCATCTAGGGAGTGAACTAGCAGACGGAAGACCTCTCTCTACCTTCTATGTAACTTTCTTTCAAATAAATAAAATAAATCTTCAAAAAATGCAGATAATTACAACAGTCTGTAATTATTATGGATATAATACCATCTTTTATTTAAAAATATGGTCCATTTTTAAAATTAATTTTAAGGGCTAGCGTTGTGGAGTAGCAGGTTAAGTTGCCACCTGCAGAGCTGGCATCCTATTTGGCTGAGTTCTGGCTGCTCCACTTCCAATCCAGCTCCCTTCCATGCACCTGGGAAAGCAGCAGAAGATGACCCAGATGTTTGGGCCTCTGCACCCGTGTGGGAGAACCGAAGAAGCTCCTGGCTCCTGGCTTTTGCCTGGCCCAGCCCCGGGCCATTGAGGCAATTTGGGGAGTGAACCAGTGGATGGAAGATCTCGCTCACTTGTTTTTCTCTCTCTGGCCTCCCACCTCGACAGCTCTGCCTTTCAAATAAATAAAATAAATCTTTAAAAAAAGAATTTTTAATATCATTCATTCAGTAAATATTTGCTGAGCACCTATTCTCTGCAGTACTACTGTGTGGCATATGGAGGATATGGCGTGGACCAGGCTAGAACGGCCACTGCCTCTGTGGAACTTCAATTCCAGAGGGGATAGTAGACACAAAACAGATACTGACACAGTGGGGCAGTTCCAGGAAATAGAGTGATACATCTGTGATGTGCTTTGAGGAAACAGAAATTGTTTTGAAGAGTGTGTAACACAGGGACTGAACATATTTGGGGGCTTTAGGCAGGCTTCCTTTGAGGAAGTGCTTTCAACTGACGTTTGAAGGCTGAGTGGAATTACTGAAGGGAAGGGAGTTGTCGGATGTGTGGAAGAGCTTTGCGTTCACAGGGAGCAGCATGTGACAAGCCTGGAGACTGAAGAGGCATGGAGAACTCAAGGAAAACAGCAGCTCCAGCAGCTAGCACGGAGCTCTTACTTTGTGCTAGGGCTGTTCTGAGTGGTTTAAGTGAACTTAGAGGTCTTACATCCACTGGTTCACTCCCCGAATGCCTCTTGGCCATGCCAAATCTGAGGGCCAGAAGCTCAAATTGGGGTCTCACATGGGTGGCAGGGTCCCAGGGTGCTCATTAGCAAGGAGCTGGAATTGGAAGCAGAACTGGGACTTTGACCCACATTTTCTGAATTGAGAAGTCCCAAGTGTTTTTTTTTTTTTTCTTTAAAATGTTTATTTATTTATTTGAAAGAGTTATAGAGAAGAAGGGAGAGACAGAGGTTTTCCATCTGCTGGTTCACTTCCCAAATGTTTGCAATGGCCAGGCCTGGACCAAGTCAAAGCCAGGAACCTGGAACTCCATTCTGGTCTCCTACATGGGTGGCAGGGGCTCATGTATTTGGATCATGTTCTCCTGCCGTCCCAGGCACATTAACAGGGCGCTGGAGCAGCTTATGGGATTCTTGTGTTACAAGCAGTGACTTAAATAACCCTACTGCATGCCACAATGACGCCCCCCGCCCCCCGTGGCTTTTTTTTTTAAATTTATTTATTATTATTATTTTTTTAATTTTTGACAGGCAGAGTGGACAGTGAGAGAGAGACAGAGAGAAAGGTCTTCCTTTTACCATTGGTTCACCCTCCAATGGCCGCTGCGGCCGGCGCACCACGCTGATCCGAAGCCGGTAGCCAAGTGCTTCTCCTGGTCTCCCATGCCGGTGCAGGGCCCAAGCACTTGGGCCATCCTCCACTGCACTCTCTGGCCACAGCAGAGAGCTGGCCTGGAAGAGGGGCAACCGGGACAGAATCCGGCGCCCTGACCGGGACTAGAACCTGGTGTGCTGGCGCCGCAAGGCGGAGGATTAGCCTATTGAGCTGCAGCACTGGCCCCAAGTGGCTTTTTAACTGCTACACTAAACACTGCACTCAGTCTTTAAAAATTTATTACTTAAAATTAATTTAATCCTCACAACAACTCCACAAAGGTAGACTACTGTTATTCTTTGTCAATGATGAATCCAAAGCTTGGACAATTGAAGTAACTTGCCCAAGTTGCATAAGTAGGAGGGGGAGGGCTAAAGTTCATACTCTGGGTTAGGGTGCCTCCCATGGTGTCACTGTAATAGTAACCTGGGCAGCAGGAGGAGGGTAACCAGAGAATCAGACAGGATCCAGGGCAGGTAGCAGGCAGGAGCCAGGGTAGGTAGGGGCCAGGGGCCAGGGGCCAGGGCAGGTAGGGACCAGGGCAGGTAGCAGACAGGGGCCAGGGCAGGAGGCAGGCAGGGGCCAGGGCAGGTAGGGACCAGGGCAGGTAGCAGACAGGGGCCAGGGCAGGTAGAGGCCAGGGCAGGTAGCGGACAGGGGCCAGGGGCCAGGGCAGGAGGCAGACAGGGGCCAGGGCAGGTAGGGGCCAGGGCAGGTAGGGGCCAGGGGCCAGGGCAGGAGGCAGGCAGGGGTCAGGGCAGGCAGCAAGCAGGGGCCAGGGGCCAGGGCAGGTAGCAGACAGGGGCCAGGGCAGGTAGCAGACAGGGGCCAGGGCAGGTAGGGGCCAGGGCAGGTAGCAGACAGGGGCCAGGGCAGGTAGCAGACAGGGGCCAGGGCAGGTAGGGGCCAGGGCAGGTAGGCCAATGGTTCTCTGGCATTGGGTGATTTTGTCCTCTGAGGGACGTTTGACAATGTAGAGAGAGATTTTTGCCTGTCACTATGCAGGGGGAGGTGTGTATGTGGCTATTGGCATCTGTAAGTAGAGGCCAGGTGTGTCTCTAAGCATCCAATAGTGCATAGTGTAGGCTACCCCTCCCAACCCCCAAGTCTACAGGCCTGGAATTGAGACTCTTGAAAAGACCATTATAGTCCATATTTAGGAATTTGGGCTGTAGCCTAAAAGTAGTGGGAAAGAACTAAAGGGATTTGTGTAAGGGTGCGATTTGATTAAATTTGTGCTTTAAATTTTTCTTTCATTTTATCCCTCTAATTTGAAAGGCAGAGAGGGAGATCTGCCATCCACTGATCCTCCCACCCCCAATTCCTGCAACATCTGGGGTTGGGCCAGGCTAAAGCCAGGAGCCTGGAACCTAGGTCTGCTACTTGGGTGACAGAGACCCCAAGCACTTGAGCCACCGTCTGTTGCCTCCCAGGGTCTGCATTATTAGAGAAGTCCAGATAGTGTGTCCCTGGTGGTCCAGTGGCCAGGATTAGAGAAGGCCAGATAGTGTGTCCCTGGTGGTCTAGTGGCCAGGATTAGAGAAGGCCGGATAGTGTGTCCCTGGTGGTCCAGTGGCCAGGATTAGAGAAGGCCGGATAGTGTGTCCCTGGTGGTCCAGTGGCCAGGATTAGAGAAGGCCGGATAGTGTGTCCCTGGTGGTCCAGTGGCCAGGATTAGAGAAGGCCAGATCAGAAGCTGAGGAGCCAGGACTTGAGCCAGGCCCTTTGAATTTGGATTTGTGTGTCTCAAGTGGTGACTTAACCACTGCATAAAATGCCCACCCCAAATTTATGCTTTAAAAGGGTGATTTACTGTGGTTGGAGATTCTGTGAAGGAAAGGCGTTGGTGGATACAAAGAGATGACTCGTAAGACTTGCTGAGATGATGATGACCGTAGATTGATGGCAGTGGAGATGTTGGAAGGTGGCTTAGAGAGAGAAGTAGTGTATACTCAACAAGTGGGTTGTGGCTGGCTGTCAGTGAGGGGATGTTTGGTTTTTATGTGTGGATCGAGGGTAAGGATAGTCTGTGTGTGTGTGGGGGGGAACCATGAATTTATGTAGGCCTGTCTTTTCATGTAAGGTGTCTGGAGATGTGTAAGTGGACATTTTGAAGAGAAAGCTTTGGAAATGTATCAGAAACTCATTGGAGAGGTCTGGGCTATATGTAAACATTGGAGATTTGTAAGCCTGTAGATGGTAATTGCAATCATGGGTGTCGTTAAGGGAGAACAGGTAGAATTGTTTTGAAGTGACCCAAAGATCACCAGGTTTCCAAGGTCAAGTCTAGAGTCTTTCTTAACTTGGATACTTTTGGTATTAGCCCATGTGTTTGGTTCAGATAGATTGGATTTATCTGAAAAAATAACTCCATAGGAGGCAGAATTACTTTTATTTGAAATGTTCTCAGTGTTGATCCACAGCATTCATAAAAGATTATGAAATGTGAGTTATTTTTTTCATTTATGAAAAGTGAATGCTTTTCCATTTCTACCTGGTTAAAAAATAAAACCCTTCAGTTCTGCGCTTATTAGACAAATCTCTTGAAAGAGCAAATCTTGTTGTGATTTTAGTCATTTAGGATTCCTTCAAGGGGCATTAGTACATGAATGCAGCCAGTTTCTGTTGAGTGCAGACCTTTCTCCCATGTTTTTCCCATCGACCCAGTGGAACTAAGGGGGAAGAGGGCGGGAGCTGTGGTTCGGGCAGCACTTCCCTTGCCCTTGCTCATCTGCCCCCATGCACAGCCTGGCCCTAGTCACTGTTCCAGCGATGGCCAGTGTTTCTCTCCGTATCTCCCTGTCCCTTGATTTGTTCTTCTAATCAGAATGAAGGGAGGGTTCAGATTCAGCTTTGTCTCAGCATGACTGAAAACTGTTTTGCATAATGTTCAGCATAGTCTTTGCCATTTCTGTGACTTTTAAGGATCTGTAGACAAACAATTTAGACAGTATAATATCATTAACCTACATGTGAATTTCTGGTATTTCTGGCAATACCATTTCCTCCCCAAAAAAGTATTTTTGCTGGTACTATGATTCCCACTTTCCCCATTGGCTAGATTAATCATTGGAGTTCCAAAGTTTCACTTAATTGTATTCAGATTTCAGAAATAAAGTTCTTACCCTTAATTTCCTCTGTCACTCCAAGTGATTTTTGCTATCAAAGGTCTGTAGTAAAAGGACAATATAATTTTCTGAAATAAGAACAAAACAGTTAAAATCCCTGTATGGTGATTGTATCTACCACATGGTGATATTTATGCTCAGAAAAATTTAAATATTTGCCCTCAGCTACCGAAAGCTTTTAAAAATGGTTAAACATAATTACAATGTAAAATCTAATTAAGAAAAATGGTTCCTAAGATTTTTGTACTACAGGGAAGTTGCTAGGATATGGAGTAATAATTTTTATTTGTTAGTTTGGAAACCATGGCAACACAATAAATATTATGTCTCTTAATTTGTCTTTCAGTGTTCCTTTGGCATGAGTGTCATGGAAGAATAAACAAAATGAAACAGTAAACTTTGAGTCTCAGCTACCTGAATTAGTCATTTTCCTTGAATAGTTCATTTTCTAGAATTTTGTATTTTAAATATTTTCAAATTAAAGCATAGATCTTTAAAGACTGAGATGATTTCTTTCTCTTTTTTACCCATTGCAGTTGGCTAGGTGTTAAAAGTGAGTATATATGTAGGCTGGTCATTTCAGAGTATGTTGGCTCAGTTCAGAACATTTCTGTGAAATTATGAATTTTAAATTTATCTCCCTTTAAAACTGATACAAGATCATAGGACAAAAATTTGAAGATAGAAGAATTTCTTCTTTTAAAGGCATTTCAGTGTATTTTCATTTTGTATTTCTTTTTGAAATACATTAAATGTGTTTTTATTTATTTATTTTTAAAGATTTACTTATTTATTTGAAAGTCAGAGTTACACAGAGAGAAGGAGAGGCAGAGAGAAAGAGAGGGAGGGAGGGAGGGAGGTTGGTCTTCCATCCACTGGTGGACTCTCCAAATCAGGCCAATCCAAAGCCAGGAGCCTGGAGCTTCTTCCAGTTTTCCCACATGGGTGCAGAGGCTCAAAGACTTGGGCCGTCTTCCACTGCTTTCCCAGGCAGTAGCAGAGAGCTAGATCAGAAGTAGAGTATCTGGGACTCAAACTGGTGCCCATATGGGATGCCGGCGCTGCAGGCGACGGCTTTACCTGATACACCACAGCACAGTGCCGGGACATGGCTTCTTAATTGGCATCCTGACTGCTAGGCCAAATGCCTGCCCACCTCTCTATCCATGTTCAAAACGTTGTAATCCTTATCTCTATGCACAGTATTTTATGAGTTTTTGTGTATTGCCTTGTGAGTGCTCTACAGGCATTGGGGGAGGGGTGAAACAGCTAGAACCATGTGGGAAACTGCCCAGTATGGCTGGAGGGGTTGAGAATGGGAGGAAGTGCTGCTGGAGAGGAAGCTGCAGCCAGTTGTAAATGCTGTATGTGCGGAGGAGTGTGTGTTTGATCTTTGGAAGTGTGGGGAGCCATTGGAGGGTAAATACTTCTCAGATTTGCATCACAGTGAAATTGCTTGAGTCGCTGTATTGGTCTAGAATGATGTACCTAAGATAAGCTTCCTCTGAAGGAAGGAGGTTTATCTTTTGTTTTTAATATTTATTTATTTGACAGAGTTACAGAGAAGCGGGGCGGGGTGGGGGGGTGTCTTCTAGCGCTGGAGAGAGGTATTCCATCTGCTGGTCCACGTCAGCCCAGCCCCAGGAGGTGTATCTTGGCTTGTGGTTCTGGAGGTTCACAGCCCAGGGTCAGACAGGTCCCTCTGGTCTGGCCGTCTGGTGAGGCTGGAGGATGACATAGGGGAAGGGTCACATCGTGAGCCAGGAAGCAGAGGGAGTGATGGGCCCAGTGCTCAGGCACCTGTAACCAGCCCTCTCACAAGGAAGTGCCTCCACTAGGCCCACTCCTAAACACCAACGTTGGATTGAGTGTCTGCACTCTTAGTACCATTAACCAATTACTTCGGGCCTTATATTTTATTTTTTTCCATTAGACGGCACTTCTCTTCTGCTGTGGGGATTGCAATTCTGTGTCCATTTTATGAAAGAAGGCTTCAAGTTTTTTGTTTGTTTTTTTTTTTGTTAGTTTAGTTTCATTTGCAAGGCAGAGACAGATCTTCCACCTGCTGGTCCAGTCCCCAGATATAATAGTCAGGGCTGTGTTATGCTGGAGCTGGGAGCCTGAAAAACTCAATCCGGGTGTCCGAGATGGGAGGCAAAGACCCCCAAGTACTTGAGCCAGTACTTGAGCCACTTACCTGCTGCCTCTCAGGGTGTTTGTTAGCAGGAAGCTGTTCAGAAACAGAGCCAGGAGCTCAAATCCACAGTGATGTGGAATGTGGATGTCTGAAGCAGCCTCTTAACCACCGTGCCAAATGCCTACTCTTTTTTTTTTTTTAAGATTTATTTTAGTTATTTGAAAGAGAGTTGTAGAGAGAGGTAGAGACAGAGAGAGAGGTCTTCCATCAGCTGGTTCACTCCCCAGATGGCTGCAACGGCTGGAGCTGCACCAGTCTGAAACCAGGAGCCAGGAGCTTCTTCCTGGTCTCCCATGCCTGTGCAGGGGCCCAAGGACTTGGGCCATCTTCCACTGTTATCCCAGGCCACAGCGGAGAGCTGTATCAGAAGTGGAGCAGCAAGGGCTAGAACCAGCGCCCATATGGGATGCCGGCACTTCAGGCCAGGACTTTAACCCACTGCACCACAGCACAGGCCTAAATGCCTACTCTTTTTTTTTTTTTTTAATTTTTTTGACAGGCAGAGTGGACAGTGAGAGAAACAGAGAAAAAGGTCTTCCTTTGCCGTTGGTTCACCCTCCAGTGGCCACCGCGGCTGGAGTGCCGCGGCCGGCGCACCGCGCTGATCCGAAGGCAGGAGCCAGGTGCTCCTCCTGGTCTCCCATGGGATGCAGGGCCCAAGCACCCGGGCCATCCTCCACTGCACTCCCTGGCCACAGCAGAGAGCTGGCCTGGAAGAGGGGCAACCGGGACAGAATCCGGCGCCCCGACCGGGACTAGAACCCGGTGTGCCGGCGCCGCAAGGCGGAGGATTAGCCTAGTGAGCCGCGGCGCCGGCCCTTAATGCCTACTCTTTGGTCTTTAAATGCTTGAATTGGGGAGACAAATTCTATTTGAACCACAACAGGTACAATGCGGAGAGTGACTGGTAGGAGGCAGACAATGGTTAGAAAGTTACTGTAGTCATCTTGAGATGTTAGGAGCCTGAATTGAGGTAGTGATAATTGGGGCTGGTGCTGTGGCATAGTGGTTAAAGCCACTGCCTGCAGTGCCGGCACATGGGTGCTGAGTCCTGGCTGCTCCACTTCTGATTCAACTCCCTGCTGTGGCCTGGGAAAGCAGTAGTAGATGTCTGAAGTCCTTGGGCCCTTGCACCCACGTGGAGGCCCCTAAAAGAAGCTCTTGGCTCCTGGCTTCAGATCGGCTCAGCTCTGGCCACTGCAGCCATTTGGGGAGTGAACCAGCGGATGGAAGATCTCTGTCTTTCTCTGTAACTCTGCCCTTCAAATAAATAAATAAATCTTAAAAAAAAAATGAAGAGATTCATGATGATTTGTAATTTAAAATTTTGTGTAATGGGTCAGTTGATGGGGAATTTAAGAGAAATATTATAAATTAAATTAGGATATATTGAGTTTGAGCTCCTTGTGGGACAACTCCAATATTTAATAGCCAGTTGGGTCAGGATTGGAGGAGTGTAATATGGCTTGGATGTAAAGATTGCAGGCTGTCCATATCATCCATATCATCATCTCTCTGTGTGAGAAAACACAGAATGGAAAAACAAGCAGCCAAACCTGGAAACTTTGGTTAATATTAAAATTTAAGGAGCTATTATAGAAAAATTTACTCACTAAGTATTCTGAGGAAGAAAGGTCAGAGAGTAAGAGGAAAACCAAGAGATGCTGCAAGTCTTGCAAAACACCAAGAGGCGATAGTTTAAGACCCAGTGAGTCCGGATTCTAGTCCCGGTTGGGGCGCCGGATTCTGTCCCTGTTGCCCCTCTTCCAGGCCAGCTCTCTGCTGTGGCCCGGGAGTGCAGTGGAGGATGGCCCAAGTCCCATGGGAGACCAGGATAAGCACCTGGCTCCTGCCATCGGATCAGTGTGGTGCGCCGGCCGTGGCGGCCATTGGAGGGTGAACCAACGGCAAAGGAAGACCTTTCTCTATGTCTCTCTCTCTCACTGTCCACTCTGCCTGTCAAAAAAAAAAAAAAAAAAAAAAAAAAAAAAAAAAAAACACCAAGTGAGTGATTAGTGGTACCTGATGTCCAGAAAGGACAAGCAAGGTAAGAATAGAGCAGTTCTATTGGGTTTTGTAGTTTGAGGTACTAGTGACCTTTGCATGAGCAATTTAGTGAAGTGAAGTGGGCAGAAGCCAGATTGTAGTTATCTGAAGAGAGTGAGAGGTAAGGAAGGAGGTGTGACCAAACTTAAGTGTGAAGAGATGACAAGGATGAGAGTTAAAATTTTTTTTAAAGATTTTATTTGAGAGGCAAATTTATAGACAGAGGGAGAGACAGAGAGAGGTCTTAGCTGTCCTCTGTTCGTTCACTCCCTAAATGGCTGCAATGGCCATAGGTGGACCAGTCTGAAGCCAGGAGCCAAGAGCTACTTCCAGGTTCCTTTACATGGGTGCAGGGGCCCAAACACTTGGGCCATTTTCCACTGCTTTCCCAGGCCATGGCAGAGAGCTGTATCGGAAGAGGAACAGCCGGGACACGAACCAGTGCCCATATGGGATGCCAGTGCTGCAGGTGGAGACTTAAGCTACTACCCCACAGCGCTGGCTCCTAAAAAGTTTTTTAAATTTGTTTGATAGGAAGGGGGAGAGAGAGCGAGAGAGCGAGCGAGCGAGTGAGCGAGCACGCATGTTCCTCCACCCCTTAGTCTACAATGGCCAGGCCTGGAGCCAGGAGTTGGGTACATAGCCCAGGTCTCCCACATGGGTTGCAGGAAAGCAGTTACTAGAGCCATCACTGCTGCTCCTAGGGTCTGTAGTGGCAGGACGCTGGAGTCCGGAGTTACTGCTGGGAATCCAACCTGGGTACTTGGGTGTGGGTAAGGGTGTCTTAACTGCTAAGCCAAATGCCCACTCCCAGGGTGAGATGTTTTATTTTTAATGATGGGAGAGACTTCGAGCCTCCTTATGGTAAGGAGAACAAGCCAGTAGGGGGAGAGAGTGAGGAGTGAGGCGTGATAATTGGGGTTAGGACCCTGGTGAGGATGGAGGGAGTGTATAGGGGTTGGAGAGGGACAGTTCTTCCCAGTGGGAGCACAGGGAACAAAAGAAGGAAGGGTGCTCGGACTGAGAATCTGTTGGTGGCTTGGGCGAAGGTAGAGGGAACGCTCCCCTTAGGCCTTTCTGTCGTGAAAACCAGGGCAGAGGGGGAGATACTAAAATATCAGAGCTGGAACAATGAGAAGTGCTGAACTGGTGGAGTTTTGCAGAGAAACTTTTTCTGTTGATAACAAAGACCACCTACATTATATTTCTTGGAATTACTCTTCTTATGGCGTGTTTAAAAATAGGCTACACATTTGACACAGTGCTGAGTGGTACCCATTTGGTTTCTCAGAACTTGTCTGGTTCATTATTCATACATCCTGGAAAAAAAAAACACATTTATTTTTGGTTCATTAGATGCTGTACCTTCAGTACTTGGTGGACCCAATTTATAGTATGAGTGTGTATGTATGTGTGTCTGTGTGTGTACAATTTTAGTTCACTCTTGCTTTTGAATCGTAGGATGAGTCAAACTATTTTTTAAAATATTTATTTATTTGGCCAGCACCGCGGCTCACTAGGCTAATCCTCCGCCTTTCGGCGCCGGCACACCAGGTTCTAGTCCCGGTCAGGGCGCCGGATTCTGTCCTGGTTGCTCCTCTTCCAGGCCAGCTCTCTGCTGTGGCCAGGGAGTGCAGTGGAGGATGGCCCAAGTGCTTGGGCCCTGCACCCCATGGGAGACCAGGAGAAGCATCTGGCTCCTGCCTTCGGACCAGCGCGGTATGCTGGCTGCAGCACGGCGGCCACGGCGGCCATTGGAGGGTGAACCAATGGCAAAAGGAAGACCTTTCTCTCTGTCTCTCTCTCTCACTGTCCACTCTGCCTGTCAAAAAAAAATATTTATTATTGAAAATGCAGAGTGATGGAGGAAGGAAGGGAGGGGGAGACAGAGAGGGGTGTGGAGATCTTTCAGTGCTGGATCTTCCACTCCCCAGATGGCCGTAACAGCCAGGGCTGCACCAGGAGTCAGGACTCCATCTAGAGCTCACACCTGGGTGGCAGGGGTCCATGTACTTGAGCCACTTTTTGTGGCCTTCCCAAGTGCATTAACAGGGAGCTAGATAGTAAATGGAGTAGCTAGGACTCCAGTGTGGGCTGCAGCATTGCATACGATGGCTTAACGCAGTACCTTGACTGTTCTTTTTTTTAAATAAGCACATCCTTGTCTCCCTCCTGAGTGGTAGTCCCAAATGAAATCCTACTTATGGATTATATACCGAGGAAATAGTGAACCCTGCCTAGCTGATTGGATAGATCTCTCCTTACTCCTAGGCTCACTGAACAGATGAAGATTTTAACAGGATTGATTGGCCTCAGACGAGTCTCTGATTTGGAACACCACTGGGAACAAGAGCACGTTTCTTTTTTTCATATTTTTTTGAAGATTTATTTATTTATTTGAAAGAAGGAGAGAGAGAGAGAGAGAGAGAGAGAGAGAGAGAGAGAGGTCTTCCATCTGCTGGTTCACTCACTAGATGGCTGCAGTGCCGGAGCTGCAGTGATCCGAAGCCAGGAGCCAGGAGCCAGGAGCCAGGAGCCAGGAGCCAGAAGCTTCCTCCAGGTCTCCCATGCAGGTGCAGGGGCGCAAGCACCTGGGCCATCTTCCACTGCTTTCCCAGGCCATAGCAGAGAGCTGGATGGGAAGTGGAGCAGCCAGGTCTCGAACCAGCACCCATTTGGGATGCTGGTGCTTCAGGCCAGGGCATTAACCCTTTGCTCCACAGCGCCAGCCCCAAGAACATATTTCTTTAAATCTGTTTTTTCTGTGTGTGTGTGTGTGTGTGTGTGTGTGTTTTAAACTGAAGCAGTAACCAAATCCAAATTTAGGATTCAGAAAGCTTTAAAAAAAAAAGAAAAAAGAATGTTTTTAAGTGTTGGGCACCATAAAGCATATTATGACTAATCATGTGTCTCTTGGAGGTATTTTATTTTGCTTGTTCCTTGATGTTTCAGACAGATTGATTCAACAATATGGAGGGTGGAATAGAGAGGGATTGAAGTCAGAATTAGGAAACTTGAAGTACTCCAGAATAGAGTGTTCAAGACCATTTGGAAGAGGGGTAGTCTGTTGGAATGAAAACAGAACCATGGATTCAGAGGATATTGGAAAGAATGAGTTGGTGAGGAAGTAGGCAGTTCTGAGATCTTGGGTTTGGACAAACTTTCCATTTCTGGAGGCTGGAACATAAGGAAGCAAAGTCTGTCCTCTGGGGAAGATGGGCCGGCAGTCCAGGCAGTTAGAAATGGAGGCTTTGATACTGGCAGAGAAATCCGAGCTCGAGAGTTGTTCTCATTGGCTGACAGTAGAAACTGTGGAGTAAGCACATGAATGGAAAGGGTGTGTGCAGCAAATGGAAAAGGTATGTTTATATTTGGAGTAAGAGAAGCAGAATAATACCATTCACAGTAAAGAGACAATCTATACTAAGTTGAAAATCCTGGCCGCTAACTGTCTCCTCCGCCCGACTCCTGCCGCACTCGCCTCTCAGCTCCTGCGCCCGCCGGTGTACAATGGCAACCCCTAAGGAGAAACTCGCTGCACCAGTCCCTAACAATGAGGTCACTGTAATGGGTGTCGGAAGTCGGAATGGCGTGTGCTATTAGCATTCTGGGAAAGTCTCTGGCTGATGAGCTTGCTCTTGTGGACGTCCTGGAAGATAAACTCAAAGGAGGGATGATGGATCCGCAGCACAGGAGCTTGTTTCTCCACCTAAAATTGTGGCCGATAAGGACTAGTCCATGACAGCCAATTCTGAGGTCGTGGTGGTGACCGCAGGAGTCCAACAGCAGAGGGTCATCTCAACCTGGTGCAGAGAAATGTGAGTGTCTTCAAGTTCACTGTTCCCCAGATTGTCACAGTCCCGACTGCATCATCGTGGTTTCCGACCCAGTGACATTCTTACATACGTGACCTGGGAACTAAGTGGGCTGCCCAAGCACCGTGTGATCAGAAGTGGGTGCAACCTGAATTCTGCTAGGTTTTGCTATCTCATGGCTGAAAAACTTGGCATTCATCCCAGCAGCTACCATGGATGGATTTTGGGAGAACACGGCGACTCAAATGTGGCTGCCTGGAGTGGACTGAATGTGGCAGGTGTCTCTTTCCAGGAACTGAATCCAGAGATGGGAACTAGAGATAGTGAAATCCAGAGATAGTGAAAACTAGAAGGAGGTACACAAGATGCTGGTGGAAAGTGCCTGTGAAGTCATCAAGCTAAAAAGGTACACCAACTGGACTGTTGGATTAGTGTGGCTGATCTCATTGAATCCATGCTGAAAAATCTCTCCAGGATTCACCCAGTGTCCACAACGGTGAAGGGCATTGAGAACAAAGTCTCCCGAGCCTTCCGTGCATCCTCAGTGCCCGGGGATGAACCAGTGTCATCAACCAGAAGCTGGAGGACGGCGAGGCTGCCCAGCTCAGGAAAAGTGCAGACACCTTGCGGGACATTCGGAAGGACCCGAGAGACCCGTGACTCCCGAGTGCCAGGTGTAGAAACTCAAACTCGGATGTGATCAGTCCTGAGCCCACAGCTGTCATCCATGTGTGTGGGGCACAGTCTGCTTTTCCTCTTCCTTACTAGGCGAATTTCGGGCTCATACTCCAAGCACAGCCTGGCTTAATGCTTGCAAAAATGAGTTCTTGAACAAACAAAATTAACCATTGTAATTAAAAAAAAATAAAAGAAAATCCTGGGATAATTCCTCCAAAAGGAATTGTCCTTTTGGATCTGGCTTACTTCATTTGGTATAAAGTTTTAAGGTACATTCATGTAACATTTATCAAAATTCCCTTTTTAAGGCGGAATAATATTCTGTAGTATATATATGTGTGTGTATATATATACATATGCATACATATATATACATATACATGTATATACATATATATACATATTATATATGCACACACATATATACACACATATATATCCATACACACACACACTACTGTTTGTTTATTCATCCATTGATTGTTTCTGCATTTTGGCTATTTGATCTTTGCTTTCATTTCTTTTTTTTCCCCAAAGATTTATTTATTCATGTGAAAGGCAGAGACACAGAGATCTTCCATCTGCTGATTGCTCCCTGCATGGCTGCAACAACAGCTGTGGCTGGGCCTGCCTGAAGCCAAGAGGCAGGAGCTTCCTCTGAGTCTCCCACGTGGTTGCCCTTGGGCCACCTTCCCATGCTTTCCCAGGCGCATTAGCAGAGAGTGGGACTGGAAGTGAAACAGCCATAGGTGAAGACTTAACCTACTGTGCCACAGCTCTGGCCCTGTCATTTCTTTTGTTTTTATGTAAAATAAATAAGTGGAATTGGAATTATTTATCAAATAGTAATTATACGTTTAGTTTTTTAACTTCATTTTGAATTTGGTATTTCTGGTCCTTTATTTTTATGTCCCATATATTTTGTGTGTGTGAGGTGTATGGTAAAATAAATCCACAGCTCTTTTCATGTGACTGTTCTCTGTTGAAAATGGTGTGTTACTACCTAGAGGTGTGCTTGTTTGCCTATACTTGTCTTTTTAAAAATGCTGCAAGATAAGTGTGGGTTAGAATCAGCATCAGCTTCTTACTTACTTCCTACTATCAGTATTGCTTCAGGTATCTGGTAGTGATGTATAGAAAGAACCAGAAAGAATAATTTTAAGTCTCGTTCACTGCTTTTAAAAGGTTTGATTTGGTAGCTTTTTTTCCTTGTTATGTCCAAGAGAGGTAACGTGATTGGATAAAGTCGGATATGTAGCAAATGGAACCAACCATGTGTGTCTCTGAAGCTCATATTCTTTTCTGTTTTCTTCTCTTTTATTGTGAAAGAAGCCTTATTAAAGAATAGATTGCAATTATTTATAATTTTTCTATTTTTGTAAAAAAAAGTCCTATTTTAGTAGAAATTGTGTGGAATTGGCCATAGACAGATTCTAGAGAGATGAAGTTGGCATTTTTTTTTTTTTTTGGACAGTCAGAGTGGACAGAGACAGAGAGAAAGGTCTTCCTTTTCCGTTGGTTCACCCCCCAATGGCCGCTGATCCGAAGCCAGGAGCCAGGTGCTTCTTCTGGTCTCCCATGCGAGTGGAGGGCCCAAGCACTTGGGCCATCCTCCACTGCACTCCCAGGCCACAGCAGAGAGCTGGACAGGAAGAGGAGCGACCAGGACAGAATCTGGCACCCTGACCAGGACTAGAACCTGGTGTGCCGGCGCCGCAGGCAGAGGATTAGCCTATTGAGCCGTGGTGCCAGCCGAAGTTGGCATTTTTTAAGGATTTCTTTATTTATTTGAAAGTTAGAGTTAGAGAGGCAGAGGCAGAGAGAGAGAGAGGTCTTCCATCTGTTGGTTAACACCCCAAATGGGTGCAATGGCTGTAGCTGGGCCAATCCGAAGCCAGGAGCCTGGAACTTCTTCTGGTCCCCCATATAGGTGCAGGGCCCAAGGACTTGGGCCATTTTCCACTGCTTTCTCAGGTGCATTAGCAGAGAGCTGGTTTGGAAGTGGAGCAGCCGGGAGTGGAATTGGCACTTATATGGGATGTCAGTACTGCAGGCGGAGGCTTTATCCACTGCGCCACAGCACCGACCCCAGGAATTGGTATTTTGAGATAAATTTCTAAGGGAGGCTATAGTTATAAAGCTAATCACTTGATTGTCTCTCCCTCTCTTTGTGTTACTCTGTCTTTCAAATAAATAAATAAATCTATCTTGAAAAGGGGGAAAAGGGCAGGCATTGTGACAGCGGTCCAAGCCACCTCTTGGGACACTAGCATCCTGTATTAGAGCACTGGTTTGAGTCCCAGCTACTCTGCTTCTGATCCAGCTCTCTCATGTGCATGAGAAGGCAGCAGATGCTGGATCAAGTTATTGGGTCTGTGCCACTTGCTTGGGAGATCTGGATGGAGTTTTGGCCTCCCTGCTTTGGCCTGTCCCAGCCCCGTCTGTTGTGGGCACTTGGAGGAGTGAGCCAGCAGATGGAACATCTCTGTCTCCTCTCTCTTTCACTCTGCCTTTCAAGTAAATCAATAAGTAAATCTTTTTAAGAAGATGATATACATAGAAATGAAAATTCCTACTTATTGCTATAGTTTTTTTTAACAATTTATTTGGGAGGCAGAGACAGACAGGCATGTAGGCAGAGGCCTCCCATCTACTGGTTCATTCTCCAGATTCTGACAGCAGCTGGGCCAGGCCGAAGTTGGGAGCTGAGGCTCAGTCTGGGTCTTCCACGCGGGCGGTGTGGACTCGGGTACTTTGAGTCATCACCTGCTGCCTGCCGGAGTGTGTGTTAGCAGAAAGTGGAACCACTGGGACCACTCTGGGGCTTGAGCTCAGGCACTCCAGAGTGGGCTGTGGGCATCCCAAGCTGTGTCTTAACTGCTACCCCAGTGCTCTTCCTGCTCAACTTCCTTAAGTTTAAAAGCTTTGAAAGTTGTGGCCGGCGCCACGGCTCACTAGGCTAATCCTCTGCCTTGCGGCGCTGGCACACCGGGTTCTAGTCCCGGTCGGGGCGCCGGATTCTGTCCCGGTTGCCCCTCTTCCAGGCCAGCCCTCTGCTGTGGCCAGGGAGTGCAGCGGAGGATGGCCCAGGTGCTTGGGCCCTGCACCCCATGGGAGACCAGGATAAGTACCTGGCTCCTGCCATCGGATCAGCGCAGTGCGCCGGCCATTGGAGGGTGAACCAACAGCAAAGGAAGACCTTTCTCTCTGTCTCTCTCTCTCTCACTGTCCACTCTGCCTGTCAAAAATAATAATAATAATAATAATAAAGAAGAAAGTTGTGATACTTTTTTATTTAAAAAATATTTTTTGCTAGCTCCTGAAACATATTTTAGCCTTGAAGTCTTTTTCTGTAAAGTACAGATGTTAGTTAAAAAAAAAGAAATGTGATGTCCATTCATAGTTAGAGAAGAAGCGACTTCTGTAGTGATCTGAGGACCTGACCTGAATCAGATTTAGGATGTGGTCAGCACAGAGGAAGTTACTGCAAGACCGAAAGCAGAGAGATTTAAGTTTCACGTGGTGCATCGAGTCGTTTCCTTACCTTCTTGATGCTCCAGTTATTTAGCAGATATTGAGGCGCAGAGTTGTGGGGTAACAGAAACATACCGTGTAGTACAGTCGTGACAGAGGAATGGGTATAGTCCCTCTCTGTGAAGGAGGGCATGGGAGAAATCCTCAGAGAACGTAATATTCTGTCGGAATCAAGAGCCCATCATGCTGGTCAAGCCGTCAGTGAAAGAAGCCTAACGTAATGCAGAGGCCTGGCAGAGAGCGGATGGGGTGTGCGTGGTATGGGTGGAACAAGTTCTGGGAAGTAAGATGGGGACCTGGCTGTGCAGAGCCCTGTTTCTGTTTATGTCTCTTCTTTTTGTGCTGTTCTATGAATTTTTTCTTTTTCTTTTTTAAGATTTATTTATTTGAAAGGCAGAGTTTCGGAGAAGCAGAGAGAGAGAGAGAGAGAGAGAAAGAGAAAGGTTTTCCATCTGTTGGTTCGCTTTCCAGATGGCTGAGCGGCCAGAGCTTTGCTGATCCGAAGGCAGGAGCCAAGAGCTTCTTCCGGGTCTCCCACAGGGGTGCAGGGGCCCAAGGACTTGGGCCATCTTTTGCTGCTTTCCCAGTCTATAGCAGAGAGCTGGATCAGAAGTGGAGCAGCCGGGACTAGAACTGACACCCATATAGGATGCTGGCATTGCGGGCAATGGCTTTACCTGCTGCACCACAGCGCTGGCCCCTGGATTTTATTTTCTTAAACTGTAAGACCAGCTGAGTGATGTGATCAGAAATATGTTTTGGTGGGGCAGGCATGTGCTGTGGTGATTTAGTCCCTGCTTGGGACAGCCTCTCCCTGAGTGCTGGGTTCCAGTCTGGCTGTTCTACCTGTGATCCAGTTTCCTGCTGATATGCATCCTGGGAAGCAGCAGTCCCTACTTGGGAAACCCAGGTAGGGTTCTGGGCTCCTGGCTTTGGCCTGGCTCAGCCCTTAACTGTTGTTGGCATTTGGGGAGTGAACCAGCAGATGAAAGATCACCATCTGTGTCTCTGTCTCTCAAATTAAATGAAAATTGGGAAATAGAAAAGCATTTTGAAAGACTGGTTTGTCAATTATATAACCATGTGGAATATAAACTATTGTGAAGATTCTAGAGGTACGTAGATGGATTTGGAAGCACTTGCCGTTGTTCAAGTGAGAAATGAAGAATTCCTGTTGTATGATTCCATTTATATGAGACAGAAAGTAGATTAGTGGTTATCAGGAGAAGGGGAAGGGGTCTTGGGAATTGACTGCAATACATATGAGATTTATTTTGGTGATGATGAAAATGTTCTAGAATAGATAGTAGTGATGGTTGTGCATCTTTGTGGATGTACTAAAAATCACGGAATTGTGGAATTGTTTACTTTTAAATGGTGGATTTGATGGCATGTGAATTGCATCTCAATTTGTAAAGAGAGAGGAAGGAACTGAGGGAGGGAGGGAAAAGCAGACAGGACAGTGATTATAAAGGGAGCCCAGATGGATTTGAGAGAGACTCTGTGGTTGAGAACTAACTCTTCGGAGACTGAATATTGAGGTGTCCAGAATGAAATAGTGACTGGTGCTTTCGTTTCTAGTCTGTGTGAATTGATAGGGAATGCAATGCTGAGAAAAAGGCAGACTTGGAGACATTTAATGAACTGAGTGACATGTGTCGAATGTATAATCAAGGTGAACAGTGAAAGTGATGGCCCAGGTTTGGGGAGGGATTCTGGGACTAGAGAAAGAAACGAGGGTATAGAATTTGAAGGAACAGGCAAAATTACTGATGGATGACGTCTCCTTATTGGAAAGAATGTCCCGTTTTCTCCTCATCCTCAGTTTGATGTGGAAGTGTTTTGTTGTTGTTTTATGAACCTGAGTTTTATTTTACTTTCCAGGCAGAGGCAAGACTTGCAGCAAAACGGGCTGCTCGGGCCGAAGCGAGAGATATTCGCATGAGAGAACTGGAACGACAGCAGAAAGAGGTAATTAGGTGGTATGATCCTGTTTTCATGCTTGTTCTCAACAATCAGTACATGACTAGTTTATTTCTGATATGCGTCTGGTGCCCTCTGCAACACTGAGCATAGTGTAATTTTTATGTGTTTTAGTGAGCCACTCTATTTCAACAGACTAAATGTGATATTTGTTTTAAATGACAACAAAACCTCTGTAGTTCTTATGTACATTGTTAAAAATTTTCATGGTATTTTAAGTGCTTTTAAAGGGTGCTTAGGGATGACAGACTTACTCAGTATAGCCCTGTTTAGTCCTGTAATTTGGATTAATTATGAGACTTGTGTAGTAAGACATTGTGAAGTGATTCAACCTTTAAATTTTGAAGTATATTTAATATTGGAGGAAAGTATTCATTTAAGACAGTGGGAAAATCAGTCAAAACTGTAAAGCTGATTAGCATCCAATTTTGTGTCCCCTCCCCCCTGCCTGCGGAGTTAATTCTCTGTAAAAGTATTTGCTGTATATTTCAGGTACTGTGCTAGGTAGTGGAATATCAGCCAAAGTAAGATAAAACAGAAAGAAAGAAGACCTGGTTTCTGGTGAATCTAGAAAGAAAAAGGGAACTATGACAGAAAGTCCTAGTAATAATATTTTTTGAAGTTCAATTTTAAAAAGCCAGTATTATCTAAAGGGTTAAAAACCACTAGAAAGATTACTAGATAGTGATTGCATTACATACTTTGTCAGTGGGAAAATTATGGTTGATTTTATTTTCTTCTCATGCTTTTCTATAGTTTACAAATTTTAATATGCTTTTAATATCAGAAAAAATAAGAACAAATAGCATATAGAAATTAGGCAGATTAAAATGAAACAAATACTCTTTTTACCTTTTCCTTCTGACATTGACTTTGCCCTAAAAAATTTCATGTAAATATTTTTGATATTGAATTAGTATGAAGGGAAAGAAAGTATTAAATACCCTCTTTTGATGTTGATAAAGATCTATATGTATTCTGTTATCATCACAACTCAAGAAAAAATTGGTATGTTGCTAATTTTTTTTAAAACCTCATATAGTTTCAAAAACTGAATGTAATTCATGGCTTGAAATGGAAATGTGGCAATGCTTTGTCGTTTTTTATACTCCTAAAATTATATGAAATAATAAGCAGAGGGGACTTATCAAATATAATTCTGTTTATGGGCCTCTACAGAACCATGTACCTCATTATTGCACATATTTAGTAATTTTCTATATTTTGAATTCTAAGTTTGAGTCAGCTATCAGTGTTCTTTGGGAAAATGTGTATGGCTAAGGCTTTGTGGAGACTCTAGCGTGTTGGAAGCATTTTATTAATGACACTTCTGCATTTCTAGCACTCTCATCACTCCTTTGATCGGAAATGGGGGCAGATTCATAAGTGGCTGGTAGGCCAGGATTGCCTGTCTTGCATGTTGTGATCAGTTGCTAAAATAATGCAGTCTTGAAGTAAAACATTGACTAATAGTTTGCACAGTAGGAGTGTTTGGCCTGTGTCAGTCTGAAAAGGTCACAGAGTGTCTTGTTTGTCTCATCTGTAAATACATACTTGGAGTCCAACCAACCATTTTCTTTTGTGGTCAATAGCTTCACCTTTATCTCATGAATGACCTGATCAAGAAAGATTAAGTGAATGAATGTGTCTTTCCTTTTATAGATTTGTTCTTTTCTCTCTGAAATTCCTCCCTCTTTTTTAAATATGAGGTCTATAAGGTGTTCGCTGAGAGATGAACCAAGTCATTTAAAAAAAAAAAACAGATTTATTTATTAATTTGAAAGGCAGAGTTACAGTGAGACAGAGGCAGTGAGAGAGAGATCTTCCATCTGCTGGTTCACTCCCCAAATTGCTGCAACGCCTGGAGTTGAAAAGATCCGAAGCCAGGAGCCAGGAGCCTCTTCTGTGTCTTCCACATGGGTGTAGGGGCCCAAGTACTTGCCCATCTTCCACTGCTTTCCCAGGCAATAGCAGAGAGCAGCCTGGATCTTGAACCAGCACGCATATGGGATGCCGGCACTGCAGGCGACAGCTTTACCTGTTATGCCACAGAGCTGGCCCCCAAGTCATATTTTCATCTCTGAAAATTATTTTCTTCAACTCTCTCAGTTCACTGTCAGTTCCTCTACCACCACTACCAAATTTTTTAGCTACAAGAAAGTTGCAGACTGGTAGAATGTTATTGAGTCATTCCTCAATTTGAACTTTTTTCAAGATTGGTACAGTTCCCAAACTTATTATGGGAGTTCTTAAGTTGGTGTGTGACTAGGCTTGGGAGGTAGGGTATGAGCCTTAAAATCTCATGCAAACTTCGTATGCTTTTATGGGAAATGCTAATGGGTATTTTTTATCATCAGATTCTCCAAGATGAATGTGATTCCTAAAGGGTTGGGAACCACTGTCTAATTGTTGCTAACCAAGCAACTTTCATAAGCAAGTCTCTTTTGTAGCATCATTTTAAGGTGCAATCAGAATTAAAATATTCATATCAGTTATCATTGTGAGATCATTTTAGGAAAGAGAGAAAAAGAGATGTTTTGTTACTTAAAAATAAGTGACCCCTCATGTATGTGTTTGTTATCTCAATGTAGAATCTGTTCTTTTTTAGTAACTAAAGCTAACCTAATTAATCTTATTTAATGTGTCTTGTGCATGTAACTGGGTTACTGTTGTTGATGATGTATTAAGAATGTTTTTGTGTGAATGAAAGAAATTACTTAGCAAATTTCTATGGAAATATTAATTTATTTGTTCTTTTAATTATTGTAATTCTAAAATTAGATTGCCTAAGATTTTAAATTTTATTTGTTTATTTATTTGAGAAGCAGAGGAAGAAAGAGAAGGCTCCCATTCACTGGTTTGGTCACTGAATTCCTACAGTGGTTAGAGCTGGGCCACACTGAAGATGAGGTGGGAGCTCACTCCAGGTCCCCCTCATGAGTGGTGGGACCCAATACTTGAGCCATTTCTTGCTGACTCCCAAGTTGTTGATTAGAAAGAAGTTAGGATTGGGATGGCGCTAGCTCTTGAACTCAGGTACGCTGAAATGGCATGTGGCATTCCAACTGAAAACTTAACCCCTGGGCCAAATGCCTGTTCCTGCCTAGGATTTTAGTTTAAGGGTAGACCAAGAAACACGAGTTACAAGGAAATGGATACGTTGAACAAAGACCACGCAGGTAAGCAGGTGTGTGTGTGACAGGTACGCAGTTTAGGCTGCTGGGTTTGCAGGGCAGGAAAGCAGTTTACATTAGAGGCTTCAGATGCCAGTAGTGACTAACGCAGGTCCTGATTGATAGGCAGGACTTGGACATGCAGAGAAAGCGGGGGTTGACTTCAGTTATGAGGATGAGGGCTTTAAACCTTTTCTGCAGCTGCCTTTTTTTCCCCTTTCAAATGGATTCTTTTTCTAACTTACTTTTGTTTCTCTGGCTGCTTTGTCTGAGGGCCCATAGCAGCAGTTGGCATGTGATAGTCACTACATAAAATATAAATGACTAATAAGTTTATAGTAAAATATGGATACACACAATAGGACTATTACTAGTCCCTGATCTTACTTTTGTGTGTGAAGTGGGTTTTTGGGATGTGACGAAGGAATGCAAGTGCATGGAACTCAGGAATGGAGCTCACTTGGAGTGTGTACTGTATGCCAGCACTGTGCTGGGGCTTTCATGTGGATTTCATTTCACATTATAAGACAGGCTTCTGTCTTCGTTGGGTAGGTAAGAAGACAAGGGATTGGTGAAGTAAGTGGCTTGCTTGGTCATGGACAGAGCCAGAACTTGAAGTTATAGCAGGGTACCCCAGCTGCTGGTGGGTCAGGAAGTGAAACAAACGAGAACAGAATTGCCCAAGTCTTCCTGGGGCTCCTCTGCCTTGGCCAGCATTCCATGAACCTAATGATCCTGGTTTTAAATGGGGTATCTGAATGAGTAGCATATTGATGTGTGTCTCAGAGCACATGCGTGTGTGGAAGAGTGAATGCAGTTTCTCCAGCCCCAATTTAGTAAATATTTGTTGGCAGAGATGACGACTAGGTGTATTCGTAGGGTTTTGGTTTTCTTTGTTCTTTCTTTTTTAAAGATTTATTTAGTGTTCACTTTGGCAGCACATATACTGAAAATTGGAAGATTGATTTGTTTATTTGAAAGAGTTACAGAGAAAGAGAGGTCTTCCATCCTCTGGTTCACTTCCCAAATGGCCACAATGGCTGGGGCTGGACTAGGCTGAAGCCAGGAGCCAGGAGCTTCTTCACAGTCTCCCACGTGGGTGGCAGGCGCCCACACACTTGGGCCATCTTCTGCTGCTTTTCCCAGGCCAGTGCCAGGGAGCTGGATCAGAGTGGAGCAGCTGGCACTCAAACCAGTGTCCGCATGGGTTGTTGGCGTCAAAGGCAGCAGCTTCACCTGCTCTTGCCACAGTGGTGACTCCTGTGGTTTCCTTTTACTAAAACACTTCATCCTCACTTCAGTGAACTTTCATAAAGAGAGTATATTCCATTAAATAAATATATCAAAATGTAATTTTCTAGAAAGTTTGAAGCAAATACACATCTATTTTTTAAAGCTTTATCCTGTTCATTCAGTTTTTTTAAAAGATTCATTTATATATTTATTTATCTGAAAGGCAGAGTTAGAGAGACAGGAGGGGCGTTAGAGAGAGATCTTTGATCTGCTAGTTCACGCCCCAAATGGCTGCAACAGCCAGGGCTGGGCCAGATCAAAGCCAGGAACCTTGAACTTCTTCCAGGTCTCGTACTTGGGTGTAAGGGCCCAAGCAGTTGGGCCATTTTCCACTGCTTTCCCAAGTGCGTTAGTTGGGAGCTAGATCAGAATTGCAGCAGCCAAGTCTCAAACGGGTCTCCATGTGGATGCCAGCCTCGCAGGTGGAGGCTTACCCTGCTGTGCCACATGCTGGTCCTTCATTCAGTCTTGGGTTCTGTAGTACTGTTAAGGTCTCTCAGGATAATGACAGTGTATTTTTTTTTTTAGATTTATTTTATTTATTTGAAAGAGTTAGAGAGAGAGGTAGAGACAGAGAGAGAGGTCTTCCATCTGCTGATTCACTCTCCAGATGGCCGCAATGGCCAGAGCTGCACCGATCCGAAGCCAGGAGCCAGGAGCCTCCTCCAGATCTCCCACATGGGTGCAGGGGCCCAAGGACTTGGGCCATCTTCTCTTGTTATCCCAGGCCACAACAGAGAGCTAGATCGGAAGAATAGTTGGGATAGAACCAGTGCCCATATGGGATGCCAGCGCTTCAGGCCAGGCCTTTAACCCCTGCTGCGTCACAGTGCCTGCCCAACAGTGTATTGTTTCCCTGACCATGGAAGAGAGTTATACTCTGCCTTGTCATTGGTACCTAACTGTCGCTCCTCCTCTTCGTGGAGGAACGACACAGGACCCTGCGCTGTTCTTTCGTCTGCTCGGCCCTCCCCGGGTTTGCTGCTGGTTCTTCCCGGGTTGGCTACTGTCCCTTCCACCTCCGTGGAAGGGCGGTTCCCCCTGGCCACTTTCCCCACTTCTGCAGGGGAGCGGCACTCCGCCGGCCGGCTCTCTCGGGGGCTGCACAGGTATTCCCTCAGATGTTCCCCTTAGATGTTCCTGGTGCATGCTGTCTCTCTCCTCCTTTATAGTCCTCCTCTGCCAATCCCAACTCGGCTGCCCACACGCCGAGTATGCTGCTCTCCTCCAATCAGGAGCAAGTCCTACAGTTTATTGGCTGAACTGGAGGCAGCTGTGTAGAAGCTGTTTTCTTCTCTCCCAGCGCCATATTGTGGGAGAGCAGATGCATAGAACAAGTCTTAATTCCAGTAACTCAGTCTAGTCCGAGTTGCTCCCCACAGATCCCCCTTTCTTTTTATTTTTTGGCGTTGATACGCGCCTGTCTTCGGTGTCCCGCGGCACACACTCTGCTCTACTTGCTAGAGTTGCCACAGGTTCTTACAAGTCCTATCAATCAGGCATACCGAATCCGGGTCCTCTCTTCGCCATGTTGTGAGGAGGTTTTTAGGCGCTGATGCGTGCCTGTGTTCGGTGACCTGCAGCTCATACTCTGGTCGAGCCGCCTGCTGGTGCTTACCGCCTTGCTAATCAGGCAGACCGAATCCAAGCCTTCTCATTGCCATATTGTGGGGAGGCCTATTGGTGTTGATTTGTGCCTATCTTCGGTGACCTGCAGCTCATACTCTGGTCGAGCTGCCTGCTGGTGCTTACCGCCTTACTAATCAGGCAGACCGAATCCAAGCCCTCTCATTGCGGTATTGTGGGGAAACTATTGATGTTAATAACGTGCCTGTCTTTGGTGACCTGCGGCGCATAAGCTGCTAGCCGCCCGCAGGTGCTCATCGCCTCACTAATCAGGCAGACCGAATCCAAGCTCTCTCATTGCCATGTTGATGGGAGGCCTTATTTTTCTGTTTCTCTATCTCCGGGCATTCCTACCTCTCCCATTTTACTTCTATCTACCAGCATTCCTAACTCTCTCATTTTACTTCTAAACTTCTGTTTCTCCTATCCCTGCGGCCTCCCGGCGCCCGCCCCGAGGCTGCTTCTCGGCACCCGCCCCGCGGCGGCTTCCCGGCTCTGAGCCGCTTCAGCCCGCGCCTCTCTCATCTGCGCGGCTCAGCTTTGCGCGCACACTCCGCGGTCTCGCACTAGCCCAGCGTTCCCTATCTACTTGTGCCCCGCACGCTCTCTCTGCGCATGGCAGCCTCCACGAGTCACACAGCGTAGCTTACGTCTCCGCCACTAGCATTCAATCTAAGTTCCCCGGGCTAACCTGGCGAATTCAACCCAGCTCACGTCTCCGCCCCACGATTTGGCTTCCCGTCCTTTGCTCCCCGGGCTAATCAGACGGATCCCAACCTGGCTTACGTTTCCGCTTCTGGTTTTAACTTTTCGCCCCCTATTCCCGGGCTAACTTGAGAATCCCAAAGTGGCTTTCGTCTCCGCCTTGGCCTGCCCCCCGCGGCTTCAATTTCCCTAACATTTTTCTCTACCCGGTATGTTTCCCCAAGCTTTCTTCCAACAATATTCCTCCCTCATTTCTCCTGGCTTCTCCCCACAGTCCGTATCCAAGTCTGTTTGTTCTAGCTTTCACTTTCGCTTTCAACCTTAGAGATTTCTCCCAGCTTCCCCCCGTAGTCCGTATCTGAGTCTATGCCTAGGCTTTCAATAGCTTCTTCCGGCACCTTTTTCGTCCGGCTTTTCCCTAGGCTGTTTGCTAGTCTCTCTCTCCGGTAATTTCCACTTCTTCCCGTTTCTTCCCTCTTAAGTTTCATATCCGTCCTAGGTTTCCTATCCGAGTCACGGCACCATTATGTCGCTCCCCGTCTTCGTGGAGGAGCGGCACTAAGCCCTGCCTAGGCTTCCTATCCGAGTCACGGCACCATTATGTCGCTCCCCCTCTTCGTGGAGGAACGACACAGGACCCTGCACTGTTCTTTCGTCTGCTCGGCCCTCCCCGGGTTTGCTGCTGGTTCTTCCCGGGTTGGCTACTGTCCCTTCCACCTCCGTGGAAGGGCGGTTCCCCCTGGCCACTTTCCCCACTTCCGCAGGGGAGCGGCACTCCTCCGGCCGGCTCTCTCGGGGGCTGCACAGGTATTCCCTCAGATGATCCCCTTAGATGTTCCTGGTGCATGCTGTCTCTCTCCTCCTTTATAGTCCTCCTCTGCCAATCCCAACTCGGCTGCCCACACGCCGAATACGCTGCTCTCCTCCAATCAGGAGCAAGTCCTACAGTTTATTGGCTGAACTGGAGGCAGCTGTGTAGAAGCTGTTTTCTTCTCTCCCAGCGCCATATTGTGGGAGAGCAGATGCATAGAACAAGTCTTAATTCCAGTAACTCAGTCTAGTCTGAGTTGCTCCCCACACCTAACAGTGCAATTTGCTGTAATCTTTTCTATTTGGATATTGGTGCTACTATTTCATGAAAAGCCACTGGCAATATAAATGTAACTCTAGAAATACCTGGGAAATGAAGCATTTTTTTTCCAGAGAAGGAAGAGTCTTGGAATGAAAACCCAAATACTTTGTCATTTTGTTTTTCCCTCTGTAATTGGTGGAAATTTCACTACTGTAGGATGGTTATCTTCGTGGTCTGATGAGTCAGAAAATCTGAATGCTTGTCCCACCATGATCTTATGGATTCTGACTTAGTTCTTTTGTGCTTTAGATTTGTTTACTCTAAAATGAAGGAAGAAGTTAGTCTACATGATTTAAAAGATTCTACTAGCTCTTTTTAAGTATATACTTTATTTGAAAGGCAGAGTTAATATATAGAGATGGAGAGAGAGATTTTCTATCCACTGGTTCACTTCCCAAATGGCTGCAGTGGCTGTGTCTGGACCAGGCCAAAGTCAGGAGCCTGGAATTCCCTCCTGATCTCCCATGTGGATGACAAGGGCCCAAGCACTCAGGGCGTCTTCTGCTCCTTTCCTAGGTGGTTAACAGGGAGTTGAATCAGATGTAGTGTGGCTGGGACTCATATCTGCACTTATATGGGATATGTGGGATGCTGGCATCCCGGGTGGGAGCTTAACCAACCACAGTGTTGGCCTCCTCTACTAGCTTTTATATATATATATATATGTATATGTATATATGTATATATACATATATTTATTTATTAAATATTTATTTATTTATAGAGTTACAGAGAGGCAGAGAGAGAGAGAGAGAGAGAGAGAGAGAGATCTACCTACCATCCACTGGTTTATTCCACAAAAGGCTGCAGCGACCGGAGCTGGGCTAAGCCAAAGCCAGGACCCAGGAGCTTCTCCAGGGTCTCCCACACAGATGCAGGGGACCAAACACTTGGGCCATCTTCTGCGGCTTTCCCAGGCCACAGCAGAGAGCTGACTGGGAGTGGAGCAGCCGGGTCTTGAACCGAAGCCATATGGGATGCTGGCACTGCAGGTGGCGGCTTTACCTGCTATTCCATGGTGCCCGGCTCTCTACTAGCTCTTAAAGACAATTCTAGAGTTATTACTGAGGCTTTTTTTTTTTTTTTTTTTTTTTTTTTTTTTGCCAGGCAGAGTTAGACAGTGAGAGAGAGAGAGAGTTATAGACAGTGAGAGAGAGACAGAGAGAAAGGTCTTCCTTCCGTTGGTTCACTCCCCTAATGGCTGCTATGGCTGGCACTGCGCTGATCCAAAGCCAGGAGCCGGGTACTTCTTCCTGGTCTCCCATGTGGGTGCAGGGACCCAAGCACTTGGGCCATCCTCCACTGCCCTCCCAGGCCACAGCAGAGAGCTGGACTGGAAGAGGAGCAACTGGGACTAGTACCTGGCGCCCCAACTGGGACTAGAACCCGGGGTACCAGTGCCACAGGTGGAGGATTAGCCTGGTAAGCCACGGCGTTGGCCTGAGGCCTTTTCTACAATTTCCTTCTGTTTTCCTCCCATTTGCCACTATGTAAAGTTTTCAAGGTAGGAGGAGTAAGTAGAAAGTACATAAATGTTTTTTCTTTCCGTGTGAGAGTGGTGCTGCCAGCCTACTCTCAGGACAGTATGCTGAGAGACAGGGATCTCTGTCTGCGGATCCATTCCCCAGTTCTCTCAAGGCTGAAGCCAGGAATCTGGAGCCTAATCTGGGTGTCCATGTGGGTAACAGGGACCAAATACTGGAGCTGTCATCTGCTGCCTCCCAGGGTGAGCTGGAATGGGAAGCAGTGCCAGAGTTTGAGGCCAGCCATTCCTTGAGATCTTGAGATGCCAAGTAGGGCCAAATGCCCACCCCACAGTATGTATTTTGTGTGTTTTTGGTACAGTAAAAATGTATATTCAGCTTGCTTTAATGTTTTCCCTGAACGTATATTTTGTCAGTTTTTTTTTTTTTTTTTTTTTTTTTTTTTTTTTTAAGATTTATTTGAGAGACAGTGTTACAGAGAGAGGGAGAGAAAGACAGAGAGAGAGAGAGAAGTCTTCTATCTACTGGTTCACCACCCAAATGGCCGCAATGGCCAGGGCTGGGCTAGGCTGAAGCTGGAAGCCTGGAACTTCTTCCAGGTCTCCCACATGGGCGCAGGGGCCCAAGCACCTGGGCCTCCTCCGCTGCTCTGGAGGCCATCAGCAGCGAGCTGGATTGCAAGAACAGCCAGATTAAACTGGCGCCCGTGGGGGATGGTGGCACCGCAGGCTGAGGCTTAACCTCCTATGCCACAATGCCAGCCCCTTGTCATAGAGGTTTTGAGAAATGCTATTCTGTGCAGTAATCACTAGCTATGTATAGATAATTAAATTTAAATTGTTTAAAATTAAGCACTTTATTTTTAATTTTTCAATGTTTAGTGCTATTCACTTATTTAACATTTATTTATTTGAAAGAGAGAGAGAGAGAGAAGCAGAGGGAGACAGAGACAGATGGAGAGACAAGAGTCAGAGCTCTTTCATCCTCTAGTTCACTTCCCAGACGTCCACAACGGCTAGGACTGAACCAGACCGAAGCTAGGAGTTGTTAGCTCAGTGCAGGTTTCCCACGTGGCTGCTGGGGACCCTGGTACTTGAGCCCGCATCTGCCGCTTCTCAGAGTGCACACTGGCAGCAAGATAGAGCGGGTGGCAGAGCTGGGCCTTGAGCTCAGGCTCTCCTACGGAGCAAGCAGGCATCCCAAGCAGCATCTCAGTTACTACACCAAATGCCTGCTTCTACGTCCAGGTTACATTTTGGTTTCTTTGTTGTGCTTCCAGCATTTCCAGGGCCAGTAGCACCATGTGGGTTTTAGTTACCATACTGACACACATGTAGAACGTTTCCTTTGCTACAGGAAGTTCTTTTGGACAGTACTTTTTTAAGGTGTAGTTTGATATGGAATCAATTATGTTCTTTGTTTAAATTAACTGGCCTATGTGCCTATGTGGGGTTTTTGTTTTACTCTGTATTCTGCCCCTTCCCCCCAGTTTATCTATTTTAGAGGCAGGGTGGGGGGAAGTGAGCCTGCAAGCTTGCATCCACTGATTCATTCCTACAATGCTCCTAGGCAGGAAGCTGAAGCCAGGAGCTGGGTACACAATCCAGGTCTCTCTTTGATGTCAGAAAACCCATTACTTGAGCCATCACTGCTGCCTCCTAGGGTCTGCATTGGCAGGAAGCTGGGATCAGAAGCAGAGTTATGCATTAAACCCCAGTGCTCTGATGTGGGCTGTCAGGATCCTAACTTATCTTGACTGCTAGACCAAATGCCCATCTCCACTGTGTAATCTTCTCAAATCTTTGTAGAGCAGGTTTTCAAATGGAGCTAAAAAGAAAAGCTGTTTAAATATAGAACTGTATCAGTACTTAGTAAGATACTTTAATGTGAGTTTATTTTTATCATAAGCATAATTGAAAATGAACATGAATTCATCTGTTTTTGCTGTATATTTGAAGGGTCATACTCTATTTTAATTAAGACATTTTCTTATTTTTATTTGAAAGGCAGAGAGACAGTGAGAGATCTTCTGCCTGTTGTTTACTCCCCAAATGCCTGCCACATCTGAGTCTGGGCTGGGCCACGGCCTGGCGCCCAGAACTTAATCTGGGTTTCCCATGGGTTAGCAGGGACCCGAGTACTTGAGGCTTCGTCTGCTGCCTTCCTGGGTGCCTGTTAGCAGGAAGTTGTAATTGGAAGCAGAGCTGGGACTTAAACCCAGGCACTTGGCTGTGGAATGTAGGTGTCCCAAGTGACTTCTTTTTTAAAAAAAATTATTTATTTGAAAGGCAGTTAGAGAGAGAGAGAGAGAGAGAAGAGAGAGAGAGAGAGAGAGCGCGTGCGATATCCCCCGTCTGCTGGTTCACTCCCCAAATGATTGTAATGACTGGAGGTGGGCCACACTGAAGCCAAGAGCCAAGATCTTCTCCTGGGTCTCCTTCTGGGGTATGGAGGCCTAAGCAGTTGGGCCATTTTCTGTTTCTTTCCCAGGTGTATTAGCAGGGAGCTGGATCAGAAGTGGAGCAGCTGGGAATTGAACTTGCACACACTGGGATGCTGGTGCTGCAGGCCAGCTGTACCACGTCACCAACTCCCCAAGTGACTTCTTAAAACTGCTGTGTCAACTGCCTGTCTTTGCCGTGCTCTTTAGATGGATTTTTTAAAAAGATTTATTTATTTATTTGAAAGAATTACAGAAAGAGAGAGATAGTTAGAGAAAGTCTTCAATTCACTGGTTCACTCCCCAGATGACTGCAACAGCTGGAACTGTGCTGATTTGAAGCCAGGAGCCAGGAGCTCCTTCTGGGTCTCCCATGTGGGTGCAGGGGCCCAAGGACTTGGGCCGTACTCTACTGCTTTCCCAGGCCATAGCAGAGAGCTGGATGGGAAGTAGAGCAGCTGGGACTTGAACCGGTGCCCATATGGGATGTGGGCACTGGAGGTGGTGGCTTTACCCCACTATGCCACAGAGCCGGCTCCCAGATGGATTTTTAAAAAGTGCTCTTGGGTAGCTAGTGGAACAAAAGAAAAGAGAGTATAAAGGGGATATTGGCCCAACATGTATGTCACCCTGGTATTCCAGATAATACTGGGAGGGGCATATAGGATTAACTTACCTTTAGTACAAGGCTCTTTGAACTAACCAATGCTCCATTGCTAATAGCTGAATGTGGAAAAGTTTAAATTACATTTAATTTAGTTAGCTATTGGGGGTTGTGGTAAGTTTTTAAATATATGCTTAAAGTATGACTCTTGAGGTGACTTTATCCACCCTTAGTTGTTTATGTAATTTCTGTTAAGTATTTAGTTTTTCATGTTAGCAACATGTAATCTAGATCTGTTTAACTTATTTGTTCCTTCCCAGTTAGATTGGTGAATGAGAAAAAAGTTCTTTACAGTGATCACAAAATTATAACCCAGTGTTTTTAAAGCAATATACTCTCTCCTTAAAATACATCTGTGTGGGACTGGCACCGTGGCTCACTTGGTTAATCCTCCGCCTGTGGCCTCAGCATCCCATATGGGTACTGGGTTCTAGTCCCGGTTGCTCCTCTTCCAGTCCAGCTCTCTGCTGTGGCCCGGGAGTGCAGTGGATGATGGCCCAAGTGCTTGGGCCCTGCACCCGCATGGGAGACCAGGAGGAAGCACCTGGCTCCTGGCTTCGGATTGGCGTAGCTCTGGCTGTAGCGGCCATTTAGAGGGTGAACCAACGGAAGGAAGACCTTTCTCTCTGTCTCTCTCTCTCACTGTCTAACTCTATCTGTCAAATAAATAGATTAAAAGATATGCAAAAAAATACATCTGTGATTGCGGTCAGCGTTGTGGTATAGTGTGTAAAAACTGCTTCCTGTGATGCTGGCATCCCATGTGGGTGCCAGTTCGTATCGCAGCTGCTGCACTTCTGATATAGCTCCCTTCTGATGATTTGGGAAAAGCAGCAGAAGATGGTCCAAGAACTTGGGCTGCTGCCACCCATGATGGAGACCCAGATGAAGCTCTTGGCTCCTGGCTCTGGCTTGGCTCAGCACTGGCTCTTGCAGACATCTTGGTAGTGAACTAGTGAATGAAAGATCTTGCTGTCTCTTTTTGTCTCTCCCTCCCTCTCTGTAACTCTGACTTTCAAATAAATAAATAAATAAATATTTAAAAAATATGATGATAAATTAATGTTAACAATTAAAAAAGATGTCTCTTAATGCTGAACTCAACTTTTGTTTAAGTATACTTGTGTATTTTTATCTTGATGTATTGAGCTTTTTGGCTATAAAAATGCATACAGCTTGATAAAATCAAAATGTTGCCAATATTGTTTCTACTTTGTTCCCAACAAAATCATGCATGCAGCTACCCTAAGGTGCTCTGTGAAGCCACGTCTAGGATTGCTCAGTTCTGATAAGCAGCTGTCTGATCAGTCATTAACTCTCCATACACTTTTTCCTTTTTCCAGGAAGACTCGGAAAGGGCCAGGTTTTCCCACCGGTCCAGTCATCATCGTCCTTCTCTGGTTTGTAGTAACTTGTAAAATGTCCATAATGCTCTTTCTCACTAGCTTAATGTGATCATTCATGAACTCTTACTGTTTGTTTTTCTTTTTATCAGAAAGTTGAGGATGCGTTGTCCCTTCGGAGTCTTGGCAGTCACAGGGTTGGTATCTGAAGTTGTTTATACCGTAGTAGCAGTGGGTGAGCTTTCGTCAGCATCAGCAATCGCCTCAACAGTCTGGCAGTGTTCATTATTCCTTGTCTTTAAAAAAAATGTAGAAAATAGCAGAGTTCTTTGATTGAAAAGTGAGGCTTTCATTCAAATTATTGCTGTAAATAAATTCTCAGATCATGAATATTTTAGTCTATCCTGTCTATTCTCTTTTTCTGTAGAAGGACATTGATTTTGGAAAAGTATCACAAAATAATACAATTAATTATATAGAATAACATCTGCTTAGTTCTAACTCTCAGGTTTTTCCTACTTTAATATCTTAAATACAGTTTATTAAATGGGAAATAGTTTTGAGGCTTGGGTGACTAATTACAGTTTCATTATATGGAAAAATTGAACTGTTGACTTGAAAAGTGCTCTGCTTATCATGCTTTGCCATCTTGCTGAACACTTCCTACCTATTTAGCATAGACTGTAATAAATCAAGGTTAATTAGAAATTGCTTCTTAAAATAAGGCTGGCTTATTGCGCTGAGACCCTGCTTGCTCTCCTTCCTGTTAGAGATTTATGCTCTAAACCTCAAGGCAATGCTTTTAATTTGCATAGTGATCCATCTGGGCTTTTCATTAGTAAAATAATCTTTCAGGTAAGGTCTTATGTGTTAATTTTCCCCAATTCTGTTTGTCTTCCCACATTATATAATATATATAAAAAGAATATGGTGTAATAAACGTAGCTTGTTCTGACTTACTAGTTATTGACACATTTATAATCATAGACAATCTTTCACACTGGTTATTTTTATTATGATGAATGTGATCTGTGTTTTTAGAGTAAGTTAGTTAATTAGTTTTTTTTTTTAAAGCCCTAGCAACCTGCTTCCTAGGGAGGCAGTTTCTTTCTTTCTTTCTTTCTTTCTTTTTTTTTTTTTTTTTTAGATTTATTTTGTATATTTGAAAGACAGAGTTACATAGAGAGGTAGAGCCAGAGAGAGAGAGGTCTTCCATCTACTGGTTCACTCCCCAGATGGCTGCAATGACCAGAGTTGAGCTGATCCGAAACCAGGAGCCAGGAGCCTCCTCCACGTCTGACATGTGGGTGCAGGGGCCCAAGCAGCTGGGCCATCCTCCACTGCTTTCCCAGGCCATGGCAGAGAGGTGGACTGGAAGTGGAGCGGCCAGGACTTGAACTAGCACCCGACTGGGATGCTGGTGCTGCAGGCCGGGCCTTTAACCCACTGCGCCACAGCAAACTAGTGTTTGAATCATACGTATTTTAGTTATAAAGCCTTAGGTTTTTAAGAATAGTAGAATATTAATAAATCTTTATAGAAATCTAACATAATGAGCTTGAAAGTGATTTTGCAGGACAGAAACTTTATTTTTATAAATTTGTTATGTTTCTCCCTAGAGATGCTTTTTTTTTCCTCTTTAAATACTTTGAGAAGATTTCTAAAGTAAGAGAATTAGTCAACAAGCACTTCAAAGTTGAGTGGCTCCAGACTGTGAAAATGATTGCTACCCCTCCCCTTCTCTTTTTAATGTATGCACTTTTTTCTTTGCTTTCCTTCTGTGGTTCAGAATGTGAATTTTCACATAGTTGTTATCAAGCAAGTTATTTGTAAGTTGCTATATAACCCTAGGAAATTTGATTATGTTAGTTTATAAGTTAAAGTTAAAGCAACCTAAGTTTGACTTAATTTAGGGCCTTTAAAACAAATCCGCAAACAAAGAAGAAAGATGTAATTAAACTGTAAGGAATTACTTATCTGGAATATCTCTAAGGTAATGAGATTGTTTTTCTTCTTTATGGGAATTGTAGCACTTATAACTTTCCATGATTTCAGTATGATAATTATGGAAATTTGCTATTATGGGATGAAGTAAAGTTCCCAATATTTTAAAAAGTCAACATGTGAATTTGAAGTGTAATAAAAGTTTCATATCCTATAGAAGACTATCACTTTTTCTGTGAGTGTACATGTTAAATGCTCTGTTTTATTCAATAATTTTTTTTCTTTTTCTTTTTTTTAAATTTAATTTTATTTATTTATTTATTTTTTGACAGGCAGAGTGGACAGTGAGAGAGAGAGAGACAGAGAGAAAGTTCTTCCTTTGCCGTTGGTTTACCCTCCAATGGCCGCCGCCACCGCCGCAGGCGCAATGTGGCCAGTGCACCACGCTGATCCTAAGTAGGAGCCAGGTGCTTCTCCTGGTCTCCCATGGGGTGCAGGGCCCAAGCACTTGGGCCATCCTCCACTGCACTCCCAGGCCACAGCAGAGAGCTGGCCTGGAAGAGGGGCAACCGGGACAGAATCCGGCGCCCTGACCGGGACTAGATCCCGGTGTGCCGGCGCCGCAGGTGGAGGATTAGCCTAGTGAGCCACGGCGCCGGCCTCTACATTATATTTTGAAAAGGGAAATTAAAACAGGTTGATTGCAGTTCAGCTCGTTCAGTCCCATGTTTGAAAGAAAAATGAGCAGTTTTAAGTATACATACACTTTAGCATTAACTTATACTAGGAAGAGTAGGAAGAAGGACATTTTGTAATTCAAATATAATGGCTTTTTTTTTAAGATTTATTTTATTTATATGAAAGACAGAGTTACAGAGAGAGAGGTAGAGCCAGAGAGAGAGAGGTCTTCCATTCCATTGGTTCACTACCCAAATGACCACAATGGCCAGAGCTGAGCTGATCTGAAACCAGGAGACATGAGCTTCTTCCAGGTCTCTCACGTGGGTACAGGGACCCAAGGACTTGGGCCATCTACAGAGACAGATACCTCCCATTTGCTGATTTACTTTCCACATGCCTGCAACAGCCAGGGTTGCTGGGACAGTCCAAAACCAGGAGCTCAGAGGTCCATTTGGGTCTCCCCTGTGGGGAACAGGGTCCTGAGCACTTGAGCCATCATTTCCTGTCTGCATTAGCATATAGGTGGAATGGCTGGGACTTGAATGGCTACTTAGATCTGGAATGTGGATGTCCCAGGTGGCAGCTTCACTCCTTGCACCACAGCACTTGCCATAACATAATAGCTTTACTATTTAGTATTTTAAAATATTATTGGATTTTTAATAACTGTAGGCTTTATTTCCCCCCTCTTTGTATTTTTGAATTTGGAAATGCAATCAACTTTGACCAGTATGGTCACCTCAAGGACAGATCATCAAGACTTTCATCATTAGTATGTAGTACATGGCTTTGTGTTGCATATGGGGTTTTATTTTATAATCATTTGTTGGTGTTAGTCATAGATTGTAAATAAATTGTACAGCTTTGTTATGATCTTCTGGGGAATATGTGTGATTAACAAAGCAAAAACTTATTTTGTGATTGTGATATAATTTTTTATTGGAATAGTAATTTTCTCTTAGAGTTTCAAGATGAAATGGAAATGATTTGCATCCTCATTTAGAACTAAAGATTGGTGGTGATAACTGATCTCAAAGCGAGGAACCACTCACCTCACACGGACTCATTGCCCTAGAAAGCATGTTTCTAACAGTGCTTTTTATTTTTTTTAAAGATTTATTTATTTTTTTGAATGGCAGAGTTACCAAGAAGCAGAGGCAGAGAGAGAGGTCTTCCATCTGCTGGGTCACTCCCCAAATAGCTGCAACAGCCAGAGTTGAACTGATCCCAAGCCAGGAGCCTGGGCCATCTTCCACTGCTTTCCCAGGCCATAACAGAGAGCTCGATTGGAAATGGAGAAGCTGGGACTTGAACCAGCACTCATATGGGATGCTGGCACTGCAGGCAGCGGCTTTACCCAGTACACCACAGTGCTGGCCCCAGTGTTTGTTTAAGTTTTTATTTTATTTGAAAAGGGAAGAGAGTGAGAGAAAGGAAGGAAAGGGAAAGGAAAGGAAGGAAGAGGAAAGAAAGGAGGGAGATGGTATTTTCCATTTGCTGATTGACTCCCAGGGCTGGGCCAGGTGGAAGCCAGGAGCCCAGGTCTCCCACATGATATCAGAAGTCTAAGCACTTGAGCTATCATTCCCTATCTTCCACAATGCATTAGCAGTAAGTCAGATCAGAAGCAGAGGAACCAGGACTCAAACTGCCTCTCCAATATGGGAAGTGGGTGTCCCAACAGCAGCTTACCCCGCTTTGGAGCAGTGCCAGCCCCTCCAACAGCGTGTTGATACAGGCCCAGTTGTGTTTCATTTTGTATGTCACAAGCTAGCAGGTGTGAAGTTGCCATACAGAAAACATCCAGTAGTGATAGACAGTGCCTGAAATGTTTAGTCCAAGTGTTTTGGTTTAGCTTGGTTTCTTTTTATGGTATTTCACATTAGCCAAGCAAGTAAAGATGTAGCTTGTTTTTCTTTGGACGATGTTATGTGAATAGGCTGCTTGAGTTTCTAGACCAGGGGAGTGTGGATATCTCTTAAAATGTTTGCAGTAATGTATAAAAAAGATGCCTATTCAAAAATAGAAAACTGAGTTTATAGTCATTGATTTGGACTGTATCATGGGAGAAGATTTGCTTAGAGTAGAACCGTCTGTTGCCTTTGGCTCTAAAAAGGTATGGTATTTATAGCTGGACTCCCTTGTTTCAGGAGAGCAAGTCATGCTCCTGACCTCCGAGGGCCTTGCACAGGATGACCATTTAGTAACACTGCTGCAGTGTTGGGTCCTCCATTCTGTGTTGACAGGTCTCCCCCGAGCACCACTCACTGGGTTAAGAGTATTGTCTGGGGAAGTGCAACGTCATGTTCTTTATTTGGTCACTTCTGTTTTGATTGAGCCAAAGGATTGCTTGTTAGCCTTTGGGTAAGGAATATTATGAAAGAAGGTAGACTGTCATCTTCATAAAGATGATAGACTCAAATGAGTTGTGGGGTGAAGGTCCCTACAGATCTCTTGCCTGGTTTAAGTCCTGATCAGTTTTTGTTTCCTGGGCACAGGGGAGAGACAGGATTGCAGATGTGTGGGGAGGCCCTGTACCTTAGCCGTTCACATGCAGCGGATCGTCCACTAACAGATGGGAAGCAGATTGCATGCAGCCTGGCCTACACTTCGTATAGACCTTTGTGTGTGTGATTTTATGATGCTTCATTTTTAAAACTTTATTATGTGTTAATTAAAGTTAAATATTTACTTCCAGAATCATTCTTACAGTCCCTCTTATGGAACGAAGAAGAGGTCATCTGGTTCTCATAAGGACCCACTGGTTAGTTTTCTTGTGTCATCTTAGGGAATTTAAGAATTGTGACTGCTTTGGTGTGCTCCTAAGGCATTATGGAAATTTCATAATGGACTGAAACACAACTTATTAGAACTTCATTTACATTTTTTTAATTTTCAGGAGTTAGTATCAAATTAGCGTATGCTTAGTACTCTAGGAGCTACAGTTAGTAAAGTAGTACAAGAAGCTCATTGACAAGGTATTTTCATTTATCAGTTATCTTTTGGAATATGCCTTAAGGATAGGTTTAGTGAGCTTTGCATCCTTATTTTAGAAATTTGAATTGGTTTGGCTGTAGTGTTATGGGCAGTACCAAACTCAAAAAAATAAGTTTTTGTTTGCTTTTTTTTTTTTTTTTTTTTTTTTTTTAAGATTTACTTATTTGAAGGTCAGTTACACAGAAAGAGCTTTGATTTGCTGGTTTAGTCCCCAGACGGCTGCAATGGCTGGGCCAGGGTGAAGTCAGGAGCTTCATCCTGGTCTCCTATGTGGGTGGCAGGGACCCATTTTCTGCTGCTTTTCCCAGGCCTTTAGCAGGGAGCTAGATCAGAAGTGGAGCAGCCATATAGCAACCCTATATGGGATGCCAGCTTTGCAAGTAGAGACTTTACCCATAATGCCACAATGCTGACCCCATAAGTTTTCTTTCTTTCTTCTTCTTTTTTTTTTTTTTTTTTTTTTTTTAATTTGTTTTATTTATTTGAAAGGCTAAGTTACAGAGAGAGGGAAGACACACGGAGAGATCTTCCATCTGCTAGTTCATTCCCAAGATGGCCACATCAGCCAGGGCTTGGGCCAGCCTGAAGCCAGGGGTCAGGAGGTTTATCTGGATTTCCCATGTTGGGGCAGGGGCCCACGCACCTGGGCCATTTGCTGCTGTTTTCCCAGACGTGTCAGCAGGAAGCTGGATCAGAAGTAGAGCAGCTGGGACTGGAACCAGATGCAGGGTTCTAGGTGGCATTTTTACCCGCAATACCACAAAGTAGCTGCAAGTTTTTTCTCAAAGTTTGTTCATTCGGCATTTGGAATGTTGCCGTTGATTTCTCTTCCACCACACTTGGAATACATTTTTTGGGTAGAAACAATAAAGTATGTGGGGCCAGTGCTGTGGTACAGCTAGTAATGCTGCTGCCTGCAGCGCCGGTTTCCCATTCGGGCACAGGCTGAGTCCTTGCTGCTCTACTTCCAGTCCAACTCCTACTGATGCACCAGGGAAAAGCAGTGGAAGATGGCGCAAGTCCTTGGGCCCCTGCACTCACGTGGGAGACCTGGGAGAAGCTCCAGGCTCCTGACATCAGACCGGTCCAGCTTCAGCCATTGTGACCATATTGAGAGCGAACCAGTGGGTGCAAGATCTCTCTTCCTCTGGTAACTGTCTTTCAAATTAATTAATTAATTAAAAAAAAAAACCATAAAGTATGTAATAATTGAATTCCCATGCTAGCGTGATGAAAAGTCTTTAATTAAACCGTAGAACTAATATGCTGTCTATTCTAGCCACCTGGCTATCCAACATTTCCATGGGGATGGGATGTCTCTAGGAAGCCCACTTTGGGTGCTAGGAACACCAGTTTCCTGTTAGGCTGTGACAGTACTGGCAAAGGAAATACAGTCCCAAGCTCCCTGCTAATTCGCTGTTTCAGTGGTTTGGGTCAGGAGAGGATTGGGAGACTTTGGAATGCATTGGAGGGGCCGTAGCAGGAGGCCTTGGAGTATTGGGTGTTGGGTACTCTGGAGGGAGGGAGAGAGTCTGGCTCTTAGCTGAGGGGGTGGGTGGGTAATGATGCAGGAAGGCAGGAATGAGGTGGGAGCAGGGTTGCCCTTGACTTTAGTGTCCACAGCTGAGAAGGGGTAAATCAGGGGTGGCCTCCTTTTGCTTAACCTGCATATAAAATTTGGCTAGAGAAGCTGCTAAGGGAATTTTATAGATTTTCCTCCCTCAAGTCACTCCTTTTTCCAAGTTTTACTTGTTTCGTGTAGTCTGTTGAAAATGCTTCATACCAGACTGTGTAGCATGCATTTTCTCCTTTGATAATTGAATTTGATCAATTTATTTTGGCAAGTGATGGAGCTAAGAAACATTTGAAAGCAAATGATTCTTTAATCATTTCTGTGGTTTTCCAAAAAAGATTATAAAAGTAGTAATTACTCAGTTGTCCAGATTTTTCTAGGGCATTTTAAAGTATGACATGAGAATAAATCTCTTATTTCCATTCCAGTTTATCTGAGAGTTAACTATCTTGTTTTTATTGAAATTTTCTTTTTCATTTACTTTTTTTGGGAGACAGAAAAACAGACACAGATAGAGCAGGGGCTTCCGTCTGCTGGCTCACTCTCTGAACACCCACAATGGCGGGAGCTGGGCCAGGTCCAGGGCCAAAACTGGGAGCCAGGATTACCATCCAGGTCTTGTATGCGGGTGGGAGGAGTCAGGTTACTGTCTCTGAGGGTCTGCATTAGCAGGAAGCTGGAGTTAGGAGCCAGGGCGCAGACTCAAACTGGGATACTCAGGTGGGACGAGGGTATCTTAATCACCAGGCCAAATGCCTGCTCCTACTTTTTTTTAAAGATTTATTTATTTTTTTCAAAGGCAGAGTTAGAGCAGAGAGAGAGAGGCAAAGAGGTCCTCCATCCACTGATTCACTCCCCAAATGACTATGACGGCTGGAGCTGGGCCGATCTGAAGCCAGGAGCCAGGAGCTTCCTCTGGATCTTGCACAAGGGTGCAGGGGCCCAAGGACTTGGTCCATCTCCCACTGCTTTCCTAAGCCATAGCAGAGAGCTGGATTGGAGTGGAATAGCCGGGACTCAAACCAGTGTCCTTATGGGATGCCAACACGGCAGGAGGCAGCTTTACCCACTATACCACAGCATCTGCCCCCATTGTTGTAAAACTGTTTTTAAACAAAAAATAATTAGTAATGACTTGGTTTAAAAACAGCTTTCTAAAAAATACTTTAATTGATGTATTTTCATGTAACAGTGCTGTATCAAGACAGTGAAAGTGAAGATTGCTGGTGTTTTTATATAACCACTATGAGTAGTTATATCCTTGCATTCAACTTCATAAGAAATTGTCTTAGGTCCATGAGGATTCTCTGACAAGTATAACATCTTTCAAACAGTGAAGATGAAAGTGTATTGACTTACTAGATGATGACAATCTAATTGAATTGTACTCAAAAAATGATAGTGAAGAAAAGGGGATAGCATGGCAGTATGGCCAACTTGCTCAACAAAACTCAAGTCTTTCAAAGGACAGTATTTAAATTTTAATGCTGATTTTTTTGAGACTTAAAGTAATTTTTACTTCAAGTTAGTATGATATGGTGCTTTAAAGACTGTTTTGGAGGAGAAAGTTTTTTGCCTCTATGCTCAAACTTTTTGTATTTGTTTTAACCTAAGAAAAATGTGTTTAATTTTGCTTTTTACAGAGTGGCCTCTACTTTGACCAGAGAAACTATAGCAGTCTTAGACATAGCAAACCCACCTCTACCTACTACACTCGGGTTTGTCTAAAGTTCCTTGGCTTTGTGTGTTTTATCTACTTTTAACACATTTCTAATCCCTCGTTTTGCATTTTTACTAGTGATATCTAATCTGTGAGTGTGTACATATTAGTTTTGCAACTGAATTCACATAGTCTGAGTGTGTCTTTAAACAGTGGCAACCACCAAATCACCACGTTGGAATGAGTATTGCTAGTATTCTCATTTTTTTAATGAACAGATTTCAGACATTCAGCAAGTTCAAAGAATTGTATAGTGAACATTACATGCCTACTAGTTATACAATTTATTGTATTTCCTTTATCACAGAATTATCTGTCCATCAATCCTCTCATTTTTTGATGCATTCCAGTGTAAGCTGGAGGCATCAGTATATTATAAGACTTTTTAAAGAGCTTACACGTGAGAGTCTACACATGGGATAAGAAGAATGTAATTCTTTCTTTTAGAATCTTGTTTTTTCAAGGCATTTCACACATTATTTAAAACACATTAAATGTGTAGCACATAATATATTTGAAATAATGTAGTTTACAAAACCTACACACACAACTGTAATACTCGTATTTTCCATGTCTGATTGAGTTGGCTGGAAAAACTGAAAATTGTATTCTCAGATGACATCAGGAAAAGATGAATCCCTTTTTTTTTTTTTTTTTTTAACAAAATGCTTTGTCCTTGTAGTACATGAATTCATTGTGACTGGTATGAATTATCTGATTAAATTAAGGCAACTTGTCCATAGCATGTTTTGAAATACAAATTTCTAATCTTTCTCCCTCCCTCTCCCTCTCTCTCCCTCCCTCTCCCTCCCTCTCCCTCCTTCTCCCTCTCTCTCCCTCCCTCTCCCTCTCCCTCTCCCTCCCTCTCCCTCTCTCTCTCTCTCTCACTCCCCCCCCCCCCAATCTATTTTAAGTGTTTGTAGCCTTAATTCATAGCTTATTTATCTGGTTCCCAACAACTGATTTGAGCCTGTTGGAGTCTGGGTTGAAATCATGGAAAATATCACAGGGACTTCTGGTGACTGGGTGTGGCCACCATTTGTCACATTCCTTGCCCCATGATTCTCTTTTCTTTAGTGTTTTCTTAGGTTGCTGTCCCAAACCTAATAACAATGTTCAAAGACCAGCAAGACATACATATGTTTATGAAAGGCTGTTCCAAGTATTGTTCTTGGCTGTTACCCCTTACAGGTGATATCAAAAAGGTTTCTAATGACTTGGGTTTTCCCAGCTTAATGTGTTTATAAACTCCCTTAAGCACTCAGGAATGCTAGTGAATTATTTGTATAAAATCATAAACTTAAGTATTCTGCTCTTGTGATGGTAAGACCGATTATTTGTTTTTGCTTATCTGTTTGTCTTTCTTTGCAGTCTTCTTCCCTGTGCAGTGACCCTCTGGCGACCTCTAAGAGTTATAGGGTTAGTACTTTCTAAGGAGTGTGTTGCCTTCAGAGCTACCAGTGGCTTTTCTTGGGGTTTAATAAAGTGTTTTTTTCATAGGCCTCCCTTCTTACAGATTCTGGTCTGCTGAGAAGTGCCAGTCTGGTTTGTATTTTCCTCTTCCAGTGTGTGCACTGCTAGTGGGCCACTGTTGTGCTAATTCTTTGGCTTAGCAGCTTAACTCCTAAACAGTCGAGGACACATGGCTTTACAGAATATGCTACCCGTGCTTCAAGTACAAAGCTTTAGGGCATTAAAAATAAGCATATTCTATGAAGGTGATGCTGGCTGTTGGTAGTTCTTACTTAGAATCATTTCCTATAGAGAAGATAGGTTTGCAGGGTTCTCCCACCCTCCCATCCATTGCCCATGGAAGGGATGCCATGTTTTTCTTTGGGACAGCTATGACTTTGGCCATGTTAATACTAGGGTCTGACTAGAAAAGCATAAGTAACAGTTCTGTGTAATGTAGGAGCTGTGAGTTGTTGCTTTCAAGCTGTTGTTTGTTGTGTTGTGGGCTGGGACACTGGGATCTTGTAACTCAGTTTTACTGTGACAGTGGGAAAAATGCTCTATATGAGTTTCCTTTTCTGCTCTATTTCCTCTTTTGAGAAAAATTCAAATGCTAGTTTTCCTGTTTCGTAACATGGTGGTGAAAGATTAATCAGTAGTTTTTGTAGTAATGATACGGACACAGCCAGTTATACATATAAATGAGGGTTACCACCTGCAGAGTCTTCACATTGGGAGAATGGACACTATACCATTCTTCAAAACTTTTTTTTGGGGACTGAATACTGCAAAAAGGTTGAGATGTTTTCAAAGTTACCTTGATGCTGAAAAGATAAATGGTATTTCTTTTGTTCTTTAGGCATCATTGTACGATGGTGGATTATATAACTCTTACGGTTCTCGAACTGTAAGTGAAAACAGGGAGGTGGTGAAGAGCAGGGAGGTGTGGCTGGGTGCAGTTTACTTAGGAAGGAGAGGTCATTTAAGCTGACCCGTAATTGCGTGATACGCTGTGGTGTCAGCACTCTCACACATGAGAAAGTGCCTGCTGCACGTCCTGGAGTAGGGTGAGGGGAGTTAGCAGAGAATTCTCTGGCTGCTCAGCGGTTCCTTCTGCAGGAGTTCTGGGCAGCCCTTTCTCTCTTCTGCCTCCTGCCGTGGGTGGTGGATGTTGAAGGTGGGTGTGAGGCGGAGTCGCAGGCTGGGCAGGACCCATTACCTTCATCCTGGGAAGTAGGCGAGTTAGCTCCAGGGTCACTGATGTAGACTCAGCAGACAAAGGAGCTGACCGTTGTAAAAACCTTTCCTTTTGGAAACCTTATAGCCCTCTGAATACAGTTATTACTCATCAAGAGCAAGTTCGGGCCGAAGCAGTCCTGCGGTGAGCTGTCTAGTCTCTGCATGCTTTGTAGAAACTTCTGGTTGTTTCATTAACTTGTACTCACAGTTCAGATATTGAGGTTAAGGTGTGCTTCACTCTCTCTTGCATGCATGAGCGTGTTCTCTCAGTATGCAAACATAAGCACTAGTTTGTCCTTATGCATGGCTTCTGTATGAATGTGATTTAGCACACAGTTTTTTCTTTCACAATTGAATTTGCTTGGTGTTGAGAATCAATACATAGACATTTAAAGTTGTACACGATTCTTAACGTACTTGCCAAAAAAACTAGGAAGCCATGTACTGTGATTCATTTTAAAAGTTAATCTACTGAGTTTACAGCTTCAAATTTGGAGGCATATTTTCCTTGAGAGATTATCAAACACCCCCATTTCCAAATGTTGAGTATAATTCCAACCATCTGACAGTCTAATATTATATATGCTACATATTTAAATATTCATTCTTTCATTGCACATTAATGGAATTATTTGGAAAATTGGAAGACTACAACCAATGAGGTTGTACAGTACACACAGTTCTCACAGGGTAAGGTAACCTGCAAACACTGAAACGAGTGTTTTTTTGTTTTGTTTTGTTTTGTTTTGTTTTGTTTTTTGTAGGGAATGATTTTACCAAACAAGATAGGAGTAGAAGTATTGAAAATGTATAAGACATTGAATCTACTACTGTGCCTCCAAACAGCTATATAGTATCCTTTGTATTATAGGTTATATAAACCTATTAAATGTTTAACTGATAACTAAGAGAGTCAAAGTTCAGTAACCCACTCTTTTCTGTTTTTACCACCCTTCTCCAGCAAACGATTTCATCTTTTAAAAACATTGCCCTTTAAATGGGACGAGGTGGGATTCTCCCTTTAATATTGTTTCTGGAGCTACTAAAACATACATTTACAAAGTGGATGATAAAAATATGCCTCTGCCTTGTTCAAGCAGGGAGACAGGTGATGTTCATCAGATGTGGCTCTTTTCTCCTCTGCTTCATCAGAAGCTGGACTCTCTTTGTTTTTATATATTTATTTTTGAAGATTTATTTATTTATTTGAAGGGCAGAGTCACAGAGAGGCAGAGTCAGAGAGAGAGAGGTCTTCCATCAGGTGGTTCACTCATCAAATGGCTGCAAAGGCTGGAGCTACGCCATTCTGAAGTCAGGATCCTCTTCCAGGTCCCCCATGTGGGTGCAGGGGCCCAAGCACTCGGGCCATCTTCCACTGCTTTCCCAGGCCATAGCAGAGAGCTGGATCGGAAGTGGAGCAGCCGGGACTCAAACGGACACCCAAATGGGATGCTGGCACTGCAGGTTGTTGGTTTACCCATTATGGCACAGTGCTGGCCTCTCTCCTTGTTTTTCATTTCTCTGGTTTTTTTTTTTTTTTTCCAGTCAAATCTTTAGTTTTTTGGCTAGCCACTTCAGCCTGATTTCCCTTGGCTTATCCTTCCCTGCTGCCTTTTTCAGCTTCCTTTACCCTTTTGCAGGAGAAGGCCTGCTCTGGGCTCTTCTTTCATGCCCTTCTGGCTGAGCGGACCTTCCTCGGGGACACTGGTGGCGAGGAAGGAAGCGTGCCAGGAGCCTGCAGGGTAGCTTTTGCGAAGCTGGGCTGCCTGCCTGCTGCACAGCTCTGCCCCTCGCATGTCCTTCCTTAAAGGAGTCTGGACCTGGTACCATTTCTCAATGGCACTTCTCAAGAATGCCACTCTGGTATTTAATAGAAAATCACATAGGGATATTTAAGGAGATAAAAGCTTGTTGACATAAGGGAGAATTTATCTGTAACTCATTCTGTAATAAAATTCCAGTTGGTAGTTCTTGGATCTGGTAGCATTTTTAATGTCCCAAGTGTGGTGACCCTCTGCAATCACAATATACTAATTACAATTAGTAATTTACAATTTACTTTTAAAAATTTGTATTTATTGGCCGGCGCTGTGGCTCACTAGGCTAATCCTCCGCCTTGCGGCGCCGGCACACCGGGTTCTAGTCCCGGTCGGGGTGCCGGATTCTGTCCCGGTTGCTCCTCTTCCAGGCCAGCTCTCTGCTGTGGCCTGGGAGTGCAGTGGAGGATGGCCCAAGTGCTTGGGCCCTGCACCCCATGGGAGACCAGGATAATTACCTGGCTCCTACCATCGGATCAGCACGGTGCGCCGGCTGCAGTGCGCCGGCCGCAGTGCGCCGGCCGCAGTGCGCCGGCCGCGGCGGCCATTGGAGGGTGAACCAACAGCAAAGGAAGACCTTTCTCTCTGTCTCTCTCTCTCACTGTCCACTCTGCCTGTCAAAAAATTAAAAAAATAAATAAATAAATAAAATTTAAAAAATTTGTATTTATCTATTTATTTGAGAGGCATTGACAGAGAGCTCTCACCCACTGGTTCACTCTCCAAATTCCCACAATTTGGGGCGGAGCCAGCCAAAGCTAGGAGGCAGGAACTCAAGGTGGGTCTCCTGTGGTAGTGCAGGGGCCCCCATGGGAGTGGCGGGGACGTTGGTGCTGGAGCCGTCACTGCTGCCTCCAGGTGCGTGTTCACAGGAAGCTGCAATCAAGAACAGAACCAGGACTTGGAACTCGGCACTCCAGTGTGGGGTGCTGGTGTCCACAGCAGTGTCTCAACTGCTAGGCTAAACACCTGTTCTTGCTAACGTGTGGGTGTATTTGTATTTATGTTTACATTTCAGATTTATTTATTTGAAAGGTAGAGTGTGAGAGCGAGGGAGATGTTCTTCTGTCTGCTGGTTCACTCCCCAAATGGCTTAAATGAGCAGGTCTGCACCAGGCAGAAGCTGAGAGCCTGGAACTCCATCCAGATCTCCTATGTGGGTGGCAGGGCCCCAAGCACTTGGGCCATCTTCACTGGTTTCCCAGGCATGTTAACAGGGAGCTGGATTGGAAGTAGAGCAGCAGTGACTCAAACCGGTATTCATTTGTGATGCTGGTGTCGAAGGCATGTATTTTCAGTCAAGTGTACAGTCTTGTTTTTGTGGGATGTCTTGGTCCTGCTTCCTTTGCGAGTTGAGTTCAGACTTACTATCTTAGTGATGCCAGAATGGTTTCTCAGTGATGTCAGAATGGGGATGCACTGCAGACGCTGAGAGGAGTTTTCTGCTGAAGAGGCGGGGAGAAGACTGCCCCCGTGGGGTGTTGTTAGACGCGTCTCCCCTGGCTGCACAGGGACGCATAAAGGAAGATCAGACGCGCCCCATCCCTGTTCTTCCTGGTAGAGAGTCTGTCTTCGACTTAGATTTTTTCACTTTGAAATATTCTTTATATTTCTCTCCCGTACTAAAACATTAAGTGTATTTACTGACCCCTGATAGAACCCTAAAGGGCCTGCAGGTTTAGAAAGCATGAAATCCTTACCTGGTTTTAGCTTTTTTGCTCATTTTGTCCTCTCCAATTTAACTGAAATACTAGATAAAGTTTGACTTTTACCTTGTATTTTTAAGTCTGCTTTTAAGGTTTGTGCTTTCTAGAAATATCTTGGTTTTGATTGACAATTCATCATGCCTTGTAATAGCATTTCTATTTAATGGTACAAAGTACATTTTGCCAGTTGTCCTGCTTATATGGAGTTGTGTGTGCTTCTCAAAACCTTTCGTTATGTATGATCACTGTAAGACCTTAGTGAAACCGCGTCTTTTTATTATCTACGTTAATATCTAGCTTACCGATGATGACGCCGTGAGCATCGTCTCTTCTGATCGTGCCAGTCATGGGCGAAGGGAAAGTGTGGTGAGCGTGGTTTGCATGCAGTCAAATAGCATGAGTTCTGAAACAACAGTGTGTGATCACATGAAATCTGTTAGAAAGTGAAAAATCACATTTTACAAAATGGGCATTTCCCTAAAATTTAGATGATTAATTTGCCTCATAAAATGTGTCCTTGAGAATACACACTTTCTGTGGGCTGTTCAAGTTATCATTAATAATTTGTCACATCTCTTGCTGAAAACTTTTCAGTTTTTAGTCTTTGTTGCGGTTTTATGTCCATTATGGGTTTGTGTGTACAGTTCACCACAAACAAGTCTTTTAAGCAAAATGAATGCTTTCACACTACACAGAACATGTGTCTATGGATTACAAATCATGTTGCTGTCAATTGCTTTCTTTACTAGTATGTTTAAGTTTAACCAATGTTTTTCTGTGTGTCAAATGTGTGTTTAACAGTACTAATGGCAAAACAAAGAGTTCTACTCTGAATTCTTTGACTAGGTAATAATTATAGAGCCATATTAGAGTACAAATGATATAATTTCAGGTTATTCTTTCTTGAAGCGAGAAATCCCAGAGAGCTGGTGATACATTTGTAATATTTAAGAAATTGGTTTGGAGGCCGGCGCCGCGGCTCACTAGGCTAATCCTCCGCCTAGCGGCGCCGGCACACCGGGTTCTAGTCCCGGTCGGGGCGCCGGATTCTGTCCCGGTTGCCCCTCTTCCAGGCCAGCCCTCTGCTGTGGCCAGGGAGTGCAGTGGAGGATGGCCCAGGTGCTTGGGCCCTGCACCCCATGGGAGACCAGGAAAAGCACCTAGCTTCTGGCTCCTGCCATCGGATCAGCGCGGTGCGCCGGCCGCAGCGCGCCGGCCGCGGCGGCCATTGGAGGGTGAACCAACGGCAAAGGAAGACCTTTCTCTCTGTCTCTCTCTCTCACTGTCCACTCTGCCTGTCAAAAAAAAAAAAAAAAAAAAAAAAAAAAAAAAAAAAAAAAAAAGAAATTGGTTTGGAAATTACACTGTTGAGGATGCTGTGTCAGCTTCAACTAGAATAAAGAGCCCTAAGAGGCTGTAATTCCTTTAGGAAAAATAGAAGGCCATTCCTGTGAGTCATGTTATGTGCAAGATTGTGAAACTACTGAAGTTTTCTTAAATGTAACATCAAATATTTATGAGATTTGTTACTACAAATCCGTTTATCTGTTTAAAGCAGGTGGGGTTCCTTAACAAACAAATGCCCATGGATAGTTTCAGTAGAAAGAATTAGCCAGAACACCTGAAAATGTCTTGGAACACTGTAGAGTGGAAAGGGCAGGGACTTGAAGCACTAAACAAGTCCTGATCTCGTGTCCGCTTCTGCCCACCAGTGTGCGTGGCAGTTGATTTGTAAAGAGGAAATGTTGGCTGTCTCTGTAGGTAGGCTGCATATATGGATTAAATGAATTTCTATATGGAAAACATCTGTCAAAACGGAAATGTAGGTCTCAATAAATGTTAGTGTGCATAAGTCCAAGTTGTGTTATTGTTTCTGTGAGTAGAAATACTGTTACTCGATTGTGTTAACCCTTAGCACATTGTCCTGCTTGTGAGCCTCTTTTGTCTCTGGGTGTGGACTTCTGAATTCTGCTCCTGTAGTGCAGGATTTTTAAGGCAAGGTGATGGGTCAGCTGATGAGTGGGGTAGGGAGTGTGCAGCTGTTTATTCAGTGACTGTTGATGTGGTGCCTGTTGTATTCAATGTGGTACCTGCTGAGTGCTAGAAATAATGGAGGAAACCAGACATCATATTCTCTACTTTGTGAACCTTACATCCCCGTGAAAGGGAAAGAAAGTAAGCTAGTAAGTACACGAACAGAATAAAAGAAGTCCCTGGGATAGTGAAGAGAGAGAGCAGGTGATGGGAGAGGGACGGTGGAGAGAGAGAGAGCAGGTGATGGAGAGGACGGTGGAGAGAGCGAGCAGGTGATGGAGAGGGACGGTGGAGAGAGAGAGATCAGGTGATGGAGAGGACGGTGGAGAGAGAGAGATCAGGTGATGGAGAGGACGGTGGAGAGAGAGAGAGCAGGTGATGGAGAGGACGGTGGAGAGAGAGAGAGCAGGTGATGGAGAGGACGGTGGAGAGAGAGAGAGCAGGTGATGGAGAGGATGGTGGAGAGAGAGAGAGAGCAGGTGATGGAGAGGACGGTGGAGAGAGAGAGAGAGAACAGGTGATGGAGAGGGACGGTGGAGAGAGAGAGAGCAGGTGATGGAGAGGATGGTGGAGAGAGAGAGAACAGGTGATGGAGAGGACGGTGGAGAGAGAGAGAGAGAACAGGTGATGGAGAGGACGGTGGAGAGAGAGAGAGAGAGCAGGTGATGGAGAGGACGGTGGAGAGAGAGAGAGAGAACAGGTGATGGAGAGGGACGGTGGAGAGAGAGAGATCAGGTGATGGAGAGGACGGTGGAGAGAGAGAGATCAGGTGATGGAGAGGACGGTGGAGAGAGAGAGAGCAGGTGATGGAGAGGACGGTGGAGAGAGAGAGAGCAGGTGATGGAGAGGACGGTGGAGAGAGAGAGAGCAGGTGATGGAGAGGATGGTGGAGAGAGAGAGAGAGCAGGTGATGGAGAGGACGGTGGAGAGAGAGAGAGAGAACAGGTGATGGAGAGGGACGGTGGAGAGAGAGAGAGCAGGTGATGGAGAGGATGGTGGAGAGAGAGAGAACAGGTGATGGAGAGGACGGTGGAGAGAGAGAGAGAGAACAGGTGATGGAGAGGACGGTGGAGAGAGAGAGAGAGAGCAGGTGATGGAGAGGACGGTGGAGAGAGAGAGAGAGAGCAGGTGATGGAGAGGACGGTGGAGAGAGAGAGAGCAGGTGATGGAGAGGATGGTGGAGAGAGAGAGAACAGGTGATGGAGAGGACGGTGGAGAGAGAGAGAACAGGTGATGGAGAGGACGGTGGAGAGAGAGAGAACAGGTGATGGAGAGGACGGTGGAGAGAGAGAGAGAGAACAGGTGATGGAGAGGGACGGTGGAGAGAGAGAGAGCAGGTGATGGAGAGGATGGTGGAGAGAGAGAGAGAGAGCAGGTGATGGAGAGGGACGGTGGAGAGAGAGAGAGCAGGTGATGGAGAGGACGGTGGAGAGAGAGAGAGCAGGTGATGGAGAGGATGGTGGAGAGAGAGAGAGCATGTGATGGAGAGGACGGTGGAGAGAGAGAGAGAGAGCAGGTGATGGAGAGGACGGTGGAGAGAGAGAGAGCAGGTGATGGAGAGGGACGGTGGAGAGAGAGAGAGCAGGTGATGGAGAGGATGGTGGAGAGAGAGAGAGAGAGAGCAGGTGATGGAGAGGATGGTGGAGAGAGAGAGAGAGAGCAGGTGATGGAGAGGGACGGTGGAGAGAGAGAGAGCAGGTGATGGAGAGGGACGGTGGAGAGAGAGAGAGCAGGTGATGGAGAGGACGGTGGAGAGAGAGAGAGAGAGCAGGTGATGGAGAGGGACGGTGGAGAGAGAGAGAGCAGGTGATGGAGAGGATGGTGGAGAGAGAGAGAGAGAGAACAGGTGATGGAGAGGACGGTGGAGAGAGAGAGAGCAGGTGATGGAGAGGACGGTGGAGAGAGAGAGAGCAGGTGATGGAGAGCATGGTGGAGAGAGAGAGAGAGAGAGCAGGTGATGGAGAGGACGGTGGAGAGAGAGAGCAGGTGATGGAGAGGATGGTGGAGAGAGAGAGAGCAGGTGATGGAGAGGACGGTGGAGAGAGAGAGCAGGTGATGGAGAGGACGGTGGAGAGAGAGAGAGAGCAGGTGATGGAGAGGACGGTGGAGAGAGAGAGAGCAGGTGATGGAGAGGATGGTGGAGAGAGAGAGAGCAGGTGATGGAGAGGATGGTGGAGAGAGAGAGAGCAGGTGATGGAGAGGACGGTGGAGAGAGAGAGCAGGTGATGGAGAGGATGGTGGAGAAAGAGAGAGAGAGCAGGTGATGGAGAGGACGGTGGAGAGAGAGAGCAGGTGTTGGAGAGGACGGTGGAGAGAGAGAGCAGGTGATGGAGAGGACGGTGGAGAGAGAGAGAGAGAACAGGTGATGGAGAGGGACGGTGGAGAGAGAGAGAGCAGGTGATGGAGAGGATGGTGGAGAGAGAGAGAACAGGTGATGGAGAGGACGGTGGAGAGAGAGAGAGAGAACAGGTGATGGAGAGGACGGTGGAGAGAGAGAGAGAGAGCAGGTGATGGAGAGGACGGTGGAGAGAGAGAGAGAGAGCAGGTGATGGAGAGGACGGTGGAGAGAGAGAGAGCAGGTGATGGAGAGGACGGTGGAGAGAGAGAGAGAGAGAACAGGTGATGGAGAGGACGGTGGAGAGAGAGAGAGCAGGTGATGGAGAGGACGGTGGAGAGAGAGAGCAGGTGATGGAGAGGACGGTGGAGAGAGAGAGAGAGAGAACAGGTGATGGAGAGGGACGGTGGACAGAGAGAGAGAGAGCAGGTGATGGAGAGGACGGTGGAGAGAGAGAGAGAGAGCAGGTGATGGAGAGGACGGTGGAGAGAGAGAGAGAGAGAACAGGTGATGGAGAGGGACGGTGGACAGAGAGAGAGAGAGCAGGTGATGGAGAGGACGGTGGAGAGAGAGAGAGAGAGCAGGTGATGGAGAGGATGGTGGAGAGAGAGAGAGCAGGTGATGGAGAGGATGGTGGAGAGAGAGAGAGCAGGTGATGGAGAGGATGGTGGAGAGAGAGAGAGCAGGTGATGGAGAGGATGGTGGAGAGAGAGCATGTGATGGGAGAGGGAACCTGGAAGCCCACTGATGTTGGGGGTGGGGGGGTGGCCTTTTGGATGGAGAGTCGCAGATGGCTTCTCTGGGGAAGCGACCTTTGAGCTGCCACCGAAATGTCAGGTGCCAGCTGCTTTCCAGACTCGTGCTGAAGCCCCAAGTACAAATAACTGGATGTGTTTGGGGAACCAGGAGCCAGTGTGGTTCCTTTCCTTCTTAGCTGTGCCTTGGGGAAATATGAAAAGGAGGATAGCCGGTGCCGCGGCTCACTAGGCTAATCCTCCGCCTGCGGTGCTGGCAACCCGGGTTCTAGTCCCCGTTGGGGTGCCGGATTCTGTCCCGGTTGCTCCTCTTCCAGTCCAGCTCTCTGCTGTGGCCTGGGAAGGCAGTGGAGGATGGCCCAAGTGCTTGGGTCCTGCACCCGCATGGGAGACCAGGAGGAAGTACCTGGCTCCTTGCAGCACGCTGGCTGTAGCGGCCATTTAGAGGGTGAACCAATGGAAAAAGGAAGACCTTTCTCTCTGTCTCTCTGTCTAACTCTGCCCCCCCCCCCAAAAAAAAAGGAGGTAATGTAGAAATGGGGCAGAAGACAATAATTCTGTGTTCCACGTGCATGTGCTTAACAGATTGTGTGAAATATGGTAAAGACTTTAGATAGATAGTATCTGGAAAACCCCTCTTGAGGGTTCCGTGTTTTTTTTTTTTTTTTTTTCTTTTTTTTTAAGATTTATTGATTTATTTGAAAAGCAGAGTTACAGAGAGGTAGAAGCAGAGAGAGAGAGACAGAGAGACACAGAAACAGAAAGGTCTTCCTTACTTTGGGCTTACTCCCCAGATGGCCATAGCAGCCATAGCTGAACTTACCCAAAGCCAGGAGCCAGGACTCCTTCCAGGTCTCCCACATGGGTGCAGGGGCCCAAGGACTTGGGCCATCCTCTGTTGCTTTCCCAGGCCATAGCAGAGAGCTGGATGGGAAGTGGAGCAGCTGGGACTCAAACCTGTGCCTGTATGGGATGCTGGCACTACAGGCAGTGGCTTTACCCACTATACCACAGTGCCGGCCCCCAGTGGATGTTTTAATTAACATGGGAGTTTGCAGGCCCTCAGACTCCCTAGCATGGAACTGTAGGTAAGATGAATAAGAGAGGTTATTTTGCGGAGCTGTGATTTTGTCTAAGAACTTCTTTTCTCTCTCCTTTTTTTTTTTTTTTGGGAGTAGGTTAATTGTATCAGTTTCCTCACTTCATTTCATGATACTTTACCCTCTCTAAAATTAAAAACCAACCTTTCCTTCATTGGCCAGTGTTCTGTTTCTTCTTAACTGAAAGCATCTGGTTTTTTCTGACTGAAAGGTGTCTACGGCCGATTATTTCAGTCGCTCCAATCGCAGGGGAAGTCTTGTCTCCGAGGCGGACGACGTCAGTATCCCAGATTTGGCCAGTGTGAGTGTACTGCATGGAGTGGATGTGCTGTCTGAGGCTTGTGACTAACACCTAATGCTATAGCCCTTTTACAATTAGAAACTTAATTTTTTGCCCCAGAAATATTTAACTTGAACAAAGTAACAAAAAACAGTGCTTTGTTTTGGAACGCTTTTTTTTAAAATGTCCATTAAACACTTTTTCTCCAGTGGAAATTTTCCACCATTGATCCCATGTATAGCTCCAGTAGCTATTAATATTATGCTAATTTTGTTTTATCTCTTCCTTCCTTGTTCCATCTTTTTTCCTGAATTATTTTAAAGCGAATTCCACACATAATACCATTTTCAATGAATAGTTCAATACACATCTTTAATAGAATTTTTCAAATGTATACCATTATGCTATCTAATGAAATAAGAAAGTACTTTCCTAATGCTATCTAACACCCAATTCATACTCAGATATTTCTTTTTTTAAAAGATTAGTTTATTTATTTGAAAGGCAGAGTTACAGGGAGGCAGACACAGAGAGAGAACTTCTATCCGCTAGTTCACTCCCCAAATGGTTGCAATGGACGAAGCTGGGTTGATTCGCCAGGAGCTTCTTCCAGGACTCTCAAGTGGGTACAGGGGCCTAAGGACTGACTTGAACCATCTTCCTCTGCCTTCCCAGGAGTATTAGTAGGGAGCTGGATCAAAAGTGGAGCAGCTGAGACTCAAACTGGTACCCATATGGGATTCTGGCACTGCAGGTGGCAGCTTTACTTGCTACGCCACAGTGCTGGCCCTCTTATTTGGTCTTAAGAATTTTTTTTCTGGGTCTGTGTTGTAGCATAGCTGGTTAAGCTGCCCTAAGGGCGCTGGTTTGAATCCCAACTACTCCACTTCTGATCCAGCTCCCTGTTAATTAATGGCCTGGAAAAGCAGCAGAAGATGGCCTAAGTGCTTGGGCCCCTGCACTCAAATCAGAGACTGGTAGGAAGCTCCTGGCTCCTGGCTTCAGCCTGGCCCAGCCTCAGTGGTTGCAACCATTTGGGAGGTGAACCAGCAAATAGAAGACATCTCTCTCTCCCTCTCTCTCTCTCTCTCTCTCTCTCCCCCCTCCCTCTCTCTCTCCCCCTCTCCCTCTCTCCCTCTCTCCCTCTCCCTCTCTCTCTCTCCCCCTCTCCCTCTCTCCCTCTCTCCCTCTCCCTCTCCCTCTCTCCCTCTCCCTTCCTCCCTCCCTCTCTCCTTCCCTCCCTCCCCTCGCTCTCTGTTTTTCCCTCTGCCTTTCAGATAAATAAAATAAATATTTATTTTTTAAAAGATTTTTTCCCCTTTTGGTTTTGTGGAGTACAATTGCATAGGTATACTTTGAAAAATGAATAATAAAATACATGAGTTAGTATGTGTCACTGATTTGTAGTAACTGGGAGAAATCTGAATAGGTTTCATGTGTTTGGGTTGTGGTATTGTTTTGAAGTGTGCCTGTCCGCTGGTTTCACAGTGAGAACTGACTGAAAGGAAGTGCTTCCCAGTAGAGATACCTTGAGACATTCATCTTCATAAAGAAACCCCCCCAGCAGACTAGCATCCACCTGCTGATGTGTCCTTGACTCATGCCCATCAGTGCTGGCCTTGGTGCTGTTCTGCCTGTGCAGCAGTGCAGGCCCGATTGTCCAGCCCTGCTGGGGGATGAGAGGTAGCTTTGCGTCATAAAGGACGTGAGTCAGCTTTTGGAATGAGTAGATACTTGTAATGAACACTTCATTGATTGTGTTTGAATAGTTACTCCTGAACTATTGTAACACTAGAAAGTAATTTTCAGTGTGACTGTTAAGTATTCCCGATAATCGGTGCTCAAATTTGGCTGTATGACAGGATCATTTTGCCAGTCAAATCCAGCATTGTCTTCATATGAAGCTATAAGGCTGGCCCCCAGGTTCTTCTGTGAAATAGTGCCCGTTTTATTGATTTGCTTCATCAACTCTCTTTTACTCATAGGTATATTCAGTTAAATTTATTGTATGTAATTGTTCTATTTAAAACCTTGAGTTCTGCCAAGCTGTAATTTGTGGTGTTTGAAGTTAATGACTGTTCTCCTTAACATTTATTCCCTGGAGATTTACTTTAGTATCTAGGCTGAAGTGAAAAATTGACAGTCTTTGAAATCTCCCCTGCCTCTCCTAATTAAACATAACTCTTTAACATAAGCTAAAGATTGTCTAGAGCCATGGCGTGTAAATTCAGTTAGACACCTGTTATTTTTTGTAGCTGTGAGCCACTGGTTTTTATATTTTTTAATGGTTATATAAATACCTATACAACATCCTTAATTATGCCTCTTGGCAAAGCCTAAAATTTGCTGGTACCTGCAAATAAATTTCTCTAATAGTGTTTCCTTTCTTAAAAAAGCAATTATTTGCTTATTTGAGAGAGAGAGAGAGAGAGAGAAGTGGCAGATAGAGCACACATTCTCTGAGACATCTTTCAGTTCCCACAACCCCCAGGCAGGATCCTGGAAGTCAACCCTGGCCTCCCGTGTGGGTGCAGGAGCCAAACTGATATCTGGGTGCTCCCATTGGAAACCTAGGCATCCTAATCAGCACGAATCAGCATCTTAACTGGCCCAAGGCTGGCTCCAGTAGAGTTTCTCTTGATGGGTTCGCTATAGTTAAAAGGAGACCTGATGTTGGTCTACCTCCCTGTTGCAGTTTTTTTTTTTTTTTTTCAAAGATAGCTATAAATTTGTGTCTTCATGTGAAATACTCTAATTAAAAAAATTTTTTTTTATTTACTTTTTTTTTTTTTTTTTTTGACAGGCAGAGTTAGACAGTGAGAGAGAGAGAGAGAGAAAGGTCTTCCTTTTTCCATTGGTTCAACCCCCAAATGGCTGCTACGGCCAGCACGCTGCACCAATCTGAAGCCAGGAGCCAGGTGCTTCTCCTGGTCTCCCATGGGGTGCAGGGCCCAAGCACTTGGGCCATCCTCCACTGCACTCCCGGGCCACAGCAGAGAGCTGGACTGGAAGAGGAGCAACCGGGACAGAATCCGGCACTCCGACCAGGACTAGAACCTGGGGTGCCGGTGCAACAGGCAGAAGATTAGCCAAGTGAGCCATGGCACTGGCAATTTTAAAATGTTGATAATAAATTCAGAATTTCCAGACACTTTTTGACTACTCCATTGTAGAGTAAATAAATGTTTGCAGGCTGATAGTTTGTGACTTTGAGCTAGGAGGTGCTGAAAAAGGATGCCAGCTCCAGATTCTGGATGACTCAGCAATATTTATGGTTGGTTCTATCCTCTTTTCTCATTGTGGTCTGCAGATCAAGCTAAAATAAAGGAAAAGAATATAGATGTGTGAACTTAAATGTTTCTGTTTGTTAATAATTAATCCTGTTTCTGAATGGAATCCTCAGAATTTCATTTTAGGAAATGGTTAAAATTGCTATCTTCTCTTCTGTGGTTGGGGAATCAGATCTTCTGGTTTTTTTTTTTTTTCCAAAGAATTTTTGAATAGCACTGTCCAGTCAATATATATAAATTACAAGTTAATAAGGGATTAGGATCCAATTGGACAAACACTGAACAAAGTATACCATAAATACTTTTGTAGACTACTGTTTTATACTCTAAAATGCTAAGATAAACATGATTAGGTTTTGTTCCCTTTGACATCAGCATGAACAGTAACTCCCTGGTGCAGTGCAGCTTTGTAGACCCTTGGATTCCTGGGACTTTCTCAGCTAGCCTTCTGTCTTTGTGGAAGGCAGCACACGGTACCGCCTGGGTCTCAGCCGTGAGGACTGAGGAGTCTCTGGCCAAGTCACTGCAGCTGGAGTGATCATACTGCGCATGGCTACTCTTGGCATTGTTTGCTGGCTTAACAGTCCCTGAGGTTTGGCGCATGGTCAGTTTAGATTGCGACAGTTGGAATCTGTCAGAAGACAGTGGAAGCGTTTAGAATCAACGTTGCGATGGACTAGTTCAGTGATGCGACCTCGGAAATGTGAGATTATTCTAAGGTGATAGCCTATTAAACATTGAGTGGGGTGGGGGTTATTTTTGTGAGCAGTGCATATGAGGAAGGATTTTAGATAGACTTAAAAGGATGCTTTAGTTTTGAATGTTGCTTACTTTTCTCTTGAACTCCTTAACAGAAAAGAGTTGGAAAATACTCTGAGGAAAATAAGGTACTTTATTCAGATGTAATATTTATTTCTTCTTGAAGAATACACATTAACTACTATGCCGTGAAGTTTACTAGTACAGCAAGAAGCAGCAAAAAGTTAAATGTCTAAAAGTGGTATTTATATATAACTGATATGTACTACTTATTATAATGCAGGGTGTTTACAAACATGAATGTGGGTATTAAAATGAAATGAGAAGCTTTCATATGTGAGGGAGGTAAGGTGAAGCGATCTGAGTAGAACCAGAAGTAAATGACATTATATGTTTTAGTAAGTAAGCTAGGAGACTTCTAAAATCTCTTCATAGATTGGACTAGGAAGGTTGGTCTAGAAAGTTGAAGTCTGGGTGAGGTCTGGCTGTGTTTTCTCTTAGTTCAGCCTCCACTTGACTTTTTCCCCTGGTGCTAATGTGGATAGTACCTGCAGGTAAGAGGCATGCTGCTTCAGTTAAGATTCACAAAGTTGAGGTTTAGATCCAGCCCAAGCATTTAGTAGTTCAATTTTTAGCAAAATCTTCACCTCTGAATTTTTTTTTTAGTTACAGTTTTGAACTAGACCTTCTTGAAACACTGAAACAACCATAATACCTATCAGCAGAAGATAAGTTAACTCTTACAGTTTGCTGAGACTGTAGGTTACTAAGAAACTGTTAGAATAACTGAAATAAATCTGTAAGTGTGGATAGGGCATAATTTAACTATTCATTCATCCAGTGAATTGTGAATCCTTTGTATGTTAGGTGCTATTGTTGGTACTGGGATTACAGAATAGAACATACAAAAACACAGCTGACATTATAGAGATCAGACAGTTAATGAGTGAGTGAATATCATAGTTCAGGAACTGATAAATGCTATAACGAAAAATTAAGTTCTTCCCCAAAATGAATCATGGTAAGGGGGAAATTAAGATATGGGTAATGTATGTGGGACACTATTGTTAGAATTTTTTGAGACTTGGTGGTTGGTTGCCTTTGGAGATTGGAGGTCAGTTTATGGCATGGTTTGGAAAGAGGTCTATTTCTTACACTCAGTTCTTGCTGTTTTAATTTTCTTGGTTATGTGTGCATATATTACTCAAAAACAAAATCTTTAATTATGTGACAAAAATAACACATATGTCTCATGGTATATATATAAATGCTTTGGTCCAGTCTGAACTTTTCTGGCTAAATATACTAGTCTTATCCATGTGCCCTGTGCCCTATGCTCTCATAATGTTTAGAAATTTTGGCATTTGGTTTTATCAGACTCATTCTTTTGATATATATACCAGCTTTTTTATTAACATTTACAATGCTGAAACTTGAGTTTATATATAGTCTTCTTTAATGTGTGTTAAATACTGTGAAATGAAAATTTGTCTAAAAGTTCCAAATTTTTGAGTAAACACAGCTTGCTTATTCCATATCTTTCTTAGGATAAGACTGGAAGTTCTTGACATTTTTGTCTTCTGTGTCTTATCTTTTATTTCAGTTTTAGTATGTTTACTTTTAGCTTCCAAACATCGTTGAACTTGGAGAGGATCACATAGGATCACTTCTTTTTTTTCCCCTAAAATAGTCAACATGCTAAGCATCTTTCCTGATAAAAATCTCTGTTCTTTTCTAGTTGGATGAAAAATCTGACAAACAGTATGCTGAAAACTACACAAGGGTAAGTAAATAGATTCCTAAGGGAATTAAATTCTCAGGGCCAATTAAATTTACTTTCTGTGCTGGTTTGTTCATTATTTTACAATTGGATTGATGGAGCTACTCTTCCTCCCTTCAATTATTTCCTGTCCTTGACCCCTCAAAATTCCTCTGAAGTTAAATCATGTGAAGCCCTGGGAAGGGAAGAGACACTGCATTCTATTTCATGAAATGTCACCTCTTAAGCTTTTGGCTGCTCCTTTGATTTTCATTCCTCATAGCTTGGTCCTGAGAAGAAGCCGTTGACTGCTGACAGTGGGAGTGTCTTCAGGAACGGTGGTGACACACTCTGGGGGTTCTTTTTAGGCTTTACAGATAAGTTATTTCTTGAGAAAAAGAGCACCTTTGTTGGAGTTGCTTTGTGTTAAAGTCTCTAACTTTCTTCTGAAACTGTTTTTAGAAAGCCAGTTATAAAACGATTTATCAACATTAATTTTATGTTGTGCCTGAAAAGATGGATCAGGTCTGTCCACTAGAGTTATAAATTTAAGTCACAAATGTGAATGTTTGTAAATTTACATATTCTGGTAGCCACATTTAAAAAAAATAATGGAATAAAATTAAGCAGTATACTTTTTTTAGCCCAACTATCCAGGACATTTCAGCATATAATCAATATAAAAATTAAGATATATTTAATTTTTTCCACAATAAGCCTTCAAAATCTGGTACATGTATTTTACATTTCAGTCTCAATTTGGACTAATTACATTGCAAATGTTAAGTAGCCACAGATGGCTAATTGCTAGTAAATTGGACAGCACAGACCTATGCTGCTTACTAATCAGTAGCGTAATTTCACATTTACATTAATCTTAGGAAAAGCCGTCTACATGCGTAGTGGTGCACAGTGTTGTTACTTGCAGCCTCAGTAGAAAGTCCATCCTTATCAAACACAGTGTGAAAAAAAGAAGAGCTTCTGAAGAAGCAATTTTAAGAATAGGGAAAGTGCATACCAGTTCTAAGGTCTTACAACTGCTTTAAATAAATTTAATCTGCTGTGCTCATCCAGTATTTTTAATAATATAACAAAGATAAACTTAGAAAAGATTATATAAACAACTCCCAGAAAAATGATTTCCTTTTTGGTTGCTATGATTTCTAGATTCTGATACAGCATTTGAGTTAACAAAGTTATGCTTGGTATGCCTTGGCCCATCCCTGGATACCTCCTCTGCCATAGCCAATCAAAATTGCCCATCTCTTCCACTTTATTTTAATTTTTAAAAATGATTTATTTATTTGAAATGCAGGATGACATAGAGAGTGGGAAAGACAGAGGTTTTCCATCCTCTGGTTCACTCTCCAAATGCTACAATGGCTGGAGCTGGGCCAGGCCAGAGCCAGGAGCCGGGAACTGTGTCTGAGTCTTCCACATGGATGGCAGGGGTCCAGGTGCTTGGGCCATCTTCTGCTGCTTTCCCAGGCCGTTAGTAGGGTGCTGGATCAGAAGTGGAGCTGCTGGGTCCGGCGCTGTGGCATAGAAAGTAAAGCCGCCACCTGCAGAGCCAGCATCCCATATGGACATCAATTCTAGACCTGGCTATTCTACTTCTGATCCCGCTCTCTGCTGTGGCCTGGGAAAGCAGTGGAAGATGGCCCAAGTCCTTGGGCCCCTGCACCCATGTGGGAGTCTGGGGCAAGCTCCTGGCTCCTGGCTTTGGATCGGCCCAGCTCCAGCTGTTGTGGTCATTTGGGGAATGAATCACTGGATTTCGGAAGATCCTTCTCTCTCTGTGTCTCTCTTTGCCTCTGCCTCTGCCTTTCTGTAATTCTGCCTTTCAAACAAATAAATGAATCTTAAAAAAATAAAAATAAAAAAGGAGCTGCCACGTCACAAACCCATGCTTATTTGGAATTCTGGCGTCGCAGCTGGCGGCTTCACCTGCTGCACCACAAGCCTGAAGCAGTATGTCTCCTGAAGCTGCGTGTGCCCCGCCATCCTGCCCAGTGTCAGTTCCCACAGCCAGCATATTGGGAACAAGACTGAGACGTGCTCTGTGTGCTCTCTCCAGCCTTCCTCTCGAAATTCTGCCTCAGCAACAACCCCTCTGAGTGGAAACTCGTCCCGACGAGGAAGCGGGGACACCAGCAGCTTAATAGACCCAGACACCTCATTAAGTGAATTACGCGTAAGTCACAGGGTTTGGTTTGCTTTTCACAAACAATCTGACTGCTTTGCAGTCATCCTGGAACTTTTCACATTTAATGAGACTTTGTAGAAAGGAAGCGTGTTAGTTCTTTAAAAAAAAGAATCATTAATCCAGTTCAAAAATGTGACTGTGGTGTGTCAGAGTCCGGGAGGGAGGAGATCATTCTTTTTCTGTTTCCTTTCCTGCAGTAGGGTGAGCGTGGAATGACTTCTATAAATTTACAAATGTCAGAGAACTTTGTAGTACTCGTAGAAGTGATTCTCTCAGAAATAATTGGCTGTATTTCAAGTGGAAAATATACATCTGGCCAAAGAACCAGACTGTGGGAATCCTTTAGTCTTTTAAGCCACAATGGTATTTGCCTGCTAAAATACAGTTATGTCTGTTTTTCATTGTGATGAAAGTGTAGTAATATTTTAATAACAGAAACCTGAGATAATTAAAAGTTCATTTGACTCACTAGTTGCGTCTCCATCTGTATTAACCTATTTGGAAGAGGAGAATTTTAAAACTGTATTTGAATATCTATTTGCTGAACCTGCTGTTTGTGAGGAATGGGGGTGGGGTGGTGGGAGAAGCTGCATTCATTCATTCCACACTGAGCATTAGACCCTAGAGGTTAGGTACCAGACACATCTGGCTCTCAGGAGGGGACTGTGGTAGGGAGCTACACTGATAGGACCAGTGAAGCCGGTGGGGGCCACTGTGACCGTGCTGGGACTGTTAGGGGAGTTAGGGAGCTGCATCTCAGCTGGACCAAGAGAAAGGGTTTCAGAGAAGACAGCTCTGAGCTAAGGTGTGAAGGCAGACTAACAAATTAACTGGGCGAAGAAGTCGCAGGAAAAGCCCTCCTCAGAGAGCGAACCTCCAGACAACCAGAAGTTCCCTCAGCAGCAGAGCTGGGGGAGGCAGGAGAGACAGACTGGAGAGGTCACGGGTCCACATCACAGCACATCTTGTATGCTAGCCTGAAAATAAGTTTTACACTGACAACTGTGAGAGAGTGATTTTTATTTATTACCTTTATTTAATTAGAAAGGCAGAAAAAGCTTATCTGACACATTAGTTGAGTTTCTATCCCAAGTACCCTTTTTATTAGAAGATGAGACAGGTCTTCCATCTGCTGGTTCATTTCCCAAATACCTACAACAACCATGACGGAGCTAGACTGAAGCAAGAGCCCCCTAACTCAGTTTGGGTTTCCCACGTGGGTTACAAGGACCCAAGTATTTGATCCATCCACCTGCTGCCTCCCAGGGCATGTATTAGCATGAATCAGAAGTAGAGCCAGGAGTGGAGCCCAGGCATCCCCAAGTGGGCTGTGGCTGTCCTAAGTGGCATCTTTTTTTTTTTTTTTTTTTTTTGAGTTTATTGGCCAATTTATTTTTCAGAAATGAACTGAAAATTTCATTTTTATAGGAGGAAGGCAAGAAAAAAAGCTCCTCTCAACCCAAAAAAACCTCTGTACCAGGTCCCGGGAGAAAGTGTCCCTGGAAGGCAGTGTGCAGGGAGCTGGTTTCTAAAGGTCCGTGCCCAGTCCCTGCCGCTGAGCACTGGTTCTCACCTCTGCTGAGTGGCATCTTAACAGCTGTGCCAAATGCTACCCCAGCTGTGGAATTTTTTTTTTTTTTTTACAGGCAGCGTGGACAGTGAGAGAGAGAGACAGAGAGAAAGGTCTTCCTTTGCTGTTGGTTCACCCTCCAATGGCTGCCACAGCTGGCGCGTTGCGGCCGGCGCACCGCGCTGATCCAAAGCCAGGAGCCAGGTGCTTCTCCTGGTCTCCCATGGGGTGCAGGGCCCAAGCACCTGGGCCATCCTCCACTGCACTCCCTGGCCACAGCAGAGAGCTGGCCTGGAAGAGGAGCAACCGGGACAGAATCCGGCGCCCGACCAGGACTAGAACCCGGTGTGCCAGCGCCGCAAGGGGGAGGATTAGCCTAGTGAGCCGCGGCGCCGGCCAGCCGTGGAATATTGAGTAGGGAGTGACACTCTGACTGGCGTTCCTGAGGATAGCTTTGATCACAGCTTGGAGGGTGTATCGGAAGCCATGAGAACTGCCTTTAGTTGAACTCTCAGACGAGAGAGTGGAGAAACTTTCTGTGACGTGAATTTGAGAGGCGGGGCGACAGGTAGAAGATGGCTGAGATTTTTGCTTGCTTTTAAAGGTGGGGTTGATACTTGTTTGCCTTGGGTGGATGGAGCCAGTGTAGCGCGAGCTGAAGGGTGAGGAAGGACGGAGAATAGCCGGCAGTGCCAGCCTGTTTGAGAGTGCAGAGCTCTGACCGTGGGCTTCCCTCCACTGGAGTCCCCTCCCGCTGACACAGCAGAGGAGGAAGTAGGGGCGGTGGAGACCAGGAAAGATTGTAACTGAGAGTTAGCGGAGGAGGGGGAGATTGGATTAGAAGAGGAGAGCTGGTCCAGGCGGCACGACGATGGCTTCACTGAGCTCTTGCTGTGCGCCGGGCATAAGCGCTGGGCGTGCAGGGTCGCGTAAAATAAACGTGTGCCTGTACGTGCTGCGTTCTAGGGGACACATGAACCCTCAGACAAGGTCTTCCACCCTCAGACTTAGCTTCCTCTTGTCACACTGCTTGTCCGTTGTTTTCTTTCCTTAAAAGAATGACTTCCTTGAAGAAATTGAAGTTTTTGTGCCCTAACCCTTGTTTCCTTAGTAGGTCCTTGGTAAATATCTCTTGAACGTTTCAATGAGTAGAAGACAGGGAACAAACCTGTTCCCCTGAACGGAGGGGACAGGGAAAGCATAGTATCAGAAATGTCTGTAAATGACCTTATTAATAATTGATACTGCCTGCAACTACAGAATTATATTTAGGGCCCTGTGGCAATTATTTCTTTCTTTAAACAAGGTTCCAGAATAGACAACACACGGTCAAGTATGTGGGGAGCAGTATCTGCCATTTAAAATTTGACCCACTTCATTTTTCTTAAAAGGATTATGGTAACATTTGAAGCAGTGACTTTTCTCATCATTTAAATGGTGTCCTCAGGATAGAATATCTCATTTGACATTATGTTTAAAATGTTTGTGTTTCACTTCTCTTCCTGTCTCCCACATTGATTATAGTCAGTAATCAAGTCCCTGAGATGACTTTGTAAATATCCATTTATTATATTTTTAAAAGTCAATAGTTTGCTGCTTATAATTAATTTACTATATCTTTTATTAGTTCTGGGTGGAACATTATGCTAAAAATTAAGTGACATAGAATTTTAAAAATTGAATGTTAAAAATACTGCAATTCATGTAACTTGTATTTTTTAAAACATATACAGCCCTGCCCCCATGTGCTAATGTGGTTTTTGACAGAATGTAACGATAAGAGTATTTGATGCTGGACTGAGTACTCTAGACCTTCCCAGTCCCATTGTCTGCTGACTTGTTTGCATCTTCAGTGGTGGGCAGTGGGAGTTAATGTTTTTTACCCTTTGATTTCTCTGCTTTTAGTTTGGATTATTCAAAAGTAAGTCACGTTTCATCTGAATCCTTTGAGACTTAAGATATGTTTGTGCACGGTTTTATGCAATGGTTCATTCCTATGTCCTGCAGGATCTCTATGACCTTAAGGACCAGATACAGGATGTAGAGGGGAGATACATGCAAGGGCTTAAAGAACTGAAGGTATCAAGGTCTCCTTTGTGGCCCCAGCCTGCTCTGTGTGCAGCAGTGTTGGTTATGGTGGTTCACAAGTTCTGTTAACCCCTTGCACACAGCTTTACTAACAGTGTCTGTCTCTCATGCATGTGCTTAACCTGCAATGCATAGGAAAGGCGAACTTTAAATCTCTGCTAATGTTTCAATGTTGAGTTTCGGGAATATTCAGTGAAGATATTATGCCATACAGGTTTAAAAACTTGTAAGTCATGTTCCTTGTGTCTTTGCTATACAAAATGAAATTGCCAGTTAAATCAAATTGGCAAATACTTACAAATATTCTAAGAATATTTTTATATTCTTCTCAGCTAATTGAAAAAGTATTGTATCACCTTTTTTTTTGTCGCCAAATTCAGTATTAAAAATGTGAGAGAGAAGCAACTAAGAAAGCATAACTACAGACATCCTCCCGGGAGGAAAGAGCATGAAGGCATGAGGCACAGGTTTTCTTTTGTTGAGTTTGTTTTTGCCTATACATCAAAAAGATATTACATACCTAGTGCCTCAAGGAATTTGGAGATAAATGTAAGTAGGCTTTTATCTGTTCTCAGCAAGGATAGCTACCAGTTTTCAATATAAATGTGTGAATCAGACATTTTGGGTTCTAAATGATATTAGTTATTTTTTAATTCATGTTTCATTATGAAGTTCAAGCCTGATCTTATGAAGGAACCAAAATGTGTTCTGATTTGAAATAGAAATGTACAGTAGCCCTCTGGAAAGCAAAGCAGGCATTCAGAAAGGCGGCTCAGGATGCGCCCAGAGGAGTAAGCGTCGCCCTCATGGACAGCATTCGTGGACACCCCCACCCCCACATGATCTAACATAGCTCGGCTGCCACTGAAAGCCTCCCTGAAGTGAGCTGGTCCATGGGGATTCAAGGTTAAGACTTGGGGACCCAAAAGATGGGAGGCTACAGGCAGTGCTGATCACACACTCTGGTACATGGCTTGGGGTGTCAGTACTCATCAGGAGCATCACAGAGGTGTCAGTACTCATCAGGAGCATCACAGAGGTCATCAGTACTCATCAGGAGCATCACAGAGGCCGTCAGTACTCATCAGGAGCATCACAGAGGTGTCAGTACTCATCAGGAGCATCACAGAGGTATCAGTACTCATCAGGAGCATCACAGAGGTGTCAGTACTCATCAGGAGCATCACAGAGGTCGTCAGTACTCATCAGGAGCATCACAGAGGTCGTCAGTACTCATCAGGAGCATCACAGAGGTGTCAGTACTCATCAGGAGCATCACAGAGGTCGTCAGTACTCATCAGGAGCATCACAGAGGTGTCAGTACTCATCAGAAGCATCACAGAGGTGTCAGTACTCATCAGGAGCATCACAGAGGTGTCAGTACTCATCAGGAGCATCACAGAGGTATCAATACTCATCAGGAGCATCACAGAGGTGTCAGTACTCATCAGGAGCATCACAGAGGTGTCAGTACTCATCAGGAGCATCACAGAGGTATCAATACTCATCAGGAGCATCACAGAGGTGTCAGTACTCATCAGGAGCATCACAGAGGTGTCAGTACTCATCAGGAGCATCACAGAGGTCGCTGATGTTCTCACCTAGTCAAATGGCTCTAATCTTCAGGGTGTAATCTCTCTTTTAGGACTTTTTTTTTTTTTTTTTTTTTTGACAGGCAGAGTGGACAGTGAGAGAGAGAGACAGAGAGAAAGGTCTTCCTTTCCTTTGGTTCACCCCCCAAAATGGCCGCCATGGCTGGCACGCTGCACCGATCTGAAGCCAGGAGCCAGGCGTCCCCTCCTGGCGTCCCATGCGGGCACAGGTGCCCAAGCACTTGGGCCATCCTCCACTGCCTTCCTGGGCCACAGCATAGAGCTGAACTGGAAGAGGAGCAGCCAGGACTAGGAACCTGGCGCCCATATGGGATGCTGGCGCTGCAGGCGGAGGACCAGCCAAGTGAGCCATGACGCCGGCCTCTTTCAGGACTTTCTAAGACTTTTAGACAAATCTTGGATCGAACAAATATATCCACTGTATTAAATAAATATCTTAAAGTCTCATGTGGGCTGGACATTGTGGCATAGCAGCTTAAGCTGCTGCTTGGGACACCTGCCTCCTGTATCAGAGTGCCTGGGATCGAATCCTGCCTCCATTTCTGATCCAGCTTCCTGCTAATGTGCTTTAGAGGCAGCAAATGATGTATTTGTGTCCCTGCCTCCCACATGGGAAACCTGGAGGGAGCTCTTGGCTCCTGGCTTGGCCCTGACCCAGCCCTGGCTGTTGTGGGCATCTGGAGAGTAAATCAGCAATGGAAGATATTTCTCTGTTTTCTCCTCTTTTTCTGTCACTCTGCCTTTCAAACAAACCATAAAAAATAAAATTTTATGTGTAACAGTTAGGAAAGTAAACAAGCAACTTAGAGGCATTCTTATTGCTCTTTAAAAAAGTCTTAATATCTATTTAAATGAAAGTGGGAGATAAGGAAGGAGGGAGAGAGAGAAAGAATGAGTGAATGAATGAGCAAGGAAGAAAATCTTCCACTGCTGGTTCACTTCCCAGATAATTGCAACACCATGGTTAGGCCAGGCCAAAACCTGGAGCCTGGAATTTAACCTGGGTTTCCCATGTGGATGGAGGGTCGGTCCCAAGTACTTGGACCATCACTTGCTGCCTTCCAGGTTATGCAATAGCAGGAAGCTGGAATCGGAAGTAGAGCCTGGACCATGCACTCTAATGTGGGGCGTGGGCCTCTTAGCCACTCCGTCAAATGCCCACCCCTTAATTTTATTTAAAACAAATTTTTCTTGGCCAGCGCCGCGGCTCACTAGGCTAATCCTCTGCCTAGCGGTGCCGGCACACCGGGTTCTAGTCCCGGTCGGGGCACCGGATTCTGTCCCGGTTGCCCCTCTTCCAGGCCAGCTCTCTGCTGTGGCCAGGGAGTGCAGTGGAGGATGGCCCAGGTGCTTGGGCCCTGCACCCCATGGGAGACCAGGAGAAGCACCTGGCTCCTGGCTCCTGCCATCGGATCAGTGCGGTGCGCCGGCCGCAGCGCGCCGGCTGCGGCGGCCATTGGAGGGTGAACCAATGGCAAAAGGAAGACCTTTCTCTCTGTCTCTCTCTCTCACTGTCCACTCTGCCTGTCAAAAAATAAAAAAATTAAAAAAAAAAATAAATAAAAAAACCAAATTTTTCTTAATTTTGAATCTATTATTTATTGTATTCTTTGAAGATTACAAAAGAATAGATGTGAAACTTAAAAAGATAATATACTATATTAGTTTTCCTTTACTGAAAATACTTGAGGCAACTAGCTTTATAAGAGGAAGATTTATTCAGATCATGATTTTGAAGGTTCAGTTGGTTTGGCCTCTGGTGAGCATGGCAGACAGCAATGGTAGGAATATGTGTTGGAGGGATGGTTCCATCTGCAGCCAGAAAGCAGTGAGTGAATGTGCCCAAACTCAGCCATTTTTTTTGTTTGTTTTTATTTATTTGAAAGGCTGACTTAGAGAGAGGAAGAGAGAGAGAGAGAGAGACAGACAGACACTGACCTTCTGTCGGCTGGTTCACTCCCCAAATGGCCACAACAGCTGGGGCTGGCCCAAGCTGAAGCCAGGAGCCAGTAGCTTTTCCCAGTCTCATACATGGGTGCAGGGGCCCAAGTACTTGGCCATCTTCTGCTGCTTTCCCAAGCACATGAGCAGGGAGCTGGACTGGAAGTGGAGCAGCTGGTACTTGAAGTGGTGCCCAATATGGGATGCCATCTTAACCCGCTATGCCACAGCTCTGGCCTCCAAACTGACTTTTGTAACAGCCTTCTCACAAGGACTCAGGAGGACTGCCTTCTGAGAGCACGCCCTCAGTGACTCAAAGACTGCCCGTGAGGCCCTACCTCCACCGCCCAAAGAACCCACCCCTACCAGTAGCATCATCCTGGAGACCGAGTCTTCAAGATGTGGCCTTTGGATTAAAAACAAAGCAGCCCGGGGCTGGGGGGTGGGGGGTGGCGTGGCACTGTGGTGTAGCTAGTTGAGCCACATCCCATAGGGGTTGAGCACTTCCGATCCAGCCTACTGCCAAGTGTGCCTGGGAAAGCAGTGGAGGATGGCCCAAGTGGTTGGACCATTGTACCCACATGGGAGGCATGGAAGAAGCTCCTGGCTCCTGGCTTCGGTGTGGCCCAGTCCTGGTTGGCAGTGCAGCCATAAGGGGAGTGAAGCTGCAGATGGAAGATCTCTCTCCTCTCTGTCTCTCCCTCTCTCGCTGTTAACTCCTCTCTCTCTCTCTCTCTCTCTCCCCCTTACTCGCTCCCTCCCTCCCTTCTTTTCTTTCCCTTCTCCCTTTCCCTTCTCCCTTTCCCTTCTCTCTTTCCTTTCTCCCTCCCTCCCTCCCTCTCTTCCTCCCTCCCTTCCTTCCTCCCTCTCTTTCTCCCTCCCTCCCTCCCTCCCTCCCTCCCTCCCTCCCTCTCTTCCTCCCTCCCTCCCTCCCTCCCTCCCTCTCTTCCTCCCTCCCTTCCTTCCTCCCTCTCTTCCTCCCTCCCTCCCTCCCTTCCTCCCTCCCTCCCTTCCTCCCTCCCTCTCTTCCTCCCTCCCTTCCTCCCTCCCTCTCTTCCTTCCTCCCTCCCTCCCTCCCTCTCTTCCTCCCTCCCTTCCTCCCTCCCTCCCTCCCTCCCTTCCTCCCTCCCTTCCTCCCTCCCTCCCTCCCTCTCTTCCTCCCTCCCTTCCTCCCTCCCTCTCTTCCTTCCTCCCTCCCTCCCTCCCTCTCTCTCTTCCTCCCTCCCTCCCTCCCTCCCTCCCTTCCTCCCTCCCTCTCTTCCTTCCTCCCTCCCTCCCTCCCTCTCTTCCTCCCTCCCTCCCTCCCTCCCTCTCTTCCTCCCTCCCTCCCTCCCTCCCTCCCTTCCTCCCTCCCTCTCTCTCTTCCTCCCTCCCTTCCTCCCTCCCTTCCTTCCTCCCTCTCTTTCTCCCTCCCTCCCTCCCTCCCTCCCTTCCTCCCTCCCTCCCTCCCTTCCTCCCTCCCTCTCTTCCTCCCTCCCTCCCTCCCTCCCTTCCTTCCTCCCTCCCTTCCTCCCTCCCTCCCTCCCTTCCTCCCTCCCTTCCTCCCTCCCTCTCTTCCTCCCTCCCTCCCTCCCTCTCCTCCTCCCTCCCTCCCTCTCTTCCTCCCTCCCTCCCTCCCTCCCTCCCTCCCTCCATCTGCTGGTATACTCTTCAAATGGCTGCAGCAGTTGGGGCTGGTGCAGTCAAGAGCTAATGCCAAGGGGCTCAAGTGCTTAGGCTGTCTCTGGCTGTTTTCCCAGGTCCATTACAAAAAGACAAAAAATTAATCTGGGGCCGGCGCCGCGGCTCACTAGGCTAATCCTCCACCTTGCGGCGCCGGCACACCGGGTTCTAGTCCCGGTTGGGGCGCCGGATTCTGTCCCGGTTGCCCCTCTTCCAGGCCAGCTCTCTGCTGTGGCCAGGGAGTGCAGTGGAGGATGGCCCAGGTGCTTGGGCCCTGCACCCCATGGGAGACCAGGAGAAGCACCTGGCTCCTGGCTCCTGCCATCGGATCAGCGCGGTGCGCCGGCTGCGGTGGCCATTGGAGGGTGAACCAACGGCAAAAGGAAGACCTTTCTCTCTCTGTCTCTCTCTCACACTGTCCACTCTGCCTGTCAAAAAAAAAAAAATTTAATCTGATTGATGAATCAAATATTCAAAAAGGATGTTGCTTCATTGCTTTGGACATTATTCCTTATTATTATTATGTTTGCCTTTGGGATGCATCCTCCCATTCTCTCCTTACTTCCCAGATGGCTGCAATGGCCGGAGCTGGGCCTGTCTGAAGCCAGGAGCCAGGAACGTCTTCTGGGTCTGCCATGCATGTTCAGGGACCCAACGACTTGGGCCATCTTCCACTGCTTTCCCAGGCCATGGCAGAGAGCTGGATTGGAAGTGGAGCAGCTGGGACTCAAACAGGCACCCATACGGGATGCCGGCACTTCAGGTGGTGGCTTTACCTGCTACACCACAGGGCAAGCCCCAAGTTTGTCATTTATTAATATAGCAGTGTTTACCACATACCACACTACAGTATAACGTATACTGTTATCTAGAATATATAGTAGAATATTATTTTAAAACTCACAAACTGTAAATGTTTCTTAGCAGTTCTATAAAGAACTAAACCCAGTTTTAGAAACAGTAAATTTTTTTAAGATTTATTTATTTACTTGAAAGTCAGAGTTACACAGAGAGAGAAGGAGAGAGAGAGAGAGGTCTTCCATCCGCTGGTTCACTCCCCAATTGACCGTAATAGCCGAAGCTGTGCTGATCCGAATCCGGGAGCCAGGAGCTTCTTCCAGGTCTTCCACATGGGTGCAGGGGCTCAAGCACTTGGGCCATCCTCTACTGCTTTCCCAGGCCATAGCAGAGAGCTGGATCAGAAGTAGAGCAGCCAGGACTCGAACCAGTGCCTATATGGGATGCTGGCACTGCAGGTGGCGGCTTTACCTGCTACACCACAGTGCTGGCCCCCAGAAATATTAAAATTAATACCTTATTAAACTTTAATATAGAATTACAGTAGTAAGTAAAAAGAACATAGTAAATCTAAATCTAGTGACTGGAAACATTAAAAGACAAGTTACAGAACGAGAAAAGCCAGTTGTAGAACAAAATCGGGTATATAATTTGTGTTAAAAATGTAAGCAGAGCCAAGGTTTTCTTTGTATGTAAATGAATAGGAACCATCCTGAAAGATAATCCACCCAGCCAACGGACTGCCGCCTCTGTGGGGGGTGTGCTCTGGGAAGACTCTTGCTTTATTCGTATGTTTTATTTTCTCCCCATGAAAATCTGAATCATGTTTTACTTGGGGACTTTAAAGGCAGCTCTTGTTTCATTTGGTAGATAACATTTCAGCATTATTTAAAATATTCTTTCAAAATGTGGGCTCACTGCCTGTTGACCAGCCTTACATTACTTATCTCCTGTCGGCATCTGTAAAAACGGAAATGACGGTGAATAGTGCCTAGCTGGTGGAGTTACTGCAAGACTGAATTGCAGTGGTGTGTAAGGCGCATAAAAGCCCTTAGTCAAGGCTTGCCAGTACTGTGAGGTGTTATTGCTGTAGCATTAGTCAAGAACATACCTTGACCAGTGAAGTAAAAAGTCTAACCTGATGAAAGTCCCATGCGTGTGTAACTGAAGTGGCCATGTGTTTACAATGAGCTTCAAAGATGTATTGGGCTGCTGGACAGTTGATTAGGCTTTCCAGTTAACTAAGGTCTGACTCTTATACAGCTTTATAAGAGCACTGATTATTTGACTTACATACCTTCCCAAAATTACTGATTATTATATATCAAGATCTTTGTTCAAGCAAAATAATCAACACCATAAATTTGAAATTCTCAAGAGGCCAGAGGTTTACTGTATGTATTTCTTTTTAAAAAATGTTTATTTCCAAGTGTCCACAACAGCTGACATTGGACCAGGCCCCAAAGCCAAGAGCCGTGGATTCAGTGTGGGTCGCTTGTGTAGGTGACAGGTGATCAGCCTTGAGCCATTGCCTGCTGCCTCCTAGGTGTGCATTAGCAGGAAGCTGTGTTAGGAAGAGAGTCAGCCCTGAAACTCAGGCATTCTGATACGGATGTTGCCCCAGGTGGCATTTTAGTCACTAGGCCTAATGCCTGCCCCTCTACATTGCTAAAAATTTAGAATCCAGAAATTGCTTTTGAGAATTTGAGAAGTCAGATTCATACTTCTCAACATACTTCCCTCATGCTGCTAATACCGGAGTCTCTGACCCCTGATTAATAAAGGCGCCAACTCACTTTAGTGAGTACTTGTACCCTTCCATAATCTTGATTTAGCCAAAACAGACTCAGCAATGGTTGATTTTATTTTGTAAGAAACACGTCAGGCTCCACTTTGTGGATGATCCTATGTGAAATTGGTCATCCTTCATTCTGCTAAACTCTGAATATATATTGCCTTTACTAGCATCCGACAAATATTCAGTGCTATTTATTGAGTACTTAGCATGTATCAGCATGTTTTATGTTCACTATCTCCATCTTTTCATAGGTTTGGAAATACTGATTTATCCCATATTGCCTTGTAGACTATGAACCCAACTAGGTTTTCAGATGTCCTAAACACATTGCCTTAAGCATCTTTGTCAAAGTTATCTGAAGTAAGCACTTGGTTCGTTTGTTGGTTAGTTTTATTTAAGGCCTTCCAGACAATGTTTTTAAACATTGCCTTTAATTCTTTGAAGAAGGGTGAAGGATAAGGAGAGAACTAGCATGAGCAACCCTAGAGAGTACTGTCAGGAGGAGACTTAGAGACTGTGGTGTGCGTCCTGCTAGCTGTAGGTTAACTGGTTCATGGAGCATGCGCTTACACAGGACACTCAGCTCAGTCAGAGCTCCAGCGCTAAGACGGTGGCTTCAGAACTGGTGTTCCTCAGGATGACCTGAGCTCTTCTGGTTCAGCCGGCTGGGAACCAAGTTGAAAATGTGCATTCCTACCCAGTTCCCAAGTAATCCTGTTGTTGCTGGCCAGGGACTCGCCCTTTGCAAATCAGTACCTTAGAAGTATCTAAATAAAACTAATTGCAAATGGGTATCACTGTGTGAGACTAGCAGACCTTGAGAACTACCTTGACATTCACATTTAGACGTCCTTGTGGTCTGAGCTTAAAGATAGACTATGCTGCATACGTTTTGTGTCAGATGTATTGTGGTATTTTTTTTTTGTCTGAATCTAGTACTTGAGCCATCTCAGATTCTGCTTTTCATACAGTTGTGTCTCATTTTATACGGGAGTGTGTTGTGATGAGGACTTTTTTTTCCTGCTGTTAACCTGTCTGATGTATGAGAATCGTTCTACATTCTACATTATATTGACATTCCTACATTTACTATATGATTGCTTTGCTTATATTCTTTATTGTGCTTAAATTTTCTTAATTCTTTTTTTTTCACTTTTTAAAATTTATATAAAGGGAACAAATTTCATGTATTTCATATATTACAGTTTTAAGAGCATAATGATATTTCCTACCCTCCCTCTCTCACTCACACCCTTCCTCCTCTTTTCTTACTTGTCTTTTAATTTTTACAATGACATACTTTCAGTGTACTTTATAATCACAAGCTTACTCGCCACTAAATAAAGAACTCAGCAAGTAATAAGTGGAAAAACCACTCAGTTCCAGTTTAAATCTTATGTATCAGCCCAGTTATGCTTTGTGAAACATCATTAAAAATATGTGTATCTTTGTTGATAGAATTCATAAACCATAAACATTTACTATTTAATATATATTTAATATAAACTTTTCTATTATATATATATATATATATATATATATATATATATATATAAATTCAAAGATGTTTGGAACCATCACCACAGCACAATTTTAGGATGTTTTCATCACTCCCAAAAGAAACCATGTATCCATTAGCAGTCATTCCCTTTCCTCTTTACCCACTCCTGTCTCCAGTCTGAGTAACTACTAATTTTCTATCACTAAAGACTTGTCCATTCTGAAGATTTTGTTTAAATGGAATCATATAGTATGTGGCCTATTGTAACTAGCTTTTCATTTAGCATTATGTTTTCAAGGTTCATCCACGTTGTAACATCTGCACCGATCTGAAGCCAGGAGCCAGGTGCTTCTCCTGGTCTCCCATGGGGTGCAGGGCCCAAGCACTTGGGCCATCCTCCACTGCACTCCCTGGCCACAGCAGAGAGCTGGCCTGGAAGAGGGGCAACTGGGACAGAATCCGGCGCCCCGACAGGGACTAGAACCTGGTGTGCCGGCGCCGCAAGGCAGAGGATTAGCCTATTGAGCCGCGGCGCCGGCCTACCATATCGTTTTGTTTATTAGTTTATGAACATTTAGATTGTTTCAGATTTTTTTTTTTGCTACTAATGCTATGAACATTTTTGTGTAAAAGTTTTTGTGTAGACATATTTTTTGATTTCTCTTGGGTATATTCCTTGGAATAGAATTTCTGGGTCATATGGTAGCTCTTTAATATTTGAGAAACCATTTTCCAAAGTAGTTCTATCATTTTACATTCTCACAAGTATTGTACCTACTTTCACCACATTGTCACTAAAACTTATCCTATAAATTACAGCCATCTGAAAATAAAAGTAAATAAATCATAGCCATCCTAGTAGATGTGAAATGGCTTCTTATTGTGGTTTTGATGTGCATTTCCCTTATGACTAATGATGATGAGCATGTTTTCATGTGCCTGTTAGCCTCTTTGTAGAAATCTGTGTCCATTTTTAAATTGGATTATATTCTTTTATTGTTCAGTTTAAGAGTTCTTTATATATTCTAGGAATGTTTCTTGTCAGATATAAGATCAGCAGATTTTTTTTCCCTATTCTATGGGCTATCTTTTTGCTTTCTTGATAGTACTGTTTGCAGTATAAGAAGTTTTATATTTTGATAATATCTGTCTTGTGTGTGTGTGTGTGTGTGTGTGTTCTAAGAAACCATTGCCTACTTAAAGGTCTTGAAGATTGATTCCTATATTTTCTTCAAAGAGTTTTATAATTCTACATTTTACATTTAGATCTACGGTCCATTTTGAATCTATATTTATGTATGGTATGAGGTAGGAGCCCAACTTCATTCTTTTGTATGTGGGTACAACATCATTTATTCTTTTCCCCTAAGTAGACACTCTGGCAAAAATTAACTGTAAGGGATATAGATGCAGTTATTTTTCATTGATCTTGGCTTGTTGAACATTTTTACTAGTATTTTAGAAAATTTATTTCCAGAGTGATTTTTTTATGTGAAACACTTTTTCTTCTTAGCTTTGTAAAAAGAATAATATTTACGAAGTTAGGTATAGTTATTTAAAACGTAAGCTGTAATAGCAGTAATAAGCTAAAATAGCCGCAAGCAGAAAACTTTGTTATTGAAAATTTCAGGCATTTGATGGTAGCTCTTTTTTTAATATTCAGTTTGTATTGTTTACTAATTTAAAAATCACTAAGATTTGAATAATTTCTGGAAAAATAGACACTTTCATTTTCATTATTATACACAACAAGAAGGACTGAAAATAAATGTCAAGTAATAGCAAAATTCACTGAGTGGCAAGATTTAAAGTAAGTGTGATGTTTACTTGTGTGAAGAGAGACTGTAGTGTGTTATGTCACTGCGGTCTTGTTAAAACTTTGAGTAACGTTTCTGAAAATGTTGACAGTTGGTCACTTTACGACTCATGAATGGATGTTGTGTCCACATCTTTTCTTTTTAGAGACTGCTGCTGCTTGATTTTGTTTTCTTGGGGAGCAGAGAGCACAAATAAATCTTAGAAAGTTGTCATTGGCTTCTCACTGTCTTCCTGTTTTGTGTGCACGTTACTAAACAGAGTCCCCACACTGCTTGTGTCTTAAACAAGTGCATCTTCCTAGGCTTGTGCTCGTGTCATAATTCCCTTTTGTAGTGTGTACATTCAATGAACATATTTTAAATATCAGGCTGATTACTTTGACTATCCTTTAGGAGTCTCTGTCTGAAGTGGAAGAAAAATACAAGAAAGCCATGGTTTCCAATGCACAGTTAGACAACGAGAAGAACAATTTGATCTACCAAGTAGACACCCTGAAGGATGTTATTGAAGAACAGGAGGAGCAGATGGCAGAATTTTACAGAGAAAATGAAGAAAAATCAAAGGTAATTTGCTCATCTTTTATCACAGCATTCTGTTAGGTTTGAGGATAACAGCTTAACCGTGTAAACATCAGTGAGGTCAATGAAACATTGCAGCCTATTTTGGAATGACATTTCAGACAACACTGAGGTTTCTGAAAATTGAATATAGCTCAGCTTTTATCTGTGTAATTTGGGACAGTTACAGTGGATTAATTACTGTTTCCTGTTGTAAGTGACTGGAACCCCCCCAAAGATCCAAAGGCTCAGTGAGATGGATCATTTTTTCTATGAAAAATTTTTTTTAAAGATTTATTTATTTATTTGAAAGGCAGAGTTACAGAGAAGCGAGGCAGGGAGAGAGAGAGGACTTCCATCTGATGGTTCACTCCCCAAATGGCCGCAACGGCCAGAGCTGAGTTGATCCGAAGCCAGGTTCCAAGAGCTTCCTCCAGGTCTCCCATGTGGATGCAGGGGTCCAAAACACTTGGGCCATCTTCTGCTACTTTCCCAGGGCACAACAGAGAGCTGGATCAGAAGAAGAGCAGCCGGGACTGAAACTGGCACCCACATGGGATGCTGGCACTGCAGGCGGCAGATTTACCTGCTATGCCACAGCACTGGCTCCTCTATGAACTTCTAAATCGTTCAAGAGAACCATCAGTTATTCAAAACTAGCAGAGCAGAGACAAACCTCTGGTTTTTTCAGAAGTTTGTGAGCAGTATGGTGAAAGTGTACAATCAGGAAATAAAAGCCACTTGTTCAAGGTCTAGAGTTGCTCTTTGACAACTGTGGAAAACAAATGGGGTTTTCTTTAAAGCTTATTGGATTTGGACTTATTTTAAAAATGTAGATGTTAGCCTAAGCATAGCACAAATGGATATTGTTGTTAGAAATGAATTATTATACTGCCAGTTTAAAATTCAGAGAATAATTTAGGAAATGTGTATTGATGAATTGTTAAAAACAATGTGATTTTGCACATAACAGAGGGAGAGGAGCCATTTATGTAACTTCTCAAAGACCAGCATTATTACTGTAGACTGTATAGGGATTTCTTTCCATGAGGAATGGAAATCCCCTTTCCAGGCTGTTTTGCTCATATTCAGAAAGGTGCAGGGAAGTGTTTGCTGGGAATTTGGGGGAGGTAGGGATGGACAGCAGAGCACAGAGGATTTTTAGGGTGGTGGTACTGTTGTATACTGTACTATATTGGAGGATATGTGTTTGAACTCATAGAAGGTACATCACTAAGCGTGAAGTATGCACATGGGATGACATATCAGTGAGTGTTCATTGATTGAAACAAATACGCCTTTCTGTTGTGGGATATTGAAAGGGAGACTGTATGCTTGGGGCAGGGCTATATGGGAGCTTCTATACTTTGCACTTAGTTTTGCTATGAGCTTAAAAGTGCTCTAAAAATTGCCTCTGCTAGAAACAAATGGTCATAGGAGGACTTTGTCTAGTGGTGAAAAGAGCTTCTGGGTGTTTTCCTGTTGGACTCACCATGGCCCTTTAAAGAATGTGATTTGGTAGCAGTAGGTTCCAATGGCTTCCTCTTTGCTTTTTGTATCTCATTGATAAAGTTTGATTTTTCTATTGCTGAGTTATAAACTTTTTTTGTGTATTTTAGGTACAACTCTATCAGATATATGATTAATAAATATTTTATCCCATTCTATGAGTTGTCCTTTTAGTTTCCTCTGCTTTATTTATTAAGCCCATCTTTAAGAAGAAACATTCTCATTTTGTTTACATAGCTGAGATCAAGGCTTGATTCTTTGCCCTTATTTATGGATTTTCCAAAATGAGCATGATAGTGACCAATTACTTGTTTTCTTTCTTTTTCTTTTTTTTTTCTTTTCTTTTTTTTTTTTTTTTTAGAATTTATTTCTTTATTTGAAAGGCAGAGTTACAGAGAGAGAGGGAAGGAGAGAGAGCTCTTCCATCTGCTGGTTCGCTCCCCGAATGGCTGCAGTGGCCAGGGCTGGGTCAGGCCAAAGCCAAGAGCCAGGAGCTTCTTCCTGGTCTCCCACGTGGGTGCAGGAACCCAAGGACTTGGACCATCTTCCATTGCTTTCCAAGGCACATTAGCAGGGAGCTGGATCGGAAGTGGTGGGATTCTAACTAGCGCCCATATGGGATGCTGGTGTCGCAGGCAGCAGCTTTACCTGCTATTCCACTGTGCTGGTCCTGTTTTCTCAGACAGAGAGAGAGAGACCCGGAGAGCTTTCTGTTTTCTGGTTCACTCCCCAGATGCCCTCATCAGCTGGAGTTGGGCCAAAGTCAGAAGCCAAGAAATCAACGTAGATCTCCCACATGGACAGCAGGAACCAAGTACTTGTACCGTCACCTGCTACCTCCTAGGGTGTACATTAGCAGGAAACTGGAATCAGAAGCAGAGCTGGGGCTTGAACCCAGTGCTTCAAAGTGGGATGTGGGCGTCTCAGACGGTGTCTGAACTTAGAACAGAGTGCCAGCCCTATGTGTTTTCATCAGTTCTTGTCTGCTATTTTCAGTCATTGAAACTTTTATTCCTTTTCATGTTCAAATTGTCCCAGTTCTGGCTAATGTGAGACTCTTCAGGTTGATGAGACTAATTTTTTTTTGACAGCTTCTTTGCTTTTTGGCAGAAGGGTCCACGTCTCATTTGGTACATTTTCTGCTGAGACCTGGAATCAGCCATGTGCTCAAAGAACCCTGATTCTCTTTGGGCAGGGCAGGGGGATGCTAGGCGCGCTCGCTGCCACCAAGCTGTACACTGTTTCTAGGTCTTTGCGGTGCTTATTCCTGGGAAACAGGTGTGTGGAATTTTTGTTTGTTTGTTTTAAATGACAAACTATGAGTTCCTACAGATATCTTCGGTTCATGTCAGGACTCCAGGGTTTTACTTAACCACTTAAGGTCTTCTATCTGCCTTTCTTTTTCCCCTCACGTGACCATTCCTAGTTCTCAGAATCACTAAAGGTGATGGTAATTATGTTATATTCTATTTTCAGTGCTTTATTCTATGTTGCCCAAAACAGCAACACCAACATTAACACCAACAGTTACTGAAAATAGTTAACTGTTTATTTTGCTTGGATGTTACTTTTGCCACTGGACTATGTATAGCTAGACCATTGTTTCTTTTTTTTTTTTTCTTTTAAAATTTTATTTATTTGAGAGGTAGAGTTACAGACAGAGAGGGAGAGACAGAGAGAAAGGTCTTCCATCTGCTGGTTCACTCCCTAAATGGCCACAATAGCCGAAGCTGGACCTATCTGAAGCCAGGAGTCAGGGGCTTCTTCTGGATCTCCCACGCGGGTTAAGGGACCCAAGACTTGCACCATCACTTACTGCTTTCCCAGGCCATGAGCAGAGAGCTGGATCTCCAGAGGAGAAACTGGAGCTTGAATTGGCACCCATATGGGATACTGACACCGCAGGCAGAGGCTTAGCCTACTACACCATAGCACTGGCCCCTAAACTGTTGGTTTTCAGAGTTACTTGAAATAGTTTTTCTCTGTGTGCTTATGCTGCTAACCAGATATATAGTTAGAATCACTGCATCTTACGTTCAATATTTAGGAGTCTCTGTGGAATTTTGAAAATTTTTATTTTTGGCTGCGATGAAACCACATAACAAAATTTCCCATCTTGACTATTTTAAAGGGCACAGTTCAGTAGTGTTAAGTGTGTTCACCTTGTTTGCTCATCAGATCACTGGAATATTTTCATCTTGCACAACTAAAGGTATAACTCTATTAAGCCATCTCCTGTTTCTGCTTTCCCCATTCTGCTTGCTGTCCGTGTGGATTGAATTACCCCATGCCCCTTAGAATCGTATGTCTGTCTGTGACTGGCTTCTGTCAAGGCTCATCTGCGCTGTGCACCAGCGTCTCTTCCTTTTTAAGACTGAGTAATATTCCACCGCGTGTGTCCTACAATGCATCCATTCATCTGATGGATACTTGGATTGTTTCCACTAGGAGCTGCTTTTTGAATTTTAATTTTGTTTTATAATATTCTATAATAGTTTTGTGGATTTTAAGTCAAAACAGAGAAAAATGTTCAAAGCTGTTAATTTTATATCTCTGTCTCTTTATCCCTGTTTCTACCAGTGAATTTTTTAATTTGATGGTTTGTCTTCCAGTTTTTTTAATCCAAGAGGATGTATATATAAGTGCATATATATAATATGACAGAGAAACAGAGCCCTTGAGAGCACAGATACGGGGAGGGGCACTGGGCACAGTTTAAGGTGCTGCTTGGGCTACTGTATCCCATATCAAACTGCCTGGCTCCGGCTTCTTGCTGATCCACATCTTGGGAAGCAACAGGCAATGGCTCAAAGAGTGGGCTCCCTGGAAGCAAGTGGGGGACCTGCATTAAATTCCCAGCGCTCGACCTCAGCCTGGCCTATCCCCAGCTGTTGCAAGGATTTGGGTAGTGAACTAGTAAATGAGAGATCTTTTCTGTCTGTCTCTCTCTGCCTTTCAAAATAAATAAAAAAATAAAACAAGTAGAAATATCTATTCAAACATAAGTGTATGAGTTTGTGTCCTTTTATAGAAAGTGGCCGTATAGCATACGTATTTCCTGCATTTTGATTTCATCACCTTGCCCTTGCAGTATAGAGGAGTCTTCCTCCTCCTTTTTTATTACTGTGTGATTGATCCTCGATTGGAAGTATGGATTGAGTATCTCCAGTCTGGAAATCAGTGTCTGAAAAGCTCCGTGATCTGAAATGTTTCTGGTCCCAAGCAGTGTGGATAAAGGAAATTCAACCTCTATTACACTCTCTTCTACCGCTGTCTGTTAATGGACGGTGAAATTGCTTGCAGTGGTTTACTGCTACAATTAATCCTGCAGGGAGTTTTTTTATTTTTGTCAAGGATGACAAAGTGTCATGAAAGTGGACTTGCTGGGCTGGAAGGTGTGGCGTTCTGCAAGATGCTACCACGTTCTGCTTTGTAAGCGCTGCACTGTTTTGCATTCTCACCAAAAGTGCTTCCCTGTAGTACTTTCCCAGAAATGTTGTCAAGTGTTTGTATCTTTACTAGTGTTTTGATGGGAAATACTGTCTTAGTGTGTATTTCTCTGGATTTGAGCATTTTTTCACGTCTGAGCTGTTTCCATTTCTTTTCTTGTGAGCTATCCATTTCTTTAGCCAGTTCCTCTTTATAAAGCTTGAGTTTTTCTTCTTATTTTAGAGGTGTGTCTATGGAGAGATGGAAACTTTTGTCTCTGATAACTTATTTCTTTTTTGCATTTTCTCATTTGTCTTTTTGCTTTGATTGCGTTATCTTTTGCCATTCAAAAGTTTCAGTTTTTCTGTCGTCTATTACCACTTTCCCTTATTGCTCATGGAATTTTCAATCATTTTTTAGTAAAGTTTCCCTACCTCTGGTTACTCCTCTTTTTTCTTTAAAGTACCTCTGTAGTTTGTTCTCCTTTCCCTTGCTTTTTTTTTTTTTCTTGTATTCCCTATATAAGTTAAAAATTACACAATTTCTGAGGCTTTCCATCGACTCCACAGTCTGAGTTACGTGAGTCAGCTGCTGGGTTCATTTCTGGAGGTGATATTTAGCTTTCCTGTCGATTTGTATGTGGTATGCCGTGACCTCTGCGAACTGTCATTTGTTTACCAACAGGAATTAGAACGCCAGAAACACATGTGCAGCATACTGCAGCATAAGATGGATGAACTTAAAGAAGGCCTCCGGCAAAGAGATGAACTGATCGAGGTATGTCCGTGACCGTGGAAATAATTCTGAGGAAAGGGCATTGAACGGGTGAGGCGTCGGTGTTGGAAAGGGAAACTCAAAATGCCAGAGTTGGTTTCTTCACACTTGACTGAATTAAAACATTTTGTAAACATTAAACATAGAAGCAGGCTTAAACAGTTCATTCTATGAACCCTGTGTACGTTTTACCCATGAATAGCAGAGTTTTTTTTAAGTGTTTTTCTTTTTTTCCCGTAAGTGCATTCTAAGCTATTTTAGGAAACGGGCAAAAGGAAAAATTGTAGAAAGCAGCACTGTCCTTTGGAACATAGTGAATACCATCTCTGGGGACATGATTCTGTGCAAGTACTTAGTTCGATTTTCACTCAGATACATTTTTCAGGTGGCTCAATGAAAGTGAAATTGTCAGAGCACCTCCGGCCTGCTGAACCAGAAAGCGCAGGCTGGATAGCGTGGAGCTTCGCTTGTGCCTTTTCAGGGCTCCGGGTGCCCCGCTGTCGCACCTTTGCAGGGGAGGGAGGCAGCCACCAGCACCGGGGACGCAAGTGTCGTCCTGTGGACCCACCGCCTAGCGTGCATTTCTGTACTGTCAGTGTTTTCCCTCTTAAGGTGGTGTTTGTTTTTTTTTTTTAATAAATATGAAAGTCGTTTTTCTATCTAGGTATGGTTGTCAAGGCCATCTTCCATTCCGTCAGGGTGGACGTGTGCCAGTGAAGGCAGGAAGGCCCGGGGAGGAGGGGCTTGCCCACACTGCGGGCTGCTGTGACCCCAGCCCCCCTTTTGGCTCTCTTCTCCTCTTCCTTATTAAATCTCTTCCCTGTAAATGACTTTGAAAACCCTTTTATAGAAAAGAAGAAATGATTGTTTTTTAATTTGTGGATTGGTGTTATCTTCATAATTTTCAAGAAAAACTGAACATAGCCAGAATTTGTGGATTTGAAATGTAAAACACAGAGTACACGTTTTCCTAGTTTTCCATACATGGTAAGAAGCATATTATCCAAATTCTGCAGCCTGCTGATATTTGAAAATAATCTGAAATCTTTTCCCTTTTTGCCTTGTCTCTTTTTGTGTCAGAATATCAACTTTTTTTTTTTTTTTAAGATTATTTATTTGAAAGTCAGAGTTACACAGAGAGAGAGAGAGAGCGAGAAAGGGAGAAAGAGAGAGAGAGAGGGAGAGGGAGGGAGGGAGGGAGAGAGAGAGAAAGAAAGGGAGAGAGAGTGAGAGATCGTCCGTCTGCTGGTTTACTCCCCAACTAGCCGCAGTGGCCAGAGCTGAGTTGATTTGAAGCCAGGAGCCAGGAGCTTCTTCTTGGTCTCCCACGCGGGTGCAGGGGCCAAAAGACTTGGGCCATCTTCTGCTTTCCCAGGCCACAGCAGAGAACTGGGTCAGAAGTGGAGCACCTAGGACTCGAACCGGCGTCCATATGGGATGCCAGCACTGTAGGCAGCGGCTTTACCCGCGACGCCATAGCTTCTGGACCCTCAACTGTTCTTATCTCTTTTTCTAATTAAGGTATCACTTTCCCCCTTTCGAAAGAATAAAAAGCTGCGTTGGGTACTGCTTCCTAGTTTTTTAGTTGGTAATTGTATTTAATAGGGTTGTAATGCTTGATTTCTCTTAATTTGTCATTGTGGTTTCTTTAAACGCCCTGGTGTTGTTATGCAAACTTTAAAAATCTTAGTTTTTTATGTTTAGAATTCATATGATTGTACATAACTGTAAAACCTTGAATATCACAAATAATGCCTTTTCTTTTGAATTGAGAATTACATGATACACTAGATATTGCATAATTAGTGAAACTAAGATATGTAATTTACCAGTAACGAACAAGAAAACCTATTACATTTAAGAGGGTATCATTGCCTAATCTGAAAAGTTCCTTAAGAATTATTAATTGTTAAATTCTAGTTCCTATAAATAATCTGTGATGTTTTTGCTATTATAGAGTTTGCTAGTAGAAATTCAAAATGATCAGTTTGATATATGTCTGTCTTATAGATTTTTAGGTCTGTTTAAAAATATAAAACTGAAACCTATTTCTGTTCTCTGTAAAAAGGATTATTTCTTCACAAGCAAACCTAAATTTCCCTCTCTAAAAATGTTCACTTGTTTCATGTTTGGAAAAAAAGGCAGTTATCAAAGAGCAGTACACATGTGGAGCTGTGTGCACGCAGCAGCCCTCGCTGGCTTGCTGCCACGAGCTGTGGTCAGGAAAGCCACTCCCAGGTCTGTGCTGACGTGGTGGGAGCTAGCCCACCAGTCACGTGCCAGCACTCTGGGCAGGCCTGTGCTGACGTCGTGGGAACTGGCCCACCAGTCACGTGCCAGCACTCTGGGCAGGCCTGTGCTGATGTGGTGGGAGCTGGCCCACCAGTCACGTGCCAGCACTCTGGGCAGGCCTGTGCTGATGTGGTGGGAGCTGGCCCACCAGTCACGTGCCAGCACTCTGGGCAGGCCTGTGCTGACGTGGTGGGAGCTATCCCACCAGTCACGTGCCAGCACTCTTGGTGTCGTCTTGCTTTGGGCACACCACTCTTGATCTTCCCGCTCATCAGACTTTGTGTTGAGGTTCTTTATAAGCTTCAGTTTTGTTCCGTTTTCCAGCCTTTTTTCTTTCTGCTCTTTTATTACTTCTCTTCCCTCTTCCTCTGCAGGAGAAGCAGCGCATGCAGCAAAAACTAGACACCATGACAAAAGAGGTGTTTGAGCTCCAGGAGACACTTCTTTGGAAAGATAAAATAATTGGGGTATGAGATGAAATTGGGCTTTGGTTAGAAGCACACTAATGAAGAAGAAACAGTAGAGTTTAATTTAGAGGTTCCAGAAATATCTATCATTGTGTATTTGTACGGTGTGAAGTGCAGGGCACAGAACGAGGCTTCCGTGGGAAAACCCGAGCCTTTGCCTCAGGCACTCTTCTTCCAGCCGACTCTGGACTCATGAAGCCCACGTGTAGGGACTGTTAGAGGCGATTTTCTATTCCCCTAGGGTTCTTACTCCGAAGCAGACACAGGCATTTCAATTCTAACTCCTTGGGTAACGTGATACTCTTCTGTCGCAAGAATTTGGATGAGAAGCTAGAAGATAGGGAGTAGGGGCAGGGGAAAAGTTCCAAGTATCCTCTGGATTCTGGTGAATAAAGTAGGAAGGGATTAAAATCGGTTTAATTATGGAAGTGGATAGGAATGTGAGACTCGCTGAAGTTGCCAGATAGTGACATAATCTCCAATTATAGCCGCAGAGCTCCCACACGGGGCCTAGATAAGGAAAAAGTCTTCGTTGCTTTTTTGCTAAGCTCTGCTGGTGGATTCAGAAAACGTCCCGAGTCATCTCCTGTGGCCTTTGACTGGCACGAGGCTCTGAGCTGCACGAGGGCAGCACTCAGTCCCAGCGGCCGGAGACCTCCCCTGTGGTGAGGGCTCAGGGCATGTGAAGAGAGTCTTGTTCTGCCAGGTGGCTAGAGGATGTGGCCAGGATCCCCATGAGACCCCGAGAGAGGCCTGCACAGGAACCCTCTGGGTCACGCCCGCCCTCGTCAGGGGCTCCCTACCACACAGCCAAGGGCAGCCGGTATCCAAGGACCCTGCACTCACTAACAAATGGGAAAAACACATTACTTCTTAGAGCCCCAAATTTATTTTTTTTAAGATTTTATTTATTTATTTGAGAGGGAGAGTTACAGACAATGAGAAGGATAGATAGAGAGAAAGGTTTTCCTTCCATTGGTTTGCTCCCCAAAGGGCCGCAATGGGCAGAGCTACCAGCTTCTCCCTGGTCTCCCACGCGGGTGCAGGGGCCCAAGCACTTGGGCCATCCTCCACTGCTTTCCCAGGCCACAGCAGAGAGCTGGACTGGAAAAGGAGTAATCGGGACTAGAACCCAGTGCCCATATGGATGCTGGCACCGCAGGCAAAGGATTAACCTACTACGCTGTGGCGCCGGTCCCAAATTTAAAGAACTGAAGCTGCTCTGTGTTTATCTGGTGCTTACTGAGTCTGTAAAGTCCCACCCAAATCTAGAGAGGCCGGCTGGGGCCTCGTGACAGCTCTGCTGGGCATGGTGAAGTTGTGCTTGTGAACTGCTGATGCTACTTCACGCTTCCGCTTGGGGAGCTTGAAGAGAGATGTGAATGAGTGTGTGAGTGAAAGGAGGCGCTTTGAGTCACTGCCTGGAACAGGGAGCTTCCTGTAGCACAGATCTGCAGGTCCAGCAGTTGTAGTGAGTGCCGTTTTCTTAGTACTTGGACAGCCATAGGAAACCCCTAGGACCTTCAGTCCAATAAAGTAACTATGCTAAAGAAACAGGTGGGTTTTTTTTTTTGTGTGTGTGTGTGGGGGGGGCTATTAAAAGGGTATGCTTATGGTTAAGGTATAAATTATTTAGGGTATCTTTATTTTATATGTTACACAATAATGTGTCCTTTTAACTTTTAAAAATTAAATGCTTTGGAGAAAATTTTAGGATTTCATGTCACTAAGAAATAATACAGAGAGATCCTGCATACTGTTTCCCCAGTTTTCTCCAATGTAGCATCTTCCAAAACTGTAGTACAGTGTCCCAGCTGGAACATTGACCTTGATATAGGCAACTAACATTTCCGTCATCATAAGAGATCTTTCCCCTTGCTCTTTTATAGCCATGTCTATTACCCCTATGCCCAAGCCCTGGGAGCCATGAGTCTGCTCCCTGTTTCTATAATTTTACATTTTAAGGATGTTAAACAAATGCAGTCATATAGTACATAACCTTTTGGAATTAGCTTTATCACAGCCTAAGCCCTCTCAGGATCCATCCACGTTGTTTGTATTGATAGGTTATACCTCCCTTTTTATTGAATTCAAAAAATTGTGCTAAGGTGACATAGAATGTTATTTTAACCATTTTTCATTTTGACAGTTTTTTTTAAAGTTTTATTTATTTGAAAGGCCGAGTGACAGTGATAGGGATAGAGAGATCTTTCATTTCCTGATTTACTTCCCAAATGACTGCAGTGGCCAAGAGCCAGGAGCTTCATGGGGCTATCCACATGAGTGATTGGCCCAAGTACTTGGGCCATCGTCTGCTCCTTTCCTAGGCACATTAGCAGGGAGCTGGATTGGAAGTGGAGCAGTTGGGGCATGAAGTGGTGCCCATAGGGGATGCTGGTGTTGCAGGCAGCAGCTTAACCTGCTGTACCACAGTGCCAGCCCCCATTTTGACATTTAAAAGACACATTTTTAGTATGGTCAGTGACTACCTGCAGGGATGGGGAGCAGCTGCCCGCAGGCCCTATAAGGCCCTGCCACAGCAGCCTTAGCCAGGACTCAAAATTCCATAAATCTATAGTAGGCTAGTTTGTTTGTTTGTTTATTTATTTATTTATTTTGTTTGAAAGGCAGAGTTACAAAGAGGTAGAGGCAGAGAGAGAGAGAGATCTTCCATCTGTTGGTTCACTCCCCAAATGGATGCAATGTCCAGAACTGTGCCGATCTGAACCAGGAGCCAAGAGCTTCTTCCAGATCTCCCATGTGGGCATAGCAGCCCAAGGACTTGGAACATCTTCTACTGCTTTCCCAGGCCACAGCAGAGAGCTGGATGGGAAATGGAGCAGCAGGGACTCGAACCAGCACCCATATGGGATGCTATACCACAATGCTAGCCCCTAATCGGCTAGTGTTTAAGTTGGTAATTTTGTGTGGCCCATGAATGATGCTATAAATGTCCAGTGGCCCTTGGCAGAAAAAAGGTTCCCCACCCCGACTGCATCATTTGTCTTTAGTATAATTTTTAAGACTAAATTTAGTGAAGATTAAATGAAGAAACATGTCTGTTTCCAGACTGAAGTTCAGTTTTGCTTAGTTCTTCCTTCACTGAACTCAGGGGTCTTGCCTGCAGCTCTGTGGCAGTTTGAGCAGCAGGTGCCCATAAAAAGGGGAGCATGAAGGACTTTTATCTGTGAGGTGCACCCTAAGCTCTTTTTTTGTTTTTAAAGATTTATTTATTTATTTGAAAGAGTAACACACAGAGGAAAAGAGAGGGAGAGAGGTCTTCATCCGCTGGTTCACTCCCCAGTTGGCCACAACGGCTGGAGCTGCACCAATCTGAAGCCAGGAGCCAGGAGCTTCCTCCGGGTTTTCCCACATGAGTACAGAGGCCCAAGGACTTAGGCCATCTTCTACTGCTTTCCCAGGCCATAACTGAGAGCCGAATTGGAAACAGAACAGCCGGGACTCAAACCGGTGCCCAGCTAGGATGCCGGCCCTGCAGGCAGCAGCTTCCCTGCCATGCCACAGCGCTGGCCCCGCATAAACTTTGTGACTAAGATGTTTGTGCCCCAATGCAGTTATGTGGAGGGTTAACCTATTGCCCCAAAGCTCAGCCCATTGTGTCTATCCTTTTGGTGTCTTTGATGTAGTGTTTGAGGTTGGGTCAAGGATAAAGTTATTTAGATCTCCACAAACATATACTTTTTGCCCTAAAAAAATTACTGTAGGAACTATTGTTGCATACAAACAGAAGGATGATAGTTATATGGTCAGGTAATACAGAGGCTTTCAGATTATAAAGCATTTTAGTACTCTTCAGACTTTGTGGTAAACTGGGCAGATTCATAGGATATATTTTGTTTTCCCATCTATGATTTTGGGAAGATGAAATTAAAAAGTTCAAGAGTAAAAATAAAACCCAGTGGTATAAGATGTGGAAGAAGAGCAAATATGCCGTGGCGTTTGCTGGAATTCTTAGTTTCACGTTGGTTTGTTGCTTTAGAGGTGTTTTGCATGTCATGGTGTTGTTTCATGGCGAGCATGCTGTGGTGTGGTGGTGCATGGCGTGAGCGCATGCCGCTGTCAATAACCAGGAATATCTAACCCAGCGGAGAGGAACGTAGTGTCAGTGGGTGGTCTAGTACTCTGCCTTGTTCTGCAGGTGTTTTCTTTGTTATTAATGTAGTGGAATCTCACAGCTACAGTGGCGTCTTTTTTTTTTTTTTTTTTTTTTTTTTTTTTTTATCTTTGACAAGCAGAGTGGACAGTGAGAGAGAGAGAGACAGAGAGAAAGGTCTTCCTTTATCATTGGTTCACCCTCCAGTGGCCGCCGCGGCTGGCATGCTGCGGCCGGCGCACCATGCTGATCCGATGGCAGGAGCCAGGTGCTTCTCCTGGTCTCCCATGGGGTGCAGGGCCCAAGCACCTGGGCCATCCTCCACTGTACTCCCGGGCCACAGCAGAGAGCTGGCCTGGAAGAGGGGCAACTGGGACAGAATCCGGCGCCCCGACCGGGACTAGAACCCGGTGTGCCGGCGCCGCAAGGTGGAGGATTAGCCTAGTGAGCCGCGGCGCCAGCTACAGTGACGTCTTAGAGTAAATGCCTATGCCAGAAACTCCAGTTATTAGCTTGCAAGCAGACCTGAGACACATCCAACGGTGTGAAAATAAATCATGGAAAGGACATTAGATGTTGACCTTGTGGTTTGGATAAGGAAAGAGGGGACTCACCCTGTGGACTATTTTTTCCACCATCAGCTGGTCTGATAGGAACATGATGCAGCCTTCGTGGGACTGGATATAAAAAACTGTTTGCACGAGCTTTGAAACCAAAACTAACTGGATCAATTTTCTGGCATTTCTAAAACTTACTGTGACTTTGGACAAAAACAAACAAATTCGTCTTTTTCAGTCTCAGTTTTCCAGTTTGTAAAATAAGGATAAGACATAGTAGTACATTATAGGAAATGTCAAGGAGGTGATATGTGTAAGGGAGAAATTGTATCTGATATATATGATACAGACATATATTATGTCTGTGATATAATTTATGCCACATACGTGGTACTTGTTACCACTCCTTCTTTGTTTATTCTCAAATTGGTTGCAGAATGATTGTAATGATATTTTAAAATATTCAACTATTCAGCTGTCAGTTAATGAAGCAGTTGTCCTTTTTTTAAAGATGCATTTATTTTACAGGCCGAGTCAGAGAGAAAGAGTGACACACATACACACACACACTCCTTCCATCCACTGGTTCACTTCCCAGTGGCCAGGACAGCTAGGGCTGGGCCAAGCCAAAACCAGTAGCCAGGAGCTTCATCTGCGCCTCCCCCTTGGATGACTGCTGCTCTCCCTAGGCACGTTCTCCGAGAGCTGAATCAGACGAGGGGCAGCCAGGACAAGAACCAGTGTTCATATGGGATGCTGGTGTCACGGGCGGTGGCTCTATATGCTAAGCCACAGCACCGTCCCTGCCCCACTTCTAAACCCAGTCATCGACAGAGAAAAGTTACTTGTTGTAGTTCATCTTGACTTATTGCAAATGCTGGCAGAAAAGATTAAGTATATGAAAAATATACTAGCTCAGCTGTCAGATTCCTGCACACACTGCTTGGCATGGTTTGAAGTGTGGATATTTTATCACATAATCAAAGGAAACTGATATCTCACGGATCACCAAAGCATGTTCCTGCCTCACTGTCCTCCTCAGCCCAGCAGTTGTGGGATGAGGACGTGCAGGGAATTCTCGTGTTTTTTGCTTAGTTTGTTTTGATTTGAGTGGTAGGGTGTGTGAGCAGCAGTGCTGCCGTCCGCTGGTTCACTCCCCAGATGCCCGGGAGCCTGGACTTGTTCCAGCTTTCCCACGTGAGTGCTGAGAACTCCGGTACTCGAAGCATCAGCGCTGCGTCCCAGGCCCTGCATTAGGAGGAAGGTAGAGTCAGGAGCTCTGACGTGGGGCGTGGGTGCCCGAACCAGCTTAGCCGCAGGCCTAAATTCTGCCCCCGTGTCGGGAACTTTACAGCTGGGAACGTCAGCCTGCTTTTCCTGAGCCTTCCCTGCTGTCTGGGGCACTCTGGCAATGATTGTGCTGAGTCCACCTCTCAGCCTCTGGCCGTGGGATGGTGCTCGTGTTGCCCTCTGGTTTTTAAATGAGGACACGGAGGCATGGCTGAACTAAGTATGTGCCAGGACCGAGATCTTGACACTAAAACCCATAATCTGTCCCCGCCACAGCTGGGCTCTATTCATTTTGTTTTTGTTTTTCAAAATTTGAAAATGTATCAGAAAACCAAGTGAATCTTAATTGTATTTAACTAAATTCACAGAAGTAGATTCTTGAGAATCCTTTTGAAGAGGAGTTATTTTAAATTAATTGGTATTTGAGTATTTTGCTGTAGTATTTGCATATAATCATACAGTCAATATTTAATTAAAATACCTTGTATATACTATTTTCCCCTGAATCTCTAATTTTTTTTAAATCAGGTATATTCTTGAATAAGTGATTTTACTTAAACATAACATATTTTGTTCACCAAGTGAAAATGTGCTGAGGAGGTCAGTAAGGGAATACTTTTAACTCTTGCTACTTTGTTCATCTTCCTTTTGCTTTAAATTTTTTTAATGACTGGAAGGGAACCTGTTCTTACCAAATTGCTGCACGAGGACCACTTCATGTGTAGACTCTTCTGTGTTTCTTCTCTCCCTGACTGCTGGTTTCCAAGCTGTAACTGCTTCCTTGCTTTTTGATGCCCTTGTCTCTGCTGGTTGGAATTAGTTACCTTTCACTTGCTCTTTTCTGTGCCATTCTTTCCCTCGCTACCCCGCCTGAAACCAGGCCCTAGAGAAACAGAAGGAACACGCTGCCTGCCTCAGGGATGAGCGCGATGCGCTCCGAGAGGAGCTGGCTGACCTGCGGGAGACAGTGCAGACCGGAGAGGTACGTTAGCATGAGCCCGCAGCTGTCCTCTGTCTGTCTTCTCTCGTCCTGGCGTCTCTCGTGCCAGTCCACCAGCAGCCTGTTCCCCCGTTCAGACCTGGTAGGAGCGTGTTTTTCCGCAGAGCTCTTCTTCACATGCCGATTCTAAGCAGGTTGTGCTGTGGCAAGCGTGTGTTGTTGCAGAGTGACCTCACAGCGCTTACTGCTTGGCGTGCGCATCGTTTGTGATGGTGGGTTTTTTCTTTCCCACAGAAACATGGCTTAGTTATAATTCCCGATGGCACTCCCAATGGTGATGTCAATCACGAACCAGTGGTTGGAGCCATCACCGTTGTGTCTCAGGAAGCTGCTCAGGTCTTGGAGTCAGCAGGCGAAGGGCCACTAGGTAAGACACTGCCTGTTCTGGTGACTTGGGTTAATGTCGCCCTGTCGGGCTTCCAGCTTGTTGTCAACATCCCAGCTTGGAAAACGCAGACAGCGCAAGGCCTGAGACTGACCTCGACGCTTCACTGGAAGAATCTGGGCACTAGCACCTTTGGCCTTGGGGAAGTAGCACCTGGGTCCCGGTAACTGTGGCTGTGGGTCCTCTGGGCAGAAGCACCGTGGGTTTACATGAACTGCCTTTTCGCTTCTGCAGACTTCCTGCAGAGACCGTCTAGCACTCCCGTCCCAGGGAAGCAGTGGGCTGGCAGAACCCTTCGCATGTGTGTTTTAAATGTCTTCTTCCACTGCGTACCCCAGAGCTCTGTAGCCCTTTGCCTGCACATTTCTTAATGCACAAAACAGAGGACAGGAAGACAGACGTCAGAGGAGTGGGACATCCAGAACACGGTTTCTAAGCCTGTGACAGTCTAAGCCTCTTAGCCTCTCATCCAACCCTTTTGGGGTCTAATGATAGCTGCCCCTGTCAGCCACAAAGGGGGCCAACCGTTGCAGCCCAGGACCCTACACCAGAGGAAGAAAAACGACACAGATACTGTGTCATCACCTCACTTTTGTTTATGAAGAAGCAGTCTTCCCCAGCTCGTGTTCATGTATGCATAGGTTGCCTGGAGGCGTATGAGACACTAACAGTGGAGGCTGAAAACCATTTGAAAAGTCAGCAGGCACATTCTGTGATGTGCTCAATCCTGAAGTTTGACTGTAGAGCGCTTCAGTGAAGCAGAGAGTGTGCCGAGCGCGAGGGAGCTAGAGAGTGGACCTCTCCATGTGTGGAAGATGCCGGAGAAACCAGACTCACTTTGGCCCTGATCCTGACTGGTGGTGGGGCTTGGTTGGCCAAGTGTCAGCTGCTGCTTTAACTGAACTCCTGGTGTTTGCTCAGCCCAGGGGGCCTATTTTAATGCAGGCTTGTGAAGAAGCAACCCTTTCGTCTGACAGGCCAGGAGCCAACCCTCAGCGTCCTGCTTCCAAACCTCAGATTCGCCCTTGGACCACATCGGAGAGTCGGTCCCCCCCCCTCCCTCTGCTGGCTTTGTGGGACTTGGCCATTTGCAGCGTTGTATTCCTCTGTTTTCTTTAGTCCAGCTCCCTCTTCTTCCTGTGCCTTGTCCCACTCCCACCCTCTGTCTGCTTTATTTATTTATCTATTTTAAGATTTCTTTATCTGAAAGAGTTACACAGACAGAGAAGGAGAGACAGAGAGGTCTTCCATCTGCTGGTTCACTTCCCAATGGGCCACAACAACTTGAGCTGCGCTGATCCAAGCCAGGAGCCAGGAGCTTCTTCTGGGTCTTCCACGCGGGTGCAGGGACCCAAGGCCTTGGGCCATCTTCTACTGCTTTCCCAGGCCATAGCAGAGCTGGATCAGAAGAGGAGCAGCCGGGACTTGAACCGGTGCTCAAATGGGATGCTGGTCCTGCAGGCAGCGGCCCTACCTGCTACAGCTCCGGTCCCCTCTGTCTACTTTCAAGTGCTTTGATTGCCCTCGCTGAGTGAGGGAGGGCTTGAGCTTGGGACGGCACCCATGGCATTTGAGTTGCCTGCGTGCTGGTGAAAGCATGCAGATTTTTAAAACACGAAGCTTCTCTCTTTTGTACTTTGGCTTGTCGTTAAGAAAGTGGGAAAATGTTTTGGGGAGCAAATGTATTTGGTGCCCCAACAAATTAAGTATTCCTCTGTAATTGCATTAGAGCCTTTATTTCTTTGATATTCAGAGCTGTAATGTAACTGATCAGATAATACTTGCTGTTTATGAATTTGAAGAATTATTTTTCATACAAATTTATTCTTCATTACAAATTTAGTTCACAACCTTTTACATTTGTTTTAGATGTAAGGCTACGAAAACTTGCTGGGGAAAAGGAGGAGCTACTGTCACAGGTAAGAAGATTCTTACTCGGAGATAATACTAAGTTTAATGACATTATATTGTAAAATGTTGGCCAACTGAAATGTTTTTTAGAAAGAATTGTGCTTATTTCAAACGTTGATATTCGAGTGAGATTTAAAGGATAAAAAAATTCTTGTTTTGCTTCCCGTTTGTTAAATTTAAAGATGTTCAGTCTAATAACTTCTGTGGTTCTGCCAAGTTTGCTGTGAAGACAGCAGCCTCCTGGAGGGATCCTTCTCCGTCCCCCTGACCATGCCTGCTCCATTCCTTAGTCTGATTCTCTGGGTGTGTGCCGTCCTCGGGTAACTCTGGAACGTGACTGTTGTGTTTCGGGCATTCTCTGTGGACATCCCTCTGGGGAGACGAGCTTAGCCGTCTTTCCTCTCCGATCCCTGCCATGTGTCTCTCCCGCTGCCTTCTGCTGCTAATGAAGGAAGTGCCATTCCAGGCTGTGTATGTCGTTAGAACTTTTCAGCCAGCTCCTAGGGGAGCCGTCCTGCGTTCTGAGCCGCCTTTCTCCTCCTTCACAATCACTCATTTTCTGTGAGGTGAACACCGTCTTTCCACTTGCCTGGTGCTCCACCTGCACGCCACTCACTCACCGCAGAGGCGGCAGCAGCAGCTTCCATCCGCCTGATGTCTGCCGAGGCATCCGGTCATTCTGCTGGTCCCGGGTGTTGCGTCTTGGAGCAGCTGACTCCCGCTCAGACTGACGGCCTGCCTGGTGCAGGGTGGGTGGCATCACTGTGGGCACCCAGGGGTTTCTCCTGCCTGGGACTGAGGTTCGCTTCCCCCTCCTCACCGTTACGCCCTGTTTATTCTCGTGTTGGTACAGCTTCCAGGAACTTCCTGGGAAACGGGCACGTGGGCTGTGAGTCTCAGGACTGCAGGCCTGGAAGGCTCTTCACATTCCCCCGGGTAATCGTCCGGCTGACTACAGGATTCTGGGTTGTGGTCATTTTTCCTTCAGAGGACATTTCTTCATGGTCCTCTTGCTTCTAGTATGACTGTTGAAAATTTCAAGGACATTTTAAATTCCTGAGCTTTTGGATGTGACCTGTTTTCCCCCTTCTGGAAGCTTCTATCCTATCGTCTTGTCTCACTAGTGTTCCAGAATCGCACAGTGATGTGGTTGCAGGTTCCATGCTTGGCGCTGGGCCCTGTCAGTTTTGGGAACTCTTGTCCTTCAGTTCTGGGGCAGTCCCTGGAATGATTTTGTTCCTGATTTTTCTCCTGTGCTCTGTTACTTCTCTCTGGAACTGCTGTTTGGTCATTCAACAAGTGTTGATTAAGATTCTACTTTAACAGGCAGTGTTCTAGGCACTTGGCCGACTGCAGTGAATAAATCAGCTAGATTGAAAATCCTGGGTGGGTGTTCAGCATCGTGTTAGGACGCCTGTTTAGACGCCCGCGTCCCACGTCGGGAGCACCCGGGGCAGTGCCGACTCTGCTAAGGCGGGAGCCTGCGTTAGGAGGGGCAGTGGTGATGGCCCACATGCTGGGTTCCCACCACCCACATGGGCGTCCTGGGTTGAGTTCTGAGCTCCTGGGTGAGGAGGGGGAGTGAGAGAGACAGTAAGGGCAGGCCTGCATGAGGAGGGGGAGTGTGAGAGACAGTAAGGACGGGCCTGCATGAGGAGGGGGAGTGTGAGAGACAGTAAGGACGGGCCTGGGTGAGGAGGGGGAGTGTGTGAGAGAGACAGTAAGGACGGGCCTGGGTGAGGAGGGGGGAGTGTGAGAGAGAGAGACAGTAAGGATGGGCCTGCATGAGGAGGGGGAGTGTGTGTGAGAGACAGTAAGGACGGGCCTGCATGAGGAGGGGGAGTGTGTGTGAGAGAGACAGTAAGGACGGGCCTGCATGAGGAGGGGGAGTGTGTGTGAGAGACAGTAAGGACGGGCCTGCATGAGGAGGGGGAGTGTGTGTGAGAGAGACAGTAAGGACGGGCCTGGATGAGGAGGGGGAGTGTGTGTGAGAGAGACAGTAAGGACGGGCCTGCATGAGGAGGGGGAGTGTGTGTGAGAGACAGTAAGGACGGGCCTGCATGAGGAGGGGGAGTGTGTGTGAGAGAGACAGTAAGGACGGGCCTGCATGAGGAGGGGGAGTGTGTGAGAGAGAGACAGTAAGGACGGGCCTGCATGAGGAGGGGGAGTGTGTGAGAGAGACAGTAAGGACGGGCCTGCATGAGGAGGGGGAGTGTGTGTGAGAGAGACAGTAAGGACGGGCCTGCATGAGGAGGGGGAGTGAGAGACAGTAAGGACGGGCCTGGACGAGAGGGTTGGGGGGACAGGCAGGAACGCATCCCGGCACAGTGGGAAGAAGGCGGCTCCCCTGGGTGAGAGGTACTGCTGGAGCGGAGAGGTGGTTGGGTCCAGAGGGAGTGAGCGCTGACTTCAGAGATGACCGTGTGGGAAATCGGCTGTGTAGGGACGCACTGTGGGAGTGAGTGGCTGAGGGCAGAAGGGCTAGATGGCAAGGCTGTCAGCTGTGGACAGATCCTCTACTTAGGTGTGTTTTGAAATTGCCAGGAACTAAGTCAGGTAGGATGTCTTGACAGTACCAGTGGGAAGCGACAGTGTGTGTGTGGGAGGGCAGTGGGAGGCAGGTGGTCTCTATGATGTCAAGAGGTGAGATTAGGAAGTAGGACTTGGGATGCGGGGGACATGGCTCGGCGACACAGAGAAAGCAAGAGGACATCTGTTCCATTTGCAGGCTCGGTAGTAAAGGTGGTGGCCTTAGAACAGAAGCCAGCCCAGGCCTGGGGGAGCGCAGCAGCCGCAGGATGCCAAGGGGAGACAGGTTTCGGCTGGAGCACTGGGGTGGAGGGAGTGTGCAGAGGGGAGCTCTGGACGGTGGGCTGATCCCTCCGAGGGTTCCAGGCACTGGGGAGGGCCAGGGGACGAAGGGTGGGAGCCGTCCAGGGCCTGTGGGAGGAGTGAGGGAGGGAAGGCTGGCCCTTTCGAGACAGAAATCGCGGTGACGGGGATACAGGGTGAGTCCTGGTTCCCCCAAGGCAGATGGCGGTGTGTGTGTGTTAGAGAGCAGAGATGTCTGAGAGCGTCATGTAGCAGAGCTCACTCCTTCCCTGTGGGAGGAGTGCCAGAGTGAGTCTTCGCGCTGAGGCTTGCCCTCTGCCCCTGGTGGAGGTCAGAAGTGGAAAGCTATCTGTGTGTTTGCAGTTATTTCTGTATACATAAACTTGTATTTTTTAAAGATTTATTTTATTTTATTTGAAAGAGTTACAGGGAGAGGTAGAAACAGAGAGAGAGGAGAGAGAGAGAGAGAGGTCTTCCAGCTGCTGGTTCACTCCCCAGATGGCCGCAACGGCCGGAGCTGCACCCATCAGGGCCAAGAGCTTCCTCCGGGTCTCCCATGCAGGTGCAGGGAAAAAGTATGTTTCAGGTCGGGGTTGGCACACTGAGTTAAGTTGCTGCATGTGATGTCGGCATCCCATGTGAGTGCCAGATTGAGTCCCAGCTGCACCACTTCTGATCCAGCTCTCTGCCTGCACCACTTCTGATCCAGCCCTCTGTTGTGGCCTGGGAAAGCAGCAGAAGATGGCCCAAGTGTTTGGGCCCCTGCACACACATAGGGCACCCAGATGGCGTTCCAGACTCCTGGCTTCAAGTTGGCCGAGGCCTGGCCATTGCAGCTGTGGAGTGAACCAGTGGATGGAAGACCTCTGTGTCTGTGACTCTTCCTTAAGGGGTAGAGTTAGGGGTCTTCTGACTTGAGCTGGCACTCATCTGTAATGGCAGCATCGCAGACGGTGGCTTCAGCCGCTGCATCGTGATGACTGTGAATGTCTTTTTTTAAAAAATGTGTATTTAGTCCATCTCTAAAACGAACCCCCCCAAATCTAACTGCTCATGGAATTTGTCATCTTCATTAAAAATAACAGTATCCCAAAGATGCGCTTTTCCCTAGACATTTACAAATAATAAAATGTAATTCTTTTATTGGGACCCCTGGTTCTTGGGCTCACTCCTTTGGATAGTTGCCCACAGCTTACCTCTAGCACCTGGTTTGCGTGACTGAATAATCTGAGTGGCCGATAACGAAGATCTGCCTTGTTCCGTGACAGGCCCCTCTGGTATGCGTCTGCTTCCTCTGAGACTGGAGCTTGCTGATGACCTGTGTTTGCATTTCAGGTTAGGAAGCTGAAGCTGCAGTTAGAGGAGGAACGGCAGAAGTGCTCCAGGAGCGACGGCTCGGCCGGAGAGCTGGCGGGACTGCAGAACGGCTCTGACCTGCAGCTGATCGAGATGCAGAGTAGGTGCGGGGCAGACCTGTCCCAGGGGGCGCCACCTTCTCCTCAGGAGGAGCTGCTGTGAGGATCGGCCGGTGCTGGGCTGGAGAGACAGCTGCCATGGCCTGTGCGCTCCGGGGGCTGCGAGCAGGAGCTCACTCTCTGCTCTCCTTGGGCAGTTACCCCGGGAACCTTAGTGAGCAGGGAAGCTCTGACAGCCCGACACTGTCTTCTCCACGCCGTGCGTCTGTCATCTTCCAGGCCCCTGCAGCGGCGCTCCCAGTGAGGGAGGGGCTGCTGTGGAATTCAGCTCGGCTAGTGGAGGGGTGTGTCTGCAACTCACTCACACTGCGTGGAGTTTCAGGATTTTCCTAGATGTATCTCCTTAGCCCAGTTCATCCTTAGTGGATGGAATTTCAAACACGGCCAGAGTCACCAGTTATTCCAGTTTTTCTCCCCCATATTATATTTTTAAATGTTGATTGTAGAGCCGGCGCCGTGGCTCAATAGGCTAATCCTCCACCTTGTGGCGCCGGCACACCGGGTTCTAGTCCCGGTCGGGGCGCCGGATTCTGTCCCGGTTGCCCCTCTTCCAGGCCAGCTCTCTGCTATGGCCAGGGAGTGCAGTGGAGGATGGCCCAGGTGCTTGGGCCCTGCACCCCATGGGAGACCAGGAAAAGCACCTGGATCCTGGCTCCTGCCATCGGATCAGCGCGGTGCGCCGGCTGCAGCGGCGGCCATTGGAGGGTGAACCAACGGCAAAAAGGAAGACCTTTCTCTCTGTCTCTCTCTCACTGTCCACTCTGCCTGTCAAAAAAAAAAAAAAAAAAAAAAAAAAAAAATGTTGATTGTAGTCACACAATTTTCCATAGGAGGGAGACTGCAGCAGCCCTTCATACAGAAATAGCTTTTGATAATTCATGGATGGGAATACTTTTCCAAATTAAACAGTGACCCACTTTCAAATCTTGGTTACTCCGTATCCTTTTCATCTGAATATTCTTTTTTTTTTTTTAAATCTTTCACATTTAACTTCTATTATTTGTATTTGATGCATTTTTTTAAAAAAAGATTTATCTATTTTTCTGAAAGTTAGAGTTACACAGAGAGAGGAGAGGCAGAGAGTGAGAGGTCTTCCATCCGCTGGTTCACTCCCCAGTTGGCCACAACGGCCAGAGCTGTGTCGATCCAAAGCCAGGAGCTTCCTCCAGGTCTCCCACACGGGTGCAGGGCCCAAGGACTTGGGCCATCTTCTACTGCTTTCCCAGGCCACAGCAGAGAGCTGGTCTGGAAGAGAAGCAGCCGGGACTAGAACTGGTGCCCATATAGGGCGCTGGTGCCTCAGGCCAGGGCGTTAACCCGCTGTGCCACAGCGCCAGCCCCTCATCTGGATATTCTGAGTTAGGCTGAATAGAAAGTACTTCCTCCCTTAAGGTTTATTTACTTATTTGTTTTTAAGAAAAAACTCCGAGACAGAGAGAGCTCCCGTCTCCTGACTTACTCCCTGGGACTGGGCCATGCTGCGGCTGGGAGTCGGGAGCTCAGCCTGGGTCTTTCACCAGGGGCAGAAACCAGCTCCTTGACCCATCCTTGCTGCCTCCCGGCAGGAAGCTGGACTTAGCAGTGGGGTTGAGACTTGAACCCAGGCACTCTGGGATGGGATGGGAGCATCTTAATTGCCGGGCCAAACACATGCCCCTTAAAAAAAGGTGTTTCTTTAGACAGCATATTATGACTTACTAATGACTGCTTTTGAGGTTACTGCTACTTCCTCTGGATGCTTACTTTCCTGATGAACGTTCCTTTTTCAAATACCATTTCAGTGTTGAGGGAGGTGAAGACAGGGACATGACAGGAGGCAGGCTGACTGGTCTAGAAGCTGTGACGGTGAGCAGGTGCAGCACAGCGGCGGGCAGAAGGCGGGGGGGGGGGATTTATGTTAGAAATGCTTGTTTATTTTCATCTCCTTGAAAGGCAGAGCGAGAGCAAGAAGAGAGTTTGAGATCTTCTGTGCACTGGCTCTCAGTGTCTGCAACATCTGGGGCTAATCCAGGCTGTGCTCCATGCGCACCTCCCACGTGGGAGCCGGGAGCCCTGTGCTCCGTGCACAACTCCCACGTGGGAGCCGGGAGCCCTGTGCTCCGTGTGCAACTCCCACGTGGAAGCCGGGGCCTGTGCTCCGTGCACAACTCCCACGTGGGAGCCGGGAGCCCTGTGCTCCGTGCACAACTCCCACGTGGGAGCCGGGAGCCCTGTGCTCCGTGTGCAACTCCCACGTGGGAGCCGGGGCCTGTGCTCCGTGCGCATCTCCCACGTGGGAGCCGGGAGCCCTGTGCTCCGTGCACAACTCCCACGTGGGAGCCGGGAGCCCTGTGCTCCGTGCACAACTCCCACGTGGGAGCCGGGAGCCCTGTGCTCCGTGCACATCTCCCACGTGGGAGCCGGGAGCCCTGTGCTCCGTGCACATCTCCCACGTGGGAGCCGGGGCCTGTGCCCACCCCCTGGGGTAGATTTGCAGATTACAGTTGAATCATGTGTGCCTGCCTCCTAGAGTAGCTACCTGTGGAAGACTGCTGTTTGCAGGAGGGAGGAGTGGGGAGCAGGGAGCTGGGCATGACTAGAAGCCTGTGCCTGACTGCTAAGGACCAGAGTAAGCAGCCCCCTTAGACCAGAGGCCAGCCAAGAGGCCCGGGCAGCTGGTGGCTCTAGGCTGTGCCTTGGCTGCTCCACACGCTGCTGTGGAACAGTTTCAAAATGAACATGAAATGGGCAGGCGCCGCGGCTCACTAGGCTAATCCTCCGCCTTGCGGCGCCGGCACACCGGGTTCTAGTCCCGGTCAGGGCGCCAGATTCTGTCCCAGTTGCCCCTCTTCCAGGCCAGCTCTCTTCTGTGGCCAGGGAGTGCAGTGGAGGATGGCCCAGGTGCTTGGGCCCTGCACCCCATGGGAGACCAGGAAAAGCACCTGGCTCAGCGCAGTGCCAGCTGTAGCAGCCATTTGGGGGGTGAACCAACGGAAGGAAGACTTTTCTCTCTTTTTCTTTTCTTCTCTCCCTCTCTCACTGTCTAATTCTGCCTGTCAAAAAAAAAAAAAAAAAAAAAAAAAAAAAAAAAAAGAAATGACTGAGGCAGGGGACTTCCACTTCTGAAAACAGGAAGCAATGGGTGGTTTGGAGAGAAGGGAGCAGCACATTTTGATAATCAATAGGTTAACTTGGGTAAGATTTAAAAAGTAAAATCTGAAGAATGGTTCCCTTCACTATCAGAGCAGGCTTTAGGGGAGCGAGTCTTACGTGTAGGGTGACAGTAAATGTCCAGTTAGGAAAACTTCGTACTGAAGATGACATTCATGGGTAGTTGTAATCTTGGTCATGTGGAAATGCAGAAACACTTTTAAGTTGTGTTAATTTGAATATTTCTCGTTAGGTCACATTTGGTTTATTTCCTATAAGCCTTAATGATTCTCTAGTTATTACAGAGGATGCTCTTTGCTAGATTTGGATTTCTAGAGGGAATTATTACATCTCCATGAGTTCTGAACTTCTCATGTAGTGACGATGAGTTAGATCATGCATCCAGTGCTGTCTAGCTCAACTCATTACATTTGGTCACATGTTAGTGGAAAGCACTTGGCAGGGTACAGAGTAGGAGGGCTAATCAGGGCCCTTACACACACACACACACACACACAGTATTTTAAAAGCCTGGCAAATATAAAGAAGATTGCAGACAAATTTAACAAGGGAAAGTGAAGTTACAGTTAACTAAGGAGAGTCATGGAGGAACTACAAATTGAGCAAGGCCTTGAAGATCAGTTAAGAATCAAGATAAGGTAGAAGGGCACTTGAGGCACGGGAGAGCAGAAACAAAACTGGGAGACAGGAGGGACAGGACTGGGTTCAGGGAACCAGGGGCCCACGGGCTTGGAGGCACTGTGGGCCACAGGGCTGCAGAAAAGGCTGGTAGGCCCCTGTCCCAATTCTGCTCCTACACGTCTTGGGGTAAAGAATGAATTTAATTTTCTTTCTTTTTTCTTTTCTCTTCTCTTTTCTCTTCCCTCCCTCCCTTCTTCCTTTCCTCCCTTCCTTCCTGTCTGTCTTAGAGGTCTTCCATCCCCTGGTTCACTCCCCTAATGGCCAGAGCTGGGCCAGTCCAAAACCAGTAGCCAGGAGCTTCTTCTGGGGGGTCTCCCACCTGGGTGGCAGGGACCTCTGCTGCTTTCCCAGGCACATTAGCAGGGGAGCTGGATTGGAAGTGGAGTAGCCAGGAATTGAATCAGCGCTCACAATGGATGCCAGTATCACAGGCTGCACCTAACAGAAGGGCTGAGAGTTCTGTGTGCATGGTATTCCCTGGTCGTGTGTGCACGTCCCTGAGCCTCAGGGGGCACCACTACCTGACGGTCCACAGGTGTATCTGGGACGTGACCACTGTTCATTTTTATTTTCTGTTCTAGGAGATGCCAATAGACAAATTAGTGAATACAAATTTAAGCTTTCAAAAGCAGAACAGGATATAACCACCTTGGAGCAAAGTGTAAGTACTGCCTCTGTGTGATACCAAGTGATTTAAATTCCCTTTAAAACGCATTTGTTGCGTGCTTCTAAGTGGCTCACCCTCTATGTGCCTGGATTTCTGTGGGCTGCCTTTGCAGTCGTACAGAAGCCATCTCAAAGCTCTGTCTCTATTATAAACATAGAAAAACCCCGCAGAGCACCTGGTAGGGCGCTGCACCCTACCATTTTCTCTGGGAACATAGGAAACTAACTAGGATTGTTTTTGTAGGTTTTCCAAGAGATTCAAGCTCATAGTTTATGAGAGAACTTCTTAGTCTAAGTTTCACAGTTTAAAAATGTTTCCTTTCAGTGAGTTTCCTGCTACCGTTACTGTCCCTTCAACCATGCGGTCATCCTAGAACTGAACGTGGGGAATCGGCCCACAGAGAGTGGACACTCGCGCTCCTCTCTGGGGACACTTCCTAACTTAGATAGCAGACTCACCGGCGGGGGGCTTGTGTCAGATGACGTGGACTTGGGTGACACCGTGTTTCCCTCGGGCTGTGAGGGCTTGTGTCAGATGACGTGGACTTGGGTGACACCATGTTTCCCTCGGGCTGTGAGGGCTTGTGTCAGATGATGTGGACTTGGGTGACACCGTGTTTCCCTCGGGCTGCGAGAATGTGACGGCTGACGGTCCGTGTGCTCCTGTCTGCAGGTCAGCCGGCTCGAGGGCCAGGTGCTGAGGTACAAAGCTGCGGCTGAGAACGCTGAGAAAGTGGAGGATGAACTCAAAGCAGAGAAGCGGAAACTGCAGCGAGAGGTACTTGTCCTAGTGCGTCCTGGAGCACGCGTTCCTAGAAGGAAAGTCCTCAGGAAGGAAGGCTTTCTGCACAGTAAATGCAGCCCGGGGCGTCTGCGGCCGCAGCAGTGGAGTCACGCGGTGGTGGGGACACACTTGCTGTCAGGCTCTGCACAGCTGGGCTCTAGGTAGAAGCAGTCCTTAGTTCTGTCTGGATGAGGTCTCTCTGACTTCTGTGCTTTGAGCAGAGTCCTCTGTGTCGTTTTCACACCCGTAGCTGACTGGGAAGAAAGCACACAAGGCTGGTGGGGCCTGCACCAGGCCACCGCACGTGCACGCAGGGCAGCAGGGGGCTTGTTTCTGGCCGTGACGTGACCGCGCTCCTCTGTCTGCAGCTGCGCACGGCGCTGGACAAGATCGAGGAGATGGAGATGACCAACAGCCACCTGGCCAAGCGCCTGGAGAAGATGAAGGCCAACAGGACAGCACTGCTGGCCCAGCAGTGAGGGGGCCGCCCCGAGGGGCTGATGCTTTGTACGTGGACACAGACCCCTTCCAGTACTGTTCTGAGTTTTGTCATTAAAACAGCCACCTTTGTATTTTATAATTTATGAGAATGAAGCAGGCTTGGATCTTCATGAATGAAGACTTTGGATTTTGTTTCTAGTTTGACTTTAGACTCGGACCTGGTCCGTGCGGTTTTATTTTGTATTTGCATAATCCTAGAGTCGCGTTTCCGCAGCATTTCCCCGCTGCCTCGTGGTGGGCACTCGGGGCCTCGGCACGGGCTCTGGAGCACGGAGCAGGAGACCTCGGGAAACACAAGTGCCTTCCCCCCAGAGCAGCCCACGGCGATCCGTGCTCACGAGACGGCGCCCTGAATGTCGGCGTTTCCACTGCGGAGAAGCAACGCGGCCACGGTGGGGAATCGTTAACTCAAATTTGTATGTTTGGAGGAAAAAGCCTTTTTTGTAAAATATTTAAATTTATATAAGAAAATGACAGAAAATGACCCGGGGGGTGTAGAGAACACTTGCTCTGTTGCACGGGGCAGGAGACGCCGAGGCCTGACCCGCGTCAGCCGTGGTCCAGACCTTGTCGTTCATCTGCTGCTTCCTGTGGAAGGAGCCCCCAGAGAAGCCCGGGGGTAGGGAGGGGCAGGGCAGGTAGCTGGGAAATGTGCTGGAAGAGTCTATTAAATACACACTTTGCCCACCAGGACTGGCTACTGACACCTTCACTTTGTTACAGGAGCCTTCGACACAGATCATGGTAGCCCATCTGTCTCCCTCAAGGGCAAACACTGGAATGCAGAACTCCTGTTAAGACCTGAGCGCATCAGCACAGGTTCCAGTGCAGCAGGCGTGTGTCACCGAGGGTGCAATCTGGGCTCCTCTGGCGTTCTCAGAATCAGAGAGGCCTTACGGAAGGACTACTGCGTCTTCAGAGACATTACCTAGGGGAAAGCCAGCCAATGAATGAGGGCCACCTAGATGTGAAGCTAGATACTCAAGTTAGCAAAAGTGAATAAAGTCTCTAGTAACTGCTCCCTTTGGAATGATCAGTTGGCCTTTGTTTTCAAAATACAGAAACCGGGTTCCCCAGTTGAGATGATGCCCTGCCCCCTGTGCCTCTGGTAGGAACAGTTCTGTGGCTGCAAGTGGGCGAGAGGAGGTCTGGGTGCAGCTCCCCCGCCATGCCCCTCGCGGCCCACACGGCACGGCCCAGCCCAGAGGCCTCGGAAGCTCCTCCTACCCCGGCACTCTAGCTGATGGGCCTCACCTTTGCTGTCACTCTAACAGGAGTGACACAGGAGTCTTGCTCCTGTGGCACAGCGCGCACATTTCTCCCATTACAGTGTGCCAGTCTTTTCCAAGTCAGATCGCTGTTTCTTCATAAGGGATTCTGTTATTTTCCACTGAACTTGATGGAGCCCTGTAATTCAGTTTTACCTTAAAACCACAGCCATTCCCCTGCTGTGCTGGATGCTTTGTTTCTGTTAATGCAGACTAATCTTTTTAAAAAGATTTATTTATTAGTGAGGCACAATTAGAGAGGTCTTCCATCTGCTGGCTCATTTCCCAAATGGCTACAGCTCTGGCGATGGGCCAGTCCGGAGACAGGAGCTTTTGCTGGGTCTCCCACGTGGGCGCAGGGGCCCAAGCACTTGGGCCGTCTTCCCCTGTTTTCCCAGGCCATCAGCAGGAGCTGGATCAGAAGTGGAGCAGCAGAGACTCAAACCAGCTCTCATATGGGACGCAGGCGGAGGCTTAGCCCACCAGCCACAGCTCCAGCCCCAGGCTAATCTAAGGTAGCTTATTTTGGCAGTCAGTAGTTTAAGTTTGTATTTTTACAGCATCCTTCAAACAAGAATCTGAAAGCTTTTAAACTTTGGGTTTGTATGTAATACTTGCACATTTTCAGGTGTGTAATGCAACATTTCAGTACATGAATGTTAGCATAAACTGACCATGCGCCAAACCACCAACATGTCCTCCTTATTTTGCCTTGTGCTAAGAGTTTACCAGCTCCTCGGTTGCCATTCTTTATAGAGAGCATGGTACCGCCTTGGGAGCAGTCGTCACCCACTGCACTGCAAGGCACTGGAATCCCTCGGTTTTCTCTTCCGTTGTATCCTTGTCTGGTTTTGGGAGCAAGATAATCCTGGCCTCAGGGAACGCGTTGGAAAGGTCTCCTCCCTTTCAGTTAAAATAGTTATTTATTTATTTGAAAGGCAGAGTTAGAGGCAGAAGCAGAGAGAGAGGTCTTCCATCTACTGATTCACTCCCCAAATGGCAGCAATGGTCAAGCCTGGGCTGATCCAAAGCCAGGAGCAAGGAGCTTCTTCCAGGTCTCCCACGTGGGTGCAGGGCCCAAGGACTTGGACCATCTTCCACTGCTTTCCCAGGCCACAGCAGAGAGTTGGATTGGAAGTGGAGCAGCCGGGACTCGAACTGCACACGGTGGCTTTACCCGCTGCGCCGCAGCATCGACCCCGTGTATCACTTCCTACGTGGTTGTTTATTACCATCAACTGTACTCTCAGTGCTGCTTTTGCTGTGCTCCTTAAGCTTGGGTATGCTGTGTGTTTCATTCTCATTAGTTTTCAGGCATTTTAAGATTTCCCAGTCTTCATTCAGGACCGTGTCCAGTCTCCATGTATTTGTAACTTCTAGTTTTGATATCTAATTTTACTCTGTTACGGTCAGAGGAGAGACATGATTACCGTTTTTGAAAATTTGTGGACCCTGTTTTGTGGCTCACGACATTTCTGTTCTTGAAACTGCTCCCTGTGCTGTGAGAAGTTGTCCTCTGCAGTGGGTGGAGTGTTGCGCACGTCTGCCAGGTCTGTGTGTCCCACAATGCACTTGAACTCGGCTGTATCTTTGCCGACTTCTCAGGGATCAGTTCATTGACCAGAGTGGAGTGTTGTCATAGTGCAGCTTACCCCTCCCTGTAGGTCTGCTGCTCTGTTCCATAAAACCAGGTGCTCTGGCACTAGGCACATACACACTGCACAGTCATCCTGTTTTCTCGTTGACCTGATCCCTTCATGTGGGGACCATCTTTGTCTCTCTCTTTATAGTTTGTTTTAATGTCTGTTTTGTGTGACATCCACAGAGCCACTCCTCACCTTTGGTGTCTGTGTGCAGGACACGTTTTCCCTTTCTTTCACTTTCAGTCTGTGTGTCTTTACTGGTGAAGTGAGTTTCTTGTAGACAATGTATTACTGGGTCTTACTTTTTTAATCCCTTCAGCCAGTCTGTGGATTTCAGTCGGGGAATTTAGTTCATCTCTATTCAGAGTTACTCCTGATAGTAATGGTGTCGTCTTGTCACTTTCTCCTGTTTCGGATGTCCTTTGTTCTGGTTACACTCTCACGTGTCTTCACCATGGTGGCTTCTGTCTGCAGGATGGTCACCCTTAGGCGTCTTGGTGAAGCTGCTCTGGTGGAGTGTCTCCTTCAGGTATGGAGGTTAGCTTCACTGCGCTCACTGTTCTCGGCTGGCGGTCTGTCTTTTTGGCGCTCAGAATACATCATTCCGTTTCCTCCTGGCCTCTGCACTATCTGATGAAGAACCTGCTGTTACTCTAATGGGGATTCCCTTAGAAGTGATCTGGCTCTTTTGTCAATTTAGAATTCTGTGTCGTACCTTACATTTTATTTATTTTCATTTTATTTGAATGTTAGAGGTACAGAGGTCTTTGGTGGCTGGTTCACTCCTAGATGCTCACGATAGCCAAGGCTGAGCCAAGCTGAAGTCAGGAACCTGGGAAAACTCAACCTGGGTCTCCCATGTGGCTGACAGGGCCCAAGCACTTGAGCCGTCACCTGCTGCCTCCCCACCTGCACGTTGGCAGGAAGCTGGACTGGAAGTGAAGTAGTTGGCACTGAAACTGGATCTGCCAGAAGTTAGCCTGAAACTAACAATAGTGTGTTCCTTTGGAGCATCATATCGCCTTGTTGTTTTCCTGTTTTTTTTGTGCCCCTCTGTAGATTTTGGCACATCTGGTGGCCCCGTTGAAAAGCAGCACTGGGACATGGGAGGCAGGCACCCCAAGCAGCAGTGTGACCATTTTTGAAGTTCAACTACAGCGTGTTGTGGTGGTGTTTTTTTTCCTGGTCTTGTCCACGTGAAGTCCTGTGGGCCTCTGTATTTGGATGTCTGTATCTGTCCATCCGGATTGGGGAATGAATGGCTATCATGTCAATAGAGAGGTTTTCTGTGCCTTTACTCTTCTCTCCCTCGAGAATCCCTACTAAAAGGACAGTATTTAATGGTATTCCACAGATAACAGAGGCTGTCTTCATTTTTTTTTCCCGATTCGGGTATTTCAGAGTCCCTGTCTTGTTTGTTTGCTTTATTTAGACTGGTGTTGAGGCTTTCAGCTGTATTTTCTATTTGACTTACTAAGTTCTTCATCTCTAGATTTGTTCGGTTCTGTCAGTATGGTACCTCTCCAGGTATCTTCATGATCATTCCTTTGGATTTAGCCAGCATTTTGTCATCCCCCTTTCTTTGTAGCCCGGTACTAAAGCAGTGCTCTGTTCCTTTTGGAGCGTATTGCCTTGTTTTCTTCATACTTCTTGTGTTCCCATGTTGGTTTTGTGCATCTGCATATCCGTTGTTTCTATCGCATTTGAAAGGGGCCATCAGGGATTGGAGGCGTTTTCTTTTTTAAGATTTCTCTCTTTGAGAGGCAGACTTACTGAGAGAGGAGAGACAGGTCTTCCATTTGCTGGCTCACTCCCCAAATGGCCACAGTGGCCGGAACTGAGCCGATCTGAAGCTAGAAGCTTCTTCCCAGTCTCTCATGTGGGTGCAGCGGCCCAGGCACTTGGGCCATCTGCCACTGCCCTCCCAGGCCATCAGCAGGGAGCTGGGTGGGAAGTGGAGCAGCCTGGACTCAAACTGGCGCCCATAAGGGAAGCCTCCATATGCCACAGCACCAGCCCCAAAGGCCTTTTTCTGGTGTTCAGTTTGGTAGGCCACTTTGGTCTCACCGATAACAGCAGTGGGGGTCTGGGACTCACGGGGCCTGGTGAGGTTACCTGGGTCCCTCGCGTGCAGCCGTCCAGCAGCTTCCATGCATGGACCTGCTGGGATGGGTGGGGCACGCAGGTCACCCTGCCACTGTTTGTGGGCCTGATACTTGCTCCAAGATGGGTGGAGTTCATAGACCCTTCAGTGCACAGAGCACTGGCCACTGTGCATGCAAGCGCCTGAAGGTGCAGGACCAGGTGGTGCTGGGATGGACAGGGCATGCAGACCCTTGTCACTGTGAGGGCATGAGGATGCAGGACCCGGACCCTTGGCTGCTGTCCTGTGAAGCCCTGAAGCTACAGAAGCGGCCTTGATGCCCTCCGAGCTGGTCTGAGAGGGTACAAAGCTCTTAGCAGCAGTGGGCAGACGCGGCTGAGGATACGGGACTCCTGACAGGAAACCCTGGTGTGCACAAATGGGCTCCAAGGCAGAGTAACGACCTGGCCGGCAGCCGAGCGAGTGGGGGGTGGCGTGAGGGGTGGCTCTGGTCTGAGCGGCAGATGCTTCTACTCTGGTCCTGAGGCAGGATCCCCTTGCTGTTCTTCATCCGGTCCCCTGCAGTGCAGAGCCCGGCCACGCGAGGGCGTCACGGTGGCTCTACCAGGTCCAAGGCCACGTGGCGTGGGAGAATGTCGGGGCCCTGGGGATGGGTTCTGCAGAGGCCACCATCTGCTGGGAGCTTGCAGACGCCGGCCGTGACGGCTTCCTCAGGATGTGCCCGCCACCGCCGGCTCTCTGCAGGCTGCGGGGGTTTTCACAAGGGCTTGCGCTGGATCCATACAGGGCTGGGCCTGTGCGTCGTGCCGCGGCCAGGACTGCCCAGTGGAGTGAGCGCGTGGGCTCCGTGCGGCTCTCCTCCGTCTGCCCTTTCCTCTGCAACGAGCCCGCCGCCAGCTGTGGGGCCGTGTCCTGGGGGCCCAGCGGCTCTGCTCCTGCTGCCGCCCCAGTCTCTGTCCTGCCAGCTTCCTCGTCCTCCCTCCTGAGCCCCGGCGCTCGTCCTCGGGCGCTCACCTCGACACGCAGCGGTTTGCTGGCGGGGGCTTGTCTGTGGAGGTGGCCGTGAGTGCTGGGTACCTCCACTGCATCAGCTCTGAAGTCCCCTGGAAACCTGTTTCTCTTGAGGCTTGTGGCATTCAGCCACTATCAGCGTGGGCTAATTTAAAGATGATTCCAGTTACAGAGTGCATGAAGACTGTTCCTTCCCTCAGGGTTTCCCACAGTAAATTATCTTCACTATGGAAGATACTAACAGAGCATCAATTCAAGCTTTCTGAACAGTAAATACAGTGAATGTCATCGGAAACTCTTGTTCTCCAGGACTCTTTTTTAAGATTTATTTATTTTATTTGAAAGGCAGAGTTAGTTACAGAGACAGAGACAGAGAGGTCTTCCATCTGCTGGTTCACTCCCAAATGGGCTAGAATGGCCGGAGCTATGCCGATCTGAAGCCAGGAGCCAGGACCTTCCTCCAGGTCTCCTAGACAGGTGCAGGGGCCCCAAGGACTTGGGCCATCTTCCACTGTTTCCCAGGCCACAGCAGGGAGCTGGAGAAACCAGGACTCAAACCAGAGCCCATATGGGATGTTGGTGCAACAGGCAGAGGCTTAAATCTTTGCCACAGCACTGGCCCCAGTTCAGGACCTTTTAAGAAGCATTTGAAGTGACAATATATATCATCTGATGAGAGAAATTCACCAAAATATAGACCGAATCAGATCACAGCATGATCTAGGACATCTTCAAGACCCTTTCAGAATTCTTCACGGCACTTGTATAAAAACTCATATGCCGGCCGGCCCCACGGCTCACTAGGCTAATCCTCCGCTTGCGGCGCCGGCACCCCGGGTTCTAGTCTGAGTTGGGGCACCAGATTCTGTCCCAGTTGCCCCTCTTCCAGGCCAGCTCTCTGCTGTGGCCCGGGAGGGCAGTGGAGGATGGCCCAAGTGCTTGGGTACCTGCACCTGCATGGGAGACCGGGAGGAAGCACCTGGCTCCTGGCTTCAGATCAGCACAGTGCACCGGCTGTAGTGGCCATTTTGGGGGTGAACCAACAGAAGGAAGACCTTTCTCTCTGTCCCTCTCTCTGTCTAACTCTGCCTGTTAAAAACAAAACAAAACAAAACAAAAAACAAAACAAAACAAAACAAAAAAACACCTCATATGCCTAGGAGGCTTTGGAATTTCTTTTGGGATAGTTCAACCCCATCAAGTGTGCCTTAGGAGAAAGGTGTTCTAGAAAACTTGCATGTGCAGTGAACTTTAATCAGAAGCCATGTTAGGACACACCTGACTGTTTGTTTATAGTGGATCACCAAGCGTGAAGGAGCACTGCCCGTCTTCAGCCTTCTGTCCCAATGCAGCACGAGGACAGAGAGAACCCAGCCCAGAGGTCACCATGCGCCAACTCAGCACCTCTCAAAGACTCTGTATAGGTCGGGCAGGTTAGCGAGCTGCAGGATGTTTCCGTCCTCCGTGAAGTGTTTCGGGGGCAGCAGGTGGGAGCGGAAGGCCTTGTACACGACGTGTTCCACGGTCCACTTCCAGGAGTTCACGCTGGAGCCAGCGGCTTTGCTCTGGAAAACAGCACCGGGCCTCATGAGTCTCTGCACGGCACCAGCACACACTGGCCAACGGGCAAGGCGCCTCGTGGGCCCGCCTCTCGGGGATGCACAGGTTCTGAAGAAGCCACTGCTCCAGTGTGACAAGATCTGACCTGATCTTGGATCCTCACTCATGTCTGATCGCAACGGTAGGCAGTGCCTCATCTCATCTCTCAACCGGGGTGTTTCCCACAAGGCTCCACACAGGTGAGAGAGGAAAATAAACACGAGGATTACTGGGTCATCATCCCCACGTCCAGCCTCAGTGGTGTCACATACGAGAAAACGTTTTCTCATCTCCCTGCTTTGCTCGAGGTCCATTTCTCCAGTCCAGCGAGACAGCAGGGGGCGGGGTGAGGGTGCGCTGCCCTGCTGCTCCGCGGCCACGGGGAGCTTCCTAAAAGGACTTCGGCCCTCGGAGCTCGAGCCTGGAATCCCCGCTCGCCGCTGTGGGCCAGCAGCCCGAGCCCCCACCGGTGAGTGCAGCGTCCCACCTCGCCGCAGAGCGCGGCTGCAGCAGCGGCTGAGGTGGGGAGACAGGTGGCTCCGTGTCGACTCTGAGGCACTCCAACCCCCTTCACCCCTGAGGAGCACCGTCGCCTAAGAGCCCTGGCTCTGTCAAGCTGCCTGCGAGGCTGAGTGACACAGCCTTGTTTCCACAAGTGGGTGGGCACAGAGTGAGGACAGCTAAGCAGACGGAGGACAGAATCTGAAGACCCGAAGACGGGCCGCAGGGGGAGGAGGGACCCATCGGCCTGGACGACCCGGCTCCCTCTCGTTCTCCCTGGGGAGGCATCGACCATTTCTGATTGCGCTGCGGAGGTACGTTCTTGAACAGAAGGGAGTAGAACTCATGAATAGAAGCTGGCCCCTGTCTTTGAACCTGGTACCATATGGACAGTGAACCCGGCATCTGGAGGTCAACCTCCGGGTTGCATGGGGCCCTCCCAGTCCTGGGGTGCAGGGAACATCCCACGGTACCTGCTGGCCTGACAGGGTCGACTCCTCAGATATGTACTGCTTGCGGACCGAGTAGAACATAGCACATTCTTTACTGAGGCTCTCAAAGCATTCCTTTTCTTCATCCCAGTTCACCTGGTCCAAAGAATCAATACCTCAGGATGGGTCCATTTTCATTTCTGAATAGCAGTCAGACTACTTAAAGCCAGAAACCTAACTCTGACTTTTGAAGCCTTCAGGCTGTGCTGGCAGTGACCCGGCAGGACTGCAGCGGCAGGTGTGATCCCGTGCCCTCTGCCCTGCGCCCTGCCCATGCCCGCTTGCTCACCTCAGTGGCCAGTCGAAGGATGAAGAGGGGCAGGCCCTCCAGAGGGGGCACATAGTTGTCGATCAGCAGGGGTAATCCAGTGAGGTTCCCTTCCTGACAAGGAGACAAGAAACAACGCTGTGAAACCAATTCAAACAAATGGCACTTGTCCAATGCCGCGTCAGGCCTGTGCTCAGAGCTGGCACTCTGGGTGACAAAGCGCGTGCTGGGCACGGAGGGCGGAAGGACCAAGTACTTCAAAGGAATGCTCAGCCTAGTGTGTTGCAACATAGCCTTTCCTTTCGACCACGAAACCCAAGACAGAAAAGCCCCAGAGGTCAGGGGGAGAGGAGGAAGAGAAAGCAAGTGGCACAGTGTACTTCCTGCAGCCTGCAGGGACTGTGGGCCCGGGGCTCCCTGGTGTCCAGGGCTCTCAGCTTGGGAAAAGCAGTGGACACGAATGGACGACAGTACACTGTGTAGTCTAGATCCAAGGGGGGTATACAAGGATGTCGCCCATGTCAGCAGAGCTTCTGAAGGGAGGCCAGGCCTCCTGGCCCTGATCCTGACGTGGACTCATATTTGAAGGACACAACAGAGGTATAGGAATGGCTGTTGGGGCCGGCATTTTGACATGCTGGGCAAAGCCACTGGACGCAATGCCAGCATTCCACACGGGCACTGGCGTGAGTCCCAGCTGTTCCACCTCTGACCCAGCTCCCTGCTACGGCCCAGGAAAGGCAGTGGGAGATGGCCCCAGTGTTTGGGCCGGATACCCACGTGGGAGACAGCTGCAGCCACTGGCGCCTAGCTTTGGCCTGACCCGGTCCTGGCCATTACAGCCATCTGGGGAGTGAACCAGTGGACGGAAGACCTCTCTCTCTCTCCAACTCTAAATTCCACATAAATACATAAATAAATCTTAAAAGCACTGGCTTTCCCACCTCGTCAATTTCCAGGGAAAAGTAGTCTGCAAGCATCTCGGCCTTCTTCTTGAGGAACTCCACGATGTACTCGGCGAGCCCCTCCTTGGGGCCATCCTCCTCCGTCCAGCCACTCTCAGGACTGTCCAAGGCCAGCATGGCGAGGTCAAAGAGCGGAGCCGGCTCCTGGGGGAGCAAGGACGGTGGGCAGTGAGCCTTCGCTAGAATGTGCAATGACGCCGTTTTGAGAAGAGAGGCGGCGGCCGCGGACGACACTCGCTCCCCACGCCCGCGAAGGCAGGCTGAACGGTGCATGCCAAGCCCACTTCTCCTCCCAGTGGCCGCTGCAGGGGCCAGGGGGACTGAAAGCTTGCTCATCCGGTGGGAAGGCTGAGGTCGTGGAAGGTACTCTGCGTCTCTTCCAGGACTCCGTTTCACATATCTAGAACAGATCATTTTTGCCCTTTGCCTCACTCGTAGGGGAGGGAGACTAAGAAGTTAAATTGAGTAACATTTCAAGAAATTCTGGTGAGGAAAGACTGGAATCTACAGTGAAGAACAACACGCCCGGGCTCCTCTTCTCACGCTGTTACTACGGTCATGCTGTATCACGCCACAGACCCACACAGCACATTGTTAACATTTTCACAGTAGGAGTCAAAGGGTCATGAGAAACCCAAGGCTTATGCATCCAGTAACAGCTTTAAAATACAGAAAGTGGGGCTGCCTGCAGTGCTGGCATCCTATATGGATGGCCCCACTTCTGATCTAGCTCTCTGCTGTGGCCTGGGAGAGCAGTGGAAGATGGCCCAAGTCCTTGGGCCCCTGCACCCGCATGGGAGACCTGGAAGAAGCTCCTGGCTCCTGGCTGCAGATCGGCACAGCTCCAGCTGTTGCAGCCAATTGGGGAGTGAACCAGAGGATGAAGACTTTCTCTCTCTCTCTCTCTGCCTCTCCTTCTCTCTCTGTGTAACTCTTTCAAATAAATAAATAAATCTAAAAAAAAAAAATGAAGTAAAGAATTTTAAAGAGAAATAGGCAAATTCACAATTAACAGCTAACGATTTCAATATACCTTTTCTCAGTAATTGATAAAACAAGAAGAAAATGAGTAGAGAGAGATTTGGGCATCACTATCAACTTGATACACCTGACATTTATAGAGCCTTCTAGTCAAGATCAGAATACAAATTCATTTCAGGTACTCCAGGAACGTTACTCACAAGGATACACTCTGGGCCAGGAAACAAGTCTCAGGTGTAAAAGGATTCAAGTATTTTGGTTCTCTGACCAAAATAAATTAGAAATCAGTAACAGATAGCTGGAAAATCCCCAAGAGATAGGAAACTAAGTATTACAGTTAAAAAAATCCATTTTAAAAATCCTGATTTATTTTTTCTGCATACTTTTAAGAAGAAATCAAAAGAGAAATTAATGAATGGGGTATCTGGCACAGTGGGATGCACACAGCCCATGAGGTGTACAGTATCAGAGTGCCTGGGTTCGAGTTTCGGCTCCACCCAACAGATCTATGAATATTAAAAGAACCAGAACTACTATGAACAACTTAAGGCAATAAGTCCAAAAACTTAGAAAAAAAAAGCCAAAAACAAAAACAAAACAAAAACCTTGTGCAAGAAGAAACAGAACTTGAATAGTCCTATACCCATTAAAGAAGCTGAGTTTGCTGTTAAAATCTCCCCATGAGTCATCCCTAAGCCCAGATGGCTTTGCTGGTGAAGTCTATCCAGCAACAAGGAATAAAGAACACCAATTCTATGCCAACTCTCTCATAAAACGGAAAAGCAGGGGACGCTCCCCAGCCCACTGTGTGAGGCCAGTACTGCCTTGATACTAAGGCCACACAAATGTAAGGAAACATGTTTATGAACATGATGCTTATTAAAACATAAACACTATAAGCAAAATTTGAGCAAACTAAATCCATAACACATTAAAAAGATAATGCACATCATGACCATGCATGGTTTCATCTTAGGATGTAAATTGGTTTAACATGAAAATCAGAATAATTCACTATATTAACAAATAAAAACAAAAATTGTATGATCTCAATAGATGGAAAAAAAGCATTTGAAAAAAAACCAGCATCCATTCCTAAACAAACACCCCAAGCACACAACAGAAGGGGCTCCCTCAGCATCTACATGACTCTGTCTTTGCATATCTAATGGTGAAAGTCTTCACACTTTCCCTTAAGATCAGGAAAAAGGGAAGAATTTCCATCCTTATCACTCTGTTCAACATTGTACTGGAGGGTGTAGGTAGTGCAATCAACCAAGAAAACAAAATCAAAACTCATCCAGGATTGTATGGAAAGTAAAGGGGAAGTAAAGCTACCTTAGTCTCAGAAGACATGATCATCTGTGCAGAAAAATCTAACAGAATCTACAAAAAACTGCTCGAGTTAATGAGTGCAGCAAGATTGCAAGATACATGTACTTCTTTTAAAAAAACACAAAGGCAGAGTTAGAGAGAGAGGGAGAGACTGATGCACTCCCCACATGGCTGCAACAGCCAGGTCCTGGCAGGCTGAAGTCAGGAGCCTGGCGCTCCATGTGGGTCCCACAGGTGGATGGCAAGGACTTGGGCCATCCTCCAGTGCTTTCTCAGGAGCGTCACCAGGGAGCTGGATCGGGAGTAGAGCAGCCGGGACTCAAACTGGTGCCCATATGGAATGGTGGTATTGCAGGCGGTGGCTTAACCCACTATGCCATAATGCCAGCCCCGAAAATGTGTATTTCTACATACTAGCAATAAACAACTGAAAATTGAAATTAAAACAATGCCATTTACAACAGCATAAAAAATATGAAATCTTGGCCGGCGCTGCGGCTCACTAGGCTAATCCTCTGCCTAGCGGCGCCGGCACACCGGGTTCTAGTCCCGGTCGGGGCACCAGATTCTGTCCCGGTTGCCCCTCTTCCAGGCCAGCCCTCTGCTGTGGCCAGGGAGTGCAGTGGAGGATGGCCCAGGTGCTTGGGCCCTGCACCCCATGGGAGACCAGGAAAAGCACCTGGCTCCTGGCTCCTGCCATCGGATCAGCGCGGTGCGCCGGCCGCAGCGCGCTGGCCGCGGCGGCCATTGGAGGGTGAACCAACGGCAAAGGAAGACCTTTCTCTCTGTCTCTCTCTCTCACTGTCCACTCTGCCTGTCAAAAAAAAAAAAAAAAAAAAAAAAAAGAAATCTTAAGGCATAATCCTAAAAAAGGATTTTATCTTCATGTTGACCTACAGATTCAACACAAACCCTAGCAAAATCTCAGCAGGCTTTTTTTGCAGAGTTAGGTCACATGAAAAAAGTAGCTATGCAACTATATTGGCAGTATGATATTTACTCTAAATTAAAAGCAGGCATTGAAATGTCTTAGAAGAAATGGGCTAAAATTGTTAGTGGGGTTGTGTCTGGACCACAGCTTCAAGGAATGTTTATTTTTATCTCTTTCCAAGTTTTCTTATGTGGATATGGATTAATTTCCACGGCAGTCATTTGTGTATGGTGGCTATTAAATGACTATCTGGCTAAAAAGTATAAAACATTATTAAAGATACCTTCATGTAGACATCATATGACACCGAAACTATTCTAAGCATATTTAGAAACCTTCAATATTCTTCAAATAAGATATGAATGTTGAGCCATTTTGTTCAGAAATGCCCAGTAGTGGAAGTTTCGGAAGTTAGAAGGAGATAAACTTACCGATAATCTCAGAACACCAAAATTGGCAAAATCATAAATGAGTATCTGGTAGAACAGCTCTTCACTGAAAATAAAGAGAAAATGACTAAGGCAAGGCTGAAACCAGGCTTGGGAGCCAAGCAACAGGGACACAGAAAGAGAGAAGACCCCCGAAACACGGGTGGGACACACGTGCTTCTGCCTGCCTGTGGGAACCGGTCAACAGTGGAACAAGAAGTCTTACTCCTCCAAGAGCTAGGAGTCCAATGTCAGCTCCAGCCAGGGCTTTGGGTGAGCCGTCCTAGGACCAGGTCTGGCCTGCTATAACCCATGCCCTGGTCCTGCCTCTCTGGGACTGATCTCAGTGGTTTCTGACACCCTGGAGTGAAATTTTGAGAAGTTATTTGATTCACCCCTCCCCTTCCCTATTTACAAAGAATCCTATAGCTCAACTTTTTTATAACTCACCATTAAAAATTACATGGAACAGTACAATGAGAGCAGGAATTGTCCTAAATAATCACAAGTGGACATAAGGCCAAATTATCCTACACGGACACGTGGGTGTAGGATGACGCACTGGCTGGCAGCTGTGGAGTACACAATGTGTTGAACTACTTACAAAACCACAGAATTGGAGTATGCCCCATTTATACGGTACTTTATAGTTCTTCAAACAATCTGAATCTTATAGTTGTGGCTTCACAACTTTCCATTCATCAAAGCCTGCATTACGGTGGGAAAACAGGCCCCCAGTTATGGCCTGGCTGCATGTCAGTGAGCAAAGTGGCAGAGGAAGGAGCTGAACGTAGACTGGACTCTGACCCTGGTTCTCTCCCTAGGATTTTCACTGTCTTACCGGGAAATCACTCACATTTACTAACAGCTGTAACCCTGGGACTGGCCTGGATTTCTATTTGGGATATGAAAGAATCTGAATGCAAGTGTCATCTGGAGCCTTGGAAGCCACACATTTAGAAGAGCAACGGAGTAGAATTCCCAACAGATGAGCGACAGCTCACTATCCAAGCCTAAGGATCCTAAACACACAAAGCGGAGCTTGAACACAGAAGCACAACTGGGTTTCCAAGCCTAGGAGAATGAGTTCTGAATATCCGAGGAGGGATGTGTGTCAGGAAGGGGCAGCTTCCACGTTCAGGGATGCTCCCATGAATCCACACAGTGGCTGCCCCGCTCAAAGGGCCAGGCAGCACTCTAAGGCCACAGCCAGCCGGCAGGGCAGGAGTCCGCAGAGAAGGAAGCGTGTTTCAGCTTCCTCCCAGATGCGCTACTGTTTCAAGGACACATTACCAGGGGTTGGAGACCCAAGAGGAGCTTACCACCCAGGTCCCTGCAAACAGTCGGCAGGAAAGTCACCACCTATGCACTGTGCAGATGGCACTGCTGGGGTCTCCCCTGCCTGGGCTAATCAACCCCCATGGCTCTGGTGGCTGGAGGAAGCCTGTGCCATATTCTCAACACTGGGAGAGGAAACAAAGCATCAAGTCCCTTCTCTTGTGTCTCCCACAGTACTTGGTGCACTCAGCAGATTCTAGAATTCTCCAGCACCTCGAAGCCCTCAATACCTGTGAACACCAAGCACCTACCAAGGAGAGGCTTCTCAGGGTATTTCTTCTTTTCATTCTTTTTCCTTACCCCCTCACCCCAGATTGTTATTTCTTACACACTCAGAGTCCTGCAGGCCAAGCAGTGCTACCCCAACTGACACATGCGAAACCTGAGACCTGCTTAGGACAGTAACTCGTCCACGGTCAGGCACACGGGATACAGCTGAACCTAGGTCTGAAGCCACGCCTGTCTGACTGCGAAGCCTATGTCCTTTGTAACTCACATCATGTTCCCTCCAGCTCTGCATGCTCGTGTCCTTGACACAGTCTTCTCACGGCTTGGCTTTCTTCACACTCTCACTCACTCACCTCAGTTTGGTGGTGTTGAGAAGGTACAGCTTGGTCTGATGCTGCGCCAGGGCCCACTGAGGATTCACACAGCCCACGAAGGAGGAGTCACGCAGCATCTCCCGGAGAGCTGGAAAACACACACCCTGGTAAGACGCCGTCCTAGCAGCACCGCTCCACCGTCCCACACGCCACGCAGGAGCCGCCAAGCACGCAAGGTGCCTGCAGAAGACAGACAAATATCTTCTTGATGGCACAATACTTTCTTTTGTTAAAGATTATTTGGAAGTCAGAGTTAGGGAGGGAGGGAGGGAGGGAGGGAGGGAGGGAGGGAGGGAGGGAGAGAGAGAGTCATCTGGGGAGTGAACCAGCAGATGGAAGACTTCTCTCTGTCTTTGCCTCTGCCTCTTTGTGGCTCTGCCTCTCAAATAAATTTTTTTAAAAAAATTAATTTATTTGAAAGTCAGAATTACACATATAAATACAGGAGGAGATAAAGAGAGAAAGAGAGACAGAAAGACAGGAGACTACTGTGCCCAGTGCTCAGCCTACCCCCTCTTAAAGGGCAGCAGGCCAGATGGCCACCCTGAGGCACCCCTGAGAGTGTGTAACCACAGTCTGGTCCTCACACGGTTCTGCAGCTGGTCTGTGGGAGCCAGGTGCCTGAAAGCCGGAAGTGGATGCCGAGCTGAGATAGATACTAGGCCTGACTGTTCCCGCAGGGCCCTGGGTAGAATCAAATGCAATTCTCTCTAGAGAAGTTCATCTTCGATCCAGGCTTAAATAACCCTCCATAGATGAAGTACCCCTACCTAGCAATCAAAAAGTGACAAAGAAACAAAGCATCAAGAACTAGAATACAGAAGAAACCTCAGAGTGAGAGCTGCAAAGGTTCTAGAGATAAGCGTCAGACCAGGACACAAGAGAAGCCTGCACAGTGTGCGCGACAGGCAGTGACCCTGAGCGCAAGCAGCAGGGCCCAAGATTCCCAAAAAGGCAAACAGACCTTCTGAAAATGAAGAAGCTAATAACCAAGACTTGAACCAGACTGAACATACCAGACAAAGCTGGCACCATGCAGCAGAGAGGCAAAGAGATGGAAACTATGAAGACAGCTTACATGACCTGAGCGATAATAACGAGGGCAGTTCTAAAAGTTCACGGAGACAGAATTAAAAGATGAGTTTATTTTGGTGCAAAAAATTTTGAAATCCATGCATACTTTATTCATAATGCGCTTTCCATGAACTTTTTGAAGACCCCTCCTATTTGTTCCAGAAAAGGCAGGAGCTCTGGTGTTTGATGTGTCCGCAGACCAAACACCTGAGAACACTCCTGAGCGATGGAGGATGTCGCGTCTCAGCTCCAGGAAACCCACAGGACCCACATCTGCTCGTCACTGCAGGGTATTTCAAAAAAGATCTCAAAAGCACCCAGAAGAAAAGACAGGTCATCCACTGGGTCATAAAATAAAAGACTGAAGGCTGGATTTTCCACAGCAATAGCAGAAATCAGAAAATGATAGGAAAATACTCTTAATGCACTAGGAAAAAATAACTGTCAAATTTAAAACTCAACCAAAATATTTTTTAAAGTAAGAGTGAATTAGAGGGCCAGCACTGTAGTGCAGCGGGTAGAGCCGCCACCTGTGACACCAGCATCCCATATGAATACGTCTGTGTCCCAAATGTTCTGCTTCTGATCCAGCTCCCTGTTACTGTGTCCGGGAAAGCAGCAGAAGATGGCCCAATTGTTTGGGCCACTGCCACCCATGTGGGAACCCTGGATGAAGCTCCTGGCTGTGGTGTGGGTCGGCCCTGGCCGTTGTAGCCATCTGTGGAGGGAACCAGTGGCTACAGGATATTTCCCTCTCTCTTGTGTGTCTCTACTTCTCTCTAACTGACTTTCAAATCAATCAATCTATCTTAAAAAAAGAGTGAATTAGACAAAGCAAAATTCAGTTTGCCACTGTTATTATCTGAATGTTTTGGTCCTCCCAAATTTCATATGTTGAAATCTTAACTCTCAATGTGATAGTATTAGGAAGTGGGCCTTGAGGAGGTGGTTAGCTTTCCCTCATGACTGGGATCAGAGCCCATATGAGAGACCTCAGAGAGCTGGCTAGCTCCGTCTACTATGTAAGGATGCTGCTAACAGGTGCCACCCATGAGGAATCGTGCCTTCACCAGACACAGAATCTGTCAGCACCTTGACTGTTGCTACTAGAACTGTGAGAGATGAATTTTTTTTTAAAAAAATTAAGCATTTGAGCCATCTTCCACTGCTTTCCCAGGCCATATCAGAGAGCTGGATCAGAAGAGGAGCAGCTGGGACATGAAACAGTGCCAGAGATGCCAGGGCCCTAGGTGGGGGCTTAGCCTACTATGCCAGAGTTGCCCTGAGAGATGAGTTTTGATTGTTTGTAAGCCACTCAGTCTATGGTGCTTTGTTACAGCAGGACCAAAGGTGAAGAGAGCCATCAAAGGCCCCAAGAAAGGTCTAAAGGAAGGAATTAAGACCAAAAATATGACAATACCAACATATTATGGAACAATTAGATAGTTACATGGCAACTGTGAATCTAACACCCCCCCCCCCCACACACACACATACAAAATCAATTCCAGGTGGCCTAGTGACTTCCATACAAGCCTTTTAAGAAACATTATGAGCATATCTAAAATTATCCAAGAATCAGGAAGAATTTCTTAAGATAAAAAGGAAACTGTAAAGAACAATTGATAAAAATCTGCTTATATTATACCAAGTAATTTCTTATTCGTAAAACAAGTGTTTCTAAGAGAAAGCTACCAGATGAGCACAAAACTGGAGGAAGATATTTTCATGTGCCGGCGCCGTGGCTCAATAGGCTAATCCTCCGCCTTGCGGCGCCAGCACACCGGGTTCTAGTCCCGGTCGGGGCACCAGATTCTGTCCTGGTTGCCCCTCTTCTAGGCCAGCTCTCTGCTATGGCCCAGGAGTGCAGTGGAGGATGGCCCAAGTGTTTGGGCCCTGCACCCCATGGGACACCAGGAGAAGCACCTAGCTCCTGGCTTCAGATCAGCGCAGCGCGTTGGCCATTGGAGGGTGAACCAATGGCAAAGGAAGACCTTTCTCTCTCTCTCACTGTCCACTCTGCCTGTCAAAAAAAAAAAAAAAAAAAGATATTTTCATGTAACTGGCAACTACCTAAAATATATAAAGAACTCCTAACATCACTCAGAAATATAAGAAACTCAACAGGAAAATGGACAGAAGTCTGGAATAGACACTTAATAGAAGGGGTTATATACTCAACTTTATCAATAACCAAGGAAATAGAAAACAAAAAAACTCCACCATCAGATATTGTTTCACAGAGGAAACGCAACTTCTCTACATTGCTGGTGGGAGTGTAATAAACACAGTCTGTCATTTAAAATTCTCTTAAATACAAACCCGGAGCCAACCCACTTATCAGCTCATGGCCAAGAAGAGGGACTGAAGCCACCTGAGTTCTCTGAATGTCTCCACAGAACCAGGCGCTCAGGAGGTGGAATCTAGGACCCAATGTAATCACAGCTACAGGTAACAAGATGGCTAGCACTCGGATCACAAGTTGTGTGTGTCTATACGAGGGATCTTCCAGAAGTTAAAGAAAATTACAAGTTTCCTTTGGTATAATAAAATTTTAAAATCCATGCACATGAGGGATTTTCAAAAATTCATGAAAAATACCTATCAAGAAACTAAACACGGATTTCAAAGGAATTTTTGCACCAAAATAAACTTTTAATTCCATTTTCCACAGACTTTCAAGTACCCTCATATGTAAAATACAGAAAACACTATATAATTCCATTTGTAACTAAAAAAAAAGCAGTAATACAAACATAGGTGGTAAAACTATAACAAAAAGGAGAGGCAGAATAATGACAAAATGTAGGCTAGCAGTTACCTCTGGGGGATGGAAACAGGACAGGGAAGAAGCATAGAGGAGCGAGGTGGAACTGAGGTTGCCAGCCCTTCCCTGGAGCCTCGCCTGGGCTGCAGCCTCTCCTGCACGGCCCGGAGGCCCCCCCCCCCCCCCCCCACGATGTGCACAGGAAAACACAGCTTCTCCAGTTTTGTTCCTTAGAACCGGCACTGGCTCAGCATAACCAATGTGGCTGCCAGCTGTGTCAATAACCTTTAGCTCATTCTAAGGTCATTATAATAAAAGGACCATGGCCTACACCACTATTCCCATCATGCACCTGAAGCCATGACACTTCTGAGATTTCCAAAAAGGGCAAGGGACAGGCAGCACTCATGCCCTGCCTCCTTGAATACTGAATTAAGCTCCACCCCAACACCACTCCCAGTGCCCCTCTGGTCGTGGGAAAGGGTGGCCTGAACCGTGGGGGGTACACTTCTCTCCAGAGAGCGTACTTTCCAGCTGCCCCACAGCAGAAGGTGAGGGGAACGCCCTGTTGTTAGCAGGCACAGGCCCCACGGGCATTCCCTGGCTTCTCCTGTAGATGCCACATACATGTTCTGGACATCTGTGGATGTTTCAGCATGTGTGGATATACTTTTGCATGTTGGTACTTCAAAAAATCCAGAGAGGCCAATGTTGTGGCACAGTAGGTTAAATACCGGCATCCCACATGGGTGCCTCTGGTTTCAGTCCTGGCTGCCCCACTTCCAATCCAGCTCCCTGCTCATGGCCTGGGAAAGCAGTAGAAGATGGTCCAAGTGTTTGGGCACCTGCACCCACATGGGAGACCCAGAAGAAGCTCCTGGCTCCTGGCTTCAGATTGACCGATCAGCTCTAGGCCAGCTTGCGGCCGTTGCGGCCATTTGGGGAGTAAACCAGCAGATGGAAAATCTCTCTGTTATCTCTGCCTCTCAAATAAATAAATACTTGAAAAAACAATCCATGGGAAAATGAAATTAAAAGGTAAGTTATTCTAGTGCAAATTTTAAAATTCATGCAGTTTTTTGATACGCGTTTCCATGACTGTTTTGGAGGCCTGGTACACATGTGCCTGTACTTCACACATGCACACGTATGTGTTTTACAAGGGGCAAGAAGGTGAAAGCAGGGCTGTGGGTCCGGGCACAGCAAGAAGCCTGTACGTCATGTCTTTAGTAAGGCTTTTTTTTTACGTTTGGGCAGCACAAGGGAGTTCTCTTTCGTTACGGAAGTTCTGAGACACCACCACCACCCCCACAGAAGGGAAGCACTTCTGCATTGGTAGAAGTGGGGTCCCCTTTGTTCTCACTGGGAACTCAATGTCTCCATAGGATGTTCTGTGTAGGCGAAAAATGATTATTTTAAAAGCTGGGGAACATCAAATAACCTTGAATAATGAGGCACTGGAGGGAAGAGAAAGCAGCGGGACCATTAGAACAAGGTCACAGGGTTTTACACGGGAGTGCTTGTGGACTGCTCAGACGCAGCCAGGCGACTGCACTGCAGCTCTGCCCAGCAGGGCGGGCAGGGAGGCGGCTGCCACTCACGGAGCCCAGGGCGTTTCTTCTCTGAGCCTCTTCACGGCCTCTCAGCGCAACTCAAAGGACCTGCACTGCACTCCTCCCCGAAACGCCCGCAGGGCACCAGACGTGTGTAGGTATTTACCTACCGTTCTGTGAGCAGCCAAGTGAGCCAAATCCTTGTGTGCTTCAGAGCCAAACCACACATCTGAGTTCATGACCAAGGCCCTGGGTCTCAGCACGCTGTCCTGAAGGAGCAAGCAAAGCCCAACTGGAAGGGCAGCCAGGCCTCTAGTTCCTGATGCCCACGGGCAGGCTACAAGCCTCCAAGCGCCCTGCTGGACGCTCTCCATGTCCTTCCTTCTACCTAGCACTGCAGCCCACTGTTAACCAAACGCTGCCCACAACACCATGGTATCCCTTAAGGGAGGGTCATGGCTTGCTTACTTTGACTTCTGCCTCTGGGCTTGGCACAGTGCATTTGTACACAGGTCTTGGGTGAAGTCTGCTGACCTGATCATGGACCAAGAGGAACCATCACCATGTACAGTATGCATACTTAGACCCAAGATATTCACCAAACACCAAGAAAATACAAGCTGTAGATTTCTGGAGACAAAAATGTTAAGTGGAGCTGGTGCTGTGGTATAGTGGGTAAAGCCACTGCCTATGGTGCCATATGGTTTTGAGTCACGGCTGCTCCGATCCAGCTCCTTACATCAGCCCGGCAAAGCAGCGGAGGATGGCCCAAGTCCTTGGACCCCTGCACCCACTTGAGAGACTCACAGAAGAAGCTCCTGGCTCCTGGCTTCGAATCGTTTCAGCTCCAGCTGTTGTGGCCATTTTGTGAGTGAACCAGAGGATAGAAAATCTCTTCCCGCCCCCCACCCAACCCCCGTAACTCTGCCTTTCAAGTAAATAAATAAATCTTTTTTTTTAAAAAAGTTAAGTATATTTTCCCATTGAAATGACAGCAAATATTTTAGCTTATCGCATTCCTCACTCCTGCTGATTAGATTAAACTACAGGACTAGCAATGGGTAACCCCTGAGATAAGGCTAATTCCACAGAAAGCTTATCTGAACCCTGGGCCTTCCGAAATTCATCTCATACAGTCACTGAAAGCGCATCTACCAGGGAAGGGAAGTCCAGCAGGCTCAAGAGAGTAGTCTGACTGGTGTTCAGCTGCAACCCTGCTACAACACCCATGCCATGGCTTCACCTCTCAATCCCTTGCTTCTTCAGCAAATAGCTACTAAGTTCTCAGGCCAGGCACCCAGGCTGAGGCAGTGAGCTCAAGACATGCTCCCCGCGGCTGGCAGGTAAAGCCTCCATCTGTGACACTGGCATCCCACATGGGTGCCAGTTTGAGTCCCGGCTGCTCCACTTCTGATCCAGCTCCCTGCTAATGGCCTGGGAAAAGCAGCAGAAGATGGTCCAAGTGCTTGGGCCCCTGCTACTCACGTGGCAGATCCAGAAATAACTCCTGGCTCCTGGCTTTGGCCTGGGCCAGCCCTGGCCATTGCGGCCATTTGGGGAGTGAACCAGCAGATGGAAGATCTTTCTGTCTCTCCCTGTAACTCTTTCAAATAAATCTTAAAACAAAAAAAAAAAAACAAAAAAAAAAACAAAACCCTTATCCCTGCATAGACAACACATGGATGAAATAAACAAACATGCAAGTGCGGCCAAGAATACTCTTACAAGGGAAGTGTCTCTTCTTTTTTGCCTGGGCCAGAGGGGCAGCTTCACCGGGGGTCAGCCAACTGGTAGTTACTGGACTTCCTCAGCCAAGCTGAGCCTCAGAGGAACCCCAGTACACATTCATCCTGAAGTCGGTGAGTGGGCCAGGGTCCACGGCAGAGGCGCCCCTCTGAACTGCGCCTGCTGCTGACAGAGCACCTCAGGTGGTTATCAGCACGGCTGAAAAGGGGCTGTGGGAGTGGCACACGTCACAGAGCACGAGAACCAAGCTTTTGGATTTACCTGTTGAGTGGGGCTTCCCGCATGAAGGCTTTGTCAGTGAGGCCCGTGTCTGGGCCTGTCCCACTAACCTGACCTCTCCATCACCATTCCACTTTCCCCATCTTTAAAACAGAGATACCCGCATCTGCTCCGACTCCCTCACAAGACTACTCGAGAACTAATGAGAAAACGTATGGTTTAGACCGCCGAGATTCAGCAAGCCTCCACACCTGATCAAGCGTGTTCCTGCTCAAAGAGTTTGATCATTCACAAGTGTGCTGAACTGGAACTTCAAACAGCCTGCTCTTGCAGCATGAGGGAGACTAGCCCTTCAAGAAAACTCAGGCAATTCCAAATCTGAGTCTGGAGGAAGACCACTAAGTCAAGCACCAGCCCGCCTCCTGGGTGCTTGTCTCAGTTAAACTTGCTTTAAACGCTCCAGGCTTGAAAGCCAGTAATGGAGGAAAGAGCAACTGCAGCAAATCGTGGAAAAAACTCAGAAGCCAACTGGCAGCTACTCTGCAGCTGGCAAAACCTCAGTCACAGGAAGTCCTCACCCCGCCCAGTGCAGAGACACTCTCTGTATCTTCTCCCACGGATAAACAAAGGCCCCGAGTGCTCGGAAAAGAGAATGAACAGGGAAGGCAAATTGAGGCCTTCCTGAATTAGCTCAGAGTAGATGTAACTGAGACAGAAAGAAATGTAAGAGGCCACGGAGTCGGAAGCGTCTATTTCACAAGGCTAAGGGTTAGTGGGAAGGGGCGGAAACGCTCCTCAGCCGCTTGTTTCTGTGCAGGAATCCAGATGCTCCTATCCAAGATATCTTTTCTTTTTCTTTTTTTGACAGGCAGAGTGGACAGTGAGAGAGAGAGACAGAGAGAAAGGTCTTCCTTTGTCGTTGGTTCACCCTCCAATGCTGCAGCCGGCGCACCACGCTGATCCAAAGCCAGGAGCCAGGTGCTTCTCCTGGTCTCCCATGGGGTGCAGGGCCCAAGCACCTGGGCCATCCTCCACTGCACTCCCTGGCCACAGCAGAGAGCTGGCCTGGAAGAGGGGCAACTGGGACAGAATCCGGCGCCCTGACCGGGACTAGAACCCGGTGTGCCAGCACTGCAAGGCGGAGGATTAGCCTAGTGAGCCGCGGCGCAGGCCTCCAAGATACCTTTTGCGACCGTGCTGCAATTGTTTAAATGGAGAAACACGTAACAGATGAAACACGGAAAGGTCGTGGCTGAATGACGTGGACTCCAGTGCAGGGACAGGAACTGGAGCCCTGGCAGAGACCAGACTGGGAGCGTCACTGTCGGACTCACACAGTGGGCTCAGAGCGGTGCACCTCAGTCCCTGTGCTACTTCAGCCCCGGGAGCTGAACACCGCCCTGTAACTCCTAAAACCATTTAAGTCAGTTTTGAAGTAACAGAGGCCAAGATGGAGTTCTACACTTAGGTAGTCTCAAAAGCTACTTCTGAGGAGGGCTAATGACAACTTAGTAGTCTTCAGGACCTATTGGCTCCTTTCTATGAAACCAGTGGTTTAGTCACATTTCATATCTATTCCACACAATGATCTTCAAGGGAAAATTCAGCTCTTATTTTTGTTTTTACAATGATACACTTTCAATTTACTTTATAATCATAAACTTAGCTTTCCACTAAATAAAGAATTCAACAAGTAGTAAGTAGAAAAACCACTGTTCCTCCCCAGTATAGACACAGGCTACGGGCACAGAGGGTGCGCCCACATCTGAACGCAGGGCTACCTCCCAAGCCTGTGCACTTCCAGCAGTAGCTGAAATGTGCACTTTCGGGCCACAGGATAAGAAGTCTGCCAACCACTGCACAGCTTTTAGCTAAAACAGAAACAGGCCGGACATTACTGAAATGACTGCTTCACTGGGAGTCCTATGGTTAGATGGTGCTCACACATTCTCACTAAAATGGAGTTGTGTTCCTCCTTTCTCTTCCACTCAAAACTGTCTTGAAGTTGCTGCTGCCGTGGGATAGGAGAGGTCTTCCCAGCACACTGGTGGGCACCCCGACAACACGCCACGCTCCCTGTCCCTCCGAGGCCCAGGCAGACCTCAGCACTTACGTACTCTCATGTCCCCGCTCATTAATTTCTTCACGGAGACTCAAAACGCTGGTGAGGTTAATGATTCTCCTCCGGGGCGTGCAGGCTGCTGTCATTTCCTTCCGGGACTCATCTTCCATCATTTCCACAGCAGAATCTTCTCGACATCTCTTTCTGCAGGGAGGAGAAGAACTGGCAGGTAGTAACCGTTCTTTATTAGACTCACTAAGCCGAAGTCTGTGTGTCGCATTGTGGAACGGGGGCAGGTTCTCTGTGGGAGCTCCCCAGGAGCAGGCCAGCATGGTCGGCCTGTTTTCCGGCACCTTATCTGTTAGTGTTCAGAGCCCAGCAGCTGGCCACGCAGCTACGTGGAGCAAGAACATGGGATCTATCTCAGCCTGGCAGAGCTGCAGGGCCCTGAGCAAGGGAACTGACCCTATCAACTCCCCCTCATCCATCCCTCCGTTCATTCCCCCATCCATCCATCCACCAGACATTGTTATACACCAACTAAACAGCAACGGACACTTCAAATTGCAATAAAAGTGAAGAAGAAAATAAAACAAGGTCACAGAAAGCTGGGAAGAGAAGACAAATGGACAAAGGTGTCCTCTGGCAAGGGGTGGCAGCTGGGGTGAGACCTGAGTGATAAAAAGCCAGAGCTGCCCTGGGCTAAGGGAAAGCCTGGGCAAGCAGAGGGCGAGCGGCTCAGTAGGCTCACATCAGCCTCAAGGGGCTGGGGCACTTCCAGGCAGAGGGCAAGTGCAGTGGGAAGCCACTGGGAGGTGTTCAGCAGAGCAGTGACACAATATGATTTACAGTAAAAAAAAAAATAATAAACAACTTTGCTGTGTGTTAAATATCAACTAGTTCCTAAGTGCTCCACAAACGACAATAACCCGCGTGGCTGTTAAAAGCATTAAACGAGATTATACGTGTGAAGTATCCAGCACAGGGCGTGGCTGCCCAACAAGTGTCAGCATCCTTTACCACTGCCCCCAAAAATCCTTACAAGTTGTCTTGCTAAGCAGGCTCAAATGAGGGTGGACGTTTGTCCCAGGAACTGACCCTATGTGGGACTCCTGCATCCCATTTTAGAGTACCTGTGTTTGAGTCCTGCCTCTACCCTGCTTCCTGCTACAGTGTCACCCATGTGAGAAACCTGGAGTGAGTTCCAGGCTCCTGGCTTTGGCCTGGCTCAGCCCTGGCTGTTGCGGGCATTTGAAGAGTAAACCAATGAATGGAAAAATCTCTCTATGCCTTTCAAATAAAATGAAAATATACAAAGAGTAACTGGAGCTCAGTACCTGATCTAAGTTCAAATGGCCAGTTAATGCCAGGGTTTGTGATGGCCAGCCACCAACGAACCAGGACAAATGACCTGGGCAAACGCGCTCCTCCTGAACTCCAGACCCACTGCCTGTACACATGAGACGCAGAATGCCCCCCATACAGACTTCAGTGAGAGAGCGTTTTCACAGTACCAGCACACAGCCTCTGGGTTGTGCACAAGTGAACAAGTCTTTTATTATCACTCCTGCCCCCTTTCTCCAGCTCTGCTTCCCCACCAGCTCAGGTACAAACTGGATTTGCAGAGTCTTCAGAAAGGAGGGAAAGCAGTTCCGGGTTGGATGAACGTGAGGTTTTAGGCTTCTCCTTCCAGCCATCTCTGCTAGGGAGGCTTTATCAAAATCCCTTGTGAAAAGAAAGCAGCTTTTTTCCCAGACATGTTTTTAACTAAGTTTAGAACCACGGATATGTAAGACATTTCAGAGGACACTGGCGGGTGACTCTCGGGCCATGGTAAAAGGCAGACAGGAGACAGGGCCACAGCACTCTCCCAGTGAGGAGAGAGATGACAGCGAGCAGCTCATGAAAAGCCACAGGTGGAAGACGAGTACCTGGGGAGGCCTGGGCTGGAGCTGGGTCCTCTCTTCTCTGATGTTTCCAAAGTCCCCCTTGTCACATCCCCCTCCAAGCTCCGAGTCTCAGCGGCTGCCTCAGCAGGGGCCGGGAGTTCCGGCATCTCCTCGTCTGGCTGCCCAGCCCCGCCACTGGAACCGTCTGTCTGACCCTCCGGGACAGTGGCCGGAGGCTGACTCGACAGTGGCTGGCTCACGGGCTGCAGGAAGGCATCGAGCTTCTGTTCCCGCGAATCTGTGCGGACCATGTGGTGGGCGTAGACCCTGTCACCACTTCCGGAGGCAGAGGCAGAGGCCACTCCTGCTGCGGGTTTGATCACGTCCCCAGAGGGGCCAGCAAGTCCTGGCAGCAAAGTCTGTGTAAGAGAAGAGAGTGGGAAGACTCAGCACGTGGAGGACGGAATCCCAGGGACCCAACGGAGCAGTGCTGGAGAAAGCCAGAATCACACAGAATTAGCAGTACAGGGGTCTTATTACAGAAGCAACTTCGACCAAAATTTGGAGTATAAAAGGCTTCCCAAGTATTAAATTCAAGAATTAAGCAGAATCTGTATAATCTTAAAATCAGGTCAAAATGAAAATGTCAGTGTTAAGTTCTCATTTTTTTGGTCCCTTATTTTTCACTTCCATTTAGAGGACTTTTTTGTAATACAAGATTTGCCCCTTTCACCACTTTCCAGTGAGAGTCCAGGGCATGAAGCACATTCACGGTGTGCGTGACCAGCACCACCACTCGTCTCCAGGATCTTCTCATCTTCCCAAAGTGAAACAGCCCGAGGCAACCACCATTCTAAGTTTATTTTCAAATAAATATATTTCCTAGCTCTGCCCACTAGCAAGGCCTCAAAGCCATGGCCACCTAGGAATAATGAGGACCCTCAGATCCCAGATTGCAGTCTCCAAACATGCCCCACTAAAACGAAACCGCACTCTGGGGCAGCGGCCACTTCCAGGGCTTGTGCGCGGAAAGCACCAAGTGTGCCGCAACATCTCGTACAAACGAGCAGGGGAACTGGGTCAGAAAGCCGAGGCGAGCAGCTGGAAGGGCCTCACTGGACTGAGACAGGACACTTGAGCATCGGAAACAAAACTGGCTACAACAGATTACCATGGGTCGCTTTGCTGACAGCTGTGATCAAATAATTAAAGACAGAAAAAGAGAAAGTGTGGAGGCAGGAAAGAGAGACAGCAGAAAAGAAGACAGTCACTAAGACCACTGGAAGGTGCTAGGATTCCAACCCATTCCTTCGAAAACCGATCATTAGAGGGACAGAGTTCAGCACTTGGTCTTCCCTTCTAGTCTAAACTGCATTTCAGGATAACCAAACAGCCCCAGCAAATGAGGGAACTTTCCATACAGAAGACTTACAATCAACTAATACAGAAGGAATGATACAATCAGAAAATCGTGATTTTACACTCTAATGCAGTAACTGACACAGGTGAGAGTCAGCAACGAATGGTGATGGCGACTTCACAACAAGGGAATGCAGCCGCCACTGGCAGAACCTGCTGATGGCACTGCCTAAAGGGCATGGCAGGTCACGATGCGCCCCCTGCTGGGATTCACAGAAACTCCAGGGCACAGTCACAGTTCTCGCCGCCACAGCACACCTCTGCTGAGGCACTGAGTGCAGGGTCCTTATCATTCATCTCCCACTTCGCGATGTGTTCTCACTCTCGCACCTGCTTCCACGGGAGGACCTCAGTCAGTGACTACATGTGCCTCTCTGCCATCAAAAAGAGGAAGAAGCCGGACAGACACGAATGAGCCCCTCAGACAGCCCTGTGAATGAGGAGCTGCTATGCAAAGTGAGCAGGGTGGGGGTGTGGCGGGGTGAGAGGGTAGGAAGCGTGGCTGCCACTCTAAGTGGCAATGCCACACCGTGTGACTGTGCTTAATGCCACCCAGCTGGAGGGTCCAAGAGGCTTCAAATGATCCGTTTTCTGTGATGCCTACCAAACCAAACACCATGCCCCTGAAGGCAGCAGGGCAGTTTCTGGCTTTGCTGGTGTCTTCAGCAGTGCGCAAAGTCATGGTTCAGCAGGTTCAACTATTTCCTTCCTCTCAAGGGCTCAAAAATGAGGTAAATAAAAATTGTAAACAAAACATAATTCTTTCCAAATAGATCTAATTTCCAGTTCTTAGGAAAATGGAAGCTCAGACTAAGTTACCTGACTCTAAGAAGCAATCAGCCAACCGACAGGGAGCCTGTAGAATAAGCCAATGGGGCAAATAATACTGAGATTATGAGGTACGTGACTTTTTCAGTTTCAAAAAGACTTAACCAAATATAATGCCTGGAACTTGACTATATATACAGATTTATATATATCTATAGATTTGAACAGTGTTACTATTAAAACTTTTTTGGACAATTGGGACTTTTGAATATGGATTGGATACTAAAATAGTATTACTACTAATTTTATTAAAGTGACACTGTGAGCATATAAAGAAACAAATTTTAGAAGCATATTGAGAGGCCGGTGCTGTGGCACAGTGGGTTAATCCTCCACCTGCAGCGGCGGCATCCCATGTGGGTGCCGGTTCTGGTCCCAGCTGTTCCTCTTCCGATCCAGCTCACTGCTGTGGCCTGGGAAACCAGTGAAGGATGGCTCGAGTCCCTGGGCCTCTGCACCCGAGTTGGGGACCAGGAGGCGGCTCCAGGCTTCTTGCTTCGGGTCGGCACAGCTCTGGCCTTTGCAGCCATTTGGGGAGTGAACCACTGGATGGAGGACCTTTCTCTCTCTCTCTCTGTGACTCTACCTCTCAAATAAATAAATAAAATCTTTTTTTTTTTAAAGAAGCATATTGAAGAAGGAAGAAATGTCTACAATATATTCTAAAATACTCCTTTTCCTACTTCTAAGTAGGAGCCAATAAATAAAACAAATACAGCAAAATGTTGATTCCAGTTGTTGGAATTTGGTAACAAGTCCATGGGTATCTGTCCTTTTTTTTTAAAGACTGATTTATTTCTTTGAAAGGTAGAGTTACAGAGAGGCAGAGGCAGAGGGAGGTCTTCCATTTGCTGGTTCACTCACAAGATGGCTGGAGTGGCCAGAGCTGGGCCAACCACATGAGTGCAGGAGCCCAAGGACTTGGGCTATCCTCTACTGCTTTCTCAGACCGTAGCAGAGAGCTGTTTCAGAAGCTGAGTAGCGAGGACTTGAACTTGTGCCTATATGGATGCCATTACTGCAGGCGGCAGCTTTACCTGCTACACCACAGCACTAATCCCATATCTGTCATACTGTTTTTTTAAAGCTTTATCTAAGCATTTTTAAAATTTTATTTATTTTGCCTTTCGCCTGTAGCGCGCTGCTCGGTTCGACAGTTTGAGATGCTGATGGACCTAAGATCTGATGCTTGAATGAACCGGTGACACTTTTAAGGAATGTTGTACACAGTTCTGGTTTCTTTATCCCTTTCATGGTGACAGCAGGGGTGAATTTTGGCATGCCGGCATTATCACAGAATTCCATTCCATTATTTAAAATAGTTTTTCTATCAACCAGCCCTATCTGACAGTTAACAAGTCCTTGACCTTGATTCTCATACTCTGCAAAGATGACTGAAGCTAGTTCACCCAGGAGGTCAAGTGTAGAGCACAGCAGTGACTAGACTGGTGATCTTCACACTGGACCTTAAGACAGTGTTGTGAACTGCTCTGATTTACACTTTAAAACCCCATTCTACTGTTCTACAGATCACAAGGTTCTTTCACAGTATGGTCTTAGAAATTACCGTTAAGGCAAACCTACAGCGTTGGTGTGCTTAGTGCTACCCAAGATTTACTTGGATACTGAGCAAAATACCTGTACGTCTGTATCAGATGGTGAGGTCGCCTTCACCATGCTGTCATACTAAAGGAAACTCTTGGCTTTTAGAAACGTGATTTTGTGTATTCCGTAAGCTTACCAATTTGTTCCATAATCATTTTAGGGATTACATTTGATCCTCTGCACAGAGAACAGGTCAGTAGGTTTGAGAGATGAAGGCAAGTTTAACTGCCAATGGGCATGAGGGAGTTTCTTGATTGGGCCCCTGCCACTTACGTGGGAGACCTGGATGGAGTTCGTGGCTCCTGGCTTTGGCCTGGACCAGCTGCAGCCATGGTGGCTATTTGGGGAGTGAACAAGTGGATGGAGATCTCTCTCCCTGCTTTAATTCTGCCTTAAAATAAATAAATAAATCTTCAAGAGAAAAAAGCAATGTCGCTAAAAGAAGTAAGCAGCAGACATCTGGACTGTGAAGCCTGACGGGGCACAGGCACGAGACAAACAGCTGGTGCAAGGTGCCCTCACCTGGGTGAAGTACATGCGGGAGGAGTTGGAGCCCAGGAGCTTGCTCTCAATGTGCTGCTGCACCCGCGCCAGGATGCTCTCCTCGTGCAGGAAGTGAACTTCGTGTTTTGTAGGGTGCACGTTGACATCCACATTCTGGGGGCTGATTTCCAAACTGGCAGGAAAAATGCAGCATAATGAACTCAGACGGCAGGGGAAGGGGAGCCAATCTACTCACCGCGTGTGTGGTGGCTAGGAGACTTGGGGAGGCCGAATGGCACGAACATCAAGATCCGGTCTGAGCGACTGTGTCCAAGTACTGCCTCTGCTACTTAAGAACTGTGTAGCGTTGTGCAAGTTATGACACCCTTTTTGCCTTAGCTTCTTCATTTGCAAGGTGGAGATAAGAGCATTACCTATCTTAAAGGTTTACGGTGGGGACTCAACTCATGTGAAGCACTTCGCAGGTACCTGGCACATCTATCATATGTCAGCTGTCATTGTCATCATTCTAGAACCCACAGGCCCTCAGGCAAGACACTTCACATCTCTGCATCTCCTTCCTCATCTGTAAAGGTAAGGTAATCCTGAACCTGCCCCTGCCTGCTTCTCAGTATTATCTGAGGAGCAAACAAGTGTACATGGAGGAGAGAACTTTCTACCATTAAAATACAGTTAGTTGGGAAGCTGTGCCAGCCATCAGCTTACTACTGCTGGGCTCTGAGGCCATCTTGCAGTTGACTCTGATAATGCAGCTCTGGAATAAGCAGCTCCGTCAGTACAGAGTGCCGGAGAGGGGCCGGTGCCATGGCTCACTTAGTTAATCCTCCGCCTGCGGTGCCGGCATCCCATAGGGGCGCCGGCTCTAGTCCTGGGTGCTCCTCTTCCAGTCCAGCTCTCTGCTGTGGCCTGGGAGGATAGTGGAGGATGGCTCAGGGGCTTAGGCCCTGCACCTGCATGGGAGACCAGGAAGAAGCACCTGGCTCCTGGCTTCGGATTGGCGCAGTGTGCTGGCCGTGGCAACCATTTGGGGGTGAACCAACAGAAGGAAGACCTTTCTCTCTCTCTCTCTAACTCTGCCTGTCAAATAAAAAGAAAAACATATCGGAGTGCAGGAGAGATAGCGGGGAAGGGGAGAAGGGGAGAAGGGAGGGGGTCCGTTCTAGGTTCCCCCACACCTTGTCAGCTATCTGCAGGTCGTTTGCACGGCAGCCCCTCCTTGCAGGCAGTTCTCTCCAGCAATCCTTCAGAGCGGGGCCAGGGAGCACCTTACCAAGCTCTCCACCACGCGTGAAGCACATTCTCTTCAACGACAGCCCCATCTCAGCCTGCCCTGGGGTGGAGGGTGAGTGTGGTGAAGGGACGTTCTCTCAGCCCTAGGGGTAAGGGCTGCTCCCTGCTCTTGCGGCTGTCTCTTTAGCTCTTCCTGTCCAACCCCCTATTACTCTAATCCCAACGGTAATTCTTTCATCAAACTTTCCCTGTTGAAATTGTTGTGTGGTTTCTATCTCCTGTTTTGATCCTGGCTAATGGAGATGGATCAAAGTGATAATTTCACCAGTTTATTTGCTAGTAAGGGAAAACGTCTAATCCAAAAACTACCTTGAACCATGATTTTACCAGTTCTCATTTTGATCAAAACTGGAAGAAAGAGAAAGGAACTTTGTTTCTAATACAACCTCAATCAGAGGCCAAAGGTTTCAGACTCAGGACATTTTAGTACAAACCAGGTCCTGTTCCTACAAGTGAGCTTTTGTCACGCTGTACAGACGGCACTAAGGCTGTGAGACAGACTAGCCAGCACAGGGCGAGAGCGGTGGAAAAGCAGCCCTCGGGAGTCAGGCCCTGCCGCGTGAAGCCCTCTGGGGCAGGGAACCTCACGTGCATTCTGCACGCACTGGGGGTTGGTCTGACTCCTCGACCGTGGCTGCTAACTTCCTGAGTGAACCTGCCCAGGGAGGGAGGGACCCCCAGAGAAGTCTCTCACGGAAGGAAAGCTGCAGCTGCTTTGGCTTCCTGTACCGGCCTTGGAGTCTCCAGAGCACAGCTCTGCCTCTAGGCGGCCCAGGAGCTGTCCACCCCTCCTGAAGGGCGGGACACGCCGGTCAGTGTCACAGGGCTGACGCACTGCCTGCCCCACGGGAGGCTCTGTGAGCTTCTGCTCGGCTGATGAACGAAGGGAATCCGTGCCTTTCCGTGAGAAGGGACGGGGACATCCTCTCGCTAGGGTGGCTGGGAGAATCAAAGTCCCCTCTCTCAAAGTCCGCTGACAGAGCTCCTGTCCTTCTGCGGCCTGGTGCTGCCTTACCTGAGGTACAGGAACGGGTGTGTGTTTTTGGGCAAATACGCTGCATACACTGTTTCTATGGCTTTCTTCAAAGAGGTCGATTCTACCAGGCGATCTGAAAAATAAAAGGAGACTTTCCCGCTCAACCTGTCTGAGGGGTGAGGTCCCAGCCATGAAACCACACCAGGGAGAACGCCTCTGGAGTGCCATCCACCTCAGAGCCCCAGGAAGAATGGCTCTCTCCACCCGCCACCACTTCCCAGCATCTCAGCTCTCTCCTCTTGGCCAAGTGACGAAAACATTCCACGGCAAGAAATCCTGCCTCCACACTCCCCTTCCCCTCAGTCACCAGGTGGGCGAGCTTGGCCCTTGCTGGCCAGGTAGGAAGTATGCCATTGGCTCTCAGACTCTTCACACTGCAGATACACACAGGCTACCCACCAATCACAGGTGCTAAGGGCGGGACACATCTGCTGGTGAATAAAGTGATCCCAGCCCCAGGTGGTCTACACTGTGAAGAGGGAGCAGTGAACTCACTCAGGGAGGTCCAACAGTGGCACACCCAGACTGACCAGGGAAGGCGAAGAGTGAGGGTTTAGGAGTTTCACGCAGTACAAATGTCTGAATGTGTGTTCAAGGACATTTAGGAAATAAGGCAAGCTTGGGAGAAGTAGAAAACAGTAAATCCTGGAAGAAATGAGAGAAAAAGTAGAGGCAGGAGAGAGAAAGGGAATATCATTATATTCTCAGAACTGTACATATGAACTATATCGAACCTGTTAAAAACTAAAAAAAAAAACCGGGGCCGACTCTGTGGCATAGTGGATGAGGCCGCTGCATGCAGGGCTGGCATCCCACGTGGGCGCTGTTTCAAGTCCCAGATGCTGCATTCCCGATCCAGCTCTCTGCTGTGGTCTGGGAAAGCAGCAGAGGATGGTGGCCCAAGTTCTTGGGCCCCTGCACCCGTGTGGGAGACCTGGAAGAAGCTCCTGGCTTCAGATCGGCACAGCTCTGGCCATTACGGCTAATTGGGGAGTGAACCACTGGATGGAAGACCTCTCTCTCTCTGCATCTCCTTCTCTCTGTGTAACTCTGACTTTTCAAATAAATACATAAATAAATCTTTGAAAAAAATTAAAATAAAAAAGAAGCAGAGGAAGATCTGTTTTCAGGATACATAGCTGTCCTTTCTCCCTAGATCTCCGCCGACTTCCTCGTGATCTGTGGTCCTGTGGCATCTCCAGCAAGAGTGCCTGTGATCCTGTCACTGAATGTGCAGCGCATCCCTGGCCCCGACAGTCACGTCACCATAGTCTGCACACACATCCTGACCACAAGACAGCAGCGGCACAGGCACCCGACTGAGGGACGGCTGGAGCCGCTCTGCAGAGGGGCGCGCCTTGCTCATCACCTGGGTGAGCCTGAACAGGGTGCACGTAATTAGGTGGCTGGAGAGTCTGACGTCTCCCTGGTGCTGGGCACTCGGCATCCTGACGAGGCTTGCCAGTGTGGAGGCAGACACTGTATGGTGAGCAGCCTCACAGCAAAGTGGACACAGGCCAGTCAGTACACCCTGCGGCCAACATGGCTGCTACACAGCTGTCATTCTCCACAGTCAGGAGAAAACGAATGAAAAATATTTTCTGCGTCTAGATTAGAACATGCTGTGTAACAAACCAGGTTTAAATCCCTCCTAATGGAGTAGGAAAACCCGGCCACCACACTGAATCTGACAATGTGACTACAAAATGACCGGCTTTTCCTCCCTGCTGATGGCTGTGTCTGCACTGCTGTGTTCAGCAGCTATAAAACACGCATGGTTCCAGTCATTGATGCTGGTTTTGCTATAAATGGAAGGCAGAAATACACTATTTCTAATAGCAAACAAGCAAAACAAAAAATACAAAACTGCTATGAAATGATTTTAAACAATAAAGGTAAAGGATCTTTAAGGTAAAAATGATCTAAAAAGGGGGCTGGTGCTGTGATGCAGTGGGGTAATCCTCCGTCTGTGGCACCAGCATCCCATTTGGGTGCTGGTTCGAGTCTCAGCTGCTCCTCTTCCAATCCAGCTCTGCGCTATGGCCTGGGAAAGCAGCAGAAGATGGCCCAGGTGCTTGGGGCCCTGCACCCGCGTGGGAGACCTGGAAGAAGCTCCTGGCTCCTGGCTTCAGATTGGTCCAGCTCTGGCCATTGAGGTCATTTGGGGAGTGAACCAGCAGATGGAAGACCTTTCTGTCTCTCCCTCTCACTGTCTGTAATTCTACCTCTCAAATAAATAAAAATCTTAAAAAAAGAAACATGATTGAGAACTGAAGACATGGAAAACTGTATTTGTGTCTCAACAGAAGATGAAAGACTGAGTCAGACTGTGTGTGGGAGCATTTGCTGCGCTGTCACCATCAGAACCTTGAGTTCGGCGGTCATTTGGCCTAGCACTTAAGATACTGGTTAGGATGCCCACAGCCTGTTCAGGGTACCTGGGTTTGATACCCAACTCTTTTCCTGACTCTAGCCTCTTGCTGATAGGGACTCTGTGAGACAGCAGCAATCGCTCAAGTGACTGGATTCCTGCCACCCATGTGGGAGACGTGGATTGCGTTCCTAGCCCCAGGCTTCAGTTCCAGCTGAGCCATTGTGAGGAAGTGAGACAGGAGCTCTCTCTCTCTGCCTCTCAGATAAACAGGACATGAAATATACAACTAAGATAAGAGAAGCAGAATGCAAAATTGTATTTACTTAGTAAATAACAACCACATAAACAACACATCAATTGAGATAAGAATTGGAAAGGAATTTGAGAAAAATCCAAATGCATTTAATTTCCTCTCTGACTTCTAGAATTGCTCTTTGCATCATAAATCTCAAAAATCTCAAGGGTCTTGGCATTTGATTTCTTTAGTCTAATGACAAAGCCTGCACTCAAGGCATCTCTCTTTCTATGTCTTACAGTGCAATTTCAAACAGTGCCCTTGATCTAAGCACAGAGCAAAACTCTGCTTAGGACTGGCTCCCACAGGCTCCCATGCCGGAAGGTTGAGGAAGGGGGGCTGACGCACAGGGGCCCACGATGTGCTCTCCCCTGCCCCCTCTGAGAGGTGAGAATCAGACTCTGCGACGGTCAGTCATGAGCCAGACCTAGGACAACCATGATAAATGCTTCCTAATGAAACCAAACTCCGGCGTGAGGTTTCCCTGGATGTAATCACATCTGTGGCTCTGGAATTCTTCCAGGGTCCCAGAAAACACCCTGCAGATGGATTTCCTCAAGTGCTTCTTTTTCACTTACGGTTGATGAACAGCAAGAAGATACACTTCTTCACTGAGTAGTTCGCGTTGGATATGTAGCCATTCATTTTGAAAGCAAGGGTTGGATCCTCACACCCAACTTCTATCAGCTCTCTGGTTTGGGAAGAGAAATTTTTAGGCTTTGGAAACAGTGGAAAACTGAAACATTATAAAAGAATCAGAATTGGAAAACACCAGGCTCCCTCCCATAACCATAACTAACTGTGCCAAATGAGGACCCCAAGACTGGTTCCACTGAGGTCCTCTGGGCCTGACCACGCATCTGTCCAGCCTTCATGCACCTACGCAGTCAGTGTTTCCAAGCACCTGGCGATACGTCAGACACCACTCTAACTGCTAGGACATAATGACGAGTACCAGCTCTGAGGCCCTATTTTGCTCAGTTGTACGTCTCTTAAAATCTAAATCTCAAAGGTCAAGACTCCAAGAAGAACTCGTGTCTGCTGAATTCTGTACTGTAATGAATAGCACTCCAGTGTGCTGTCCACAGGATACGTTGATTTCTGCCTGAGGCCTTCCCAAGTGCTGGTCCCTCAACTCCTACCCTAGTGGCAGCAGGTGGATTCCTCTTTATCCCTCACATCTCAAAGAATGTTCTGCAGAGACGTCTCCAACAGTCCCCACTCTGACCCGAGATTTCTTCATCGTGTGCTGTGTTCTTCCTCTGAGGCCCTGACATAATGCACTAGTGAGCGGCCCAGGTATTTCATGTCCCTTTCCTATTGGAATGTCCTCTAAGAATCATCTCCATTCCATTCATCGCTGCATCTTCCCTAGAAAACACAGCAGGCACGCAGTAAGAGTTTGCCCTTGTGCAAACTTCGTGAATGGTGGAGGCTTTCCACGTAGTAACATGCGCTCTGAGTCTCTGGGTGGAAGGGATGGCTTGCGCTCTTTTCTGCATACACTAACCAGTTACCCTTTCTTCACCCAATGTCTCAACACACTGGTACTCTGGAAACCTGCTTTGGAAACCCAAGGGATTTCTAACCTCTTACAGTGCCTAGGAATTTTGTAACAACTATATCTGAATCTTAAAATGTAGTCATGCTTTTGAAAGTCACACTGTAAAACAGAGATCCCCCTTCACTCAGGAGTACAATGATTACAAAATTAATTCAAGGTGATGGGTTAGCATACTGCTTAAGAAATGGGTGGAAATGCCCACATCTCACACCAGGTCGCGTACCCAGCTACGGCTCTGCTCCCGACTCCGGCTCCCTGCTCATGTGCACCGTGGGAGGCAGTGACAGTGGCTCAAGTAGTCGGGCCCTGCCCACACAGAAGACCTGGGTTGAGTTCCCAGCTCCCAGCTTAGCCTTGATCCACTCGCAGCCACAGCAGGCATTTAGAGAAGCAGCAGAAGGGGCAGTGCGCTCCCTCCCTCCCTCTCAAACAACTCAGTGGAAAATTCATTCATTAATACTTGATTAGAAAAAAGGGTAACAAAAGCAAATTGGCTGTTCCATAGTTAGGAACTCGGTTTGACTCAAAGAACGAAATGTGTCCTTCAAAGAAGAAATTCAGTTCTGGGATGATGTGCTGCTCTTAAGATTTTGTGGGAGAAAAAATCAGGAGCTGTCAGGAGCTGTCTCACGCACCTGTGTAACCCAGGCCCTGGTGCACGCCTGGCATTTGGAAGGGTCTCACTATTTTTCTCCTCAGATTATGACAAAGGTCCTTTGGGATCTGTGGAGTTCTGAGACTTAGCTGGGAACCTGTGATGGAAGTGCTGGTTTTTACGTGCAGGTGGGAGCAGAGTGAAGAATCCATAACATAAGCAATTTCTCCTCCTAATGCTTTACTGACTGCAAAGATTTGGTGACACTTGCAAATCTAGTCTTTAAGGGCAGGAAATATTTTATCCATCTCTACATTCCTAACTTCTGGCACAAAGCCTAGACTGTGGGAGGCAATTAACAAAGGTTTCATAAGAAGGAAACCCGTCAGTGATGGGCACGGAAACATAAGAACAAGAAAGGGCACTGGAGGACGATGGAGTTCTACTACATTGTAAACCTCTCGAGGACAAAGGCCCTGAGAGAACACACCACTCCCAGCCACAGCACCCAATGGGGAGACAACACGCACCCAAGGACTTGCTGATTACGTGAAACGGCGACTCCATTACAAATCCGAGGCACGGAAGCAAGCCTGAGCATCTGACTAAAGCAAGTACTGCTCTGAAGATTCTAAAACTGCGTTGATGATAAGCTAAGACAAGGAGTGCGAAAGACTGTTTTATACACAGGTTATCACCATACCGACTAACAGCGTTTCCAAAGATGGAGCGAATATTGTCCACAGTTGTGGCGCCAGGTAACGTTCGGACATCAGCCACGGTCTCTCCTTGCTGATAAACACAAGCAGAAGATACAATCACTGACTCTCTCCCAGCTGTGAGGGAAACAGAATAACCTTATCTCCAGAGACAAATCATTAAAAATCCCACTTATTTTTTCATAAAGCAAACCATCCCCGTAAATAAAGAACTTACTTTTTTAACCGAAAAACTAATGCCTGAATTGTGTATTGAATACCTAGGGAGGAAAAAAAAGTAAAAGAAGGGAGTAACCAGAGAGGCCAAACGCACAACAGGTAACAGAGCCCCTGTGAGGCCTAAATAAATTGGAGCTGGGCAATCTAACCAAGTTAAACATAAACAAAACTATCTCCATACATCGTATTTTACCCACAGGAAAATAAGCCAGCAGAGACTTCAGTCGGATATCAGTAAGTGTCACTGAGCCCAACCAAATGCAGGGCTCTTCTCTGCTCTGACTCACTGTGGACCAGACTGCAGGATTTCTCACATTTTTTCATCTGCAGTTTTGTTTTTACAATGTCAAAAGATGTGGGTCCCCACAGGGTATTTTGAGAACCTAGCTTTACCAATCTGGACACTTCCTCACCAGCTGCTTCTCCCATAGGGGCCTGGTCTGGTATTGTTCAGCTTTTTCTTGGTTGGCCATTATATATTATTCCTCCCCGCACAGACCCTATGACTGAAGGCTTGTGTCTAGCGAAACGCATTTATTAAGGAACACTCTGCACCACACCTAGAACCAAAACAGCCAATCAGAACTCCTTTGTTTTCAGTAGATAATGAATTTCTCAACACTGATTTACATATTTCCAGGGGAAAAACAAAAGAATTCAATATACAAGCCTGTGCCATTTTTATTATAGGCAAATATTTGATTCATTTTAGATTTTTAAGAAACACTGAAAAACATTACAATTCAGACATGTGGGCTGAAAGACCACATGCTGGAGGTCTTCGCCTCAGTGGATTAAGTCCACCATGAGCACAAAGGTATTTTCACCTGCCCTGAACCCCTTCTCTTTCTGGTAATGCCTCTGAGCTTCCTTGGAAAAGCATCCCATTCTATTCTACCCATTCTGTTCTACCCCATTCTGTTCTACCCCATTCTATTTGGTGCACACCTCTTTCTCCTTGGTGAACAAACACCAGCCTTCCAATAAATTTCTTTTCAGCTCAGCTGAGCTCATTTTGCTTACCCCCAAAGGCCCTTCCCTGACATGGAGCCCAGGTGCCCTTTCCTGGGGAGATGGGTGATGACAGGCCTTGACAGAAACAATCTGGAGGCCCGTTTTGCTGCTCGCCATCCAGCTCAGCCTGCAAGCACTGGGACGCTTTCCTTTGGCGACAGATCTCACAGACCACTCCCAGGTTTTGGACTATACCTGCCAACAACTTCCAAAATCTTCCCATACTCTTCGCTTGGATTTTTTAAAGCTTTCCTCCTTGTGGCTATGTTGTAAAAAAGGTCCTCCACCTGAACAGAAGATTGATTTTTGTTGTAAATTCATACAAGTGCACAGAAATGAAGGCTCCAGCTGTCCAATTACAGCTGGGTGTTAATAATAATAATAATAATTATTATTATTATATCTACCAACAGTAAACTTCTCCTTTTAGAGATTCATTTATTTCAAAGTCAGAGTTTGAGAGACAGAGATTGTATATCCGCTGGTTCACTCCCCAAGTAGCTGCAACAGCCAGGGCTGAGCCAGGCCAAAGCCAGGAGCCAGGAGCTTCATCTGAGTCTCCCACATGGGTGCAGGGGCCCAAGTACGTGGGTCCTACTCCACTGCTTTTCTCAGGCTATTGGCAGGGAGCTGGATTGGAAGTGGAGCAGCTGGGACTTTAACTCTAGTGCACAGATGGGAGACCAGTATTGCAAGTGGTGGTTTTACCTGCCACACCACAGCACCGGACTTACCAACAGCACACTTCTTCTTCTTCTCCTTTTATTTATTTATTTATTTGAAAGATAGAGTTACAGATAGGCAGAGGGAGAGAGCAAGAGCGAGCAAGTGCTCTTTCATCAGCTGGTTCACTCCCCAAGTGGCTACAACAGCCGAAGCTGTGCTGATCCGAAGCCAGGAGTCAGGAGCTTCTTCTGAGTCTCCCACATGGGTGCAGGGGCCCCAGCACTTGGATCATCTCCTCTTGCTTTCCCAGGCCACAGCAGAGAACTGGATTGGAAGTAGAGCAGCCAGGTCTCGAACCAGTACTCGTATGGGATGCTGGCACTGCAGGTGGCAGCTTGACCCGTTATGCTACAATGCCGCCTCCTACCTCCACAAACAGCATATTTCTAAACACTTATTGGGTGAGGGGGTAGGGACAGGCCAGCATTAGCTAAGGACTGAAGGATATTCTTTCCTGCCTCCTACATTACTGTTATCTCAAATACAAACTGGCTATGCCAGGTCAGACACTTTGCGCAGTGCTGAGAATATGAACACAAACACACACAGCCCTGCTCAGGAGAACATAAAATTCAGTGAGGGATGTGTAAGTTTACAATTTTAATAGCACATGCAATTCAAAGCTATTCCTCAAACCAGGAATAATCATGTAATTGCTCAGGGTTCATTTAGTGTTCCAGAAGTCATACTGTGTAACGTCAGTACAAGATCCCTCTTTAACATGCACCACGAGCACACATTCACTCTGCCTCCTCATACCTGGGGATCAGACGGGTTAGAGCAGCCTTCAAGGAGCTGATCTCCAGGCTGGTGCTGAGGCACATGCATTAAAGCCATGGCCTGCGGCACCAGTTCAAGTCCCAGCTACTCCACTTCTGATCCAGCCCCCAGCGAATGCACCTGGGAAAGTAGCAGAGGATGGTCTCAGTGGTTGGGACCCTACTACCCATGTGGAAGAAGCTCCTGGCTCCTGGCTTCAGCCTTGCCCAGCCCTGGCTCTTGTGGCCATTTGGGGAGTGAACAGCAGATGGAAGATCTCTTTCTCTCTTTGTCTCTCCTAACGCTGCATTTCAAATAAATAAATCAATCTTAAAAAAAAAAAAAATGTAAGGAGCCGAGCTACAGCTGGGGATGGGGTGGAGAGGTGCGATGCACATGACCACAGGGTGCTTTGTGGGAACAAATGGTGGAAAGAGACCAATGGAGGCATTACAGAAAGAAGGCAGCAGGATGGACCTGCTGCTGCCAACTGACACAGCATGATGGCTCACCACCTTTGGTGGAAGCTGGACATATGTTCTTTGCTCCATCTGACAGACAAGAAAACTGAGGGTTAGTGATGTTAAGAGACTTGCGCCTAGATACACACCATGTGTGAAAAGGCTGGAACCCACGGCTTCTGAAGCCAAGCTTAATGCTCTCTCCATTTCCAATGCCAAGTGCTCTTCCCTGATTTCTGTCATCCTGATAACTTCTCAGGACGCTTAAAAAAGATAACAGGGGGTGGGTAGGCTGCTGTGCCACCAAAGCGGAAAGTCAGTTCTTCTGCATGGAGGGTGGGATCTTGGCACTTCTACCAACAAGTAAAAATGGATTTCATTCTTACTCTGCAGACTCAGAGATGACTTTATTTTTATGGCAAGATTTGCACGAAGCTCCATGCTAACAAGTCACAGCGCTGCGGACCCTTCTTACCGTGATCTGCGTCCCCTGATTGCCGGCACATGGCTTAGGAGGAGCTTTCAGCTTTCCATCTGAGTAACTCGCTCTATCCGGAAAATGTGAGAGATTGTTAGCACCCAGGAGCAACAGAGACGCTTATTACCCGGAGGGCGAAAGAGAAAACCACGCCAACAATGGACTGAAACAGACGCGCCAAGTATGTCCTCATTTCTTAGTTTCATTTTCGACTCTTCCATACTCATTCTAGCTGGATTTTACGAAAATCTGTTGTGGCCAAAGCTGCTTTTCAGCGCTGAGTTCAGAACTAAGACAATGAGACTCTCCAGTACGTCTGCAAAGGTTCACTGAGGAGCTACCACGGAGGCCCTCTTGGAAAGCTTTGGTTCAGCGAAGCGACTCTTTTACCTAACTGCAGAACAACATGCTACGTGATCTAGAGAAGGAACCATGAGCCTGGGGTGCGAGTGAGGGTGGTGGAATAACCACAGGGATCTGATGATCCAGCTGGGCTTTATGGAGGAACAGTTTCAGGTGGAAACAGAAGGAAAGACCACCTAAGACAGGAAAACATAACAGAAATCATGAACGCCTTAGAACACATGGCAGCTCGGAAGAGGCTGCCTGGTGGACTGACAGCAGGTGGGAAGGCATGGAGTCTGGATTTCATCCGCCATGGAAGGAGAGCCACCAGGGGTGGGACAGGGGCCCAACATGACCCAGAGGACCGCTTTGGAAGAGGGGATTCTAGTCACAGCCACCCACTCAGAGCCTAAGGCAATCATAATGTACACAGGCAACTCTTAAGTACTGCTTATCCTGAAATGTTCCACCTTCCATCACATTTGTCTAGAAGCCATGCTCCATTTTAACTTACAAATGATCTGTACGTTTACAATCTCTTTTGGCATGAATTACACACTCTTACTGTCTTCGACTAGGCAACGGCCAGGACTCATAAAATCAAAGATGCGATCTTCTGGCAAAGAGCCAGCAGTCACCTGTGGAAAGTGAGCCAGTACCAGGATGGCAGGGAGTTGCTGGCTCAGGATCTGGTGGAAGAACTGAGAGTCTCTGGCATGCCAGCCACAGCCCTGGATGCAGCTCAAAGCAGTACCCAAGGACGAGGGGCAGAAATAACATCAGCAGCTACTATTTGCTTGGGATATCTGTGGGAAAGACACCTTCTAGTCAACTGTAGTATGATGCAGCATATCTTTTAACAACCCATGAATTAAGAGTATCACCTAAGAATCATGTCTGTGGATTATCAATTTATCCACAGGGAGGAGAGAAGACGTACCCAAGAGACCAGTCAAAAAAAAAAGACAGTACTAGAATTTAGGTAGGATTACTCTGAGATGCAGGCAAAAAAAGTACATTTCAGGATAAATACACAGAGTAAAAGAAGTCAGCACGATACCTGTATGCACACTTTCCATCACTGGTCTTGGTGGTAATAGTAACATGAGCCACGTGGCTTATGCTGGCCAAAGCCTAAAGAAGAAAAGGAAAGTGACTGAAAGAAAATCTCAGGGCTGGGTCACCCCCTGCTGCCAAAAGAAAAAGTTATCTAAATCCCACCTTCCTTGTTCACTCACTTTGATACATGTTAAAAACAAAGATATTACAGATCTGTCACAAAAGGATATCTAGAACAAAAGGAAACTGTATACCAAAAGCTTGAATGTGTAAAGGGCAATTGTGTTCAGGTGGCAGAACTATAGGCACCTTTAATAATATTTTCAATGGTAAGTCTTTTAGTTAACTTAAAACTTGCCTTCAGAAAGGGGTAATGGGATTACTTCAAATAGATAATGTTGTATATTATTACTTAAAATTGTTTTATATAAGCAATTGTATGTTAAGAAATGTAAACTGAAAAATATGCAGTTAAGACAAATCAAATTTTTAAAACCTATGATCATTTTTTCCACACATAACCAAGACTGGTTTCCTGGCCCTTCCGGCTTTTTCCCTTTTCACAAGAATATCATAGTAGGTAAAGATGTAATGAGATCCATGTGACAGCATCTCAGTAGACAGTAAGGCAGCTGTGGCTGGTTTGTTCATCTACAGGAACATAATTCAGGTTCCGAGTTGGCCAGATTGTTACTGGATCTCTCAGGATCATGTGACTGAGCTAATTTCCCTCATTAAAAACTGCGAATGTGAAAGATTTGTGATCTGTATAAGGAAGGGCATTAAATATACACAGCAGCACAGAACGTCACACCACGAGGAGAGCGAGCCACAAGGCACGGCGATGCTCGAGCTGCTTCACGGCCCTCTCACTGGCAGGGGGCCAAGTGGAGAGCAGCACAGGCTCAGGATAAACTGCCTGAGTTCAATTCCTACTGTGCCACTGCCTAGCTCTGTGCCCTGACCACATTTCTTAGCGTCTCGGCGTCAGTTCCCTTATGTAAAACAGGGTGCCAACAGAACTCACTTGCAGGATTACTATCAGAAGTGTGCACACAAAGTGCTAAGAACCACGGAGGGCACGGAGGAATCCTCCGAGAAATCTTGCCTGTGTTTAGTTAACTACGGTGAAATTATAACGCCACAGATGCCCAGCAGGCTCACGTTCCGGGAGGCCCTAGACCTGCGAAGACCAGGGAGTTGCAGTCTCCAAGTGACTCATGATGAAAGTCACAGGCTCCTTTCCCTCCAGCATCCTCACCTCACTCCCCCACAACAACTTGGAGCAGTTTCTCTGGTCCCCCGGAGCCTCCAGAGAGGAACACAGTCTTGCCAAAAACATGGCTGTAGTCAATCCATGTCTTCCAACCTCTGGACCTCTTAGACAGTGAGTTGTTTTAATTTAATTGTGTTATTTCAAAATGCCACAAAGTTTGTGGCCATGGGGTGGGGGCAATAAACGATTATAAAAATATGCATGTTTTACCTAGGAATGTTATTTTTATAAATTTATCCAAGGAAACAAACAAACAAAAAAACCCCAGTATTATGTATAAGAAATATTCATCAGGGGCCAGCGCTGTGGCATAGTGGGTAAAGCCACTGCCTGCAGTGCAGGCATCCCATATGGGCACCGGTTCAAGTCCCAGCTGCTCCACTTCCAATCCAGCTCTCTGATATGGCCTGGGAAAGCAGTAGAAGATGGCCCAAGTTCTTGGGCCCTTGTACCCGTGTGGGAGACCTGGAAGAAGCTCCCGGCTCCTGGCTTCAGATCGGTTCAGCTCCGGCTGTTGTGGCCATTTGGGGAGTGAACCAGCAAATGGAAGACCTCTTTCTCTCCCTCTATCTCTACCTCTGCCTCTCTGCAACTCTGCCTTTCAAATAAATAAATTAATGAAAAAAAAAAGTAATATTTACCAGAGTCTTAAATAGAAAAAGGGCGATGAGCATAAATATTGAACAGGAAGTCACTGGGGCATTCTCCCCTGCAGCCCTTCCTGACTACCACGGCAGGAGACTTCTCACTTAACAAAATATTGTGTTGAAAAAAAAAGGAAATCACTTAAACAAACTGTGTAATAGAAAATATGCAGCCATTAAACACGATATAGGCCTATTTTATTAATGTAAAGATTCCATAAATGTAAGGTCTCATTTTAGTCTTAAAAACATTCTGATCTATTTTCTATACCATATATTTCTATGATATATAATTTCACTCATAAATATTTCAGTGTGTGTCTTTAAAGGACTCACAACAACCACACATTTTTATACCAAGAAAATTAATAATAATTTTCTCCTTAAAGTCATCCAACAGCCCATCTGTGTTCACATATCCACCTCCAAAAATCTTTTTACAGTTTACTCAAACAAGGGTCTAGGTAAGATGTCTACTGAGCTGGTTCACACGCCTCTTGAATCTCTTCATCTACAGCTTGTTGTTCCCTTCCTCGCTCTTTTCCCTTGGTTTACCTGCTCAGGAAACAAGCCTTTGACATCCAGTTTCCTAACTTCAACATCACAAACCATGATCATCTGTGCCCAGTATTCCCCGTGGATTGGTACTGAGCTCTAAGTACTGACAGGAGTCACACTGGCTTCTTCATGTATGGAAGGTGGTGTTGGGCTCCTTACCATGAGATGTGCAACACCTGGGTTCTCTGTAAACAGAACACTTTATGATGTTTTAAGTGTTTCTAAACATTTCCTAACCTTGAGAGGTAGCATTCAGTAAATTTATTCAGTTTTATAGGTATCTCACAAGACAAAGTACCTGATCTTATTTACCTCTGTTGAGAAATACAGGTGGCAAGCAATGTCACCACGAGAGGCATTTCACACATTCCTCTGGTCCTCAGCTTACCTCGCCCCGAAAGCCGTAGGTAGAGATGCTGGCTAAATCCTCAAAGGACTGCAGCTTACTTGTAGTGAACCTCTCACACACAATATCCAGATCTTCCTTCTAGAAGACACCACAAAATACATACGTCATTGTCACGTGTTTTTCCAAATCCTTCTGAATTTCTGCTGATTTAACCTAGGAAGGTCAGACTGCCACACTGTCCTGGCACTCCTCCTTTCTCCCGGGTTGCTACTCCTCGGTATCATTTGCTGTTTCTGCCCCGAGTCTCCACCTCCTGACACTGGAGTGACCCTGGACTCCAACCTTGCACCCCTTTTCTACACTCACTCTTCTGAAGACCTCATTCACTCTGGCTTTAAGCACAAACAATTAGGAGGCTTCTTTATTAAAAACCCACATATAAAATACACATAAAAATTTTTTCCCACTGAACTGTTTAAAATGTAGTTATACAAGATTAAGCACATTCACACTGTGGCACAACTGTCAATGACATCCACCTTCAGAACTTCTGCTTCTTTCTCACAGAGAATCTCTGTGCTCAGTAAACACTCACTCAACATTCTAACCTCCTCTCTCCAGCCCCCGGCAACCACACTCCACTTTCCATCCTATGAATCTGACTACTCTAGAAACCTCATATAAGAGAAATCATAAAATATTTATCCTCTTGTGACTGACATTTTATTTAACACAACAACTGCAAGTCTCAGCTGTGTTCAAATGTGTCAAAGTTTCATTACTACTTAAGGCTATTATGCCATTTTACATATCACATTTCATCTCTATTTCATTTGTTTGGGGAATCACAAACCATTTTGCACATCAGCTGTACTACTTTACATTCCTACTGGCAAGGAAAAGGGTTTCAATTTCTCTACTTCCTTGCCAACTTTGTTATTTGTTACTTTTCATTTGTGATAACCACCACCTTAATGGGTATGAGCTGGTATCTCCTTGGGGTTTTTATTTGCATTTCCCTAACGGCTGGCTAATAACGTTCAGCACTTTTTAATCTGAGTCTCCCGGCATTTAACACCATCTGCATGCAGACAACTTCTGATTTTTATCCACAACCCAGATTCACACACATCCAACTCACAGGGATCTGAAATCTAGCATGCCCTAAAATGAACTTCTCACTTTGCCCTAAACCTGTTTCTTTCCATCTCTGCCATCTCAGTAAGTGGTAACTTTTTCCACTTACAGAAGCCAAACTCTTAAAATCAGTCTCAACTCCTCTTTCTCTCATCCCTCCATCAGCAAATGCTGAACACTTTGCCTTCAAATCAAGCCGGATACCACTGATTCTTACAACCCTGCCCGCGACAACTGGTCCAAGGCATTGTCATCGCCTCCCGAAGTGTTGCAAGAGCTTCCTTGCTGCTTCTTCCTTGTCCATTTGCCTCTATTTTCCATGTCACAAAGAATTTTTTATTTTTATAAAACCAACTGTAGGTTTTAAACAAATCTTAAGCTTTTTAAGCAAAACTTAAGCTTAAGACCTTCTAATAGCATCCCGCATTCACAGTAAAAGTCAATGATCCTACCACAGTTCAGAAGGTCTAGCACGGTCTCTCTCAGGTTCCACCTGATATCCTTCCTGCATTCACCCTGGCCTCCTTGCTGGTCCTAAAACATGCCGGGCATGCTTCCATTTCACGCTCTCCGCATTTACTGTTCTCTCTGTCCAGAACACTCATTCTTTAAACAGCCTTCAGACCTGCTCCCTGACCCCTGTCAGTTCTCTTAGGTGTCACATCCACGCTGTAGCCTACCAGAACCACTCACTCTAAACTGTACCCCTTTCCACTTCTTGACTCTGTCCTCTCTGCTGTAGTCTTCTTTATAACACTTAAAGCCACTTGACTTACTATTTATTGTGCCTGTTTATTGTCTGTCTCCTACCACTGTAATACAAGCAATCAGGAAGAAAAGGATTTTTTTTACTGCTATATTCCTAATAGTGTCCAGCAGACTATATACTCAAAAAATATTTATTATTGGTGCTGAACTTTTCAGCCATAAAATCCTATCTGCAAAAGCCTAAAGTTTTTGGAACAGAGCAGGGTTCTGCCTCTTCCTGCAGAGTATCATGTGAGGCACACACACCTCCTATTCCTCTGAGGTTTTACTCACCCTGATTCCAGTGCCATTGTCTTGGATCTGAATCAACTTCAGGCCTCCTTCTTTAACAACAACTTGAATACTCGTGGATTTTGCATCTAAACTGGCACACCAAACAGAGAAAATACTTTTATTACCTTGCAAATACTCTAATGCAAGTGTTTTAATATAGGCCAAGTGATAAGAAACTCCGAATAAACACAAGAGTTATAGGCTCAGTGGCCGCACTGTGTCAGTCTGTAGGTTGTGTGAGGGAAGCCAGAGGCATCATGCCCACAGGACATCTGGCACTATTTCTGTCCCTGCAGGGAAGAAGGGAAGTGACCTCAGAAGTAGGATCCTCTCGGCACACACCTCTGTCTTACGCTCTTTTCAACAGATTTTACTACTTCTTGCTTCAGGTTTATGCAGCCTCAGGTTCCCAAGTGGCTCTCATAAAAATGACAAAATAAAAATTCTAAACGCTTTTCCCCACATTCCCTTTCCCTTGAGAAAACGTAATTATGATCGAGGGGAAAACTGGCAACACATCTTCATGCTTTCAAAGAGTAGCCTGCAACTACAGCCCACCTGCCAGAGAGAACAAATCCAGCCTGGGGCTGTGTAAGTTATCAACCCCTCCCCGGAAACCCTTTATTCGGAAATGACACAGAGTTGCCGAAATATTGACGACCCTTGTCAAGAGACCCTGTCTACAAGCTGCACCAGCCATCCAGACTTCCACGTGGAAACGAGCGCGAGTCGAGTCCATGCAGAGCCTCTTACGAAGTCACACGCTGTGGGGCTCGTGTGCTCAGTGTGTCCGCACAGCACAGCGACCACAGGCCTGTCCGTGCACCCTGCCATCACCGGCAGGGGGCAGCACCCCGGGTCCCCGCTCCTGCGGCCCTGGCTGGTTTGCACGCTTGCTCCCACGGATGCCAGGCTTCGCGAAGTCCACCGATTTCTGCAGGAAGGCTCTGGCGTGAGGGGCATCTGTCCGCCCAGAGCCACAGCCATCTCTCCGCGTTTTCAACCTCTTCCTCCACAGTGACGGCCCGGGACGCCAGAATCCACAGACGCCCAAGCCAGGCACTGGAAAGCGCTAAGTGGGGCCGCCCAAAGGGCAGCAGCCACAGAAGCCGGGCCCAAGTCCATCCGAACCCTCGACCTCCGACGACTGCTCGGGATGACACTCAAAGGACCGGGCCCCGGCCCGTGCTTTCTGCACGGGCTTCGCGAGAAACCCCGCTCCCACGGCACTCCTGAGGAAAACTACGTCCCTGTATTTCCTCCCACTACAAACTCTCACACATGTTTAATGTGGCTTTAAATGAGGTCGCTTCCTCAGTTTATGGCACCATGAAAACAGTAACCCCCAGCCCCCACCCCCCACCCCCGGTCCGGGCTCGGAACAACCCAGGACAGGTCTCGCGAGAGCGCTGAAGGGGCGCCAGGGAAACCGGAAGCGGCGGCCGCCCGGCTCCGCGAGCCCGCGCCTCGGTCGCCAGTGCGCGTGCGCGGCACCCGCCCCGCCCAGGCCGCGGAGGCGTGTCCGCGCCTGCGCAGGACAGGCCCGTTCAGCCGTGTCCCCCAGGGGCGGCCGGCTCGACTACCTCCGTACCAGTTCTCAATCATTTCTTTGATGGCATTAGCCGGCCGCTGGATAACTTCCCCCGCCGCGATGCGGTTCACCACTGTCTCGTCCAGCCGCCGGATAACCCCCGCCACGAGCGACATTTTGGCGCCAGAGAGAGGCTCGCCGGAAGTGCCCTCTCAGCCAATCGCTTCAGCGTTCCGAGCTTACGTCCTTCCGTGAACTCTGGCGTGCACCGCCCTCCAGCCGCAGCAGCTGATTCGGCAGCCTGCCTGCCAGTCAAGTTTCTTAGCTGCGTGGGTGGCGAGGTGTCTTGCGCCCGCCCCGACGCTGCAGCCGCCCACGCGCTGGAAGAGCAGGCGCATGCGCAGCAGGGCCCGCCGGCCACTGTTCTCATTGGCTCGCTCCCCGGAGCCGCAGGGACTACGGAATGTCCAGCCAATAGGAAGGCGGGCGCCATGGCCGGAGGCCGGCGTCGGCCCGCTGAGGTGATTTGGCGCAGAGCGGGGGCGGCGCCCGGGGCTGCGCCGGCTCCTCCCCTCTCCCTGCGGCCTCTCTGAGGTGGGCCCCGCGCTGGTGGCCTCCCGCAGAATGTGGGTGACGCCCAAGAGGAGCAAGATGGAGGTCGACGAGGCTCTGGTGTTCCGGCCCGAGTGGACCCAGCGCTACCTGGTGGTGGAGCCGCCGGAGGGCGACGGCGCCCTGTGCCTGGTGTGCCGCCGCCTGGTCGCGTCCACCCGCGAGCGCGACGTGAGGCGCCACTACGAGGCCGAGCACGAGTACTACGAGCGGTACGCGGCGGAGGGCGAGCGCGCGGCCCTGGTGGAGCGGCTGCGGCAGGGCGAGGTGCCCGGCGCCGGCCCGCTCACGCCCGAGGAGCGCGCCGCCCGCGCGGGGCTCGGGCTCTGCCGCCTGCTGGCCCTGAAAGGCCGCGGCTGGGCGGAGGGCGACTTCGTCTACCAGTGCATGGAGGTGTTCCTGAGGGAGGTGCTGCCCGAGCACGTGGGCGTCCTGGAGGGCATCGACCTGTCCCCCGAGGTCGCCAGGCAGAGGATGCTGAACATCGACAAGAACCTGCGCGCGCAGCTCTTCCGCCGGGCCCGGGACTTCAAAGCCTACTCGCTTGCCTTGGACGACCAGGCCTTCGTGGCCTACGAGAACTACCTCCTGGTCTTTATCCGCGGCGTGGGCCCGGACCTGGAGGTGCAGGAAGACCTCCTGACCATGATCAACCTGACTCACCACTTCAGCGTCGGCGCGCTCATGTCGGCCATCCTGGAGGCCCTGCAGACGGCCGGGCTGAGCTTGCAGCGCATGGTCGGGCTGACCACGACTCACACTTTGAGAATGATCGGGGAGAACTCGGGGTTGGTGTCCTACATGCGAGAGAAGGCGGTGAGCCCCAACTGTTGGAATGTTATCCATTATTCAGGGTTTCTTCACCTGGAACTCTTGACTTCCTACGATGTGGACGTCAACCAGATCATAAATACTATCTCCGAGTGGATAGTTTTGATTAAGACCAGAGGTGTTAGGCGACCCGAGTTTCAGCCTTTACTAACCCAGTCCGAATCAGAGCATGGGGAAAGGGTGAATGGACGTTGTCTGAACAATTGGCTTAGAAGAGGGAAGACGTTAAAAGTGATATTCTCGCTAAGAAAAGAAATAGAAGCATTCTTGGTTTCAGTCGGGGCAACCACAGTCCATTTCTCAGACAAGCAGTGGCTTTGTGACTTTGGTTTTTTGGTGGATATAATGGACCACCTTCGCGAACTCAGTGAAGAATTGCAGATTACTAAGGTCTTTGCTGCTGCTGCCTTTGACCATATCTGTGCTTTTGAAGTTAAGCTGAATTTATTTCAAAGACATATTGAGGAAAGAAATCTCACACATTTTCCTGCCTTCAGAGAACTTGTTGATGAGCTTAAACAGCAGTTTAAGGAAGATCAAAAGATATTTGATCCTGATAGGTATCAGATGGTAATCTGTCGGCTACAAAAAGAATTTGAGAGACATTTTAAGGATCTCAAGTTCATTAAAAAGGACTTAGAACTTTTTGCAAATCCATTTAACTTTAAGCCTGAATATGCACCAATTTCAGTAAGGGTGGAGCTAACAAAACTTCAGGCAAACACTAGCCTTTGGAATGACTACAGAATCAAAGACTTGGGCCAGTTCTATGCTGGGTTGTCTGCTGAATCTTACCCAATTATCAAAGGAGTTGCCTATAAGGTGGCATCTTTGTTTGATAGTAACCAAATCTGCGAGAAGGCTTTTTCCTATTTAACTCAAAACCAACACACTTTGAGCCAACCCTTGACAGATGAGCATCTGCAAGCCCTGTTTCGGGTTGCCACAACTGAAATGGAGCCCCATTGGGATGATCTTGTGAGAGGAAGAAATGAATCTAATCAATAAGCTTTTGTAGTACAACTTTGAAAAGCTCAACAAGAATTCAATTCTAAACGCAAAAAGTTTTTTTTTTTTTTTTTTAATTTTACTAATTGGGATTGTGGGAAAGCACCAAGTTTATTGCCAGCTGTCCAGATGGGTCTCAATTCAAATCCTCTGACAGTTGTCTTTTTTTTTTTTTTTTTCATCTCAAATGGCAGCATGGGACTGAAACATGAGAATACCACCTTTTTAAAAACAGTTTAATGACAAAATCGTTGCCTTTTACTTTTATGATATTGATTTTAAAGAACTTTAGTATTGATAATGTTGAGTTGAATTAAAAGTTTGTTTTTGAGGTGTCCTGAAGATATATGCCAAAAATTTTAGCTCTTATTTTAATGAAGTGTTAAATTTCTAAGACCCATAGTCTGAAATTGTCAACTCCTTAAGTGTGTGTTTGAAACAGTTTGCAGAAACTGACATAACAAGTGTGTAAGTTTCTGAAATGAAAGAAGGTACATACAGTGGAGGTATTTTGTCTAACAAAATGTTTGAGACTATTTTTTTAAAACGTATTTCTGAGTCTGAAATAAATATTGACAGATTTCCTCCCTCTCATTTACCCCCCTACCTACTCCAAAGATACTGATATTACCAGTAGAGGGAGCAATCAAATGAAACTGTAGTTAGAGAAGCAAGAATTATTTTTTAAGTTGCTGATTTAGGAGATTTCCTGCAATTTTGATTTAAGAGTAACCAGATACTGGGGATTTCCCCTGTGTCACAACTGGGGGCTGTTTTGTCAGCTTGCCTATAAAAGGACTACGGTAAGTATAGAATCTTAACCGTTGTCATTTTTTTTTTTTTTTTCCTACTCTAGAAAGCAGTTGACCCTGTCAAAAAGGGTGAGGAAAAAAGATTTTTGCTCTCCAGGATCAGGATACTTTAGCTTACTTGTCCTAGCTGCATGGGTGTTACTGCTTTATAAAGAAATCCTGCTTAAAGGAAAAACTTTATTTCAAAGTGATATAGTTGTGTTAGCTGCTGGAAATGGATTTATTCTAGAGTGTGAAACTGTTCTGTACATTCTGTATTTAAGACAGTGCACAAGTAGAAATATTCTCAAGAAGCAGCTGTGTGCACAGATGGTAGTAATTGCATATTTCTAGTAAGATATCTGCTTTGTGCTAAAACAAGTTTCAAACTGGTGTTAACTTGGAAAAAAAAAGATAATCTTGCAGTAAAGTCCAGTATCCAAACTGATTTTAACACAGGACTCAAATTGTAGATCCTCCCACAAATATAATATGAAAACTGTTGTGCTAAAGTCCTGTCTTAATTATTGCAACACATTCCAGCTGGCAAATTGAATGAACGCGGATACAACCAAGAATTTAGAAGCTGGTACCTGAGCAACCATGATAGATATGTAAGAGACTAAGAACCAAAGTTGTGTCAGTGGTTGTCAACCAGGGCCAGTAAACCCTCCTTCCAGAGGATGCTGGGAAGTGTAGGGGCACTTTTTTGGTTGTCATATTTCCCAGGGGGTTCGGCTAGTATTATAAGCCTAAAGACCCACATCCCCTGCAGTGTATATGATAGCCTGTCAACAGTGAACAACTTAACCCTTCTAAAGTGTCAGTTGACCCCAATGTAGATTAACATATTTCTAGGGACAGGGCAAATTACCGGTAGAATAAAATTAGAAGGGCAAGTTGGGAAAACTGGCTTGATAGGGGAGTCTAATTCCAAATTCCAAGTCTGGCTGGTAAGGTGCAATGAAAGCTGGTAGGTTCTAGTACCTCACAATACCACTTACAAATCAGTAAGTAGTATTGGATTAAAGGACTGTATTCTGTTGTACATATTTAGTTTGGGACAGAAAAAAAAGTTAATATATTGATGAGATACCTATCAAGAATGATCAGGTTCAGATTTAAAACAGGGAGAATCTACCGGTAGTTTTCCAATAGCTTTGAGTATTCTCTTTCATACAAATGCTTTGTTACTTGAAAGATTGGAAGACCTGAGAGCTGTTTTGCTTTCTAACCCCAGTTCTTAAAAGTGAAATGTTGTACATTTTGTGATGTTCTAGTATGTTTTTGCTTACAGTGATAATAAAATTAGTTTGCAACATAGTTTCCAACACTGAGTTAAGGAGGGGATAGAAGCCAAGGATTTTAAATTGACCCTCAGCAATAGAGAATTTGCTATACACTAGTCTTGTTTGTGGAAAAAAAAAGTATTTTACTGTTTTCTGTATAAATATTTCTGTAACTGCATGGCAGTCTAATTTTTCCTTTGGTATAAATAATGGTTGTTACTGGTCTGTTTTATCAGTGAATATAGTTAAAATAAGTACTATTTTTTTAAAAAAAGAAAACTCTGTTCTTAGCAGTTACTTCCCTGTTTCTCCTGTTCCTACTAGTTTTCTTGAAATATTTGTATTTCCAGTCTCATTGCCACCTAAACTGTTCCACCAGGCTCACGAAGTCCTTGTCAGTATTACTGTAGCTTTGAGGAGGTAACCATCTACAGGTATACTTTTTTTTTTTTTTTAATCTTTACAGGTTCCTCTTCCCTTAAATATTTGTTCTTAGGTTTTCGTTTGTTGGTTTGTTTGAGGCTGCCTTCTGTTATCTCCCTCAGTGATCCCATTTCCTTTCATGGCTTCAATGACCACCCACATGAAAATGACCCCTGAATTCCTATCTCCTTTACATATCTTTTCTAATTCATAAGTCTGGTTATTAACAAGTCCCTTTTGCTGTCTCACAGGCACCACAACATACCATTGTTCTTGCCACCAAACTTGTTGCTCCTCTCATGCTCCCTATTTGAATAGATGATACTACTACCAGCCATTCAGTGAGCCTTGCCCAGCCCAAAAACCGAGTTTCCCATGACTTCCCGATTTTGCAGTGCACTGTGCTGTTTCAGGCTATCAACCTACCTAAATTATAGCAACAGTCTCCTTATTAGTCTCTGATATTTATTCCTTTCTGCACTGTAGCCAGATTGTTCCAGAAAACCGATCTGGTCATAACACTCTACTGCATTCAGCACTGCTTTTAGGATTAAAAACTAATTTCTGTGAATCTTTCAGGTCTAAGTTTATATGCCACTTCATCAAAGAATCTTTCATTTATGCCCTCTTGTAGACTCATCTAGTAGACTAGGTACCCTTACCACATACTTAGCACACTTACTGCTTATTGATCACTGCTAGACTGTAATCTTTATAAGGACAGGGACCACATAAGCCTTGCTCACTATTATATCTAGTGCTTAGCGCAGTGCCTGGCATTTCAGTAAATACTTGAATAAGTGTGTAGTATTTTATGATCTTTGAAATTCACAATCTCGTTTGACCTGCATAGTCATCCTTCCTTAGACTGTTCATTGGGTGATTGTTATCCACATATTACAAATTAAGAAGTGAAACTAAGTTCTTTGTGAGTAGGGAGCTTATGTTGTATTCCCAGAATTTAGTGTGGTGCTTGGCATGTGACTCAAATCCTTATTATGTCAGTGTTAAGGAAATAAACAGATTGCAGTTTTCCCTAGGAAACATTAGTAAAGTCAGGATTCAAACCCAGGTATACTCAAGTAAGTCTACTGTGTAATATTAAATTTGTGCACCTATGATACAGTGTCTTCATTTTTTTAAATTTCCAAATGCAGAATTCCAAGGGAACTTACATATAGAGAAAAGAGATAAGAAAACTAGTGAACTAAGACAGTACTTCAGTAATTAAAAAGTTACATTCAATATTAGAAAAAAATAGTGCTTAAGAGTTAATATCCATTTTTCATTTTGTAGGCATCAAACTCTAGAAGAAAACGGCATGCTATTTACTTGCTACTTTCTTTACAGGTGGTTTCTGGCTCTTCTGGGATTTAAAAGTAAGTAAATTTAATAAAATATTAGAATGACTTAGCCATTCTGATCACTAGATATTCATTTCACTTGCTTTCCTACCTACAGAATATCTTCATCACTTCCTCAAGTGGAATAATCTAAAAGTGATGTCTAGTTAATGTGTACTTTTAAGGTTTGCTCTGTCTTTTTGCTTTCTTGTTCTCATGCCTCTGTGAACTTCATTTCTAGATAACCAGAGCTTTCCCGGCTCTTTGGAGAGCCATATCCTTAATCTCTTTTTTCCCCTTAAGCCATTTTGTTCAATTTTAGGGATCAAATAGTATTATACTCTTAGTTGGACTTAGTCGGGGGACACATGAACTCATTCAGATGTCCTCATAGTAGGTATGATAGTCATCAGTGGTTTGATCTTTGCTGCAAAACCAAGTTTAATCAACCTTTGAGTTAAAGGGTTTCTCATTTTTACCTTTTTGTAATTGAGAAATTGTCTCATCTTACCAAGTACTTGAGTTTGTGAATTTTCTACCCCTTTTCACTTCTGCCCACAAACTGACAGTTCTTTTCTGAGTTCATCTTTTTGCTGTACATTTTGTCAAATGCAGCAGTAGCAACCACAAGATATTTTGTTTTCCTGTCTTTTTCTTTAGCAAAGTGTAGATTATTTGTCTTATAGTTAATCTCAAGGGACAGTTTCACCTCTCCAAAATGTGAATTTCCTCTAAATTTTTTCCATCTTCCAGTAGCAATTTCCTGAGTACCTGTCAGCTAACCCACTAAGCTGAATTGAAGTATTTTAGTTTTAAGGTTTTTAATAGCCAGTTTCTGTGTCCAGGTGGGCCAGTTTACATGGGATATCAGTTGCAAAGTCTCAGTGTCATACACCCTTGTCTGTTGAGACGTAGCCAGGGACTTCTTTCCTTCATGTGGACAGACAGGGGTGGACAAACTTCAGCTCACAGGCAAAATACGTCCTGCTGCTTTTTTCTTTAAGTATTATTGGAATACAGCCTTGTCCATTTATATATGTCTGTGGCTGCTTTCATTTTACAATAGTAGAGTTGAGTAGTTGTGACAGAATGTATGCCCCACAAAGCCTGAAGTAATTATTATGCGACCCTTCATGGAAAAATTTTGCTTTTAAGTTCTCATTTTCTGGGACCCAGGTTGATAAAGCATGTGCCATTTGGGGTGTGACTTTTCACTTTGGGAACTGAAAAAAGAAGTTTGGCTAGTAATTTATAGGTCCTTTAAAGCACATGGTCACACTGAAGTTCAAGGAATTTCATCCTTCTGTATACCTGGGAAGAAAACCAGAAATACTTGGAAAACAATACTACTGGTTAACATGTCTCTATATCTCTCCAGTTAGAGAATTTTTTGAATGTGGTTTTTTTTCTTTTCATTGAAGTAAAACTTAAAAGTGTATAAATATTAAGTGTACACCTTAGTGGATTTTTATATACACCCTTTATGCCCCTCTCACACATAACTACTATTCTGACCTTTATCACCATGGATTAGTTTCAAAGCTTTATGTAAGTAGAATAATTACGCACTTTGTGTGTCTTTTGTTCAATATGTCAGTGAGAGTAATCAACGTTGTATGTAGCTGCAGTTCGTTTTTAACATTTGTGTAGTATTCCATTATATGACTGTATCACAATTTATCTATTCTGTTGGTAGAAATTTGGGTTATTTCTAGTTTGTGGTCATTATAAATAAAGTTGATATGAAAAATTTTTGTATGTGTCTTTCAGTTAACATGTTGACTAAATGCTGTTGGCATTTTCTTTGATATGCACCCTGCTTCCGTGTCTCTCTCATACGGTTTATTCTTCACACACCAACCAGAGTGATCATAAATCTGACAGTACCACTTCTCTGCTCAAAATCCTCCAGTGGCTTTTTATCACAGTTTTTATCATGGCCTAAAAACCTTGCATAATTTATGTTCACACATACCCTTTTTCCTACCTGACACTGCATTATATCATTTATCCAGGTCCTCCTCACTTTGTACTAACCACTGCACTTGGTAATTTGGGAATGAAAATAAATGATTTGGCCTTGCCCTTGAAAAGGAATTCGGAGCAGGTAGTTTTGACATAGGACAGAAGGACAGAACACTGGTTTATAATAAATGAGTTATCCTAAGTAACACTAATGTTTAACTCCTGGAGGGAAAAAAAAAAATTCATTGATAAATTAACATTGATAAATTCAAGAAATGTAGATCTTGTATTTTAGTTCTACTGATTATGAATTAGAATTCAGCTTGGTTATGACACTGTCAAAATTATTCAGTTCTATGAGGGTTAGGGGGGGTTGAGAGCTGAGTTTGAACAGGGGTAGGAAACCAGGAATAAGTAAAGTACTGATAGTAAGTCCAAACTAGAACAGTCATAATAAGGGACCTCCTAAAAGGTTGTACCATTGCTTTTTTTAAGATTTATTTATTTGAAAGTTACGCAGAGAGAGAGAGGTCTTCCATCCGCTGGTTCACTCCCCAGATGTCTGCGATGGCCGGAGCTGCACTGATCAGGAGCCAGGAGCTTCTTCCGGTCTCCCATGTGAGTGCAGGGGCTGAAGGACTTGGGCCATCCTCTACTGCTATCCCGGGTCATAGCAGAGAGCTGGACAGGAAGTGGAGCAGCCAGGACTAGAACCAGCACCCATATGGGATGCTGGCACTTCAGGCCAGGGTGTTAATCCACTGTGCCACAGCACTGGCCCCATGCCATTGGTTACTATAAAACAACCAAAAAATTTTGGTTATTAAACTGCATTTTTCTTACAGTTTTATTGGTATACAGTTGAAGTACAAGAAACTGCACCTATTTAAAGAACATTGATTTTGACATACATGAAACCACATTCATAACTAGCATCACTCCCAAAGTTTTGCATTTGGTTTTGAAATGAGGGGTAGGGTTGGAGAAGCACTGTAAGGAGATGGCTTAGATCAGACTACTATAGCAAATTATATTGGACTAAGTGTCTTAAACAACTTTTCCCACGGTCCTGGAGGCTGGGAAGACCAAGATCAAGGTGTCAGATCTGGTGTCTGGTTAGGGATCACCTCTGCTGATTTACAGATAGCCAGCTTCTCATACATCCTGATATAATTGCAGAGAGCAGGAAGAACGAGCTTTCCTCATGTCTGCCTATGAGCACCTTTATGACCTAGTTACCTACTTAACACCATCACATTCCAGGTCAGGAGATTTGGAAGGAATTTTAATCTGAAAAGAATGAGGCTGGTACCACTTAAAGTAGTTTCTTGGGGCCAGCACCCTGGCTCACTTGGTTAATCCTCTGCCTGTGGTGCCGGCATCCCATATGGGTGCCAGGTTCTAGTCCTGGTTGCTCCTCTTCCAGTCCAGCTCTCTGCTGTGGCCCGGGAAGGCAGTGGAGGATGGCCCAGGTGCTTGGGCCCTACATCCGCATGGGAGACCAGGAGGAAGCACCTGGCTCCTGGCTTCGGATTGGCGCAGCGCTGGCCGTAGCGGCCATTTGGGAAGTGAACCAATGTAAAGAAGACCTTTCTCTGTTTCTTTGTCTATAACTCTACCTGTCAAATAAATAAAAAAATTAGTATTTTTCAACTTTTCCATTCTATTACATATTTCAATGTTTTTCTAGGATTTTTTTAAAAGATTTATTTATTTGAAAGGCATTTCCATCTGCTGGTCACTTCCCAAATGCAACAGCCAGGGCTAGGCCTGGCTGAAGCCAGGAGCCAGGAACTACATCCAGGTCTCCCACCCAGGTGGCAGGAACCTAACTACTTGAACCTTTTTTTTTTTTTTTTTTTTTTTGACAGACACAAAGAGAAAGGTCTTCCTCCCATTGGTCCCCCCCCCCACCCCATGGCCGCTACGGCCGGCCCGCTGCACCGATCCGAAGCCAGGAGCCAGGCACTTCCTCCTGCTCTCCCATGTGGGTGCAGGGCCCAAGCACTTGGGCCATCCTGCACTGCCTTCCCGGGCCACAGCAGAGAGCTGGACTGGAAGAGGAGCAACTGGGACTAGAACTCAGGGTGCTGGCACTGCAGGCAGAGGATTAGCCTAGTGAGCTGCAGCGCCGGCAACTACTTGAACCATTATCTGCTGCTTCCCAGGAGCATTAGCAGGAAACGGAATAGAGATGGAGTAGCTGGGACTCCCAAAAGGCACTCCAGCGTGGGTTGTGGGCATCCGAAGCATCGGCTCAACTTGCTGTGCTACATTGCCTGTCCCAGAAATTTCCCAATTAATTAAGGTCTCCTTTTATAAAAAATGTATTTGAAAGGCAGTTACAGAGGGAGAGAGATCTTCCATCTAATGGTTCACTCCCAGATGGTCTCAGTGGCCAGAGCTGGGCTCATATGAAGCCAGGAGCTTCTGGGCCTCCCATGTGACAGGTGGCGGGGGAGGAGAGAGGAGAGAGAGCACTCTCATCTGCTTCCCAAATGGCTGCAGCAGTCAGGCTGGTCCTGGCCAAAGCCAGGGCCAGGAAACTCTCCCACATGGGGAGCAGGGCCCCAAGCACTGTGTCCTTCACTGCTGTTCCAGGTGGATTACCAAGGAGCCAGGTCAGAAGCAGAGCAGCTGGGACTTGAACCAGTGCTTCGATACAGGTTGCCCACTGTGCCACAATGCCAACAATTCCAGTTCTGGTACATACTCAAAATAATTGAAATCAGGGACTTGAATATGTTTATAACAACTTTATTCACAATAGACCAAAGGTGAACTCAAGTGTTCATTAACAGGTGAGTGCATAAGCAGAATGTGTGTACATGCAATGGAATAGTATTTAGTCTTAAAAAGGACAGACCGTTTAACATGTGCTACAACATGATGAAGCCTGAGAATATGAAGCTGAGTGAAATAAGCTGGTTGCAATAAGATGAACACTGTTTCATAACACTTAGGCGAAGGTACCTAGAGAACAGTAGATTCTCCTTATCCACAGTGGATGCCTGAATCCAGATAATACCGATGTCTGTACATACATATCCATGATAAAGTTTATAGGCCAGATTCAGTCAAAGACTAACCACAATAACATACTCAAATGGAAACTTGTCTTTCTTCACAATTTCAGGGATTTGTTCTTACTACAGACCTACTAGAGTCCTTAGTATATGGCTTTTTTTCCTTCCTTATTGAGAACTTTCTCCTTTTCACTTTAAGGAAGCACTTCACGACTTCCCTTTGGTGGATCCAAATTGCCAGCCTCAGTACTCTTGCTCTTTAGGACCATTGTTAAGTATAACAAGAGTGTATTACCACAGGCCCATCTGCTAACGAAGACAACTTCTAGGTGACTAATAGGCATGGAGTGTATACAGCATGAGTACACTGGACAAAGGGAAGATTCATTCACATTCTAGTGGGACAAGGTTTCATCCTGCCACCTAGGACAGTGCACAATTTAAAATTTATGAATTCTTTATTTCTGGAATTCTGTTTAATATCTTCAGACCTCAGATGACTCTCCAGGAACTGAACCATGGAGAATGAGACTGTGGATAAAAGGGGGCTACTGTAGAAAAGTTCATAGGTTCAGAAAGAAGAATAGCAGTTACTAGGGGCTGTGCAGGAGGGAAAATGGGAGTTGTTATTTAATGCATAAAGAATTTCAGTTCTGTAAGAAAACAGTTTGGTGATTAATGGTTGTACAGTGTGAATGTCCTTAATACCACTGAACTCGACAGTTAAAAATAGTGAACACAGTGTTTCCATTATGTATTTTATCACAATTTAAAAAGATCAAGTTTCAGAACCTGTGAAGTTAAACAATCTCATTGTACACCTCAGCAATTTTATTCTTGTGCACATTCTTAAGAGAAATAAAAATGTGTGTCCACAAAAACATTCAAAACATTCACTGTTCAAGAATATTAGTGGTAGCTTTATTTATGATAACCAAAAATGGAGAACAGACCAAATGTACACCAATAGGAAATGAATAAGCAATGTTTTCTGGTTATACAATGGAATGCTAATCTGGAACAAACTGCTGATACACATAACAATATGGAAGAATGTAAAAAACATTATTCTGAGGTGAGCATTTGGCGTGGCTGTTAAGATGCCACGCGGCATGTCCACATTCCACACTGAGTGTGTGAGTTCAAGTCCCAGCTCTTTTCCTGATGCCAGTTTCCTGCTAATGCACACTGAGAGGCGATGACGCAAGTCCTTGGATCCCTGCCACTCGTGCACAAGATGTGGATTAAATTCTAGGCTCCTGGCTTCGGCCTGCTGCATCAGTTCTGGCTATTGCAAGCATCTGGGGAGTGAACCAGAAGATGGAAGATCTACTTTTATCATTTCAAATAAAATAAAAATTAAAAATATATTATCCTGAGAAAAACTGGTCACAGAGAAAAGCTTCTCTCTCTTTTTTTTTAAGATCAACAGCAGAAGTCAAATTATGGCGACAAATCACAGCAGTGGCTGCCAGGCATGGAGGGGTGGGAGCAGTGCTGGGGAAAGTAGGGAGGCCGGTGGGGGACATGGGAGAATGGAGGTGCCACTCGCCAGACAGTTTCAAGGAGGGACTTCCAGTTTGATGGAAGTATTCACTTCTGGACATGGTGCTGGTTCCCAGGTGTGTATTTGTCACAATTCATCAAGCCATATAATGAATAAACTGTGAGCTTTGCGTTCTTTATACTTCGACATAATTGGTATTTGAACAAAAGAGTCCTTCCTCTTCTCCCAACCCCTCTTGGAGTCAAGGAAGCAAGTATGGAAAAAATGATGTGATTTTGATATTCTATGTGTGTCAGTGTGTATCATTTATAGAACAGCACCTACTCATTTCTCAGGAGCAAGTTTGTTTGTAACAAAACAAAGGCAGCGGGTGCCTGCTGACTGGCACAGCCCCCTTAGCCAGTGTCACAGGGTGCAAAGAGGGCGAGATGGCAAGTGTGAGCTTCCGGTAGCTGAATAGCCTGACTCAGGAACAAGCGGTAGCTCTGGAAAGTGGAATCGCTCATAACAAGGGTTGCTTGGGAACAGCGGCCTTCAGCATTATCTTCAGTATCAGTGAAGAGCTGGTTTCCCTGGCAACAGGGGCCTGCTTAATTAACGGTGCTAGGTTGCAGGCAAGAGCATGTCCGTAATAAAAAGCTTCAGTGCCCTTACCCACTTGTCCCTCAGTAACAGCCATTTGTAACCTTTTTTAATATTAGTCCTTTTGTTTTATATGTATCTCTATATATTGCCAATTTATTACTTATATACATTGCTTAATTCATCAACTCTAGACAATGTGTTTACTGTCTCTTGTTATTAATAAGCATTTAGGTACTTTATACCTCCCCATTTCTCCTTACCATAATTTTTTCTTTCTTTTTTCTAGAATATAGATGTCTTTTTTTTTGACAGGCAGAGTAGACAGTGAGAGAGAGAGACAGAGAGAAAGGTCTTCCTTTGCCGTTGGTTCACCCTCCAATGGCTGCCGTAGCCGGCGTGCTGCGGCCGGCGCACCGCGCTGATCCGATGGCAGGAGCCAGGTGCTTCTCCTGGTCTCCCATGGGGTGCAAGGCCCAAGCACTTGGGCCATCCTCCACTGCACTCCCTGGCCACAGCAGAGAGCTGGCCTGGAAGAGGGGCAACCAGGACAGAATCCGGTGCCCTGACCGGGACTGGAACCCGGTGTGCCAGCGCCGCAAGGCAGAGGATTAGCCTAGTAAGCCGCGGCGCCGGCCGTCTTTTTGTTTTAAGGATTTATTTATTTGAAAGGCAGAGTGACAGAAGGAGATTCCCTTATCCTCTGGTTCAGTCCCCAAATGTCCACAATGGCCAGGACTGGGTCAGGCCAAAGCCAGCAGCTTGGAACTCCATCTTGGGTCACCTACATGGGTGGCAGAGGCCTAAGTACTTGAACCATCCTCCAATGCCGTCCCAGATGCAACATCAGGGAGCTAAATTGGAAGTGGCAAACCGGTGTACCCATATGGGATGCTGGCATTGCAAGCAACAGCTTAATTTGCTTGCCACAAGAGTGGCCGCACCATCAGTTTTTCATATTTATGTTGTTGGTTTTCTTTGTAGTTATTTATTTTTTTACAAACTTTGATTCTGTTCTTAAACTATTTGTTTTCAAAATTTTTATTTATTTACTTTTTCTTTTTTAAAAGGCAAGAGAGACAGTGGGACAACCTGCCATCTGCCAGTTCACTCTCCATATGCCTATAACAACCGGGGCTGAGCCAGGCCAAAGTGGAGAGCCAGGAATTCAACCTGGATTCCCATGCCGACTACTTGAGACATCACCCCCCAGAGTATGCATTAGCAGGGATCTGGAATTGGGGGTGGAGTGGGGCTTGGACCCAAGCACTCCAATAGGGGATGTATATTCCCAAGCAGCATCTTGACACAGCACCAAACACCTGCTGAAGACTGCTACTACTACTTTTTCAATTCTCTGGATTTTCAGCACTGTCTCTTGGCTTTCTCCTCCCACTTCTATTCCCAGTTTCTGTGAACTCTACTTTTATTCCTACATTGCCAAGATTAGAAAAGTTTACATTCTGTTTAGAAATCACAACTGAACTCCCAGACTTGGTCTAAAGTTTGATGATACAAGTTTAAAGTAATTAATAATAATATGAAATCGGTATGACATTATTTCCCTTCTATACTTGTAATGCCCTGACCTTGGACCTCTGAAAGGGTCCATTCTTAGAAAACTGCATCGGTTCTTTTTTTTTTTTTTTTTTAAACTGCCATGGATGCTCAAATTCATGCCCCATTGGTTTACTTTAATTTTGGATCATAATTTTCCTGTGTTCTTAGAATTTTTAACCCCCTCCCTCCCACAGTGGGAGAAATAAAAGCCTTCGTCAGAGCACTGATGTCAAGCCATTTTTTTCTTATTCTAACATTAGTCAAGTCTATTCTAGAATTCTTCTTAAGGGCATCTTTTTGGGGCTCATTGACTCCCTTTTGGAGTCAATTTTATTTGGTTGGATTTCTTTCAAACCCCACTGTGAGCTGTCCTCCTGGGTTTTCTTTTCATTAGGATTAGTTGTATCATTTGTTGTTTTCGACTATTCCTCACACTTGATTTCCTGGCCAACATCTTATATTATCTTCTTCAGTTTAAGTCTTCTTCAGTGGGACAATCTCTGAATCCTTCCAGGTGTACAAATGGCTTTATTCTGTCTTCAATCTTCGTGGCTAGCTTGACTAGTTACAGATTTCTAGGTCCAAAGTTATTTTCCCTCAGAACTTAGAATGTGGGCTTCACTAATTTATTTTGAAAATCTTTAAAATCATAACATAGAATACATTCATACAGAATAGTACATAAACACAAATGTGTATCTTAAGTAATTATTATTAAGTAAGTACCCAAATAACCATCAACCAGAGCGTAAGTAACATTTTTCCAAGCCCTAGAAGTATCCATTAACACCCTCTAACTCTTCCTGCCCTGCAGACACATGGCCCTTTTCCCATCACAGCGTTTCCCTTTATTGGAAACATCCAGTTCTGCATGATACGGAAATATGTTTTTTGCTTTTTAAAATAGCGTGACTTACTTTTGAGTTACACATAAGTAGACCAATACAGTATGTACTGTTTTGAGTCTAGCCTTGTTTACTCGACATTATATATATATATATATATTTATTTATTTATTTTTTTGACAGGCAGAGTGGACAGTGAGACAGAGAGACAGAGAGAAAGGTCTTCCTTTTGCCGTTGGTTCACCCTCCAATGGCTGCCGCGGCCGGGGTGATGCGGCCGGTGCACCGCGCTGATCCAAAGGCAGGAGCCAGGTGCTTCTCCTGGTCTCCCATGGGGTGCAGGGCCCAAGCACTTGGGCCATCCTCCACTGCACTCCCTGGCCACAGCAGAGAGCTGGCCTGGAAGAGGGGCAACCGGGACAGAATCCGGCGCCCCGACCGGGACTAGAACCCGGTGTGCCGGCGCCGCAAGGTGGAGGATTAGCCTAGTGAGCCACGGCGCTGGCCTCGACATTATATTTTTAAGTGTATCCATGGTGTCTGTAGCTGTAGTTCACCTTCGTAGCCTGCAGTATTCCGCTGGATGTACATAATGCACTGTATTTAGCCCTTATATCACTGATGGCTATTTATGTCGTTTCCAGCCTGCAACTATTATGAATAATACTGCTGTGAGTGTCTCTGAACACGTCGTCTGGTCCTGAGGTGAAGGAGAACTTTTTGGCTAACTGTTCTATCAATACTACGATAACTCTGTTAAAATCTTTGCCCAGCATCGTGCATTTCATTTTGAGGCTCTACCTTTTGCCTTATACATGTCAATGCATATACATTTAGAAATGTGAATTCTTGGTGACTTCAACTGTTTATCATAATGAAGGGACCCCCTGTAATGTGTTTTTTCTTAAATTCTCTTTTATCTCATATTAATGTAGCTAGACCAGCTTTCTTTTTTGTATTGTGGCAAAATACACGTAGAGTTTTCTATTTTGACCATTTTAAAGTGTACAATTCAGGGGCACTAAGTCCATTCACCATCACCACTATCCTACTTTCTGTTCTTTTCACTATGACTGTCTAGGTACCTCACATAAATAGAATCTCACAGTATTTGTCCTTTTGTGTCTGGTATATTTCATTTAATATATTTTTTTGTTATGCAATTTTGTTGCTTTCAATACTACAGTCTGACAGTAAAGTTTTCTTTTTTAAGATTTATATTATTTATTTGAAAGACAGAGTTATAGAGAGAGGTAGAGACGGAGAGAGAGGTCTTCCATCTGCTGGTTCAGTCTCCAGATGGCTGCAACGACTGGAGCTGGGCCATCTGAAGCCAGGAACCAGGAGCTTCTTCCGGGTCTCCCACGCGGGTGCAGGGGCCAAGGACTTGGCCATCTTCTACTGCTTTTCCAGGCACATTAGCAGAGAGCTGAATTGGAAGAGGAGCAGCTGGGACTAGAACCTAGAACTGGCACCCATATGGGATGCCGGCGCTTCAGGCCAGGGCTTTAACCTGCTGTGCCACAGCGCCGGCCCCCCAGTAAAGTTTGTCTAAGGAGACAGCTACTTAATAACATGGATCCTTATTTTATAGCTGAATCTTTTTTGCCTAAGGACCACTTAGCATGATGTTTTAATACTCATTCATGTTGTACATGTATTAGTACTTGATTTCCTGTATGGCTGAATAATGTAACATTATGCACCACATTTTGTTTATCTGCTCATAAGTTGGTGGACATTTGGGTTGTTTCTACACTTTGTCTAAGCAAATTTACATAAATTGTACTTCATCAAATGAAAAACTTTCATGTATCCAAGGAAAGACACTCACAGAATAGGAGAAAATTCTTGCAAATCACATATATGAAGTGATTAATATCCAGAATATATGATGAACTTTTCAACTCAACAACAAAAGCAAAGCATTCAATTACAAAATGGACAAAAGACTTGAATAGCCATATCTCCAAATATGCAAATGTCTAATTAAAAAAAAAAACTGAAAGAAAAACTCAACATTTTGTCATGAGAGAAATTCAAATCAAAATCACAGTAAGGTGTCACTTCCCAGCCCCTATATAGCTATTCAATCTCGTTTCACAGATGACAACTCTTACTGCATCCTCACATGGCAGGAGGGCAGAGGACACTGTGGCACAGCAGTTTAAGCTGCTGCCCTAGACGGCGGGATCTGATACTGGAGCAAAGGTTCCGGTCCTACTGCTCTGCTTCCAATCCACCTCCCTGCTAATGCACTAGGAAGACAGCAGGACATTGCCCAAGTAGTCGGGCTCCTTCAACCATGTGGGAGACCCATACAGAGTTCCCGGCTACAGCTCCATCAGGGACCAGCTCTGGCTGTTCAGCCATTGGGGGAGTGAAGCAATGGATGAAACACACACACCCTCCTCTCTCTCTGCCTTTCAAATAATAGTAATAATAAAACATCTTGCTTGGAATGCCTGCATCCCATGTCAAAATGCTTGGGCTCAAGTCACAATTCCTCCGCTTCCCACACAGGTGACAGGTCAAATATTAGGGTCCCTGCCACCCACGTGGAAGACCTGGATTGAGTTCTGGGACCCTGGCTTCCCTCAGGCCCCGCCATGGCTGTCGCGGGCATCTGGGGAGTGGACCAGCGGATGAAAGGTCTCTCTCTGTCTCTTCTGCCTTCCACATTAAAAACATTAAATAAATAGGTCAATAAATAAATGGACGAAAAGTTACAGGAATTTGCCATATCTTTTTCATCTAAATCCACCAAGCAGATATTTTTTAAGCACTTGCAGAGTGCTGGTTCCTGAACAAAGCTGTCCCTGCAGAGTTTACAGGCTGAGTAAGAACACAGACAGGGAGTACCTGTGAGGCAGGGAGGGCCAGACTGTGCAGAGCTTGCCCTCAGCCGTTGCCCGGGTGCGGTATGTAGCTGTCATCAGAGTTGGGTCTGTAAACCTGACGCCGGAGTGGGAGCCGCCAGTCGCCCGTGAGCCCTGCAAGCTGCACACTTCTGCCTCGCGGTGGCGCCCAACCTAGCATCACACGCTCCCCCAGGACTGAAAAAAAGTAAGGGTCCCATCACCACGGGAAACAAGCACCTTTACAAGTGTGGCTCCGCCCATGTCAGTGGGTAGCTGGAAACACTTGCGCACCCCTGTCCCCACCACCCCAGGTCCTCTTTGGGGACCCTCCCTGCCAGTCACCGTATTTCATTTGTCATTCTGGCCACGGCCCATCCTTCCCACCAGAGCCCACTGCAGGCCCTCAGTGCTTTGAGCCTTTATGTTTGTTTCCTGATTATCTGTCACTTCTTCCTCTCTCTGGCAGTGAGGATCAGTCTCTTGGTTCTAAATGCGAATTCCTTAACCATCTTAGCAAATATTGGTGGCACCCTTGAGCTCTTACCATGACCAGTATTGCCATGGGTTCGCATTTGGAATTCTGTAGAGTAGCTTCATGCCACTGGCCTCTTGCTGTTACGTGCCGTAAGTTTATGCCTTGATACATTCTACAAGCACCGTGTCAGTTAAGAGACCTGGGAACAGAATGAGCGTGGTCAAATCCTAGACTTTGAGATGCTCACTCTCTAGATGACAAACAGTGGCCAACAATGAGATGAGGGCTGTAACAGGTGTACATCAGGAGCTGGGAGCAACAGTGGCCAACAATGAGATGAGGGCTGTAATAGGCGTACATCAGGAGCTGGGAGCAGGAAGTGGTGAGAATGGGGAGATGCGTGGGTTTGGCTGGATAGGTCAGTACACGTTTACAATGGGAGGTGGTGGTGGATGGAGATGAGTTGGTTTGGGGCTCTTGCAGTTTACCAGATGGAAAGCAGAGGGAAGGCCGTATTAGGCTGCAAAAATAACAACCTGTGAAAATAATGCTAGTTCCTCAAACTGGAGTGCAGTGAGGTTAGGGTAAATCACGTGGAGCTTAGTTCCCAGCTTTCCACAGCTTGCCAACCAGAGCCGGCATAAGTGTTTAGTTTTACCGACGTCAAATAAACATGCCGACCTATCTGTGCTGTCTGTGGCTGGCTTTTATTTGCTGGACACCGTCAACATTTGAATTAGGGGGCCGGCGCTGTGGCGCAGCAGGTTAACGCCCTGGCCTAAAGCACCAGCATCCCATATGGGCACTGGTTCGAGACCCGGCTGCTCCTCTTCTGATCCAGCTCTCTGCTATGGCCTGGGAAAGCAGTAGAAGATGGTCCAAGTCCTTGGGCCCCTGCACCGTGTGGGAGACCTGGAGGAAGCTCCTGGCTCCTGGCTTCAGATTGGGGCAGCTCCAGCAGTTGCGGCCATTTGGGGACCGAACCAGCAGATGGAAGACCTCTCTCTCTCTCTGCCTCTTCTCTCTCTGTGTAACTCTGACTTTTAAATAAAATATATATTAAGAAAATTTGAATTAGTTGAACGGGAACTTTCACATAATAAAAAAAGCTTTCCAGTATCTATCAGATAAAAACTCGGAAGATTTTTTTTTATACCAAGTCTATCATCTATTAGCTGGATCCACATTCAAAGGAACCTGACTGGCCCAGTTTGCTGCGCAGTGGTGTTTACACCTGGACAGATACACTCAATGTCATACGTGCCCGGTGCTTTATACAACTAAATTTGTGAACTCTGTTTTAACACATTTTGGGGCCAGGAGTGGACTGAGATTCTTAAGAAGCCTGGTGCAGCTGGTGGGGGCGGGAAAGGTGGAAGGGGACCGGAGGCTGGCCTGGTTGCTAAGGTTGGCTATGTGGGAGGCCAACCACAGGGGTACAAATCCAGACACAGCAAGAGCAATGAGGCAGGAAAGTGTAGGCCGCAGCCAGAGTGATGAACAAACATGCCCAGGACCCGTTTCTTGGGTGTTAATCCTGGTCTGTGAGGTTAAGAGTGATTAGGCTTGGGACTGGCGCTGTGGCTGCCACCTGCAGTGCCAGCATCCCATATGGGCACCGGTTCGAGTCCCAGCCGCTCCACTTCCAATCCCGCTCTCTGCTGTGACCTGAGAAAGCAGTGGAAGATGGCCCAGGTTCTTAGGCCCCTGCACCCGCGGGGGAGACCCTGAGGAATCTCCTGGCTCCTGGCTTCGGGTCGGTACAGCTCCAGTCGTTGCGGCCAATTGGGGAGTGAACTAGTGGATGGAAGACCTCTCTCTCTCTCTCTCTCTGCCTCTCCTTCTCACTCTGTGTAACCCTGACTTTCAAATAAATAAATAAAAATTTTTTTTAAAGAGTGTAGGCCACCCCTGAGTGTCAGGGGCCAAGAGAAGATTACAAATGGAGACCCATACCCCAGGGCCTGTCCTTTCTCTCATCCTATCTTTTGTCCCACAGAACAAGGTGCACAAGGTGGACATCCCAGCACGTCTGAATTCTGCCTACAGCTCCCCAACACACGGTAAACAGATGCCCCTTGGCCACTCCTTGTGTCAGGGTGTGTTACACTGGCACTCAGTCCAGTCTCAAGAGGACACACTCAGGAGCCAGGACTGGCAAGATTCTTTTTTGAAAAAAAAAATTTATTTATTTGCGAGGGAGGGGAGGAAGGCAAGAGAGAGGGGAGAAAAAAGGGAGAGAGAAAGAATTTTCCCACCCACTGTTATTTCTCAAATACCTTCAAGGCCCCAGTTGGACTGGGGTCAGAACTGGGAGCCATGAACTCAATCCAGATCTCTTGCATGGGTGGCAGGAACCCAATCATTGGACCCATTACTGCTCTCTCCCAGAGTGTATTGGCAGAAATCTGGAATCAGGAACAGGGGCCAGGAACCAAATCCAGGCACTCTAATGTGGGATGTGTCAACCATAGGCTAAGCGCTTATCCCTGGCCAAACCCTTAAAGGCACCCTCAGATCTATTTTGTCAGGGAATTACAGGGTTCCAGGTAGGAAAAGTGTAGACTGAATGGGCACATCCTCACCCACTAGGGAAGGGCATGGTCAGAGCAGGGCCAGGGTCCTAGAGTCTCATGAAGTCCAGGGTCAGGGCTGAAGTGTTATTGAGAACAGGGGTGTACTTGGGTTACTTTTGTACTGTAGTCTTTTTAGTTTTCTCTGTCCGCCATAACAAAGTACCACAGATGTGTGACTTACAACAGCAGAAATGTGTTTTCTCATAGCTCTGGAGCCTGCAAATCCAAAATCAAGGTGGCAATACGATTTATTTCTTATTTTTTTTCCCTTCCAAGAGTTCTGAGGGAGAATTTGTGCCATGCCTCTGTCCTCGCTTCTGGTGACAGTGTGGTTCTGGGCATCCCTTGGTCTGTGGATGTGTCAGTCTAATCTCTGCCTCTGTTTCACACAGTATTCTCTCATGTCTCTGTCTTCGTGTGACAGGCTTCTTATAAGGACACATGCTGGATTAGGAGCTCATCCACTCACTATGACCTCATTCTAACTCATTATATTTGCGACAACAATATTTCCAAGTAAGGCCACATTCTGAGGTGCTGGGTAAGCATTCTATGTTATTTTTAAAAAGATTTTATTTATTTATTTATTTGAGAGGCAGAGTTACAGTGAGAGGGAAAGACAGAGAGAAAAGTCTTCCTTCCATTGGTTCACTCCCCAAATGGCCACAAAGGCCAGAGCTGTGCTGATCCGAAGCCAGAAGCCAGGTGCTTCTTCCTGGTCTCCCATGCAGGTGCAGGGTCCCAAGCACTTGGGCCATCTTCTACTGTCTTCCCAGGCCATAGCAGAGAGCCGGATAGGAAGAGGAGCACTCGGGACTAGAACCGCTGCTCACATGGGATGCAGGTGCGGCAGGCGGAGGATTAACCCTACTGTGCCATAGCGTCAGCCCTTGGGGTGTGCACTTTAATATGACTTTGTCGGGGGACACAGCTCAACCCACAAAAGAGTCTATTATCAGCTCACAGGCAGGGACACAGGAGGTGGGACTCACAGAGATCACCTTTCAGTTGGTGGGCAGCAGGGACCCACTTACTGAGCCATCACCACTTCCTTCCAGAGTCGGAATCAGCAGCCAGAGGCAGGTTTCAAACTCCAGTATTCCAGTGTGGGACAGGGACATCTTAAACAGAGTCCTAACTGCCAGGCTAAGTATCCAGCCCTACACTTAAATTTTGATTCCATTTCTCATGAACTTTGAGGGGCCCTTGTGATGTGCCCCCAGTGTTTCCTGATGATATTCTTCAGCATCAGGATCCAGTGTGGACTGAGTTCAGGGTCTAAGAAACACAGACAAGCCAATTCTGAGCTCACCTCTGTTTTCCAGCCTCAGCTCTTTGGCCAGTTAGTTGTACATCAAATTGCTTAACCTTTAATTTCTTTCTTTAGTTGTCCATACTGTAAAAGGGGATAATTAATACTCTTCTCAGGAGACTGTTTTGAGAACATTTGGACTATCATAAGGACTTAAAAAAATAGTGCTAACATAAATGTTTTTTTTTTTTTTTATTGGACAGGCAGAGTGGACAGTGAGAGAGAGAGATAGAGAGAAAGGTCTTCCTTTGACGTTGGTTCACCCTCCAATGGCCGCCGCGGCCGGCGCACTGCAGCCACCACGCTGCGGCTGGCGCACCGCGCTGATCCGAAGGCAGGAGCCAGATGCTTCTCCTGGTCTCCCATGGGGTGCAGGGCCCAAGTACTTGGGCCATCCTCCACTGCACTCCCGGGCCATAGCAGAGAGCCGGCCTGGAAGAGGGGCAACCGGGACAGAATCCGTAACCCCGACTGGGACTAGAACCCGGTGTGCTGGCGCCGCTAGGCGGAGGATTAGCCTAGTGAGCCGCGGCGCCGGCTCACTAACCTAAATGTTGAATGAAAATAAATTGTACTTCCTTCTGTACTTGACATTATGTAAGCTCACCCCTTTAAAGAAAACCAACTGGTATTTATTTATGTATAACCATGTGTTATTTAACAATGAAATATATCTAGGAAATATGTCACAACATGATTTCATTATTGTGCAAACATGATAGAATGTTCTTACACAAAACTAGATGGTCAGGGCTGGTGTTGTGGTGTGGCAGCTAAAGCTGCCGCCTAAGATGCTGCCATCCCGGAGCCAGAGCTGTGGCATAGTGGGTAAAGCTGCCGCCTAAAGTGCTGGCATGCAATATGGGCACCAGTTCGGGTCCCAGCTGCTCCACTTCCCATCCAACTCTCTGCTATGGCCTGGGAAAGCAGTAGAAGATGGTCCAAGTCCAGGGCCCCTGTACCTGTGTGGGAGACCCGGAAGAAGTTCCTGTCTCCAGATTGGCGCAGCTCCCGCCATTGTGGCCAACTGGGGAGTGAACAAGCAATCAGATGGAGGATCTCTGTCTTTCTCTCTCTCTTTGCCTCTCCTTCCCTCTGTGTGTAACTTTGACTCTCAAATAAATAAGTCTTTTTTTTTTTTTTTTAAAGATGGTGGCATCCCATATGGGCATTGGGTTCTGTCCTGGTTGCTCCTCTTCCAGGCCAGCTCTCTGCTGTGGCCCAGGAGTGCAGTGGAGGATGGCCCAAGTGCTTGGGCCCTGCACCCCATGGGAGACCAGGAGAAGCACCTGGCTCCTGCCATCGGATCAGCGCGGTGCGCCGGCCGCAGCGGCCATTGCAGGGTGAACCAATGGAAAAGAAAGACCTTTCTCTCTGTCTCTTTCTCTCATTGTCCACTCTGCCTGTCAAAAAACAAAAACAAAAACAAAAACAAAAAACTGTATGGTGTAAGTCAATCACTTGATATCATCAAGATACTCAGTAAACACGATGTGTACAAATGTGGAGCTGCTGTACTTACAGAAAGCCTTTTTTTTTTAAATATGTAGGTGTACTTCCAAAATAGCAATCAAAAGTACAGTATAGTAAATACATAAAGTAGTAGTAATGTAGTCAAGTAATTTTTTTTTTTGGACAGAGTGGACAGTGAGAGAGAGAGACAGAGAGAAAGGTCTTCCTTTTTCCATTGGTTCACCCTCCAATGGCCGCCGCGGCTGATGCACTGCGGCCAGCGCACCGCGCTGATCCGATGGCAGGAGCCAGGTGCTTCTCCCGGTCTCCCATGGGGTGCAGGGCCCAAGGACTTGGGCCATCCTCCACTGCACTCCCGGGCCTTAGCAGAGAGCTGGCCTGGAATAGGGGCAACCGGGACAGAATCCGGTGCCCCGACTGGGACTAGAACCCAGTATGCCGGCGCCACTAGGCGGAGGATTAGCCTAGTGAGCCACGGCACCGGCCTGTCAAGTAATGTTATTATCAAGTATTAGGTACTGGGGCTGGCATCATGGCACAGTGGGTTTAGCCACCACCTGCCTCCCGTATGAGCACTGGTTTGAGTCCCATCTGCTCCACTTCCCATCTGGCTCCCTGCTGATGTGCCTGGGAAGGCAGTGGAGGATGGCCCAGGTGTGGGCCCCTGCCACCCATCTAGAGATCCAGATGGAGTTCTAGGCTCCCGGCTTTGGCTTGGCCCAGCTCTGGCTGTTGTAGCCATTTGGGGAGTGGGCTAGCAGATGGAGAATCTCTCTGTAACTCTCTGCCTTTTAAACAAATAAATGCTAAAAAACATACTAGGTATTGTACATAACTGTACATGCTGTACTTTTAAATAACTGACAGTATAGTAGGTTCATTACACCAGCTTCACAAAGGTGAGAAATGTGTTGTGCAACAATGTTATAATGGCTATAGTATCACCAGGCAATAGGGAATTTTAGCTCCACTATCTTACGGGACCTCCACTGCATTGTTCCATTATTGACCAAATCCTTGTTATGTAGCACATGACACAATGTACTCTATGTTCCTAATCATCTATTCAAATATTTGTGTTTTCTTCTTTTTTACTTGGTTATCTATCTAAGTATATAGGATTGGGTCTGTGGGTGCTGGTCATGGCTGCTACACTTCCCAAGCTCCATGCTAATACAGTCTGGGAAAGCAATAGAAGACGGCCTGAGTTCTTGGGCCCCGGCACCCATGTAGGAAACCTGGAAGAAGCTACTGGCCCCTGGCTTTGATATGGCCTAACCTTGACTATTGTGGCCATTTGGGGGAGTGAACCAGTAGATAGAAGACCTCTCTTTGTCTCTCCCTCTCTCTCTCTGCCTTTCAAATAAATAAATGTTTTCAAAAAAAAGTTTGCTTAAATTAAAATTGTGGGTTCTTCACTAGTGTTGCTGTCTGTTTCCTTTTGTCTCATGTCAGGAAGTACGTAATATCTGGATGTCCCAGTTTTACTGATGTTGGGACTGATAATCAGAACTTAAAAAAAAAATACCAGTCCAATTCATACTTTCTCCAAGTGTTTTTAAACTATTATTGATGGCCGGGGCCGCGGCTCACTAGGCTAATCCTCTGCCTGCGGCGCTGGTACCCTGGGTTCTAGTCCTGGTCGGGGTGCCGGATTCTGTCCTGGTTGCTCCTCTTCCAGGCCAGCTCTCTGCTGTGGCCCAGGAAGGCAGTGGAGGATGGTCCAAGTGCTTGGGCCCTGCACCCGCATGGGAGAGCAGGAGGAAGTGCCTGGCTCCTGGCTTCGGATCAGCGCAGCGCGCCGGCTGTAGCAGCCATTTGGGGGTGAACCAACAGAAAGAAGACCTTTCTCTCTGTCTCTCTCTCTCTAACTCTCCCTGTCCAAAAAAAAAAACAAAAAACAAAAAACAAAAAACCAAAAACCAAAAACCAAAAAAAAAAAAAAACCCACAAACTATTATTGATGATGACTGACTGAATGAATGGCCTCCTGTGTGAATGGCCTCCCATGTTTTAAACCTGGGAAATTAGAGCATTAAGAAAAAAATGATTTTAGTGATTAAAGTAAATATTTTAAATATTTGTGAGTTCATTGAATTTTTTCCCACTGGCTGCTAGAGTATCAACTCATTTTTGAAACTGGTAATTAAAGGAAGAAAAACAAGCATTTATCCTGCCTGATCTATTTGAACTGTTTTTCAGAGAAACCAGATGATTGTAGATTGAAAGTGCTGTTACAGAAGAATTCCAACTAATAACTGAGAAAGATAAAATAATTAGATAAAATTGTCGCTCCCCCTCTTCGTGGAGGAGCAACACTAAACCCTGCCTAGGCTTCATATCCGAGTCACGGCACCATTATGTCGCTCCCCCTCTTCATGGAGGAGCAACACAGGACCCTGCGCTGTTCTTTCGTCTGCTCGGCCCTCCCCGGGTTTGCTGCTGGTTCTTCCTGGGTTGGCTACTATCCCTTCCACCTCCGTGGAAGGGCAGTTCCCCCTGGCCGCATTCCCCACTTCCGCAGGGGAGCGGCACACCGCCGGCCAACTCTTCTCGGGGGCTGCACGGGTTCCCTTAGATGTTCCCCATAGATGTTCCTGGTGCATGCCGTCTCTCTCCTCCTTTATAGTCCTCCTCTGCCAATCCTAACTCGGCTGCCCACACGCCGAGTACGCTGCTCTCCAATCAGGAGCAAGTCCTACAGTTTATTGGTTGAACTGGAGGCAGCTGGGTAGAAGCTGTTTTCTCCTCTCCCAGCGCCATATTGTAGGAGAGCAGATGCATAGAATAAGTCTTAATTCCAGTAACTTAGTCTAGTCCGAGCTGCTCCCCACAGAGGAGAGCAGATGCATAGAATAAGTCTTAATTCCAGTAACTTAGTCTAGTCCGAGCTGCTCCCCACAAAAATGATTTTTCTTTTTTTTAAGATTTATTTATTTGAGAGGCAGAATTACAGACAGAAGGAGACAGAAAGAGAAGTCTTCCATCCAATGGTTCATTCCCCAGATGGCTGCAACGGCAGGAGCTGGGCCAATCTGAAGCCAGCAGCCAGGAGCTTCTTCCAAGTCTCCATGTGGGTGCAGGGGCCCAAGCACTTGGGCCATCTTCCACTGCTTCCCAGGCCATTAGCAGATAGCTGGGTTGGAGGAGGAGCAAGAGGGACTCTAACTGGAGCCCATATGGGATGCTGGCACTGCAGGCGGAGGCTTAGCCTACTATGTCACAGTGCCAGCCCCTGAGTTTTCTTTTCAATGCTTACATATCCCATGTTTGAACAGCAGATGCCTTTATAAGTTGGTTCCAGAATTCTTGGACACAACTCTATAACTACTTGGTCACTTTGCTTTCTGAAACAGCAAAAATATGCTAGGTTCAACTTACGTATTTCTGCCCTAGGCTTGGAATCAGAGATTTTCTTTAAAGAGTCCTAGTTTGTTGTAGAAGAAATGATGTTTAGAGCACTTCCTGGGTGCTAGGAGTAAACGTTATTGAACTTAGTAATACTGCATCACATCAGAGCCTGGCAGAATTAGTAATGGCTAGCAAATAAACCAAGTTCCTACTGATATTTCCAATTCACTTTTCATTCTATAGAGTTTTTCTTTATTTTCTCTGTTGTTATATTTGTATTTCTCTTACACACTGAAAATTTTGGTTCTGAATGACATTATGATAAATAATTATATACTTATTTTAATTTATACTACTAAGTGATGGAAATATTACCAAGTTAGCAACAATGACTATTAAACTCAAGACTTTTGTTTGTTTTCCATGGGGTACATCCTTTTAGTAAAAATACTGCATTTTAAAATCAGTTGATTATGCTACCCACTTGATATACTTGATTAAGTTCCGATGCCTCTGCTTTCAATTTTTGGAACTGCTTTAAACACTTAAATGGGTGGGCATTTGGCACAGTTGTTAGTTCATGGATTGAGATGCCCACATTTCATATAGGAGTGCCTGGTTTGAGTCCTGGCTACTTTGCTTCCAAATCGACTTCCTACTGATGCACACCTTGGAAGGTAGCAGATGGCTCAAGCTCTTGAGTCTCTGTCACTCATGTTACAGTTCTGGTTTCTTGGCTTCAGCATGGTGCAGTGTTGGCTTTTGGGTGCAGTTGGGGAGTGAACCAGTGGATGGAAAATCTCTTCATCTGGCTTTCTTTCTCGCAAGTAAAATAGAAATAGCTAAACTAAAAAAAATTAAATATAATTTAAAAATTACTTACATGATTCTGAGTCAAAATAATAAAACAAGGTATGAAGAATCCTAGCTTCCTTCTCTGTATTTTCTACCTCTATATAAACAGCCAAATGTCTCAGTGTTTGTTTCTCCTTCCATTGTCTCTTTCAGCAAATACACACATTGTCCCAAAGCTAACATACTATAAACACTATATTCAACTAGATTTTTCCCAGTGAATAATGTTTTCTGTCCATCAGCTTATGGTACTTATAGTATTTTACAGAGACGGAGATACCCTTCATTTCACAGTACAGTTAAAAAGTAACATCTGTTACCCAGTCTTAATTCTGAGCAGATAAGAATCTGAGAAAAATTGATAACAAGGTCAATAAAACAAAAAACATAAACAGAAAAAGGATTCTGGAAAATAGAACCTATGCTAGAGAGAAAACAAGCCCATTACTATTATTATCTGCAGGGAGATAAGGAAAGGTGTGTAGTCGTGGAAAAGGAGAATGATAGTACTCTAACATAGGAATATTCACAAAATAAAGGAGCTCTTGAAAAAATTAAAAAAATCAGAAATAAAAAAAAAAAACTCAGTAAGGAGAATTAGAAGATAAAGGAAATCTTCCAGACACTAAAGCAAAAAACAGAAAGAAAAAAAAAAAGAGTAGAGGACAGAAGTGGTTAGAAAATTAAGGGATTTTTGCACAGGAACCAATCTTGGAAGTCCAAGATATAAATAATATGATTTCCCAAAATCTAAAAGAATAGGAAACATGGAGAAGAAATAATCAACAAAAAAATTCATGACCATCTTCCAGACTAAGAGCTTGATGGTTAAATATTGAAAGAACTCACTCAGTACCAGTGGAATGGGTGAATAGGCCTACATCAAAGTATAGAATTGTATAATTTCAAAACATTGAAGAGGGAAATAAGATTCTTCAAGGTTTAAAAAATTAAGAATATAGAAAAAAGAGGCCTAAATAAATGATTGGCAATTTAATGTTTCCAGAATTTTCCACAATATTATTGGAAGCTGGAGTTTACTGGAGCACTAGCTTCAAAATTCTGAAGGAAAATAATTCCAACTGACAATTTTATACCCAGCTAAACTATATTATGGGTGAAGATTTTCATATAAAGCACAATTTCAAAAAATTTACATGATGATGCATAAAACTGGAAAAAGAAATTCCCCAACAACATGTAAATAACATAAACACAAGTTATTTAGAGACATGAACATAGCCATCGAACTTGGAGAGCTGTGTGGGAGGCAGAGAAGGGATTGGTCTTCCAGCTATACCAATGCACGAATTTGATAAAAAATGAAATCAGAAGAAAAGAAATATCTTATAAAAGAAAGATAATACTCTGTTGGGGTTGTTCTGATGGCAGGAACGAGAAAACTGTAGGATTCTGTGACGCCATGGAGCCGCGTAGAGGCTCGGAAGCCTGGCTCCTTCCAGGTAGGCGGGAGGAAGCTTCTAGAAGAGGTGGCGCGGACCTGCTCTAAAGGTCGAGTGGAGACAAGTTGGCAAACGCGTCGGCGGGAGGATAAACCAAGTTTCCGGTGAGGAGAACAACCAGGGGTGTTGGAGACGCAGCAAGAGGCCCTAATTATCTGGGTCAGCAACGGGTCAGCGCCCCGATTTTGCTGCACGTCACGTTATTCTCTCCGGCGGAGCTTTAGAAAACACCCCAACGCTGACGACATACTCCGAACCCCCTAGTCGGGTATCTGGGAGAAGGAGCCCGACGACAGTATGTGTCTTTCATAAAAACACGACAGTATGTGTCTTTCATAAAAACACGTTTCCCGGCGGTTCCGACGCGCAGCCCGGGGCGAGGCCGCCGGACCGCGGCACACGTCCGTGGGGAAGCCAGGACCGCAGCCCGGCGACAGCCCTGAGGACGACTCCCGCAACGCCCCGCCACCCCCGTTTCCGGGACGCGGGCGCCCACCGCGGCCTCGGAACAGGAAGTGACGTAGCGCTCGGCGGCCCGGAGAAGCCTGACGAGGACCATTCTAGAAGCAAGGAGAACAATCGCCCGTCCGGCCGCCTGCTTGTCCAGTCAGAACGTCTGGCGCCCAGACGCCGGCGGCCGGCGCGTTAGGTGTGTCCGCACGGCCCTGCCGCCTCTCGGACACGGTCAGCTGCTGGCGTCCTGGCCGCCATTGCGGGCCGCCTCTCGGCCTGGCCCTGCCTGGGCGCCATCCCCGCAGCGAGGGAAGCCGCGAGGGCCTGACTGACCGGCGCGGGGGTGGAGGGGTCGGGGCTTGGGGACGTGGCCGCGGCGGCCCGGGGCCGAGCTCCCCTCCAACTCTGTCTTCCGCAGGAGCTGGGGGAGGAGGCGACATGGACACCGCAGCGGGCGTCGAGAAGGCCGCGGCCCCGCCGCCCGGCCCCCAGCGTGCCCAGAGCGGGCAGGGGAGCGCTCGGTAAGTGGCGGCCCAGCACAGGGACCCCGGAGCGGGCGCCCACGGGCGCGGGGACAAGGCGGGGAGGGGCCGTCGGCCCGGCGTTCTCTCGGCGTCCCCGGGCCGCGTCCCTCGCGGCGGCGAGCCCGAGGCTCCGGCCGTCGAAGCCCTGCCCTGTTGGCGGCCTCGCCCGCCCCCGACACGACGAGGACACGTCCTGCCTCCCGGCGGCGGTGGCGTGCACGTGACGGTGTTCGGGCTCTCGCAACTACGCGGAAACTTGGCCCGGGGCTGCGGCCGCACAGCGCCGGGGGCCGCTGCCATGGCCAGCGAGCGGAGCCCCGGAGCAAACGCCTCCCGCGGCGGCGGCGCCCCAGCCAGGTGGGACCCGCGGGCAGCTGGACGCGTCGCGGTGCGGGGGCGCCTCCGGCCTTCCGGGCTCGCGTCCCTTGCCGGAGGGAAGCGGCTGCGCACCGGGGGTGGCAACCCCCGAGCGGGCCCGCCGGGCCATCCCCCGTGGGCCCCGCGACCAGCTAGGTGCGGACCCAAGCTTACTGCGCGCGGGGGACGGAACCGGCCTCCCGGCCCCGGGGGCCAAGGGCACGCGCTGCGCCCGGCCTGGCGCTCTCTCACCCGGGCTTCGAACCTACGGCGCTCGGGCCCGTCTCCCTCATCCCCCCAGAGGAGCCGGGGGCAGCCGGCAAGTCCCTGACCCGCGGACGCGCCCCCGAGGCTGACGGGCGCCTGGGCACGGACACAGATGCGCAGGGAACAGCGCTAAGCTGAAAAGGTGGGGGAGCGGCTGGTGAAGGCCTTCTGCTCTGCCCTCCTGATCGTGAGCGGGGGCCGCGGGGTCCACCGCTCGCTGCTAACCGGAACCGGCAGGGGCCACGGCTGAGAATCTCACAGAAAGCTCCGCTTTCCGGCCTTGGAGCGTTTTCCAGCTCCGCTTTCCGGCCTTGGAGCGTTTTCCAGCCGGCGTTCGGAGCCTGTTGCTTGGAAGGTGCGCTCCAAACCCTCATGGCTCCCAGTCCCGCGCTTTCCCCGGCAGGGGGCCTCGTGCACTTGCAACCGGGCCAAGATCTGGTGCCCCACGGGTACCTCTAAGCCCCGCTAGGGGTTTTCTGGGCGGCTGCAAGCTTCGGGGCTATCTAAACTTTTTTTTTAGAGGTGTGCAACTTGAAAAAAAATTAAAATAAGGGTAGAGAAATGGGGCGCAGAGATTTCCAGTACGCCGACCTCTGCCCCAGCTCAACTGCCTTTGACCCACTCAGTCCTTATGTGGGAGTTCTGGGAGGAAAGGGCCTCCGGTTCCCAGCAGAGACGGCCTCCCTCTCTGCCCTTTGTGGAGTGCCAGGCACCTTTTTGCTGCATAGCTGTAACTAGATGGGTTGGTCTGTCTTTGGGCAGCTTGTTTGTTGCATGATAGAAACTAGTACCTTAGAGGTGGATGGGACAGAAGTGTGTTTCAACTGTTTCCTGTCAGGAATTCAGAGTGGATGGCTTGGGTTCTAAGTACCCTTTGCTGTTGCATGAATCCTCCACAAGTGATGAAGTGGGATGAGTGTGTCAGGTTCACACCAGCACGTCTCACTGCCATAGGCCCATGGGTTTCTGAGTTGATTTTTGAACAACACTCAGGATAGTCCCACACCCACCCGCCCACCTAAATACATAAGTAAGTATAAAACTGCAACAAGTTTCATGGTATAGTTCTCTGTTGTTAGACACAAGGATATTTTCTATACTATTCGACTTTTTACGGTATAGTTGCTTTCTCTTTTGTTAAGCACAACCGTGTTTTCTATACTATTTAATTTTCCTTAAAAAACTGTTCATAATTCATGAATTTGATTTTAGGACTAACCAGAGTTAGATGGCAACACTTGTTTTTTGGGGGGACAGTTTCCTGGGGAACTGACTTTGGAAGTAGGGAGCTGGTATAGGAGAGAGGAAAGAGGCTGAAATTCATACCTGGGTAAGGAAATTAATAATTGAGTAATGAATACCATGTGGTTCATACTAGTAGTGTCTGCAAAGGCAGGCCCGGGGGCTTCTGGTTACTTTACTTCACACACACAGGGCTGCCATGCTAGCCGCCCTCCTGCACAGAGTGCAGTGGGACTTTGTCAGGGAGGGAGGGGCATACTGACTCCTACCTTTGGGGAGTGGGGGGAAAAGGAAAAGAAAAACGAGAGTGATGCCAGGCTGCCACAAATTTTGGAGTCATAGTTTCCAAATGGGACCCCAGGTCCTTCCTCAGAATCTCAGATTCAGTATCGAAAGCTGGACCGTGCTCATTTTATGGATGAAGAAGATGAGGCTCAGGAAGGCCAGAATTTGTGAGTAGCAGCTGGCCAGGGCATCGGATTAGACACACCTGCTGTCTTCACTTTGTGGCCCATGACCCTAGGAACAAATAGAGCTTTTACCCTTAGAAAGTTCTTAAGCTATTCACTGAGCTCATTCTCTTCCTGTGGTTGGTATAAAAGGCTCATTTCTGTGGCATGCACCCTTTTATAATTATACAAGGGTACTTTCAAAAGCTTTGTGGAAAATGGAATTAAAAGTTTATTTTGGTTCAAATGTATTTGAAATCTATGCATAATTTTTCATAATATGCATTTTCCATGAACTTTTGAAGATCCCACCTATATTTGCGTCCTGGGATGAAGATCCTTCTACAGCCAATTAGAACCTGCAGACCCCACGTTTGAGGGCGATGACATGCTCTTAGGGACATTTAGAAGAGTTGAAGTGGAGGGCAGGGCTCCGCCTCTTGCCTTTGTGGGGAGCGGTACTGTTTTTATTGACCTTGAGGCAGGAGCCCTCCTCTGCCTTTACAGATGGAGAAGTGGAGCAGACAGGTCACTGCATTGTCCTCACAGTGGCTGTGAACTCACTGCTGTTGTGACAAGTTTTCTTGGTGTGCAGCCTTAGGTTCTCAAGGCCAAAAGCACTCTTGTTACAAGAAGTCTTTACAAGAAAGAAAAATTTGGTGGGGGTGCAGGGGGTGGGGAGGATGATGTCTCCTTAGCAAAGGTGGCACTTGAGGTTACAACAGAGACAGTCTTAGTGTGGGCAGTGTGGGGAAGAATGGTTGAATTTATACTTTTTTAAAAAAGTGTACTGAGTATAAAGTTAATCGAAAATGGATCTTAGTGGAGAATGGGACTGGGAATGGGAGAGGGAGGAGGAGGGGTGGGAGGGTGGGTAGAGTGGGAAGAATCACTGTATTTCTAAAATTGTACTTAGAAAATGCATGAAGTTTGTTTTCCTTAAATAAAAGGTTTCTTTGGGAAAAAAGAAAGTACTGAACCAAGCATCTTTGGAACCAAAAAATGTCACAGTTCCAAAACCGAGAGTAACAGTCTTCCTTTGGTTAGTGAGAATTGTCATTTCTGCCTTATCAAACATTTTTCTTGTTAATTTCGTAAGTATTGCCTGTTTCCTTGCTTTTGTTGACATTCAAACAAAATGAAGGAGCTTTACTTATGGCATACCCTGGACTAATTTTACCTGAATCAAGTCCGTCTTTTGCCTGCATGTTGAACATCAGTGTTAATGTCCAGAATGTATTCACCATAGTATGCTTACTTGAACTCCTGTGAGCCCGGTGAACTGCTGGGACCTCCTGGGAATCTTTGGAGCCAAGCTAAATCTGGGTTTAGTTACATCTGACTTTGAAGTTCTGGTGACATTGAGATTGGTTGTTTTAGCTTTTAAGTACTGGGTGGTTTTGTCAGTGGAGGCAGCACTTGGAAACAGAGCAGGATTGCCAGCCCTAAAAAACCTGACACTTTGGAGAGCCAGGACAGTAGTACATAAAACAGGAAACAAAGAATTACAGCACCATATTGGACAATCTTGCTTCTTTGCAACAAAAATGCTCAGAGGCAGCCTTGACCTGAGGTGGATGTTCATCCTCCTGCCCAGCCGTGGCCTCCACTTCACTTTCCTTTGGTCACCCTTGGACCAGCTCATCCTTTGCCTGTCACGATCCACTTTTCCAGAAGGCACAAAAATTGGTGACTTCCAGAGCTCATCCAAGGCTGAATGCATTGATCAAGTACTAAGGAGTCATAATTCGGATCCCAGACTTTCTCTCTAATATTCCCTTTCTTCTTACCTATTGTCTTGTCTTGCACTTGTTTTTTAAGTCTGTTCTGCTCCTCAGATAAATCAGGGCCCTGTATTTGGCTTTGGCTAATGAGGTGGAAACGTGGAAGGCGTAGGCTCTGCTAATGGTGATAGAACAATGTTAATGCCAGACAGGCTGGAGAAAGGATAAGTGGAAATGCGAGCTGGCACTCCAAGAGAGTTCTCAGATCCTGAATGATCCCTAGGAGGAAGGAGGAGAGGTCGGTTTCAAGCTGTACCTACACAGATGAGAACTTAACAGCTGGCAGAATGAGAGGTGCTGAGGGGAGGGGGATTATAAGTAAAAGGAGCAGCTTATTAAAAGTAATGGTGAACAAAAGGGCTTATACTGTGAATATCAAAAATAATAATAATTTACCCCAAGCCAGCCCTTGGTGTATGTTCCATTTATTATTGTATTTAGCTTCCATAAAAATATTATGAGCAGTTCCATTTCACAGATCTACCTGCAGCAGCACATGAACTTCATGAGGACAGTGATATTTTCTGTCTTGCTCATTCACATATTCCACGCATTACGCAGAGTTCCTGGCACACAATAGGTACCCAGTTAATACTTGCTGACTGATGGGAAATGGGGAGCCCAGTTGTGTAGACTGTACTGTTCCGGTGTTCCTGTAAAGAAACTGAGGACTAGGGTCAAGTGCAGTTGCCATCTGACAGCCCTAGAAAAGGTAAAAGTGGCCATTGATTTCAGGTTTCTGCACTTTGTTTTCTATGAGGAGAATATTCAGATCCTCAATATCTTTCTGGTGCCAGCCTCAGCCCTGTGACTTTGTTGTGCAAAGACAGCCAGGTGAATCCGGGGTCCTGTGGCTACAACATGGAGGGCATATAGAATTAGAGAATATTGGAAAGGTAAGTTGAGATGTGTATGTTTGTAGGGGCTAGGAATATAAGCTATTTTGGTTTGTTTTGTGAGTTCAGGAGGAATACTGTGTGTGTGTGTGTGTGTGTGTGAGATTTGAGAGGCAGATATAGACTGACAGAAAACTCCTATCCACTGGTTCACTTCCAAAATGTCCTCAACTAGCAGGGCTGGTGTGGGAGGTGTAGCAGAATTCTTGTACTGAGACAAGACACCAAGGCCTTTTAACAGGAAGTAGTTTTTTTTTTTTTTTTTTTTTTTTTTTTATTGTGCCAGCATAAGGCCCAGATAGAATTTCTTACCCAAAATGCTGAGCCCCAAAGAGGGAAATTTCCTTATATATGGTTTTAGTTTCTTTGTCTCCCTTATATGGTTACATTCATACATTTGATTAGATATTCTAATGTTAGTTGGCAGTCACTGGGTTAATACAATACTGGGAATGCAAACCAGTGACTGAAGTTTTTGTTTTTAAGATTCTACTTATTTATTTGAAAGGTAAAGTTACAGAGAGAGAGGAAGGGACATAGAGAAAGGTCTTCCATCCACTGGTTCACTCCCCAAAAGGCCTCAATGTTTGGAACTGAGCTGATCAGGAGCCAGGAGCTCCCACCTAGTCTCCCACGCAGGTGCTGGGGCCCAAGCATTTGGGCTTCCTCTACTGATTTCCCAGGCCATAGCAGGGTGCTGGATCAGAAGAGGAGCAGCCGAGACACAAACTGGACTCCATGTGGGATGCCGGTGCTGCAGCAGAGGCTTAGCCCACTATGCCACAGCGCCCCTGAAGATGTTTTTCTTTTTCCACACATATACTGAGCCGTCTACTGTCTGGCAAGGGTTAACATCATTGCACTGTACTAGCAAGCGGAACCCGAAGTGGTTACGTATAAGCAGATAGTAACTACCATTGAAGCATTCACAGGCAAGCAGATAACAGTCACATTTCATTCCTAGGACAGATTCCTCCCTTTTTCTTCTTTTGACCTTGGGAAGGCCTCTGTTACAACTTTAACATGTCAGAAACAAGTGTAAATAAAAGACAAAGGCCTCTGCCACACAGGTACTGGGAATGCAATCCAGGTCAGCCTTGAGGATGGCAGTAGCTTAGCTTTGTGAGCCACTGGGTGCTGCCTGCTGGAGTCTGCTGGTCACAAGTTGGAATCAAGAGACTGGAAATTTAACCTAGGTGTTCCAGTATGGGACTTAGCTGGTGTCTTAGCAGCTAGGCTGAACTGCTCTCCTACGTGTTTTATTTAGGTTAACTCTGGAGGTTGAGCCTGTGGATGAATGCATCTTTCAGAGTCCACACTTGTTTGAAGGCCAAATTTAAGGCTCCATGTTCCAAGAGGTTGTCTGCTGGTATTAGAACTTAGCTTGGATTCTTTTTGCAGTGCCAAAGGACTTCTTTTGAGATGTCTCTGTCTGTCTTGTTATTGAGAAATTCCTGGCATGTCTACACCTTCCCCTGTGTGGCAGTGGATTGTGTTTTAGTTCTCCTTTGGGTTTGACTTGCCCTTCAGTTTGAGGGGGGAGTGGATTGATAGGATCTCAGGGAGGGGTCTGAGTGGGAGATGTGGAGTAGGGGGTGGGATGGAGGCTGTTAATTAACATTTAAAATACCAGAGATGCATGGGGAGAGTTCTGAGGGAGAGCATGGCTGGGCTGCTAAGTTTTCCTTTCAATAAGAAATCCTCTTTGTTCAAGGGTGTCAGGAGTGTCTTGTGCCTTCGTTGGGGCTGCTCCTAATTGAACAATCATCTAGTTGAAGGGAATAGGCAATTAAGGAGTTGAATTCAGCACATTTACCTGTGTCAGGATTGATGAGTCACTTGAAGCTCATTGTGCTTAACTTCATTTGTCTCGAGACAGTGTGGAATGCTAATTTCTTGGTTATTCTTTGGGCTAGCATTTGCAGGGATTTAAATTTAAGTTTAAAATCCATTTTTCTGATTTTCTCAATGATTTGCACCCTTTGTACAACTCATCTCTCTAGAAATTAACATCGAATTTTAAAAAATAATTAATAGACTCAGATGTCGTAGCTTGACTTATGCATATTTGTCTTAAAAATTCTTTTTTATGTAAAAATTTTTATTTATTTGCAAGAAAGATGGACATCCACTGATTCACTCCCCAAATGCCTGCAATAGCCAGGGCTGGACCAGGCTGAAACCAGGAGCCAGGAACTTAATCCAGTTCTTCCATGTGAGTGGTAGGGACCCGAGCACTAGAGCATCACCTGATGCCTACTAGGGCACACTGGGACTGGACCTACCCTAATCAGCCTGATAAGAGATGTATCTTAATTGTTGTGGGTGCACAGCGTTAATACAGATTTTGATCTCAGACTTGGATTTGTGTCTTGCCTGGAGAAGTCCCTTCACCTTGTGTAAATCTGTTTCCTGACTTGCCAGCTTGGGGTGAGGGTACCTCCCTGACATTGTTAGGATATTTAGCGAGTAAATGTCTGAGAAGGGCTTAATACAGGGCCTGGAGCAGAGGGATTGCTCAGTCCATTTTACGTGTTATCATGCACCTCCCTTGGACTGCTCTCACTCAAATAGTGATGTGACCCACTAAGGAGAAATTGTTGTGTCCACTACTGGCCACAAATGAAGGGAAGCTTCATGTTTGGAGACTGAGTGACTTAATACTCCACTTTTGAACCTGGAGTTGAAATTGACCCATCTTTGTCCTCCAGCAATATTTCTTGAGCCTCTTTCGGGGCCTGGATGGACTTAGTGACTTGGAATGTTTGTCTCTCAAGGCTCACATTACCTTCACACTAACCAAAGCTAACATGTGCAGAATGCCTCTCAGCTTATCCTTCCTTGAAAATGGCTGTCTTCAGTCTGAGTTTACATTCTTCTTCCTTTTTTGTTGTTTAAAATATTCCTTCTGTGGAGGGCATTTGGCTCAGCAGTCAAGAAGCTGGTTAAGTTGCCTGCATCCCATGTCAGCATTCCTGGATTTGTTACCCAGCCCAACGCCCTGCCATTGTGGACCTGCAGAGGCAGTGGGTGATGGCTCAGACAATTGCGACCTGCCACCACATGGGAGACCCGTGCTGAGTTCCTGGCTCCGGACTCTATCTGTCCCAGCCCCAGCCCTTGTGGGCATTTGGGGAATGAACCGGAGTTTCTCAGCTGAAGGTGATTAACAGACTGGTAATTTCAGGGAACCCCTTTGAAATATAGGCAAATACTAGGTCTGTGTTTTTACCAAACATTTTCTCTTTGCTGGATAAACACAGTAAAGGTTCTATAAACATGCAGGGATTTCACTCAGACGGCGTGCTGGGATATCAAGACCCCTGTGAACGCCATCGTAGACCAGAGGCAAGACCTGCTTTCCAGTTATTGCCATCTGCTCACCTGCAGGTGGTGGTGACCAGGGTGCTAGGGTGGTGGCCTGGAGGTAAGCCCAGGGTTCACCCATGGAACCTGTTACTGTGTGGCCCAGCTCAGGACCCTGAATCTCTGAGCCTGGAATTCCTTGCTCTAGAAATTACAGGCCAGTAATCTCACTTTATTAAATGTTTTCTGTTTAAGTGATCCTGTGAATATATACAGAGAGATGTTGTATTAGTTTCCTATGGCTGTAATGACAGAGTACCACAAACTGGGTAACATAACAGAAACGTATTCTTTTATGGCTCTGGGGTGTTCTCCCCATCCCCAGAAACATTCCCTAAAGATTGCCACTTTTATTATTTTCTTAAGTGTCCTTCCACAAATTCTCTCAGAAGATCAAGTGTACACATAGACCCAATCTGTAAGCGCTCCAGCTTGTTCTAGTTGCTGTACAGATTGCTGTTCAGTTTGCTTTCTTCACTCTCACTGCGTATTTTGACATCTTTTCCTCTGATAGAGCTACAACATGGTAGAAAACTGTCCTAAACTGTACCATATTTATTTATAAATTTCTCCGGTTATTGGACTTTGGGATTTGTATAATTTCGCTAATACAAAGAACAATGCAGTGAGTATGCTCATGTACCTTGAATGAAGTATGATTATAGATCCCATCAACTAAATAGTTGTGTCACAAGTTTGTACATTGAACATTTCTCTACACAGATGCGTCACCATGGTAGCATTCAGAATGAATCTTCCCATTATTTTGTTGACTTAAAGAGGATTACTAAGCTACTTTCAGGGTCTTTCGATAAATGGGTATTTGCAATTTTAATGGTTTTATATCACTTCCTTTATGGTTTGTGCTCTTGGTATTATTAGAATAACCTCAGTGTGAAGATTATATATGTATTTTTCACTGCACTAAAATTTTTTGAATTGATTTAATTCAAGACTTCAAAATAAAAGGTTACAAATAAGTTTACTCCTACATCCTGTGTCCCACCCCCTGATGAGGGCAAATCATTTTATCTCTGGTGGTTCCTTCAGAATTTCTTTATGCCCATGTAATCAAATCCAACTATATATTCTTAGTGCCTCTTTATTTATTTATTTATGTTGACACAAAAGGGAACACATTATACACAGTTTTCTGCATGTGCTTTTTCAAGTGTATTCCTGACATTATCTCCAATTAGTACATAGAGAGCAGCTTCGTCTTTTTTTTTAAAACTTGTATAATATTTTCTTCTAGATGGATGTCTCTTTAATGTATTAAACCAGTGCTCTGTTGGTGGTCATTAAAGTTGTTCCCAAGTCAAAGGCCATATATGTGTCACTTAGATATTGCCAAATTTCTTACTAGAATGATTGACAATGATTTTCAATTTATACTACATTTTCTCTTGTGCTTTCTTTTTTGTAAAAAAGAAAGATTTATTTATCTGAAAGCCACAGTGGCAGAAAGACATCTTTGATTCCTGAACTGGCAGCAACAGCTGGGGCTTGGCCAAGCCAAAGCCAGGAGCCTGGAACTCCATCTGGACTTCCCACATGGGTGGCAGGGTCCTAAGTACATTAGCCAAAATCCACTGCCTTCCCAAGCACATTAGCAGGGAGCTGGGTTGGAAGTGGAGCAGCAGGGATTCTAACTAGCACTTTGATATGGAATGCTGGGATCCCAAGTGGTGGCTTGACACGCGGCACCATAAAATCAGCCTTAGTGCTTGCCTTTTTCTCTTAGTGTGTATTTTAAAAGTAGATATTTACATGCCATAAAAGGCACATATTTTAATTGGAGTATTCAGATTTAAAACAAATGTGTATATGTCTGTGTGTCCACCACCACAGTCATAGTAGAATGCTTCAAGTCCCCCAAAATGCTCACTCATGTCCCTCTTCAGTCAATTCCAGTCTTTCTTTAGGCAGCCACTTTGTGGACTTCTTATATTTGCCTCTTCTAAAACTTCTTCTTGATGGAATTACACAGCATATGGTATTTTGAGTTTGACTTCTTTTCATAACATCTTATTTTTGAGATTTTTCATGTTGCTGTGTATGTTGAGCAATTTTTTTCTTGCTGTGGTGTCTTTTTTACACTGACAGTTTGATTAATTTGTAATTAATTTTGGCATATGATTTGTAGTTTTCCATAGCTGCCATAACAAATTATCACAAACTTCATGGTTTAAAACAATACAAACATATACTATCTCATAATCTATATGTCAAAAGTTTGGGTAGCTTAACTGTTTTCATAAGACTGAAATCAAAGTGTTGGCCTGCTGAGTTCTTAACTGAGAGAGTTGGCAAAGAATCCTCCTCCAGACTCACCATGTTCCTTGCCCAGTCCTTCCTTCCGTGCCTTACATCTGTGGTATCTCTGACTTCCAACAGAGTTCTCTGCTTTTGAGGGTTCATGTGATTAGATTGAACCCACTCAGATAATCCAGGATAATATACCTGTCTTAAAATCTAGATTTGCCATGCCACATGAGCACCCAGGTGGGTGTAGACACAAAAACTGAAGCATATGTGCACATGTTAAGTTGGGAATACATGTCTCCCCTACTTCGGATCTATGAAAGGAACCAACAGTTCACATGCTGCTACATTATGTGAGTATGATATGTGCAGTGTAAATCCTTCTCTTAGAGTTGAAGCATGTGAACTCAAATCAGTGACAGGGCTGAGAGGTGGGGAGGGTAGGGGAAGGCAGGGAGAAAGTTTTTTAAAAAAATCTCTCTTAACAATAGTCATTGAAATTTTAGACAAATGAAAAAGATCTATATTTCCCATTCAATGCATTGTCTTCACAGGTTCTTGAGATTAGGGTATGGACATATTTGGGGGCCAATTACTTGTCCTACTATATGATCTGTAGTAGAAATTTAACTTCTTTTCCAGACGTTAGCCAGCTGTAACACTTGATTCATTCTTTTATAACTTATTTTAGAAGCCACCTCTATCACACATAGAATTCTTTTGTATATATTTCCAAAATATTCTGTTTCATTCTGTTTCATTGATGTACTTACTCCTGTTAGTACTGCACTTTATTTTTTTTTTTTTAAGGGAAAGGGTTTATTGGCGGAAACCTGACAGACCAGAGAGAAGGAGCAAAGAGGGGAAAAACAAGAGGAGGATACTGTAAGAGAGAGATCCAGAGAGAGACAGAGAGATCTGGAGATGGAGAGAAAGCGAGCCATGTGTTCAGAAACAGGTCCTTTTAAAACTTTGCAAGGGGGTGCGCAGGGAAGTAGGAACAACAAATCCCGTTAGGATGGGGGTGGAGTTTGACACCAGTGGGTGGGCCATGTGGCCACCTGGCTTCCAGCAATGGCAGCAGGGGCTAGAGCCTAGGATGGTGTCAGGTTGTAGATTGCACCATAGGTAAGACTGGCCATTTTACTAACTTCCCCCCTTTTGTTTTTTTATAAAGCAGGAGTTGCATGGGGTTACATTAGCCCTAAATGTCCAGGAGGGATAGAGGGACAATGATCATGTCTTTAGAGCTACTTCCTGTTGGCATGGGGCCATGAGTTACTCTTCCCTGGCATGGGGCGATGTCTCAAGCTGCTGTCTCCTGGGTGAGGAGCCGAGTATATCCCCGAAGCTGCATTTGGTTGACCGCCTGGTTGCTGAAGGCCTTGGTTCATTCCTCCTGTAAATACTTAGACACTGTAGTATAAAAGGGTGAGAATAGCAACCAATGATCCTAAGAGTGGCATTAACCAAGTTAAGAGAGTATTTCATAGAGGAGAGGAAATGAGGGGGTCTCTGGATCCTTGTGAAGTCTGTTTGATGGACGTGATTTAAAGCTGATCTCAACCAAGACCAGGAGAAAGGCCACTCATCTTTTGTGGGTAGAGGGGGCTGTCTATGGAGAAAATCCTGAACAATCATACAACATTAAGTGGGGGAGAGGACCATCAATACGCACAGTTGGGAGTAGAGCCATTGGTGTAAGAGTAGAGGCTATGATTACAAAGGAATGAGACCCCAAGTAGGCTAGACAGGGTCTAGAACAAAGAACAGAGTCATTACTAGCACCTAAGAAAGGTGCTATCTAAGCCACGACTAAGTTTTCTGATTGAGAGGCAAATAGGAACTGACAGAAGGAGCTTGATACTAATCTGGTGGGCTTTAAGGCCTTGTAAGTTAAGAGGCCCAAACCTATCTGTCTCTTCACATGGGGTACATCCTAAGGGAGGTGTGAACCTCCTTGGGGAAGGCACCCTGTTTACTTCCATTACCTAGCTGGCCTGGGAGGCGAGCTGGCCAAGTAAAGGCAGGTGGCATCTCTAACAGGAAATTTACAGTTCTACCTACAATGTTATTGACCCTTCTTGGCCATCCCCTCAGCAGCATTGGTCACTTTGGAAGCTGGGCCAAGTGAAGGGCTTTTCAGCTTGGAGCCAGCAAGGTCTGTGGCTCTCACCTGGGTGTCCTTCGCCTCCAGGGCAGTTCCATTTCCAGTGATCCAACTCTTGGCTGGCAGAGCTGCCAGGGCTCTTCACAAGCTGACTTCTGCTGAAGGCTTGGCTTTCCACATTGAAAGCCACTGCAGTGGACTGGCCTATTGGGTCTCCTTGAGGGCAGATCACTGTACAGAGGCACCTTTAATAGCCTGACACTCTTTTTTTTTTTTTTTTTTTTGGACAGGCAGAGTTAGACAGCGAGAAAGGTCTTTCTTTCCGTTGGTTCAGCCCCCAAATGGCCGCTACGGCTGACGTGCTGCGCCAATCCGAAGCCAGGAGCCAGGTGCTTCCTCCTGCTCTCCCATGCGGGTACAGGGCCCAAACATTTGGGCCATCCTCCACTGCCTTCCAGGGTCACAGCAGAGAGCTGGACTGGAAGAGGAGCAACTGGGACAGAATCTGGCGCCCCAACTAGGACTAGAACCGGGGTGCCAGCGCTGCAGGCAGAGGATTAGCCAAGTGAGCCACGGCGCTGGCCGTGACACCTATCTTTACATTGCTTCTGATGCCTAGCTTTTTTTCCTCCTGGTTTTTGTTAAAGCAGACCAGAGGATGCAAGTCAAGAAGATGCTCAAGTGCCATCTCTAATCTTCGGTGGCCTAAACTAGAAGTCTATAGTCACAGGCATGTTCTGATAGTGGTTTATTTTGAGGTAGACAATGCCCGTGACAAAAGCTATGCCATTACTTTAAAACTTTCTCTCCCTTTTTTTGGTCTGAAAGGGAGGTTTTGCCTGTTTACTGTGCCAATGGTGATGTATGTCTAGCTGTGAAATTGTAGTTAAGCTTTCATTTTGGCTATGCTATTACAGAAAAATGTTAGCCATCCTTTTTATAAGGCCTAAAAATCAAATTGTGCATTTTGGAGAATCCTTCAGAATAGAATTAGTGTCCTACCTTGAAGAGAATAGAGAAATGAGAGAACAAGTCGGGCTTAGAATAGAGAAATGAGGGAGCATTTACTGACAATAGCAATATCAAATGAAAACTTAGCAAGCAATTTCAGCCATTAGATAACAACTTAGGAGAAAATTTACCAGAAGGTTCAGTGCCTTCTATAAAGTTTAAGAATGCATGTATTTAGAAACATCTCTTAAATATCTAACATGGTGTAGCTTGTTTAACCAGAAGACTCAAGCACAACCTTATAAAAACATTTTTAGTTTCTTTCAGGGCCAGCGCCGCGGCTCACTAGGCTAATCCTCCGCCTAGCGGCGCCGGCACACCGGGTTCTAGTCCCGGTCGGGGCGCCGGATTCTGTCCCGGTTGCCCCTCTTCCAGGCCAGCCCTCTGCTGTGGCCAGGGAGTGCAGTGGAGGATGGCCCAGGTGCTTGGGCCCTGCACCCCATGGGAGACCAGGAAAAGCACCTGGCTCCTGGCTCCTGCCATCGGATCAGCGCGGTGCGCCGGCCGCAGCGCGCCGGCCGCGGTGGCCATTGGAGGGTGAACCAACGGCAAAAGGAAGACCTTTCTCTCTCTCTCTCTCTCACTGTCCACTCTGCCTGTCCAAAAAAAAAAAAAAAAAAAACATTTTTAGTTTCTTTCTACCAACAGATTTAAAACATCTGATACAGAGATTCAGGTCACATTTGATTAATTTTAGCAGTTTAAATTTATGAGCAATCTTTTATCTATAAGCCAATTAAAACAAAGCTCTTAATAAATTTCCCATGTAGACATACAATATGTATACACATATAGCATAACATAAAAGAACAATAAAGCAGTTTCAATAATAGCTTTTAAACTGTTTTTTTTTTTAATTTACTAATTGATTCAAATTACTTTCTGCTGTTAGTAACCTGAATTAACCCTGCTTTCTTCCAGTTGGAACCTGTAGTGCATTATTGGCTTCATCTGTTTACAGAGGCATCCCAAAGTACTGAATACAATAGAAGTGGCTGGATAAAAGTCCATCAGAACCTATAGGAGGATAGCTAAACACAGAACCAACAATGTTTTAGTTTTATGAGCATCAAGTCTGTTATACAAAACTGTGGACTACAGAAAACTTCAAATAGCCATGTTTAAAATCATAAACTCATTAACCAACAAGAGGCACTTGCTTACTTCACACAGTATTTTCGAAAGCACCTGTAAGATTTTACAGAACATTTAACCCTTTAGGCCTTTGGGCCTTTCTCATTAAGATAACCATCACATCTAGTAACACAAGATCATTAGACTTCTTAATTTTAGACATTTATATCAGTAGCATTTTATATTATAAAACTTAAAATTTAGCACCACTTCACATCTTGATAGTCCTTCTAACATAATCCAAATAGCCTGATTAGTTGGTGTCTCTACAAGATGAGAGACATATATCCTTTGATTTTTCCAGTTGGAGCTAAACTGGAAAAATCAAAGTCCAAATTTACTGGAAATTTCAAAGTCCAAATTCTTTGAAACTTTGGTTTTTGATTTTTTGAATGCCTGTCAAGGATGCCAAGAAGGCTTAAAATTTCTGGTTGAAATAAGAACCCTTATCATCATGACATAATATAGACCAAATTTGATCATTGTTATGATTATTCAAATGTTTGAAAATAAGCACATATTTAATTAATCCATAGCTCTTAACAAAAAGCTCAGCTGTTTTTAAACAATTACAATTTAACAGAGACATCAAGAGAACATATAGATTAACTCATTGCTCTAACAGAGGATCGGATTCTAATTCTATATCAGAGAAATAGATTAATAGCTTTTGTAAAAATCTCCAAATTAAGACAAATTTTTTTTGACAGGCAGAGTGGACAGTGAGAGAGAGAGAGAGAAAGGTCTTCCTTTGCCGTTGGTTCACCCTTCAATGGTTGCCGCGGCCAGCGCGCTGCAGCTGGTGCACCGCGCTGATCCAATGGCAGGAGCCAGGTACTTATCCTGGTCTCCCATGGGGTGCAGGGCCCAAGCACCTGGGCCATCCTCCACTGCACTCCCTGGCCACAGCAGAGAGCTGGCCTGGAAGAGGGGCAACCGGGACAGAATCCGGCGCCCCGACCAGGACTAGAACCCGGTGTGCCGGCACCGCAAGGCGGAGGATTAGCCTAGTGAGCCGCGGCGCCGGCCTAAGACAATATTTTTAATTAAGGTAACATGTCAAATTTCAGCTTGAATTACTTTAAGCAGTATTGAACTATTTTCATGAACAGTTTATGAAAACATATTTGTTAAACAAACCCAAATAGTTTTTATATAGAATATATCATGCTGAGTACCAAAGTTTACATTTAGATGCATTTATCTCATTTGCCATTACCCAGTTTAAATTATCAGCTACACCTAAATGACTTAAGATGTTGGGGTCTCAAGCCCTGGGCTGGCCCCTGACCAGCAGGGGCCACTACAGACACTCCCCAACAAGGTGAACGGGAGAGGTAAGGTCGACAGGAGATGACCACACCACAAGCACCTGTGAGTTCTGTCAAAGCAGGGACCGCTTATTTGAAGAAGTGTACAGGCTTATAAAGCTTACAAAAGACATGTGCAGTAGGGGAGCCAATCAGTGAAAAGGTCATGCAGGCGTGGGTGGGCCACGCACTGGGGCACCTTAAGCAAAGTATAGGGATCACGCACTGTCCACGTGTCTGGAACCAATGCGGACCTATCCCTGCCGGTGGTCTGATCTTATGTAGCTTAACTGTGGCAGCCGCAGACACGCCCCTCGAACATCTGCCAGGCGCCATATTGTAGGCAATGCCCAGCATTAAGATGCTGATATGATATTCTCTATCTGAATTTAATTAAAATTGCACTCATCTAAAACAAATACTAATTACCTATTGCTGTTTCATTGAGTACTGTTTACCAGGAAACCTGTTAAAATAAATTGCAAAATAAGTTCAGCAAGTTACAAAGCAATATGTTTAAAGGTAGTGATCTTCCTAGATTCAAAGATAAATTTCTTCAAACTCAGTGTCTAGTTACAGTCGGTTTTTTCCCTAAGAACACCTTAGTCCCGTGATGTCATAGTCAGCAGTCAGCCACTTGGGACTGCCTCTGAAACAGAAGTTCAGGTAGCTGCTAGACAGGTCCCAAAGGTGATGGTGGACCAGAGGCTGATGCACCAAGGACAAGTCCACTGGGGTGGAGGTCAAAAGACCTGATTTTCCTGTCCTGTTTGCAGCCATTTGGGGGAGCGAACCAGCCGGTGGAAGATCTCTCTCTCTCTTTCCCTGTCTCTCTCCATCCATCACATTCTTGCTCTTTCAAATAAATAAATAAATTGGTTCAACCCCCAGGTCAAAGCCAGAAGCCAGGAACTCAGTCCAGGTCTCTACCATGGATTTAAGTGTCAGGGACCTAAGCATTTCAGTCATTGACTGCTGCCCCCAACAGTGCCCATTAGCAAGAAGCTGGAATAGAGACCAAGTCAGGCCTGGAAGCTGAGCACTCTGATAGAGGTGCAGGTGTTCTAAGGCTGGCTTAACTGCTGCACCAAATTCCTACTCCAAGAGTATTTTTCTTTTTTGAAAGTTTTGTTTTATCTCCATGTATGTCTTAAAAATGTAAGAGCACTAGTGGATATTTTATAAGGATTTTTAAAAAGTGGCTATAAGGATTTATATATATATATATTATTTTTAAATAAAACTTTTTGATACTGTGTTTCTCTTTGAAAATCTGTTTCCTAAGGTTGGACAGATATAAGTTATTTTAGTCCAGTGTTAATTTAAGCCTGTAAACATCAAATCATAGAGCAGTGTCAATATAATTAATTTCTCCACATGGGTAGTATGGGCCCAATTACCCAAGCATCATTATCCATCTCTATGGAGTGCATCAAAGAAGCTGGAAATGAAAGCAGAGTGGGGACTCAAACCCAGGCACTGCCATATGGGATGTGGGCATCCTAGGCAGTGGCTTAACTGCTGTACCAAATGCCTGCCCCATGAAGAAAAGTTTAAAACCACCTCTACTCTCTTGTTCCACTAGTTTTCCACATCTGTTGCCCTTCCTTAAACAGAAAGATGTTCACTTCCTGGCTCTTCTTTGGCTGAGGTAGAGAAATGTCTTCCCTACTTTTGGTGCTAGGACCTCCTCTCTGCTCCAGTGGACAATGGCTCTGGGGCTGCAGTCTCCTCTTCCCACAAGTGTTGTCTTCGTTGAAACTCTGTACTGGGTTTATTTGGCTCACAGAATATATTTTCCTATATAATATGCTTCTACTTGATGCATCATTGACAGTCATCCATTTTCAGGTTTTTGTGTAGTTTCCCAATTTCTGTGCTCCATAGAGCATATACTTTGTACCTTACTTGATGCAGTGGCATCAGAATGGTTATTTTTACGGAGCTAGGGAATATGTGAGTGTCAAAAAAAATTCAATAAGCCAAAGCACCTGCTTGTGTGACACAGCGTGAAATTTGGCTAAAAGCTTTGGAGTTGATTTACCCTGCCTCCCCCTTTCAGAAACTCTTTTTTTTTTTTTTAAAGAGTCCATTAGAAGCTCTAATTGGCTATTCTTCCTGAATTCATTTTACATTGGCCTTTTACTGTCCATGTTGCCTGAAGCTAGAATTATCTAGAAATCTCCCTTAGATCTTATTAATCCCCAGCTTAAAACCCTCTGCTGTCCAATATGGTCCCACTAGCCAAATGTGACTTTGTATACTAAAGCTAATTAAAATTAACATTTGAAATTCATGGGGGCCGGCACTGTGGCATAGTGGGTAAAGCTGTGGCCTGCAGTGCTGGTATCCCATATGGGTGCCGGTTCAAGTCCCGGCTGCTCCACTTCTGATCCAGCTCCCTGCTAATGCACCTGGGAAAGCAGCAGCAGATGATGACTCTACCACCCACATGGGAGACCAGGATGGCATTCTGACTTCTGGCTTTGTCCTGGCCCAGCCCAGCTGTTGCAGCCATTTAAGGAGTGAACCAGTGGGTAGAAGATTCTCTCTCTTTCAAATAAATAAATATGTCTACTTATTTACTTTAAGATTTATTTATTTCAAGATTTATTTATTTATTTGAAAGTCATAGCCACACAAAGAAGGAGAGGCAGAGAGAGAGAAGTCCTCCATCTATTGGTTCACTTCCCAGTTGGCCTTAATGGCTGGAGCTGCGCCTATCCAAAGCCAGGAGCCAGGAGCTTCCTCCAGGTCTCCCACGCACGTGCTGGGGCCCAAGGACTTGGGCCATCTTCTACTGCTTTCCTAGGCTATAACAGAGAGCCAGATCAGAAGTGGAGCAGCTGGGACTGGAACCAGCACCCTTATGGGATACAGATGCTATAGGCAGCGGTCGTGGGCAGTGGCCTCATCCACTAGGCTACATTGCCAGCCCCAATAAATATGTTTTAAAAATAAAATTTAAAATTCAATATTAGATGTATTTCCAGTGTCCGATACCCACATTCAGCTAGTGGTTACTGTATTGAATAGTGAGGAATAGAATACTTGCATCATCATAGGAAGTTGTACCAGAGAGTGCTGCTTTCCCTACTGTGCTTAAATGGATTCCAAGTCCCTCTTATGGCCTTCAGGATCCAGGTTATCAGTTGCAGCTGTATATACTTTTCCAGCTTCATTTCTGAATCCTTCTTTCCTGGTAGTTCTTGAACTGTGAAGTTCAGAGTCTTTGCATATACAGGGCTCTCAGCATCTGTGGATTCCACACCTGGGGATCCAGCCAACAGCAGATCAAAAATACTCAGAAAAGGAGGTGGGCGTTGTGGTGCAGTGGGTTAAACTGCTGCTTGAGATGCCCACATTTGATTTTGGAGTGGCTGGGATCGAGTCCTGGCTTCTCCACTACCAGTTTGGCTTTCTGCTAATGCACGCTGTGGGAAGTAGCAGAGGATGATGGCTCAAGTGGCTGAGTTCCTGCCACCCAGATTGTAAACCCAGATGTAGTTCCAGGTTCCTGGGTTGGCCAGGCTGAGCTCTGGCTGATGGAGGCTTTTGTGGAGTGGATCAGCAGTTGGAAAAAATCTCTCTCCTCTGTCTCCTTCTTTCTGTGATGCTCTGCTTTTCAAGTAGATGAAAATAAATAAAATTTTTTTAATTTATAAAAAGAATTGCATCTGTACTGAACATGTACAGACTTTTTACCCTTGTCATTATTCTCTAAACAATTCAGTATGATAATTATATACATAGCATTTACATTGTAATAGGTATTATAAGTAATCTAGAGATGATTTAAAGTATTCAGGAGGATGTGCATATGTTACATGTAAATCGTATTCTATTTTATATAAGGCACTTAAGAATCTACAGATTTTGGCATGTGAGGGGGGTCCTGGAGCCAACCCCCCACAGATACCAAGAGATTCTATACTGTTTCCTCAGCCAGGACATCTACCTCACCTCTGCATTGGGCTAGCTGTTCTTTTTTTGGATTTTGATGTGTCTATTCCAAGAGAGACCTGCCTGGAATCCTGTAATCTGAGCTATCATCTCCTGTTGCACATTTTCTTGTTTTTTTTTCTAACTATTTAACAAATATAAATTTCAAAAGTACAGCTTATGGATTACAGTGGCTTTCCCACCCCCCCCAACCATAACTTCCCTCCCACCCGCAACCCTCCCACCCGCAACCCTCCCATCTCCTTCTCCCTCTCCCTCTCCCATTCCATTCACATCAAGATTAATTTTCGATTATCTTTATATACAGAAGATCAATTTAGTATGTATTAAGATTTCAGGGCCGGCGCCGCGGCTCACTAGGCTAGTCCTCCGCCTAGTGACGCCGGCACACCGGGTTCTAGTCCCGGTCGGGGCGCCGGATTCTGTCCCGGTTGCCCCTCTTCCAGGCCAGCTCTCTGCTGTGGCCAGGGAGTGCAGTGGAGGATGGCCCAGGTGCTTGGGCCCTGTACCCCATGGGAGACCAGGAAAAGCACCTGGCTCCTGGCTCCTGCCATCGGATCAGCGCGGTGCGCTGGCCGCCGCGGCGGCCATTGGAGGGTGAACCAACGGCAAAGGAAGACCTTTCTCTGTCTCTCTCTCTCTCACTGTCCACTCTGTCAAAAAATAAAAAAAAAAAAAAATAAAAATAAAAAAATAAAAGATTTCAACAGTTTGCACCCACACAGAAACACAAAGTGTATAGTACTGTTTGAGTACTAGTTATAGCATTAATTCACATTGTACAACACATTAAGGACAGAGATCCTATATGAGGAGTAAGTACACAGTGACTCCTGTTGTTGACTTAACAATTTGACACTCTTGTTTATGGCGTCAGCAATCTCCCTAGGCTCTTGTCGTGAATTGCCAAGGCTATGGAAGCCTTTTGAGTTCACCGACTCTGATCTTATTCCGACAGGGTCATAGTCAAAGTGGAAGTTCTCTCCTCCCTTCAGAGAAAGGTACCTCCTTCTTTGATGGCCTGTGCTTTCCACTGGGATCTCACTCGTAGAGATCTTACATTTATGTGTGGTTGGTTTTTTTTTTTTTTTTTTTTTTTTCCGGAGTGTCTTGGCTTTTCATGCCTAAAATACTCTCATGGGCTCTTTGGCCAGATCTGAACGCAAGGCTGATTCTGAGGCCAGAGTGCTATTTAGGACATCTGCCATTCTATGAGTCTGCTGTGTATCCCGCTTCCCATGTTGGATCGTCCTCTCCTTTTTTGATTCTATCAGTTAGTATTAGCAGACACTAGTCTTGTTTATGTGATCCTTTTGACTCTTAATCCTATCATTATGATCAATTGTGAACTGAAATTGATCACTTGGACTAGTGAGATGGCATAGGTACATGCCACCTTGATGGGATTGTATTGGAATCCCCTGGCACGTTTCTAACTCGACCATTTGGGGCAAGTCCGATTGAGCATGTCCCAAATTGTACATCTCCCTCTCTTATTCCCACTCTTATATTTAACAGGGATCACTTTTCAGTCAAATTTAAACACTTAAGAATAATTGTGTGTTATTTAAAGAGTTCAATCAATAGTATTAAGTAGAAAAAATACTAAAATGGATAAAGTATTAAATTGTACATCAACAGTCAGGACAAGGGCTGATCAAGTCATTGTTTCTCATAGTGTCCATTTCACTTCTACTGGTTTCCTTTTTAGTGCTCGGTTAATTGTCACCGATCAGGGAGAACATATGGTATTTGTCCCTTTGGGACTGGCTTAATTCACTCAGCATGATGTTTTCCAGGTTCCTTCATTTTGTTGCAAATGACCAGATTTCATTGTTTTTAACAGCTGTATAGTATTCTGTGGAGTACATGTCCCATAATTTCTTTATCCAGTCTATTGTTGATGGGCATTTAGGTTGATTCCAAGTCTTAGCTGTTGTGAATTGAGCTGCAATAAACATTAATGTGCAGACAGCTTTTTTTGTTTGCCAATTTCATGTCCTTTGGGTAAATTCCAAGATGTGGGATGGCTGGGTTGTATGGTAGAGTTATATTCAAGTTTCTGAGGAATCTCCAGGCTGACTTCCATAGTGGATTTACCACTTTGTATTCCTGCTAACAGTGAATTAGAGTCCCTTTTCCCCCACATCCTCGCCAGCATCTGCTGTTGGTAGATTTCTGAATGTGAGCCATTGTAACCGGGATGAGGTGAAACCTCATTGTGGTTTTTATTTGCATTTCCCTGTTTACTAGTCATCCTGAACATTTTTCATTTGTCTGTTGGCCATTTGGATTTCCTCTTTTGAAAAATGTCTATTAAGGTCCTTGGCCCATCTCTTAAGTGGGTTGCTTGTTTTGATGTTGTGGAGTTTCTTGATCTCTTTGTAGATTCTGGTTATTAACCCTTTATCTGTTGCATAGTTTGCAGATATTTTTTCCCATTCTGTCGGTAGCCTCTTCACTTTCCTGACTGTTTCTTTTGCAGTACAGAAACTTCTCAATTTGATGCAATCCCAAATGTTAATTTTAGCTTTGACTGCCTGTGCCTCTGGGGTCTTTTCCAAGAAGTCTTTGCCTGTGCCAATATCTTGAAGGGTTTCTCGAATGTTCTCTAATAACTTGATGGTGTCAGGTCGTAGATTTAGGTCTTTAATCCATGTTGAGTGGATTTTTGTGTAAGGTGTAAGGTAGGGGTCTTGCTTCATGCTTCTACACGTGGAAATCTAGTTTTCCCAGCACCATTTATGAATAGACTGTCCTTGCTCCAGGGATTGGTTTTAGCTCCTTGATCAAATGTAAGTTGGCTGTAGATGTTTGGGTTGATTTCTGGTGTTTCAATTCTGTTCCATTGGTCTATCCATCTGTTTCTGTACCAGTACCATGCTGTTTTGATTACAACTGCCCTGTAGTATGTCCTGAAATTTGGTATTGTGATGCTTCCGGCTTTATTTTTATTGTACAAGATGCTTTAGCTATTTGAGATCTTCTGTGTCTCCATATGAATTTCAGCATTTGAGAAGATCTGAGAAGAATGTCTTTGATATTTTGATTGGTATCACATTGAATCTATAAATTGCTTTTGGGTGAATGGACATTTGATGATGTTGATTCTTCCAATCCATGAACATGGAAGGTTTTTCCATTTTTTGGTATCCTCTTCTATTTCTTTAAGATTTTGTAATTCTCATCGTAGAGAACTTTAACGTCCTTGGTTAAGTTTATTCCAAGGTATTTGATTGTTTTTGTAGCTATTGTGAATGGGATTGATCTTAGAAGTTCTTTCTCAGCCATAGCATTGCCTGTGTATACAAAGGCTGTTGATTTTTGTGCATTGATTTTTTTAAATTATTTTTTTCGTCCCTCCCACCTGCAACCCTCCCTTTTCCCACTCCCTCTCCCCTTCCATTCACATCAAGATTCATTTTCATTTCTCTTTATATACAGAAGATCAGTTTAGCATACATTAAGTAAAGATTTCAACAGTTTGCTCCCACACAGAAACATAAAGTGAAAAATAATGTCTGAGTACTAGTTATAGCATTAAATCTCAATGTACAGCACACTGAGGACAGAGATCCTACATGAGGAGTAAGTGCACAGTGACTCCTGTTGTTGACTTAACAAATTGACACTCTTGTTTATGGCATCAGTAATCACCCTAGGCTCTTGTCATGAGCTGCCAAGGCTATGGAAGCCCCCTGAGTTCACTGACTCTGATCATTTTTAGACAAGGCCATGGTCAAAGTGGAAGTTCTCGCCTCCCTTCAGAGAAAGGTACCTCCTTCTTTGATGACCCGTTCTTTCCACTGGGATCTCACTCGCGGAGATCTTTCATTTAGTTTTTTTTTTTTTCCCCAGAGTGTCTTGGCTTTCCATGCCTGAAATACTCTCATGGGCTTTTCAGCCGGATCCGCATGCCTTAAGGGCTGATTATGAGGCCAGAGTGCTGTTTAGGACATCTGCCATTCTATGGGTCTGCTGTGTATCTCACTTCCCATGTTGGATCATTCTCTCCCTTTTTTATTCTATCAGCTAGTATTTGCAGACACTATTCTTGTTTATGTGATCCCTTTGGTTCTTAGTCCTATCATTATGATCAATTGTGAACAGAAATTGATCACTTGGACTAGTGAGATGGCATTGGCACATGCCATCTTGATGGGATTGAATTGGAATCCCCTGGTATGTTTCTAACTCTACCGTTTGAGGTAAGTCAGCTTGAGCATGTCCCGAATTGCACATCTCTTCCCTCTCTTATTCCCACTCTTATATTTAACAGTGATCACTTTTCAGTTAAGTTTCAGCACTTAAGAAGAATTGTTTATTGATTACAGTATTCAACCTAAAGTATTAAGTAGAACAAACAAAAAAAATACTAAGAGGGATAACATACCAAGTTGCTCATCAACAGTCAGGGTGAGGGCTGATCAAGTCACCGTTTCTCCTAGTGTTCATTTTACTTTAACAGGTTTCCTTTTTGGTGCTCAGTTAGTTGTCACCTATCAAGGAGAACAAGTGGTATTTGTCCCTTTGGGATTGGCTTATTTCACTCAGCATAATGTTTTCCAAATTCCTAACAGGGATCACTTTTCAGTGAAAAAAAAAATCAATGCACAAAAATCAACAGCCTTTGTATACACAGGCAATGCCATGGCTGAGGAAGAACTTCTAAGAGCAATCCCATTCACAATAGCTGCAAAAACAATCAAATACCTTGGAATAAACTTAACCAAGGACGTTAAAGATCTCTACGATGAAAATCAACAGCCTTTTTGTGCATTGATTTTATATCCTGCTATTTTGCCAAACTCTTCTATGAGTTCCAGTAGTCTCTTAGTAGGGTTCTTTGGATCCCCTAAATAAAGAATCATATCATCTACAAAGAGGGATATTTTGACTTCTTCTTCCCAATTTGTATCTCTTTAATTTCTTTTTCTTGCCTACTGGCTCTGGCTAAAACTTCCAGAACTATATTGAATAGCAGTGGTGAGAGTGGGCATCCCTGTCTGGTACCAGGTCTCAGTGGAAATGCTTCCAAGTTTTCCCCATTCAGTAGGATGCTGGCCGTGGGTTTTTCATAAATTGCTTTGATTATGTTGATCTTTTCTTGTTTTTTAAAAAAGATTTATTTGTATTTGAAAAGAGAGACAAGAGACAGGGAGAGAGGGAGAGGGAGAGGGAGTGGAGGGGCGAGAATCAATCTTTCATCTGCTGGTTCACTCCCCAAATGGCCACAACAGCCAGGATTGGACCAGGCTGAAGCCAGGAGCCAGGCGCTTTTTCCAGCTCTCCTACATGGATGTAGGGGTCCAATATTTGGACCATCTTCTGTTGCTTTTCAGGCTCATTATGAGGGAGTGGATCAGAAGTGGAACATATGGCATTCTGATGCTGCAGGCAGTGGCTTTACCTTCTACACCACAGCAGCGGCCCCTACATGTTTTCTTACCTACTCTTTCTTCAGAAGAAGAAACATATGTTGATTATAACATTTATTTAATTATTTAATGTTCATCATCATAACATATACTAAATTTCTGGGAGGTGAGGATAGTGGCTAGCCTTTCACCATTAACCGCTTGATGCCCAGCACAGTGCCTAACCTTCAGTAAGTGTTATTTAAATATTTGGATTAGTGTTCTCAAGTTAGAGATCTTATTGAGAGGCACATATGTGTTGGGAGAGTGTGTCAAACGTTACCAAAAGAGGTGTGGATTTAAAAACAATGGAGAGGGGCCGGCACCATGGCTCACTTGGTTAATCCTCTGCCTGCGGCGCTGGCATCCCATGTGGGCGCCAGGTTCTAGTTCCGGTTGCTCCTCTTCCAGTCCAGCTTTCTGCTGTGGCCCGGGAAGGCAGTGTGGAGGATGGCCCAGGTGCTTGGATCCCTGCACCCACATGGGAGACCAGGAAGAAGCACCTGGCTCCTGGCTTCGGATCGGTGCAGTGCCAGCCATAGCAGCCATTTGGGGGGTAAACCAACAGAAGAAAGACCTTTCTCTCTCTCACTCTCACTCTCACTCTCACTCTCTCACTGTCTAACTCTGTCAAATAAAAAAACAGCAGTGGAGAAAACCTGTTTGTTTTATTTTTTGTTTAAAGATTTATTTATTTGAAAGGCAGAGTTACAGAGAGGCAGAGTCAGAGAGAGAGAGACAGACAGACAGAGACAGAGTTCAGTCTGTCTTCCATCCGTGGGTTCACTCCCCAAATAGCCGCAATGGCTGAAACTGGGCCAATTTGAAGCCAGGAGACTGGAGTTTCTTCCAGGTCTCCCATTGGATGCAGGAACCCAAGTATTTGAGCCATTTTTGCTGCTTTCCCAGGTGCAGCAAAAACCTAGATCGAAAGTAGAGCAGCTGGGACTCGCACCATTACCCATATGGGATGCCGGCACTGCAGGTGGTGGTTTTCCCTGCTATGCCACAGGGCCCACCCTGAGACCCTGTATTTTAAGCAGGTATTTATTTATGATGTTTACTTTTTGCTGGGAGTGTGACTTTTGGATATGCATTTTACAATGATTGTTCGGAGCTGGACTTAGTCAGCTGGTGTTTAAAACCACCATCTTGACTTTGATATCCATATGGTTGGGTATAAATGTGATTGTATAAAAGTAGGAACACTTTGAAATTCATGCACAAAGCTGATCAACTGGGCTGGTGCATCTCTAGCGACTTGCTAGGGTTGGGCAGAATGGTGAGACAACTGAGATGGAGATGACAAGGTGATTGGTCTTCATGCTTTTCTAAAAACGGAGATTTTAAGAAATCTTTGCTCTTCTCCCCCTTTTGTACCACTTCCTGTACAAAAATATGAAAGAAAAGCAAACAGCAACTCAAACTGGAGTCCCCAGAATGCATTCTGGATTGCTGTCCTGGGGACTGTATGTGGCCGCCTCCTGGGGGAAGGGCAGGGAGTGTCAGTCTTGAGAGCTGCTGTCTCTGGACTCAGTTTGGAATATCTGTTTCTAGCATTCCAGAATTGATTGTGGATCACTGACTGCTTTGGGAGTCTTGAAAGATTTTAAATTAAGAAAAGGCTAAGAAAACATAAAAAACAGAGTAACCAAGTTTGCTGCAAGAATTCAGGTGGTACTGGGATGCAGTGTGAAAGTGAAGCCTGGCTCTGCCTGTTTCTGCTCCCCAGCAGCCAACCCTTGTTTCCAGTCTTGATCCCTTCTGTAAGTGAGGTATAGATTTCATGTGTGTACGCAGCAAGTAATCATAACCATGGCAAGCTGTGTCTGCTGTGCTTTGAAATCTCCTTGGAGCCCCAGGCATTTTCCTTGCTTCTGCTTCCTTTGTGTAACTAGACAGCCTGTGACATCTCCAACACCTGGACTTGGAAATCTCACAGGGACATAGCGGACCTAACTGGAAGGCAAAACTGCAGCTGTGAATCTGTCTGTGTGTGTGTTGTAGTTTCTGTACCATTAACACAACTGAAGCCCAGCCAAGTGAGAGCTCAGTGCTCACCAAAATCTCACACACTGTAGTGATTTTACTGGAAGCCAACCTTTGTGTCTTTCACAATGGTAGAAAGCACATAGTAGGTGCTTGGTACAGATTAGCTTTCTAGAGTATTGCAGTTATAGTATATTGTCACTACTTGGTCTAATACTTTCATCAAATAGACCACTAGTTGTTAAAAAAATAGGACCCAACAACAACTGTTTGGGATGGAAATATAAAGCATATTTTTCCTTGCAATGAGAATGTAACTCTCAGTGAATCCTGTTAGGAAGAAAAAAGACATCTGTGTGGTTGGCATTTCTCCTTTCCTTTTGCTGAGATTGTCCCAAGAAAAAGCAGAAACATAGGTGGGTGAATACGTTTGTTGATTGCCCATGTAACACTTAGAACTCGGAGTTGGTTTCTAGGGGAGTATGAAAAAAAGTTTGAACAGCTTTTATTGTATTTGTAAATACAGTGGAAACGTTTTTGAATTTTTTAATTAATTCTTTCAAGAGTCTCCTTTTAATAGCATTTGTGGTCTGATTGTTAAGGCAGTACATTGTAGAACAATTGGAAATTCAGAGAAACCTAAGAAGGAAGAAAATCAAAGCTCCATCTAATTCCAGTGGTGTGGCTATTAACATTTTGGCATAATTTCTTTTTTTAACTTTTATTTAGTAGATATAAATTTCCAAAGTACAGTTTATGGATTACAGTGGCTTTCCCCCCCCCATAACTTCCCTCCCACCCGCCCCCCTCCCATCTCCCACTCCCTCTCCCATTCCATTCACATCAAGATTAATTTTCGATTATCTTTATATACAGAAGATCAATTTAGTATGTATTAAGTAAAGATTTCAACAGTTTGCACCCACACAGAACATAAAGTGTAAAATACTGTTTGAGTACTAGTTATAGCATTAATTCACATTGTACAACACATTAAGGACAGAGATCCTATATGAGGAGTAAGTACACAGTGACTCCTGTTGTTGACTTAACAATTTGACACTCTTGTTTATGGCGTCAGCAATCTCCCTAGGCTCCAGTCATGAGTTGACATTTTGGCATAATTTCAAAACATTATGTGTGTTTAAGATTTAATTTGGGATCATGTGCCTTTTTTATGTAACCTGTAGTTTTCATTTACTAACTTTTACTCTATAATTAAATGTTCTTTTACAATATAATTACAGTAACTGTATGGTGTTCTGCTGTGCCCATATTTTATGACTGATTTAAATCCATTATATGTTATGGAACATCTAGAGTTATTCCTAGATTCTCACTGTGCTGAATATCCCCGAGACCAACTCTGCTGGTGACATAATATACTTCCTCTGTCAGCAGTACCTCTGATGTTTGGTGTCAATTACTTATTTTCTACTACCTTGTTTAATATTTCATTTTTTTCATTTTTTTTTAAATTTTTTTTGACAGAGTGGACAGTGAGAGAGAGAGACAGAGAGAAAGGTCTTCCTTTGCCGTTGGTTCACCCTCCAATGGCCGCCGCGGCCGGCGCGCTGCGGCCGGCGCACCGCGCTGATCCGATGGCAGGAGCCAGGAGCCAGGTGCTTTTCCTGGTCTCCCATGGGGTACAGGGCCCAAGCACCTGGGCCATCCTCCACTGCACTCCCTGGCCACAGCAGAGAGCTGGCCTGGAAGAGGGGCAACCGGGACAGAATCCGGCGCCCCAACCGGGACTGGAACCCGGTGTGCCGGCGCCGCTAGGCGGAGGATTAGCCTAGTGAGCCGTGGCGCCGGCCAATATTTCATTTTTTGTTCATTCATGAGGGTGAACCCACTCATCTTCTCTCCGTGTATTTAGCAACTACGTGGTATTCCTTTATGAATTGTCAGTTTAAGAATCCTCAAACATTTTGGTCAGATTACTGGTCTTTTCTGTCGTGCAGAAGGTATTTATTAAGGAGAGATGTTGATACTTCATTGGTTACTGCAGTGATTTTCTTGTTCTAGTTGTCTGATCATGGCCAGTTTAAAAAATATTGAAAAAATGGACTTCAGAGGCAAGATGGCGGAATAGGAAAGGAGCACACTGATAGTCCGGGGAGAGATAGTTTAATAAAAGTGGAGATACTGCAGGTTCAAGGAAGAGTAGGGGAGGAAACAGCAGAAGAAACTCTTCCGGAACGCGTGACCTGCGTGGAGAGCGTGGGAGCCCACAGTTCGGGACACCAGCGGCAGACTCAACACACCAGCGCTGGAACGCGAGGTGAGCCGAACCTCAATAGCCCGAGACACCGGCAGGCAAGCGGAGAGAGGAGATTAGAGGGAACGACCCCCGGGGGGGGGGAATTTCACCAGGCTAACTGGAAGAGAGAGAGAGAAACAAAAAAAAAAAGTGACTAGTACGGACACGGGTTTCTCTCTCTCCGCTCACCTCTAAAGGGTGAGCAAGACAAAGAGCAGGCGCCATCTTGGACATACGTCATAAGCAGAGCAACCTGAGGTCTGCACCAGCCCTGAGCCTAGCAGAAAAACCTGACTCTGGGCGGGGCAAATTAACAGGAGATTAGGACCTAGTGAATTTGTGGTGCTACTGAACTGAGACTGTGAAAAAGAGACGGTGGGGGAAAGAACTCACGGAATTCACCTGAGTACTCTCCAGAGACGCTACAATTCTGTAACTTTGGCAACCCAGTGGGAGACTGAAGGAGAATTTGAGCCCACTCTGAGGGCCGAACAGATTCCCTGTGTGGTCCTTGGGAAAGAGCTTCTGATCTCTGGCTCCTGTGGGTATATAATTTGCCTGCTAACTAACTCCAACTTCGTTCAGCTGTGCAGAATTACTTCCCTTTTGAATCAAAAAAAGAAAGAGAGAGAGAGAGAGATTTACCACGCCTAACCTGGGAGTGTCACCTTTGGCACACCAAACAGAGCTCTCAGGCCACACCCATCTCAAGCCCTAAGGCTCCATCAAAAAAAGATAGTCCACTTAATCTAGAGTCATAGTATAACAAGAAGAAGCACCACAGTGAAGAAACCAAATATCTCCAATATGCCAAATAACAAACGCAAAAACCAAGGTAATAAAAACAAGGAAGTCACCATGATGCCCTCAAATGAAAAAGACACCCCAATTCAAGATTATAAAGATGATGACATAGAAGAAATGCAAGAAGCAGATCTCAAAAAATTGATAAGAACATTAAGAAGTTCTCAAAAACAAATTCTTGAACTACAGAAATCCTTAATGGACAAGATAGAAAATCTCTCTCGTGAAAATGAAATATTAAGGAGGAATCAAAATGAAACGAAACAATTAGTACAACAGGAAACTGTGATAGTGACTGAAGTGAAGAATTCAATAGATCAAATGAAAAACACAATAGAGAGCCTTACAAACAGAATGGGTGAAGCAGAAGAGAGAATATCGGACTTAGAAGACAGAGAACAGGAAAGGATACAGTCAGATCAAAGAAAAGAAGAGGAAATTAGAAATCTAAAACATATTGTCGGGAATCTTCAGGATACTATTAAAAAACCCAACATTCGGGTTCTAGGAGTTCCTGAAGGCATGGAGAGGGAGAAAGGATTAGAAGGCCTTTTTAGTGAGATATTAGCAGAAAATTTCCCAGGTTTGGAGAAGGACAGAGAAATCCTAGTACAGGAAGCTCACAGAACCCCTAATAAACACGACCAAAAGAGATCCTCACCACGACACGTTGTAATTAAACTCTCCACAGTGAAACATAAAGAAAAGATCCTAAAATGTGCAAGAGAGAAACGTCAGATTACTCTCAGAGGATCTCCAATCAGACTCACAGCTGACTTCTCATCAGAAACTCTACAAGGTAGGAGGGAATGGCGAGATATAGCCCAGGTACTAAGAGAGAACAACTGCCAGCCCAGAATATTATATCCTGCAAAGCTATCATTTGTGAATGAAGGTGAAATAAAGACTTTTCATAGCAAACAGAAATTCAAAGAATTTGTCGCCACTCGTCCAGCCCTGCAACAGATGCTTAAAGATGTGTTTCACACAGAAACACAGAAACACGGTCATCAGTATGAAAGAAGATAAAGGAAGGAAACCTCACAGCAAACGATCACAGGGAATTCAAAGCATATATTAGAACTTATCTTTGGCAAATGGCAGGGCAAAGTTACCACTTTTCATTAGTCACATTGAACGTTAATGGCCTGAACTGTCCAGTTAAAAGACACCGATTGGGATTTGCTTCTTAACCTGATGCAATTTTAAATGATGCTTAATTTTGTTTTTAAATTTCAAATCCTAGCTCTTACCCATACATGGAACAACAATGAAATTGTACATGTAATTCGCTACTTTGCTACACTAACATTGTTCCAGGGGTACTTATGATGTACTTTTGAATTTTCTATACATGCAATAATGACATTTGCTAGCAGTTTTATGTCTTCCTTCCCAATATGTATGCATTTTGTATCCTTTCTTTGTGTTACTGCACTGTCTAGTAATTCCACCATAATATTGAAAAGTAGTGGTGAGAAAAAGACACTTCCGCCTTTCTCCAACTTAAGGGAAAACTGTCCAATTTCACTATTTAAGCTGGTTTTGGTAGATATTCTTTATCTAGATGAGGAATTTCTCTTCTGTTCCTTGTTTGCTCAGTTTTTTTATGCCAAATATCTTCTACAAAAGTTGATGTAATCATTTAACATTTTTACAGTTTGTGTAGTATGTCCAATTTATTGATTTTTTTAAATGCTGACAGCCTTGCTTACGTGGGATAAATACCACTTGCTTGTACTACATAAAATTGTTGGATTTTACCTATTATTATTTTGCTTTCTATTTTTATTTTGCATCTTTGTTCATGTGAAATGTTTTTCTATAGTTTTCCTTTCTTAGAAGTTTAACAAGTTTTTTATTAAGGTAATGCTGATTTCACCAATTGAGTTATAAATTATTATCTACACTTCAGATCTCAAGAGGAAATGGTAGAGAGTTGTCCTTTTTTGTACTTGGAATGTATGGTAGAATTCAACTATGAGTTACCCTTGCCTGATATTTTCATTCCTTTTTTTTTTGGTGGTGGTGGGAAGAAGTATGCATCTTTGATTCAATTCTTTTAAAGGAAATGGGCCTTGACTGATTATATTTCTTTTTGTGTAAGTATTGGCAATTTGTGTTTCAAGCAATTGTTCTGTTCATTTAAGTTATCAAATTTTTGTGCATAGTGATTTTAGTAGCCCCTTATTATCCTTAAGTTTCCATGGAACATTAATGTTCATTTCCAATGATGGCCACTCTTTGATTTCTGATACTGGTAATTTCTGTCTTTCTCTTTTCTTAATGAGCATGGAGAGAGGTTTATGAATTTGTTATTTCACTGAAGTATCTTTCGGTTTTGCTGATTTTCATATATTATTTTCCTATTTTTCAATATTATTCATTTATACTTCAATTTTCATTCCTTTTCTTTTTCATGCTTCAATTGTTCTTCTTGCTACAGTTTCTTAAAATTTATTATCTGGGAACATTCTTCATGTGTTTTGTGAACATTCACAGTTTCAGGTGTATTTTGTTGTCCAGACTGTGGTCCATCCATGGAAGCTTGATCTTGTTGGACAAAGAATTCTGTAAATATTATTAGACCAAAGTAATTGATAAGGCTATTAAAGCCAAATTTATGCTTCTGGTTTTTTGCATTTTTGAACAGCCAATTAGTGGAAGATTGATGTTCCCAAATATAATAGTGGAACTTTCTCTCTCTCCTTGAAATTTTGTCAATTTTTAAAAAATATTTATTTATTTGAAAGTTAGGGTGTCTGGGTAGAGCAGGAGTGGGGAGAGACAGAGAGAGCACACGCGCGCGCTCAAGAGAGAGAGAAAGAGAGAGAGAAACAGAAAGAGAGAGAGATCTTCCATTCACTGTTTCACACTTGAAATGGCTGCAATACCTGGAGCTGGGCAGGCTTAAGCCAGGAATTCCATCCTGGTCAACCATGCAGCAGAAAGACAGAGAGATGGACTGAGAGGGGAGCATCTAGAATTCCAAACAGCACTCCAAAATGGAATACAGGTGTCCCAAGCAGTGGCGTACCCTGCTTTGCCAGAATGCCCACCCTCATTCTGTAGGTTTTTGAAGTGTATTTTGCAGTTCTGAATTTAGGTGTATACACAAATTTGCTATGTTTTAAAGCAATGGCTGCCTAATCATTAAGTAATCTTCCTGTTTGTCTCTGATAATTTTCCTTGTTCTGAATTCCATTTATCTGAAATTAGTGTAGTACCTCCAGCTTTCTTTCAATTAGTTTTAACATATCTTTTGCTATCGCTTTATTTGAACTTGTCTGAATCAGTATATTTAGTGAATGTCCAAAAGACAAGAGGTAGCCGAACATTGTTATTATACTCACTTTGTCAATCTTTATCTTTTAATGAATATATTTAAACGATTCACATTTAAGCCTTTAAATAAGAAGATGGTTTTCATCCTATTTCACAATGGTTACTGTTCCTCTTCCCTGTCATAGCTAATAAATGATGTTTCTAAGCCCTCTACTGTGAAAAGTTGGTGGGATTCCTCAAGATAAAGCAAAGTATTGGATCCCTAAGTCCATGTTGCCTGGGAGTTTCCCATTCATGGTAGGAGTGGCCTCCAGCCACTGGGTAAAATTGCCTTCACACAAAGTTACCCTCTAAGTGCTTCAGCCAGGGCTCTGTTCCAGATAAGCAGGTCCCAGCTGTGATTCCAGCTTTACGACCTTTGATGATTCCTGGGTGCTCATTGCATTGTAACTGCAACTCCTTAGTGTGCCCAGAGAAGCTGTTGATATTTGTTTTGTTTAGCTTATTATTGTTGTAATGAGGAGAGTAATGACTTTCAAGTCTTTTCATTTCGGAAATTATACTTGAAAGAACTTCCACTTTGACTATGACATTGTCTAAATAAGATCGGCGTTGGAGCCTTGGGTGATTACTGACGCCATAAATAAGAGTGTCAATTGTTAAATCAACAACAGGAGTCACTGTGCATCTACTCCCCATGTAGGATCTCTGTCCTTAATGTGTTGTACTATGTGAATTAGCGGTATAACTAATACTCAAACAGTACTTTACACTTTGTGTTTCTGTGTGGGTGCAAACTGTTGAAAACTTTACTTAGTATATACTAAATTGATCTTCTGTATATAAAGATAATTAAAAATGAATTTTGATGTGAATGGGATGGGAGAGGGAGCGGGAGATGGGATGGTTGCGGGTGGGAGGGAGGTTATGGGGAGAAAAAGCTGCTATAATCCAAAAGCTGTACTTTGGAAATTTATATCTATTAAATAAAAGTTAAAAAAAATATTGAAAAAATGGCTGACAATATTTGAAAGAGGAATATAATCTTTATTCTGTAGTAAATAAATTCATTTTTATTCATGTTTTCCTCTGTTATCTCTGTGTAAACGTGAGTCATATAATTTAGATTATGGGATGAAAAGTGTAGGTGCTTACAAGTCAAAAACAGCGTTCCTAATCAGCTCCTATATGTTTAAAATAACCACTACTTATACCTGCTTCAGTGTGCTCCCCCCAACCCCTTCCAAGGTTTGAGATTTTAGTAATAAGAATTATTATCTCTCCCATAGTTGTATCAGCATTCAGGACATCTAACAGACTTTAAGACCCTGTAGGTATATGGCATATGTGAACACCTGGATTGTCCCACTTTGCCTTTCCCTGCTGTCCTGGGAAGAGGAAGTCCTCAGGGACAGATCTTCTGACCTCATCTTTTCCGCTGTCTCTTTTGCAACTGCCTTTTTTTTTTTTTTTAATAATTTACTTTTTTGAATGGCAGAGTTACAGAGAAAGAGAGAAAGAGATCTTCCATCTGCTGGATCACTACCCAAATTCCACAACAGCTAGGGATGGACCAGGCTGAAGCCAGGAGCCTGGTACTCCATCCGGGTCTCCCACATGGGTGGCAGGGGCCCAGGTACTTGGGCCGTCATCCACTGCTTTCTCAGGCATGTTAGCAGGGAGCTAGATTAGAAGCAGAGTAGCTGGGACTCAAATTAGCACTTGTATGGGATGCTGGTGTAGCAGGCGGTGACTTCCCTGGTGCTGTACCACTACACCAGCCCCACACTACTTTTTTTTTTTTTTTTAAGGTTTATTAATTTGTAGCGAGAGAGAGAGAGAAAGAGAGGTCTTGCATCTACTGCTTCACTTCCCAAATGTCTCCCACAGTAAGTGGAGGAGCACAGACTTGAACTGGTGCTCTACTATGGCATGCCGGTTTCCTGTGTGGCTGCTTAACCCACTGCAGCAGGATCCGCACTGCTGGCAGCTGCTTCCTGAGACTCTCCCAGGCACTCTCCCCTTTTGCGCTCGTTCATCACACTTACTGAGAACCCTCTGAGCACCCTCTCCTCCCCACCCTGCCAGCACATGCTCGGAGCTGCCAGGCACTCCTCTCTCGCCATCAAGCCCACATGAGGGAAAACAGTGACTTGAGTCCTCTCTTGGGCTGGTATTCAAATCACCACATGACAGATACTTAAGCACCCCTTATGTGCTAGCCATACAGAAATGACCAAATTAGAGGTGATTGTCTACAGGAGGCAGGTGCCCTGGGGGGCTGCAGCAAGTAAGTAGGTTGTGGCAATCTCAGGGACAATACCTGAAGGCTTATTTAATCTGTATAAAATTATTCCTGTGTATAAACTGTTGAGAGGAAATGGCTTACGGTCTAAATGAACTTAATTATTGCCTTATAACCACACAGGAAATATTTAGATGTTACACTGTCTTTCATTGAAAGAAATTATGGATGACAATTTGACTAGAAAACCTGTATATGGGTGAAATGACCATTTATACATTCAATTATTATTTATAGCTGTTGTCTCTTTGTCACTAAACTAGGGTCTTTTTGTTTTTTATTTGTTAAACTTCTTATTTGGTGAAGTACTAAGCCTTTTTATGGTAATGTAAATTTACAGTCTTATCTCAAAAAACTAAAAAAAAAAAAAGGGGTAGAAGGAAAGAGAGTAGGAAGGAAGGCAGGAGAGAGAGGAGGGGCACAGAATTATGTTCTTAGACTTGTATCTACAAATCATATTGAATCTGTTAAAAACTAATCAATATTAAAATAAAAATGGAAAAAAGTAAATTGAAAGTATGTTATCACAAAAAAATTAAAGGAAGGCAAAAGGGAGGGAGGTAAGAAGGAAGGAAAGTAGCATATTCTTGGAATTGTATCTATGAAATTTATGAAACCTATTCTCTGTATTAGAAAAGAATGGAGGTGAGGGGGTAGGGCAGGAGAGGCAATAGTTGTGGCCCTGTGTTCTTCAGAACCTCCCCTCCGTCGCTTCTCTGCCTTTTAGCTAAGATCAAGTGCGGAACCGCCCTGTGCATCCTGGTGTCAAAGATTCTGGAAGGAGCATCACCAGCGTTTGGCTTATATCACTAGATGATAGGGCACAGTGACCAAGAACAGAGGCTTGCTGTTAGTGAGATTTGGCATCAGAACTGGGAAATGCCATTAGCAGATCCTTGGGCAAGTAACTTTAAACTCTTTGCGACTCGGTTTCTTACTCTGAACAGTGGAGACAGTGCCTCCTTACAGGCTGTGGTGGTGAGTAAGTGCGAGAGTAGTAATAGTGTCAGTTACAGGGACTGCACTCACTTCCTGCCAAGTTCAGGTTGTCTAATGCGTGGAAGCAGCCTCCAGCAGATCATGAAAGTGGGATTGTTCTGGCTACTTCTGACGGTCAGAAAAGAACAGAGTAAGGCGTGGTCCTCTCAGACACCTGTCTGACTCCCTGCTGGTGAGAAGTGTCACAGAGGTGTGCACCTGGAAGCTGGGTAGGGCCAGAATCAGCAAACTCCTTGTCCAGGCTCACAGCAATGCAGCCGCGGATGTGAGTGGGCCCTGCACAGGCCTGCAGTCAGCCTGGCAGCCAGCATCCCCCACCCCTGTCTCCTTGCAGGATGGACCTTGCGGCTTTATGCTGAGCTGCTGAAAGGATTTGGCAACCAGGTTCCCAAGAATGGGAGCTTCTCTGTGGCCACAGAAAGTATGGTGAAACCAGATTCTCTTGTGCTGTACCAGTGGGGATAGGTGTTTGGGTTTTCTTTCTTTCTTGGTTTTTTTTTTTTTTTTTTTTTTTTTTTTTGACAGGCAGAGTGGACAGTGAGAGAGAGAGAGAGAGAAAGGTCTTCCTTCCATTGGTTCACCCCCAAATGGCTGCTGTGGCCAGTGCACCGCACTGATCCGAAGCCAGGAGCCAGGTGCTTCTCCTGGTCTCCCATGCGGGTGTAGGGCCCAAGGACCTGGGCCATCCTCCACTGCCTTCCCAGGCCACAGCAGAGAGCTGGACTGGAAGAGGGGCAACCGGGACTAGAACCCAGGCTGCCGGCACTGCAGGCAGAGGATTAGCCTAGTGAGCTGCGGCGCTAGCCAGGGGTTTGGGTTTTCTACCAAGCTTTTTTCTTTTTAATTAAATGAGGACTCTACTGCTTACATTTTCCTTTCATTTGCTATCACACCACCTACTCTGTTTTCTTTCTCCCTCACTTCCTATTTACCCTTTCTACATCGTGAGCTGAAAAACTGAAGGGAGAATGTTAGTGCAGTAAGGGAAGTGCAGAATGAAATACCTGGAACTGTTGATAAACACAGTAAAATGTTTTCTCTGTCTGGTTAAGGGATCAGAGATCTAGGATGGCTGAAGCCCCCAAGCCTCCTTGTCATTCATTCATCTTTTATTTTAAAAATTCATTTATTCGGGGCTGGCACTGTGGCGTAGCAGGTAAAGCCACTGCCTGCAGTGCCAGCATCCCATATGAGCGCCGGTTCGAGTCCTCGCTGCTCCACTTCTGATCCAGCTCTCTGCTATGGCCTGGGAAAGCAGTACAAGATGGCCCAAGTCCTTGGGTCCATGCACCCGTGTGGGAAGACCAGGAGGAAGCTCCTGGCTTCGGATAGGCACAGCTCTGGCCATTGCAGTCATCTGGGGAGTGAACCAGCAGATGGAAGACCCCTTCCCCCCCCGCCTCTCCTCTCTATGTAATTCTGACTTTCAAATTAATTAATTAGTTAAAAAATTCATTTATTTGAGAGAAAGAGAGGCAGAGGTAGCTCACATTCACTACTTAATTTCCCAAGTGCTTACAGTTGCTGGGGGGCCAAAGCTAGAGCTGAGAACTCAATCCAGATACAACCCCTTTAACCCACGCCACTGCCTCCCAGAGTCTGCACCAGCAGGAAGCTGGAGTCAGGAGCAGGGCTGGGACATGAACCCCAGCACAGCATGTAGAACCTGTGAGTATTAACTGTGAGACCACATACTTGCCCCCGTGTCATCTTGATTACCCATGCCAGTTTCAAACCCCTGACCATGGGGGTATGCCGCCAGCACCGAAGTTCCTTGTCCCTTGCCTGCCTCTCCCAGTTTTAGGAGACCTGTTTTTTGTTTGGTTGGTTGGTTGTGTTTTTTTTTTTTTTTAAAGATTTATTTATTTACTTGAAAGTCAGAGTTACACAGAGAAGGAGAGGCAGGCAGAGAGAGAGAGAGGTCTTCCATCTGCTGGTTCACTCCCCAGCTGGCCACAATAGCTGGAGCTGTGCCAATCTGAAGCCAGGAGCCTATTCTTGTCTCTCACGCGGATGCAGGGGCCCAAGGACTTGGGCCATCTTGTTCTGCTTTCCCAGGTCATAGCAGAGAGCTGGATCAGAAGTGGAGCAGCCGGGACTCGAACCGGCACCCACATGGGATGCCGACACTAGAGGTGGCAACTTCATCCACTACGCCACAGCACCAGCCCCATGAGACCTGTTCTCATGTAGTGTTCTCATTGTAGTGTCACGAGGATCCCAAGCAGTTTTGTGGATGTAGGTCATAGATATAAGTATAGTGCAGATTAGAAATTAAAATGTGTAACTATTGATTTATTAAAAAGATTAATAGCCTATTGTGTTTTATTTTTATGAAAACTGTACTTTCAAAAAGTTTAGTGAGAAGAATGGCATATTTTTGCAAATCCGCTAATGTCTGTCTTAATATAAGACAGCTTGCTTCTTTTATCTGTTGCTGCATTTAGCCTTTTGGGATAATATATCATATAACCTATGCAATGTATGCACTTCCCTGTATGCCTGTGCGAGCAGGAGTAGGGAAATAGGTACATCATGCTTTAGTGTTGTGTTTTCTGTTGCTGCTGTGACAAATTACCCCAACTTCAGTGGCGTAAAACAGTACAGATTTATTCTGTTACAGCTCTGGAGGTCAGAACTCTACAGTAAGTCTTCTGGGACTGACATCAGAGTCTTAGGGGGCCGGGTTCTTTGTGGAGACCTTGAGGGGACAATGTGTTTCCTAGGCTTTTTTCATCTTGGCCTGTATCCTGAGCTTTTGGCCCTGTCCTCCATCTTCAAAATGTGTCTATCCATTCTTGTCTCCATTCTCACCGTCTCCCCTGCTGTAGTGGTGTCTTTCTCCCCTAAGGACTTCCGTGATTGCATCATAACCTCCCCTTTTCAAAATCTTTAAATTAATTACATCACAGAATCCCTTTTGTCATAAAAGGTAACATTATTTGGTGGTCATTATTCAGGATAATATGTTGGCCTTGTGAACCGCCTGAAATGGTCTTGGGGACCTCTGGTGGTTCCCAGTCAATCCTTTGGGAACAACTGTTGTACAAGGAACAGAGGTTGGCATCTGTGGTAGGCTCACAGCTTACACGTGTATTGAGACATGACCCTGAATTAAGTCACTGAAACATTGCTTGCACCTCCTACCTACTGTCATATTGATGTCTATACTCTGGGCAAACTTGAGCTGATTGTAGTTGGCTTGCACCTGTAGTTTCTGTCCTTCTGCCTTGCCTTGGGACAGATAAGAATTGTGTCAGAGCTGGACCTAGAGATCTTTATCAGGGCAAAATATTCATTTCCTTAAAGAGGCAGCGTTGTAAAGTTCACTGATCCTACACTGTGTGCTGAAACTACTTGTCGTGACCACTATGGGACTTCTGTCTCACCCTCACATGTTGTCTTCTGTGGGACCCTGCTGTCACTATTATCCTTGTCCATCACCTGTGCTTATTTTTATGCCACTTCCAGCAAACATAGGGATTCAGGAGCATGTGATTTATTTAAGAGAATAAGTACCCTTGGGGAGGGGCCAAGAAAAGCAGAATGAGGGAGGGAAGACTCCAAGTAGGGGTGTTATCTAAAATAGAGCCAGATTCTGCCTAATCCCACAGGGAACTCTGGAGCATGAATTACAGCATAGAACTGGGTCTGCTTTGAGGCAAGGGAGCTAATTTTTGATGCCCCTGTCAGCTAGTCATTGCTTACAGACCTCTAGAGTGAGTGAGGCTGTATTAATATGCTTGTCTTGCCTTCGACTAAGTGGTTTAAAAACCGAGAGTTTACTCTTGACTTTTCTGGAGGCTGGGAAATCAAGATCAAGGTGCTAAATGATTTGATTTTCCTGTGAGGGCATTCTCCCTGGCTTGGAAATGGCTGCCTTCTCACTATCCTGGCATGGGAAAGAAAGGATGAGAGTGAGAATCAAGCTCTCTTATGCCTCTACTGTCTCTTCATGAGAGCCCCACCTGTATTAGTCAGCTTTTTGTTACTTTAGCTAAAATACCTGCGAGGAGAAACTTAGAGGGAAGAGGTTTATTTCGGCTTACAGTTGGAGGTCCACAGTCCAAAACTGAGCAGCCCCATCGGTTCTCGTGTCTGGTGAGGCCAGAGGATGGCAAAGCAATAGCTACATGGTGAGCTGGGAAGCAGAGACACAGGACACATTCTTGGATGATAAGAGCTCTCTTGCAGGTACTACCTTTCAAAGTCTGACCCCAAAAGATCTAAAGACACTTCTGAAACACGAAAATTACGTCAAGTCTCCACTCTTAATCCTCAACTATTAACCATCATCATAAGACTTAGGGGCTTACGTATCTTCATGACTTTGGGAGCCAAATCCTGTTTAAACCATAACACCATACTCTTTCCCTCATGCAACATAATCACCGCCCGAAAACCCTGTCTCCAAATACTGTCACATTGGGAAGCAGGGCTTTAATACAAGTTTTAGAGGAACCACTCAGTCCGTAGCATGGGGGCAGCTTCCTTGGGAGCACTGTTATTCGGTTGAGGAAGAAAATCTCTGCAGAACTTGGTGCTGAGAGCTGCTAGTTGCAGCCAGCAGTCACTGCAGCTGGGAGTGACTGTCCCAGGTAGGGTGTCTGGGCTGTACACAATAGCATCTGCTACACTTGAGGTCATGGCTATCACGGATCCCTTGCTAATTACCTGCAGCCTGCCTCACTGCATCTTGTGTATTCATACCTCCACTAGAGAGAATGATGAGCCATGAGAGAAGCTGGCACACAGAACAGTAATGGTGGGGACACTTCATCTTATTTTTGTGCTTATTTGCATTACTTTACTTTTTTACAGTGATTTGTATTCTTTACACAATTAAAATATTAAATAGGGCTGGCTTTTGGCCTAGTGCTTAAGACCCCCATTTGGATGCCTGTATTGCATGTCTGAGTGCCTGTGTTTGAGTACTGGCTCCATTCCTGATTCCAGCTCCTTGCTAATGCACACCCTGTGAGGCAGTGGTGGTGGCTCACCCACATGGCAAACTCTGATTGAGTTTCCAGCTCCCAGCTACAGCCTGGCTGAGCCCCAGCCATTGCAGACATTTGGGGAATAAACAGTGGATAGGAGCTCTGTCTGTTTGCCTCTTCTCTCTGTCCCTCTGCCTCTCAAATGGGTAAATAAAAATTTAAAATTATATATTAAATAAAGAGGAGCCATACGCCTTTCATTTCTCCCTTGTGTGTCTTACATACATTCCAGTACTTCCAGGCTTCTCTTGGCATATTGTCGTACATTTTTCAGCTTTCTTCTTCCAACGTGGTGTCCGCAATAACCTTGCTGCTTTATTGCCCCTGGATCCTTGAAGAAGGGGCCCTTGCCTTGCCATGTTTTAGAGGATCCCTCTCTGGTCATCCTGTCGCTGTATCCTCCCCATCCCCCAACCCCCAGCAGGAATCTGTCAGGCCAAGGCCTTGTATATTCAGATTCCTTGACTCCACCACTGGGTGCACACTTGAGTATCAGGATCCTGGAGTAAGCTGCCTATAGGAAGTGTTCTCAGGCCTCATACAGATCTCTTAGCCACAGCCATTGTTCTGATGGCTCACCATGGAGGTGGTGGGATTGCATGTTCTGAAAGGCCTATCCCATGATGTGCTGTGCACCCACACGGCAACAGCATGCATGCTGAATGGTTCACCCCACATCCAGACTCTCAAAGGCTTGTTGGAAACTCCAGTCTTCAGAGACAAGTCACCATTTTTGCAACATCTTCTCCAGTGGCCTCTAAAAAAATAAAAAGTTTTCGAGATCAGTGGAAGATGGGACCACAACGTTGAGGACCTTTGTCATTGAAATATGGGAACAGAGGATTTGAGAGTACAGAAGGACAGATTAGAGCTTATAGATGCTCCAGATCTTCTCAGGGCCGTGAGGGACCAGAATGCTCCTAGAGGTAAGTGAGACATTTCCTGCTGAAAGCCTGTTTGTGATGGCAACAGCCAGCACCAGAATGGTGGCCTCAAGGATTGTTCTCTGTCTTCATAAACTGATTTCTTTACACACTACTGGTTTGTTCTTTCTCACAGGGTTCCCCCAAAGGAGTTGGCTGTGCTGCTGTGCAACAAATCCAATGCATTTTACAGCCATGGGAAATGGAATGACGCATTTCTTGCTGCCAAGGAGTGTCTCCAGTGGGATCCAACCTATGTGAAGGTATGGGACCATGGCAGCTTGCAGTGATGGCGGCTGGCTCCTTCTTCTTAACCTGCCTCTTGCCCCTCCTTTCTTTTTATAACTAACATGCTTGGAGTGCTGCTCCTTCAGCTGTCTTTGCACTTCAGATTGGTGGCCACAGAGCATGTGAGCATTATTTGGGAAAAAGTAAAAGTGATGGCCACGCACTGAAGTGAACTTGTCAGGGAGAGCAGAGCCTGGTCTTGTGACAGGTGGATAGCAGTGGAGAGTGTGGAAGAACTCATTTTATTCTGATTTAGGTACACAAAGACCCATCATCTGTTCATGATCTTTGCTGTTGTAAGCCCCAGTTTAGCAGATCTTTATTTCAGATCAAGCTGGGTGGATGACAGGATGATAATTTTTCAGAAAGTATCTCTTACAGTAGAAATCAGTGCCTATGGAGGGATCACGGAAGTTTGAGAAGCCAAAAAGACCCTTTAAGATGGTTAACAAAGGTTGTACACAAATGTTTGGTGTTTTTACAGCTGAAATGCCCTCAGTGGCCATTCCTCAGGGTGCCTTCACCGTTGTTGGTGCCTCCGGGCAGACAAAGGAGTGGGAGACACCACCCCAGCGCTTGAGGACTTCACACTCAAGCTTGGGAGGGAAATAGCATGTTTGTCCAAGTCAGAGGTCTTAAAGAGCAATTCTTCAGCCCTCTTAGCATATATAATTGCGTCTTATATTAGGGGCTTAGACAATTTATAGAGAGGTTCCATGGTGAAGTACAAAAGGCACAGGTTTTTCTGTTTTATCCTCTGTTGTGTTATTTTGACAACTTGGCTGGATTACATTTCTCTGACTAAGCCTTAATTTTCTCCATAGTCAAATGAGATAATGCCCTGGAGTTGCTTTGAGCCTTAGAGAGACATTAAGTAAAGCTGTTGGTGCACAATACATAGAGTTTTTATTATATCTTCAGTTGTCTGCATTTCATGTGTGACTACTAGAAACAGAACACAATGGGAGGTGTAGGAGGTTGGATCTATTGATTATTCCAACCCCAGGAAGGATTTGGATATTCTATATTACAAGTAGGTATTGACTCTTAAACCTCTCCTATTGGAGTATGGATACTGCAGAAGTTATTGACCGCTTTAAAAACAGGAGTGCATTTTAAAGAAATTCTTCCCAAAAGCACTTAAAATATTCCCATCATCTGACTGGGCGAGGATGAGAAGTAGTTGGGTTTGGCCCACATTCCTCAGGTGGAGGCTGTGGCTGTGGCACAAGAGGCTGAGAAGGTCCTGAATAATGCTCCAGGATTCTTCCTCCTGTGGCCATACCTGCAGTAGCTCCTGACAGCACAGCAGTCAGTGCCACTTCCTTATATCCCTCCCTCTTTTAAAAAAATTTTATTTATTTATTTGAAATGCAGAGTTACAGAAAGAAGAGAGAGAGAGAGAGAGAGAGAGAGAGAAAGAGACAAAGATCTATCCACCTTTACTCCCTAAATGGCTGCAACTGCTGGTGCTAGGCCAGGCTGAAGCATGGAGCCTGGAACTCCATCTAGGTCTCCCACATGGGTGTCAGGGGCCCAAATGTTTGGGCCATCCTTCACTGCCTTCCCAGGCACATTGACATGGAGCTGGATCAGAAGTAGAGCAGCTGGGACTTGAACTGGTTGTCATAGGGGTTGCTGGTATAGCAGGCAATGGCTTAACCAGCTGTGCCACCATGCCGACCCTCAGTTCTCCATTCTTAATTTTATGGTATTTCTTTCCTTCTCTGCTCTACTCTTTCCATTGTCCTCTGTAAGCTAGGATTTTTTTGTGTGTGTGTACCATTTTTTTGATGTGTCTGGGACCCTGTGATGAGAGACAAATAGGAGAAAAGCATACAGATTTTATTTGGAATCAACAAACTTTCCTGAAAAGAAGTGCTACTCCAAAGAAGTAGATGTGCTGAGAGCTTATGTACTATGTTTAACAAAAAGCAATGCATTGTGGAGACACGAAAAGACAAAGGGAAAACGTTTTTATGTTTCTAGGGGCCTCAGAACTGTGAGAAGGTAAATATATGGGGGGAATTAAAGGAGGGGTAAAGGCTAAATAAGCAAGGTTTGGGCAGGTCCACCTTCCTCATGACTTCGTGTCCACAGGATTCCCCTGGAGAAGGGGGTTTTTGGCAGGCCTTGTTTCTTAGGAGTTTCTGCTTTTAGTCAGTTAAGGGATGCTTTGGGAAGGCTTCTTTTCACATTTGTTGAATCTCAAGTGATTTCAGTACAAAATAATATTTATACCAAAGTGGCATATTTTAGAGTGGTATATTCTGATCTCCCTCCAAAACAAAAAATTAAAATTCAGTTTATGGAAGTCAAAGAAATGCAATATTTTGTACTAGCTTTCCTGGTTGGAAATAAAAGAAAACAAAACACAAACATTCTTTCCCTCCTTTTTTGATTGTTACTTGAGGTCCTCAGACTTTCCATTGAAGGTTAAATCAACAAATAGATATCTAAAAAAACTTGAAGAATTATTACATATTTGAGGATATAGATATGTTTAATGTTACTGGACATTACACAATGTATACACGTATCAGAACATCACCTGGTGGGGAGTTCCAAGATGGCAGAGTAGGGAGGGAGTTTACTGCTTTAATCCAGAAGAAGATAGTTTAAAACAAGTGGAGAGAGTGCAGTCTCAGGGAAAAGTTAGGGAGAAAATGGCAGGGGAAACTACGCAAATTAGAGGGATGTGGTAGGCCTACGTGGAGGGCGTGGACGCCCACAACTCAGGACCAAGCAGCCAAGAGCCTGTCCGTGCACCAGCATTGGAAAGTGAGGTGAGACCAGACAACAGCAGCCCAAGCCACTGGCACTAAAGCTGCAGGAAGAGCCTAAAGGGAACTTGGCTTGGAGCCCTTTGGAGGATAGTGTACCTGCCAAACTAGAGGAGGAAAAAAAAGGAGGGACACATTTCTCTCTCCCTGATCACTTTACAACAGGGTATCCCATAACAAGCCAATAGAGCAGATGCCATTTGGGACATATGTAACAACTGTGCCAGCTTGTGTCCATGCCCAGTAACCAGCTGAGTGGAGACTCCTGACTCTGATGGGGAGAACTAACAGGGGACTGGGAGCTGGTGACTGTGGGAGGCTTCTGTTCTGGAACTGTGGAAAAAAAAAAAACAGGCTATGTGGGAGAACTCATGGTGTGGCTGGGACTTTGGGCAGTCACTGTAGGAAACTTCACATGCTCAGGGCTTCCTGGTTACCTGATGAGGGACATTGCTGGGGATCTGAACTTACACTGAAGACTGCACAGAACCTTTGTGTGGTCCTTGGGACAGAACAGATGAATATTGTACCCACTGGGGCTGGCGCTCAGGTTCTGGTCTCTTTTGAGGAGAGGAGCTCAGCTGAGCAGAATAAACTTCCCTTCTGATAAAAAAAAAAAAAGAGATTTACCATGCCAAATATGAGTATGTCACCTTAGACATGCCCTTAACCCTGGAGATCTGACTACAAGCCTCTAGATATTCACTGAAAGCTGACACTCCACTTACCTACAGAGGAACAGTATAAAGATAAAAGCCATCACAGCAAAAAAAAAAACAAAAACAAAAACAAAGAAGAAACCAATGAATATCTCCACAAATGCCGAACAACAAATGCACCAATTCAAGGAATAAGAATAAGAAAGACAACATGATGCCCCCAAAAGAACACAACACTTCAATACCAGATTGTAAAGATGATGAGATGGAAGAAATGCAAGAAATGGAATTCAAAAAAAATGATCCTAAGATTACATAGAAGTAACTGAAAGCAAATGCATGAACTATTGAAATCTGTACAGGACATAGAAGAAAATTTCTCCGATGAAATTGAGATCTTAAGAGAAAGCAAAATGAAATGAAGAATTTAATAGGACAAATAAAAAATGCAGTGAAAACCTTAACAACAGAATCAGTGAAGCAGAAGATAGAATATCGGACTTAGAAGACAAGGTGTAGGAAATTTATACAGTCAAACCAAAAACAGGAAGAGGAAATCAGAAAACAAAAAACACTGTTGGGAATCTAGAGATACTATCAAACAACCCAACATATGGGTTCTAGGAGTTCCTGAAGGCATGAAAAGAGAGAAAGGAGTATAAGGCCTTTTTAGTGAAATAATCACAGAAAACTTCCCTAATATGTAGAAAGACATCAAGTACATTAAGTACAGAAGGCACGTAGAACTCCTAATAGATGATTAGAAAAGATCTTCACCATGACGCATTGTAATCAAACTCTCCACAGTAAAACATAAAGAAAAGATGTTTTTTTTTGGACAGGCAGAGTAGACAGAGAGACAGAGAGAAAGGTCTTCCTTTTCCGTTGGTTCACCTTCCAATGGCCGCTGCAGCTGGCGCGCTGCAACTGGCGCACTGTGCTGATCCGAAGCCAGGAGCCAGGTGCTTCTCTGGTCTCCCATGCAGGTGTAGGGCCCAAGGACTTGGGCCATCCTCCACTGCACTCCCGGGCCACAGCAGAGAGCTGGCCTGGAAGAGGAGCAACCGGGACAGAATCCGGCACCCCAACTGGGACTAGAACCCAGTGTGCTGGTGCCGCAGGCGGAGGATTAGCCTGTTGAGCCACCGCGCCGGCCAAAGAAAAGATTTTAAAATGTGCACAGGACAACGCCAGATTACTTTCACAGGATCTCCAATTAGACTCACAGCAGACTTCTCATCAGAAACCACAGGCTAGGAGGGAATGGCGAGATATATTCCAAGTCTTAAGAAAAAAAAAAAAACTGTCAACCCAGAATACTATACCCTGCAAAGCTCTCATTTATGCATGAAGGTGAAATAAAGACCTTCCATGACAAACAGAAACTGAATTTGTCACCACCCATCCAGCCCTGCAGAAGATGCTTAAGGTTGTGCTGCACATGGAAACAGAAACATGGTCATCACCACGGAAGAAGGTAAAGGAAGGAAATCTCCCAGTATAAAGCAATTCCAAAGTAAAAAGTTGGAATATTTATGGGAAAATGGCAGGGCAAAGTCGTTAATTATAAATAGTCATCTTGAATGTAAATGACCTTAACTCTCCAGTTAAAGGACACAGACTGGCTGAATAGATTAAAACACAAAACCCATCTATTTGCTTCCTACAAGAAACACATCTCATTAACAAAGATGCACGCAGACTGAAATTGAAAGGATGGAAAAAGTTATTCCATGTCAACAGAAACCAAGAAAGAGCTGGCGTAGCCATCCTAATATCGGACAAAATAGACTTTAACACAAAAACTGTTAAAAGAGACAAAGAAGGACACTATATAAGGATTAAGAGATCAGTTTAACAGGAAGATGTAACTGTTAGAAATGTAGATGCACCTAATTGCAGGGAACCTGGCTATTTAAAAAAAAAAGTTGAGGGATCTAAAGGGAGATTTAGACTCTAGTACAGTAGTATTGGGGACTGCAGTACTCCACTTACAGCAATGGACAAATCAACCAGACAGAAAATCAGCAAGGAAACAGCAGCTTTAATCGACACTGCAGACCAAATGGACCTCACAGATATCTACAGAACTTTTCATCTTACAGTTGCAGAATACACATTCTTCTCACCAGTGCATGGAATCTTCTCTTGGATTGACCACATACTAGGCCATAAGGCAAGTTTCAGCAAATTCAAAAAAATTGAAATCATACCCTGGACCTTTTTAGACCACAATGGAATGAGCTAGAAATCAGCAACTCAGGAATCCCTAGAACATATGCAAACACATGGAGACTGAACAATAAACATGGTTCTGAATGAAAGTGGGTCATATAAGAAATCAAAAGAGAAATAAAAAAATTTCTAGAAACGAATATGACAGCACAACATAACAAAACTAATGGGATACAGCAAAAGTAGTGTTAGGAGGAAAGTTTATAGCAGTAAAGGTGCCAAATAAATGAGCTATCAATGCATCTCAAGGATTTAGAAAAACAACAGAAAACCAAACCCAAAACTAGTAGGATAAAAGAAATCATTAAAATTAGGAAATGAATCAACAAAATTGAATAAAAAAATACAAAAGAGCAGCAGTTTATTTATTAAAAAATAAACAAAATTGACACACCATTGCATTGGCCCAACCAAAAAAAAAAAAAAAAGAGAGATAAGACCCAAATCAATAAAATTAGAAATGAAAAAGGAAACATAACAATAGACACCACAGAAATAAAAAAAAATCATCAGAAATTACTACAAAGAGCTGTATGCCAAGAAATCGGGAAACCTAGAAGAAATGGATAGATTCCTGGACACATACAACCTACCTAAGTTGACCCATGAAGGCATAGAAAATCTAAACAGACACATAACCAAGATGGAAATGAATCGGTAATAAAGGCCCTCCCCACAAATAAAATCCCAGGACTGGATGGCTTCACTGCTAAATTCTAGCAGACATTTAAAGAAGAACTAACTCCAGTTCTTCTCAATTTATTGAAAACAATTGAAAGAGAGGGAATCCTCCCCAATTCTTCCTGTGAAGCCAGCATCAACTTAATTCCTAAATCTGAAAAAATGCAACAGAAGAAGAGAATTACAGGCCAATTTCCCTGATGAACATAGATGCAAAAATCCTCGACAGAATTTTAGCAAATCAAATCCAACAACACATCAGAAAGATCACTCACCCAGCCCAAATGGGATTTATCCCTGGTATGCAGGGATGGTTCAGCATTTGCAAATCAATCAATATAATATATCACATTAAAAACTGCAGAACAAAAACCACATGGTTATCTCAATAGATAAAGAAAAGCATTTGATAAAATACAACACCCTTTCATGATGAAAACTCTAAGCAAATTGGGTTCAGAAGGAATATTTCTCAAGGCAATCTATGACAAACCCATGGCCAACATCCTACTGAATGGGGAAAAGTTGGAAGCAATCCTACTGAGATCCAGTACCAGACAAGGATGCCCACTCTCACCATTGCTATTCAATGTAGTCCTGGAAGTTTTAGCCAGAGCCATTAGACAAGAGGAAGAAATCAAAGGGATACAAATTGGGAAGGAAGAAGTCAGATTATCTCTAGTTGCAGATGACATGATTCTATATCTAGGGGATCGAGAAGACTCCACCAAAAGACTATTGGAACTCATAGAAGAGTTTGGTAAAGTAGCAGGATATAATTTAGTATATAAAAATCAACAGCCTTTTATACATAGGCAATGCCAAGGCTGAGATTGAGCTTCTAAGATCAATCCCATTCACAATAGCTACAAAAACATCAAATGCCTTGGAATGAATTTAACCAAGGATGTCAAAGATTCTTATGATGAGAATTACAAAACATTAAAAAAAGAAATAGAAGATACAAAAAATGGAAAAATCTTCCATGTTCATGGATTAGAAGAATCAATATCATCAAAATGTCCATTATTCCGAAAGCAATTTACAGATTCAATGCAATACTAATCAAAATATCGAAGACATTCTTCTCAGATCTGGGAAAAATGATGCTGAAATTCGTATGGAGGCACAATAGCTGAAACAATCTTATACAACAAGAACAAAGCTGGAGGCATCACAATACCACATTTCAAGATGTATTACAAGGCAGTTGTAATCAAAACAGCATGGTATTGGTACACATATTGATGGATAGACCAGTGAAACAGAGTAGAAACACCAGAAATCAATACAAACATCTATATCCAACTTATATTTGACTAAAGAGCTAAAACCAATCCCTGGAGCAAGGACAGTCTCATCAACAAATGTTGCTAGGAAAACTGTATTTCCACATGCAGAAGTATGAAGCAAGACCCCTATCTTATATCTTACACAAAAATCCACTCAACATGGATTAAAGATCTAAATCTATGACCCGACACCATCAAATTATTAGAGAACATTAAAGAATTGGCATAGGCAAAGAGTTCTTGGAAAAGATTCCAGAGGCACAGGCAGTCAAAGCTAAAGTTAATGAATGGGATTACATCAAATTGAGAAGTTTCTGTACTGCAAAAACACTCAGGAAAGTGAAGAGGCAACCAACAGAATGGGAGAAATTATTTGCAAACTATGCAACCGATAAAGGATTAATAACCAGAATCTACAAAGAGATCAAGAAACTCCACATCAACAAAACAAACAACCCAGTTAAGAAGTTGGCAAAGACTCAAACAGACATTTTTCAAAAGAGGAAATCCAAATGGCCAACATGGAATAATGTTCAGGATCACTAGCCGTCAGGGTAGTGCGAATCAAAACCACTATGAGGTTTCACCGCAAACCAGTTAGAATGGCTTCCTTCCTTCCTTCTTTTCCCTTCCCTTCCCTTCCATTCCCTTCCCTTCCCCTTCATTCCTTCATTCCTTCATTCCTTCATTCCTTCACAGGCAGAGTGGACAATGAGAGAGAGACAGAGAGAAAGGTCTTCCTTTTTTGCCGTTGGTTCACCCTCCAATGGCTGGCGCAATGCGGCCGGCGGAATCGCACTGATCCAAAGAGATGAGCCAGGTGCTTCTCCTGGTCTCCCATGCGGGTGCAGGGCCCAAGGACTTGGGCCATCCTCCACTGCACTCCCGGGCCACAGCAGAGAACTGGCCTGGAAGAGGGGCAACCAGGACAGAATCTGGTGCCCCGACCGGGACTAGAACCCAGTGTGCTGGTGCTGCAGGCGGAGGATTAGCCTATTGAGCTGCAGCGCCAGCCATAGAATGGCTTTTATACAGAACTCACCAAGCAGTGAATACTGGAAAGGATGTGGGGAAAAAAGTACCCTAATCCACTATTGGTGGGAAAGCAAACTGGTAAAGTCACTATGGTAGTCAGTATGGAGATACCTCAAAAATCTGAATATAGACCTACCATATCAGCCAGCCATCCCACTCCTGGGAGTTTATCCAAGGGAAATCAAATCAATAAGCAAAAGTTATCTGCACCCACATGCTTACTGCAGCTCAGTTCACAATAGCCAGGACATGGAATCAACCTAAATGCCCATCAGCCAAAGACTGGATGAAGAAATTATGTACGTTATGGAATACTACACAGTGGTAAAAAATGAAATCTATTCATTTGTAGTAAAATGAATGAATCTGGAAAGCATTGTACTTAGTGAAATAAGCCAATCGCAAAGGGACAAATACTGTATGTTCTCCCTGATCTGTGAGAACTAATAGAGCACCTAAAATGAAATCTGTAGAAGTGAAATTAACATTTCAAGAAGAGATGACTTGAATTGCCCTTGTCTTGACTGTCAAGGAACGGTTGTGTGTTTTTTTTTTTCTTTATACTATTTATTGAACTCTGCTTAACATAGAGTTAATCATATGTGTATAAAGTCAATTGAAGATAGATCTCAGTAAAAAATAAGAGTGTGAATAAGAGAAGGAGGAGGAATTTTGTAACTGTAAATCTGTATAGTTCTGCATTCAGGCTTACTTTTAAAGGTACAGTTTAAAAACTTGTCATGGGTCATCCAAATCCTATTAAGCTTGGTGGTAAAAATACCATCTTAAGTGTTAAAGTGATCATGTTAACTGTTAAAGTGAATATGTAGAAAGGATTAAGTGTTAAAGTGATCATATAAATAGGATTTAGTGCCTGGTAATAATAATAATAGCATTAAAAAGGAGAGAATGTTCCAACATGAGAAGCAGTCTACATAGCTGACTTATAGAATGACGATCACTTTAAGTAACACTCTGACCTCAGAATCAGTCCATAAGGCTTCCTGGTCAGGCTGAAAAGCCCGTGAGAGCATTTCAGGGATGGAAAGCCAAGATGTTTTGGCAAAAAAAATATTCTACATGAAGGATCTCTGTGAGTGAGACCTCAGCAAAAGAAATGGCCATCAAAGAAGGATGTACTTTTCCTCTAATGGGAGGAGAGAACTTCCACTTTGCTTATGGCCTCGTCCAAATACTGACAGAAAGAGGCTTCCATAGCCTAGGCAGCTCATGTCAAGAGCCTTGGGTGGTCCGTGACATCTACATAAGAGTGTTGTTAAATTAACAACAGGAATCACTGTGCACTAACTCCCCATGTATAACCTCTATCCTCAATGAGTTGTGTTATGAGAGTTAATTGTAAAACTAGTTTTCAAACCTTTTGTGTGTGTGTGTAAATTGTTGAAATCTTTATTTAGTATAGAGTTGGTCTTCTGTGTACCCAGTTAATTGAAAAAAAAATTTTTTTGATAGGCAGAGTTAGACAGTTGGAGAGAGACAGAGAGAAAGGTCTTCCGTTGGTTCACCCCCCAAATGGCCGCTAAGGCCGGCGCGCTGTGCCAATCCAAAGCCAGGAGTCAGGTGCTTCCTCCTGGTCTCCCTTGTGGGTGCAGGGCCCAAGCAGTTGGGCCATCCTCCACTGCCCTCTGGGGCCACAGCAGAGAGCTGGCCTGGAAGAGGAGCAACCAGGAGAGAACGGGTGCCCTCACCAGGACTAGAACCCGGAGTACTGGCGCCACAGGTAGAGGATTAGCCTAGTGAGCCACGGCACCGGCCTTGAAAATGAATCTTAATGGAGAATGGGACTGGAAAGGGGAGAGGGAGGAGGTGGTGGGGTGGGAGTGTGAGTGGTAGGGCAGGTATGGTGGGAAGAATAACTCTATTCCTATAAAGTTGCACTTAGGAAATTTATATTCCTTAAGAAATAAATTTTAAAAATAAATCATCACATGGTAAGCCATACATAAATATAATTTTTGTATTAAAAATTAAAGAAAAATTTATAAATCACGTAAGCATAAAAAAATCAGAGATTTGGTGTTAAAGCAAATTTAGAAGTGCTGTGAACCCTGATAGCGAAGTCTTCAGTTAACCTAGGGAAATTGTTTGTATAGATCAGCCTGATGCTGATTCAGATGTTCAGGGTAGAGAATGCAGTGTCATTTTACTCCTGTTTGAGAGTTATATGTTTGTATATAGGAAAATGTAGATTTTTTCTATTAATCATGTTAATTTTATTCTCTTTACACAAAAGAATTTTCTTTTGACCTCTGGTATATTTTGCTTATAATGTGGAGCTTGGTAAATCTCCATGCTTGTCATTACATTTTTTTTCCTTACATATCCAGTGGAAATTGTGTTTATTTTGATTGAAAGGACAGGGAGCAACTTCTGTGTTTATGTGACATTCTTATTCTTTTCCTGAAAGGTTTATTTTTCATTTGTCTTTCTGGCTCAGGCTGTGATTTGAGATATGAATAAATAAACCACATATCTTTGGAACCAAACCTGCTTCCTTCTTTCTGTGTCATATGTTAGATGTTGTGTAAGTTATAGATTTGCAAGTGATTATTTTCTTGGCAGTTAAAAAATGACAGGAAAAATGTGGCACAGAATATGACATGGTTGGCTGAAAAGCCTGTGAGAGCATTTCAGGCATGAAAAGCCAAGACACTGTGGCAAAAAGTGTTCTGCATGAAGGATCTCTGTGAGACACCAGTGGAAAGAAGGGGGCATCAAAGAAGGATGTATTTTTCTTTAAATGGAGGAGAGAACTTCTACTTTGCTTGTGGCCTTGTCTAAATACTGATGGAGTTTGTAGACTCAAAAGGCTTCCATAGCCTAGGCAGCTCATGTCAAGGTGGTCACTGACATCTGCATAAGAGTGTTAATTGTTAAATTAACAACAGGAATCACTGTGCACTAATTGTTTTCGTAATGAGTTGTATTGTGAGAGTTAACTGTAAAACTAGTTCTCAAACCGTTTGTGTGTGTGTGTGTAAATTGTTGAAATCTTTACTTAGTATAGAGTTGGTCTTTTGTGTACCAAATTAATTGAAAATGAATCTTAATGGAGAATGGGACTGGGAAGGGGAGCGGGAGGAGGTGGTGGGGTGGGAGTGTGAGTGGGAGGGCAGGTGTGGTGGGAAGAATCACTCTGTTCCTAAAGTTGCACTTTGAAATTTGTATTTCTTAAAATATTTTTTAAAACTTTAAAAAAAGAATATGACATGGAAACTGTTTCTTGTGCTTGTTAGAAATCTGTGTTTCCATGAGAAGACTTTTAGAGTTGGATGGTCCCATGTTGCTAAACTTGCCTCCTTTCAGCAACAGGTTGGAAAAGATGGCATATATTTCAGCTCTGCCTTGTCTCCTGTTGCAGGGATACTACCAAGCTGGCTATGCCTTGTTGCAGTTGCTCCAGCCTTATGAAGCTGCTTGCACATTTTTTGAGGGTCTGCAACTTCTGCAGAACAGCCAAGACCAAGCACAGGTTCCTGATTTCCTTATTGGGATTTTCACCACTATGAACAGTAAGTCAGGACTGGGGGGAGGTTGTTTTTTTTTCACGAAAGTCCTTGTTACTTGATTTGAGTGACTCCTGGGGAGGTAATTCCAGGGTGTGTGTGTGTGGCCGATATATCCAGTGTGAATGAAACTGGTTTACACACTAGAAAGCATGTTGGAAGCTTTCATGGTTCATGCCTTCATAAAAACAACCAAATTCTACTGTATAAAATGATTTCATGCTTTTGGAGTTTTGTTTCAGACCCCTTAAGTTTTCTATGTTGCTATTCTCAGAGATTTCCCTGTTTATACGACTTGGCTGCTCTTTTCCTGTGTTTTTGGCAAGAATTTCTCCAATCTGTTGAGTATATGTTCTGGTTTGTGAAGAAGTTAAGGTACATTGATTATTTCGAGTTGAAATTGCTTGAGGGTCTGTAACTTCTGAAAGAGTCATTTGGCCCGTGTTTTCCTTCACGTAGAGAACCATGAGATTCTTTTGGGAGGGCTCTCTTTGACATGCCAAGGCTAGAAAAGAGCTTTGATCACCAGAGACTGGTAATTGGAGCTACAGTGACTCTGAGTAAGCAAACTCCTTGAAGTAACCCTTATCTTCCACTAGTTTCTGCATTCTCCATCCCCAAATATCTTAGTAACATCCCTAGAATTTACTACCCCAGTCCAGATGTTCTGTTGTTTCTTCACGAATTTATTGTTCTTTGTCTAAAACGTTGAGAAACATTGTGCTGTGGAGATTCTTGCAGATGTCACTCCCTTGTGAAGACCTCATGTGCACATCAATTAGTAAAACTTTTCTGTTTTTCTCTTTTGTTAGTTAGCACTTGTATGAATTGGACTCCTAGATCCAGCTAGAGTCCACATAAGAACTAAGACAGGTGGAGAGGATTTCTCTCGCTCCTACCTTTGCCATGAGAGTAACTTGAACAGGGCTCACAGAAGGTCCTGTGAAAGTTGATCATGAGTGCTGAGTGCCCAGGTGTGGTGCCTCCTGCCTGTCACAGCAGTTCTGCAGGAGACCCATGCACTCCATCTGGAGGGCTGCCTAGGGGAACTTCTGCATCGCTGCATTAGATTACTGCTTTAGTGATGGGGCCTGTACAGTGACTTTGTCGTGACCTGCTCATGCAACACCATAAACCTGTGCAGTATTGTACTATTCTCCATGCCAGTGGTGGTAAGGTCCTGCCAAAAACCAAGCCATTGTGTTCAAATGTTGGGTTTGATCAAGTTTAAATTGCACTGGTTTAAGGTGTCCTATTATCTGCCAGTGAGAGACAATATTGATTGTTAGACATACCCTAATCTCAGAGATGTTAAAATTTAGAAAATGGCTCATGTTAGAAATGGTCTTTGGATTTAGAAATGAGAAATCACTTCTGGCAATTGATTCAGCTGTTATGGATCTAACTGTACCCATTGCTGTTTTGGAAAAGCAAGTTTTGTGGCCTGTGGATGGAATCCTACAGTTTTGGACAAGTTTGCCATGAATATGGAGTTAGAGTAATAACAGGGGGTGGGAATGAGTTAGAGGAGGCACAACCTTGTCTCCTAGACAGAGAAGTAAAAGGTCTCCAGATAGGTGCCGTTGGGTGACAGCTTGCCAAGCAGGCTTTAGCCCCCAGTGGCCAAAGATGACCTCTTTTCCTCTTCATAACCCAGTGGCTTGGCTGATTCCCTGCCCTTCCTCCCTGTATCTGCTTCTTCTAAAAGTCATTGCTCTGTCAGAAGCCAGGCCAGAGTTACAGGAATTCCAAACAACTGCTTCTTGGTGACTACACCTTCAGATACCCTAGTGTTTTCTCTTTTGCCCTCACACCTCAAGAGGAAGCAGTTAACAGGGCTTCTCAGGGAAATGTGTCTGACACTTTTCTACCAAAATACTCCTCTTTGGAGAGTAAATGTACACCCATAGCCTGATTTCTAAATTTTGAAAAATGTATTTATCCTTTCATATAAGGTATGTTTGCTTTGATATTTCCTTATTTTTTCAAAGTCATAGCCTCAGGAAAGGTGCTGAGTTATTCTGGCCTTTGGCCTCACCTTGGACATTCTCATCCATGAGTTTGAGAAATGTGGTTTGGGGGAGCATGTTAATAGGCCTCTAGGTAAGAAGAATGTGTGTTGACCAAAAGAGGTAGCAGATATGGGGTCCAGTCTTTGTTTTTGTCATGAACTAGTTGCATGAAATTTCTTAGAGTGAGAGAATGAATGTTCCCTAAATACCTGCAATGGCCAGGACTGGACTAGGCCAAAGCTGGGAGCTGAGAATTTAATCCAGTTATTCCACTTGGGTGGAAAGAACCTCCAACTTCTTGAGCCGTCACCTGCTGCCTCCCATGTATCTGCATTAGTAGAAAGCTAGTGCCAGGAGCCAGAGCTGGATATTGAATGCAGACACTCTGATGTAGGATGCAGGTGTCTTTTTTTTTTTTTTTTTTTTTTTTTTTTTTTTTTTTTTGACAGGCAGAGTGGACAGTGAGAGAGAGAGACAGAGAGAAAGGTCTTCCTTTGCTGTTGGTTCACCCTCCAATGGCTGCCGCGGCCGGCGCGCTGCTGCCGGCGCACCACGCTGATCCGATGGCAGGAGCCAGGAGCCAGGTGCTTTTCCTGGTCTCCCATGGGGTGCAGGGCCCAAGCACCTGGGCCATCCTCCACTGCACTCCCTGGCCACAGCAGAGAGCTGGCCTGGAAGAGGGGCAACCGGGACAGAATCCGGCGCCCCAACCGGGACTAGAACCCCGTGTGCCAGCGCCGCAAGGGGGAGGATTAGCCTAGTGAGCCGCGGCACCGGCCGGATGCAGGTGTCTTAACAGCTAGGCCAAATGCCCACCTTCCTACTTTGTTTTGAATAATGTTTTCATGGTATGGTTTTTGTCATGATCTTTAATCTGTTGAGTAGTAATAATATGTGTCACATTTTCTTAAAGGAAGTAAGAACCATAACTTTCCTAAATTTTCCATTTCTTCCTATGTAGATGGAGATAATAGGCACTGCCTTAGTGGTTTGTTCAAGGGATTAAATATAGGTGCACCTCACTGGGCTTGGCAAGTAGAAAAGCTCAGTGGATGCTAGATCACATTGTGCCACCCGACTCTCCAGGGATTGATTTTATGGGTGAACTTAAAATGATTACCAACAGTGAGCTGTATAGGACTTCATCTTTGAGAGTGCGCTCCTTTCTGATACCCTTAGTCCATCATTTGTCTATGTGTGGTTTTAACTGGAAGACCTTCTCCCAGATGTTACAGACTTTTCCATGTCAAAATTTGTAAACTGTATAACTTTATTTCAGGTGATTCCATTGCTTTGCAAAGTTTCTTGCCCTGCTTTGATCACATTTTCACCACTGGATTTTCAACAAAAGTGTGGCAATCTGTAATGGAAAAGTTGGCAAAGAAAGGATTATGGCATGTAAGTAAAAAGAGATTATTCTTTTCTGGATAAAGTACATTGTTAATTAAATTATTTCTTTCTGATGGCATTGAGGGATTGTAATGTATTATTTGTTAAACCTGATGTTGGATTAACTTTTTTTTTAAAAAAAGATTTATTTTATTTATTTGAAAGGTTGAGTTACAGAGAGAGGGAGAGACAGAAAAAGAGGTCTTCCAACCACTGGTTCACTCCCCAGAAGGCTACAACAGCCAGAGTTGGGCCAGGCTGAAACCAGGAGCCAGGAGCTTCATCTGGGTCTCCCACGTGGTTACTGGGGTCCAAGCACTTGGGTTATCTTCCAGTGCTTTTCCCAGGCACATTAGTAGGGAGCTGGATTGAAAGTGGAGTAGCCAGGACTTGAACTGGTGCCTATATGGGATGCTGGCATTGCAGGTGGTGGCCTAACCCATTATACCACAATACTTAGCCCCCATATTGACTTTTTAACTAGAACATTATTGAAGATGGAAAGTTGTTGAGCTGTATTAACCAGCCAACTCCCTTTTGTTTCAATATGCAAAAAATACTTTATTTGTGATATCCTTACTTCTTGCTCTGTCACTCGAAATTCATACAGAAATGTGAAGTCCAGACACCTGTGGTAATGGTAATGAGAAAAATCAACAATCGCATGTTATCTTCACTATCCTTTTTATTGTTCATCAGCTAGTGTGGGCCCAGATGACACTTACGCTGCTTGGAAGAGTTACTGTATAGTGTTAAGGGACTGATAACCTTGGATAGTAGCTATATGGAGCTATAGGACCTGATCACAGGGCCACAGCCTATGAAGTAGAGAGCAGATGAATTGTGGAGCCTGCCTCTGTGTTACTCAAATGTGTCCTTGATCCTAATCCTCTACTTATTTACTTCCCCTCTGTGCTTTTTCAGTTGCAGCATAAAAACCATCCTCTCAGGGTGCTGAGAATTAGAAATAATGGCCCAGAGTATCTGCTACTACTAGCTGTTGTTGGTAGAAGGTCTATAGGGTGCCAGCCAAGGAGCTGAGGAGTTTTATAATACCTCACATAGGCCAGGTGCCCAGTCATTGATGATGGGCTAGGTATAGCACTCCTGAGAATAGGTGATCAGGGCTGAGATTTTGGTTAGAAAGTGCCTTCTGGGCTTTCTAAAGCTGAGCACTCCAGAGGGAAATCACCAGAAGCAAGGGCAACCTGTTAAGAACTCTAGATCAAAGCAGTATGGGCTCTCTTTCATGCAAAGACAAGTGTGTGTGTGTGTGTGTGTGTGTGTGTGTGTGTGTATAGTTTCAAGGGGTTCATGGGAAATTTCTAAAGTCCATCCATGAAACTAACCTGAAACTCTGAAGATCTTGGGAGGATGGAGAACTTGGATAAGGAGAACAGAAGTCAGAAATCCAGGGCCCTGTTAAAGATATTTAATCTTTCTCTTTTAAATAAGAGGGCTGGACTAAGTGATCTGTCAGGATCTTTACTGCCTTATTTTTCTTTTTTAAAGTCCTGAAATTCTATGATTCCAAGAGCCAAGGTAGATCTCTAAATAGAGGGCTTCACCCCTCACCAGCAGGAATGCAGTTCAGTTTAGAGCAGTTCAGTTCACCCAGGAAAGAACTTTGCCCTGTCTTCCAAGTGTGGAGTGGAATGCACGAGCTCTGTGACATAGGTGGGTGGGCCGTGAGGGAATGGGAGCCAGCAGCTCCTGGTGGGTCATCACCTGAGGCAGCCCAGGGAAGGCCATGGAATCTAGCCCAAGTGGCAGGTCCAACATCTTGCTTTCAGTAGGGCCCAGAGAATTCCCAAACACTGGAGGCAGAGACATCTTGTAAAAGCCAGGCCACCATCAGAACCTTCAGAGTCTTGAATGTGTTATCTGGGCAGTGGGGCCTGCTCAGTGTGAGCAGTTAAAAGTGGGCACTAGACTGAAAGAACTAGAAGCAAGACGTGGCCATGTCTCAGTTCCTGTGGTCCTGAGTCTATTGGCAAGCATGTGTGTGGGGGAGGTTGGAGCTGAGACTAGTGTCGCGAGCACCACTTGTCACACAGCTCAGAAAGACTAATGCGACATGTCAGAGCACGGGGAAGAATCACACAGAATCGTGGTAGTCTTTTCAGTAAAATTCATTATTCAGTATTCAATACTACTCAATATATATTCATCTCACACATCTAAAGGTCAATACTACTCAATATGTCATTAGGCCACAGGTCATAACACACATCTAGGAGTAAGGCAGTTTCTAGAAATATCCAGCAATAGTAATAAGTATAACACATACAAAGCATAAAAGCATAACCAGTCTAAACACTAATGGCTAGGGGTGTAATATGAATGCTGCATTCTCAAGGTTCATATCACGGTCATGAAAAGTCTAAGTCCAGAGCCCAGAGTCTCCGTTACCACTCGGAGAGATGGATCTCAGAACAGATACTTACAGGCAGGAGTTGTGGGATGACTGGCAAGTTGGGCAGTAGGCTCAAAGTTCTGAGACGGGCAGCAAGGTGAAGGGTTGGAGAGGTCACCTGATGAGAGGTCCAGTCCTGCTCTGATGTCAGCTCTGGCAGCAGCTGGGACGTCCAGGCGAGGTGGCTCCAGCAGGGTGGTGAGCAGAGCTTCAGTCAGTGGAGACGCGGGCGGAGTTTCACTTCCACTGAGCCGTGGTCCCCCAGGGGATGAAGAGCGGTTGTGAGGCTTGCCTTTTCATCCTGGGGTAGGTGGGCGGTGAAGGTGCCCTGGGTGTCACCAATCACAAGCTCATCTTTTGGGGTGTCTGGGTGTGACCAGTGGTGTTTTAGGGGTCTTCTGGGTGTGGCCAGTCATGGTAGTGTGGGTGAAGTAGTGCAGTAGTCAACTGGTTGGCTACTTCTAATGTAATATCCCCCTGTCCTTATCAGGCCTCACCACCTGTGTCTGTCCTGACAGATGGTCTGGGCAGTTCCTGGTGCTTAGTGGCCTTAGCTTAAGTAACTCCATTTTGGTTTTGCTCGCTTAAGTAACTCCATTTTGGTTTTGCTTTTTCTCTTTCTTTTTGGGTTACCGGTGCTCCATAACTCTTTTGGGATTCCTGTGGGATTCCCCACAGCTAGGTCTTCTGTCATGGTCATACCAGAGCCTGGAATTCCTAGACCCGTTGGCATACCTAGATAATCTCAGTAGGGTCTCTGGGGTGTGCTCTGTGACATAAGGTTTCTTAACCTCCCACAATCAATTTCTTTAGGCCTTAGCTAGGCTCAGTGGTTTAACAACTAGCTCTCTGAAAAAGTCTTGATTTGCAGCATTTACCAGTTTCATAATGTAAATACTGCCATTACAGCCAATTCCCAGCTACTAATATGACATCCAGGATTTGGAGTTAGGAAGACGTGCACAGTCAGCTCGGTAGCTAATAGCAGCCGACTCCAGCACACCCCTGGACGGGAGCTGATAGTCCCCAAGTACTTGTGGCTTGTGCTAAGGCATCAGTTGGGACGGTATATTACTAAAGGATTTGAGTCCTTTGTTTGCTGTGCTGAAGGAATTGTTCAGGGACTGACGTTCTCACCCACTGCCACTGCACTGTCTGCAGAGCTGCTTGACAGCAGCTGCTCTCGTCCGCAGCTGGCTTTGTGGAAATACGATGAGACCTTGGTCAGCAAGCACAGGGAGTTGGCTTGACAGAGGGTGCTTGATCATCATGGCATAGACTAACAAACTTGGCAGGTAGCTTTAAAAAAAGAGATGAAACTGGAGGGTTTTAAATTTTATTTTTGTTTGTTTTAAAGCTTAATAATAACCTGCATGTTCTGATAATCTAGTGGAAAACATATTATTCCAACTTTTCTTTTTCTCTCCTCATCAGTCATTTTTACTTCTGTCAGCAAAAAAAGACCAACTACCAGGACATCTTCGTGTCCCAGAGTTATCACTGAAAAGTCTCTTTGAGGTAAGGTGGCTTCTTGAAACATAGGTTTTCTTTTTTTAAAAGATTTATTTATTTATTTGAAAGGCAGAATTACAGAAAGGCAGAGGATGAGAGACAGAGAGAGAGAGAGACAGAGAGAGAGAGAGAGATGGATCTTCCATCTGCTAGACAGAGAGAGAGAGAGAGAGAGAGAGAGCGAGCGAGATGGATCTTCCATCTGCTGGTTCACTTCCTAAATGGCTGCAATGGCCGGAACTGGGCTGATCTGAAGCCAGGAGCTTCTTCCAGGTCTCTAGATGGGTGCAGGGGCCCAAGAGCTTGGGCCATCTTCCACTGCTCTCCCAGGCACTAGCAGAGAGGTGGATCGGAAGTGGAGTAGCCAGGACTCAAACCGGTGCCCATATGGGATGCCGGCACTGCAGGTGGCAGCTTTACCCGCTGTACCACAGTGCTGGCCCCGAAACATAGGTTTTCAATTCAGACCTTGTATTTTGGACCTTCCCCTTCAGCTGTCTCTTGGCAAATTTGTTAGTTATAGTAATCTTGGGCTGGGGCCACAGCTAATCCAGATTTTACCAAATCCAAACTCTGGATGAAAGAATTTGAAGTTTCATATTGTAGAGAATGCCATGATTTTCTATGTGTTTTTCCCCCCAGAAGTATGTCTTCATTGGACTTCAGGAGAAAATGAAACAGGTGCCTGAGGTAGTCCAGTGGCTCATCTCCATTGGTGCCAGCATTGAGACAATAGGACCTTACCCTCTGCATGCCCTCATGAAACTCTGTATCCAAGCAAGTGAGTCTTTTCCCATTCGCCTGCCTTCACAGCTGGCCTCTGGCTCTGAGCACAGGGACTGTGTAGAGTTCAAGTGGAATCAGCAGTTAGCCACTTGAACATTCACATTAATGAAGCATCAGGGAAAGAGCGTCATTTTTACTTCTCTTGGGATCTGGTAGTACACGAGGCCCAAACTGAAAGGATTCTGTTTTCCTGGATAGATCCTGGAAGCAGGTGGAGCCTTGGACTTGAAGGAGAGTGAGCTCTTGAACCAAGCTGTGGCCTTTTCTTCCTCTTCCTGCTGACAGAGGCAGCTTTGGTGTTTCTCTGTTCTGGTTTTGCTTTGCTTCTTTGTTTTACCTCAGTCCGTTCTCTGCACTGCAGAGGACCGCTGTGTTCTGGACCCGTGGCTGGGAGCATCCTGAGGGAAAAGTGGCATTGCTGATAGAGTTTGGTTGTGATTCTTCTAAGGGATTGCTGTTTTATAAAATTATTTTTAAAAAGTCTCACCATCTTATTATAGGATTTAAATTTTAAAATATTTTATCATAAACAACCATAACCACATGCACTTTAGACAGAACCTTGCTTTTCCTTTTCAAGCATAGGTGGATATTGAAGCATTTGAACATTTACCTCTACCATGGTAGAGCCAGAAGGGGCCAAGAGAGCTTGGCTGGCCTGCCTCTTCTAGACGGCCCTGTCTCCTCAGGAGTGGGGGCCCGTCGGGGATGGAGTCCATGGATCTCCAGTTTGCTTTGGCCAGATTTGAATTGCTGTTACTACTTTAATATATTGGGGAATCCCTAAGAGACTTTTTTTTAGTTAGGAATTGATGGGTAAGATGTTTAAGAGTAAAGCCTGATTTGTTTTTAAAGATTTATTTATTTGAAAGTCAGAGTTACACAGAGAGAGGAAAGGCAGAGAGAGAGCGAGCGAGAGAGAGCGAGAGAGAGAGGTAGGTCTTCCATAACGATGGTTCACTCCCTACTTGGCCGCAATGGCTGATCTGAAGCCAGGAGCCAGGAGCTTCTTCCAGGTCTCCCACGTGGGTGCAGGGGCCCAGGGACTTGGGCCATCTACTTTAAAGCCTGATTAAAAGCAAGTCAATTCAGTCCTCCCAGTTTCTTTCTTTTTTTCTTTAAAGGTAAAATAAATACTTTCATTGCATACTTTTAAAATGTGCACAACTATTGTCGCTCCCCCTCTTCGTAGAGGAACGACACAGGACCCTGCGCTGTTCTTTTGTCTGCTCAGCCCTCCCCGGGTTTGCTGCTGGTTCTTCCTGGGTTGGAAGGGGAGCGGCACTCCGCCGGCCGGCTCTCTCGGGGGCTGCACAGGTGTTCCTTCAGATAGATGTTCCCCTTAGATGTTCCTGGTGCATGTTGTCTCTCTCCTCCTTTATAGTCCTCTTCCGCCAATCCCAACTCGGCTGCCCACACGCCGAGTACGCTGCTCTCCTCCAATCAGGAGCAGGATCAGCTCCTGGAGGTCATCACTCAAGTTGGCAAGAGGCAGCTGCGTAGAAGCTGTTTTCTCCTCTCCCGGCGCCATATTGTGGGAGAGCAGATGCATAGAATAAGTCTTAATTCCAGTAACTTAGTCTAGTCCGAGTTGCTCCCCACAACTATTTTAAGTATTCTTCCCTCCTGTAGTTCCTTAGTCTGTAAATGTGTTTAAAGCACTGGTCTAAATTAAGAGCCCTTTCAAAACAGTCAACAAGTGATAGTTTTCTCTCTACATGGAGATTTTCTTAAAAATACATATCCCTTTTTAAAAGCAGAAAAAAGGCAGAAGGAATGGTTTTAAAATGTTCCTTTGGGCCCACACAGTAGCCTTAAACTCATAGCTTTTAACAATTATCAGATACTAGAAAATTTTGCCTAAATGGTTAATAACAATTAAAACATTATCTTTGGTCAGATGCTTTTTTAAAAAAAGATTTATTTATTTATTTATTTGACAGAGTTACACAGAGAGACAAGGAGAAGCAGAGAGAGAGAGAGAGAGAGAGAGAGAGAGAGAGTCCTCCATCTGCTGGTTCACTCCCCAATGGGCCACAACAGTTGGAGATGTGCTGATCTGAAGCCAGGAGCCAGAAGTTTCTTCCAGGTCTCTCACGTGGTTGCAGGGGCCCAAGGACTTGGGCCATCTTCTACTGCTTTCCCAGGCCATAGCAGAGAGCTGGATCAGAAGTGAATCAGCCAGGACTTGAACTGGCGTCCATATGGGAAGCTGGCACTACAGGCGGCGGCTTTACCCACTATGCCACAGCGCCAGCCCTTGCCTTTTTCTTTTTTAAAAAGATTTATTTATTAATTTATTTGAAAGACAGAGTCACAGAGATGGAGGAGGAAAGAGAGATCAATCTTTTGTCTGCTGGTTCAGTTCCCACATGGCCACAGGGGCTGGAGCTGGGCCAGGCCGAAACCAGGAGCCAGGAGCTTCTTCTGGGTCTTCCACATGGATGCTGGGACCCAGGGACTTGGGCCATCTTCACTGCCTTCCCAGGCACATTAGCAGGGAGCTGGATTGAACATGGAGCAGGTGGGACTCAAACTGGTGCCCATGTGGGATGTCAGTGCTGCAGGTGGCAGCTTTATCTGCTGTGTCACAGTGCTAGCCCCAACCAAATGATTTTCCGTCTGAATTTCTTAATATTTTCCTTACTTTTTTTTAAGATTTATTTTATTTATTTGAAAGATGGAGTTACAGAGAGAGGTAGAGACACACAGAGAGAGGTCTTCCATTCGCTGGTTCACTCCTCAGATGGCTGCAGTGGCCAGAGCTGTGCCGATCAAAGCCAGGAGCCAGGCGCTTCTTCCAGGTCTCCCACATGGGTGCAGGGACCCAAGGACTTGGGCCGTTTTCTTACTTCTTTCCCAGGCCACAGCACAGAGCTGGATGGGAAGAGGAGCAGCTGGGACTGGAACCGGGGTCCATATGTGATGCCAGCGCTTCAGGCCATGGTGTTAACCTGCTGCACCACAGCGCCAGCCCCTTAATGTTTTCCTTTCTTTCACTCAGGGATGAGTATGAGATTTTCTAGTTATTCATTTATTTATTTTTATTTAGAAATATAAAAGAGAAAAAGAAAGAAGAGGCAGTTTCTTCCAAGTTTTCAGCATCTTTCTGCCATGAGACCTTATATTCTACTCCCAGGTAAAAAGGCGGTGGTTCCTCCAGTTTCAGATTAGGGAATTGAAGCCCAGAGAAGCATGCCTCTGATCGTGAAGGTCGGGGCTCCCCGCTGAGTCTCAGTTCCTGAGGTTACAGGTGGTGCTGGTGTGATGAGGCTTCACGATGGCCTGATTGATTTCTCAGAGGAAAACTCTTGACATGGTCACTGATGAATGGTGTCCACGGGATTGGCAGAGGCACGTGGCTTGCCTGGATCTGAGGACTTACGGTGAAGGAGTCTGAGGAAAGACTTTAGACTATCTGGCCTTTGGGGAATAAGGCAGGAGGGTAATCTAATCAGGGATGCTGGCTTGTTGGTTAATGTGGAGGTTGCTGGTGCCCATTGCTTTTTTTTTTTTTTTATTTAATGAGCATAAATTTCCAAAGTACAGCTTGTGGACCACAATAGCGTCCTCCCCCCCGTATCTTCCCTCCCACCCACAACGCTCCCCTCTCCCACTCCCTCTCCCCTTCCCCTTCACATCATGATTAATTTTCAATTATCTTTATATACAGAAGATCAATTTAGCGTATGTTAAGTAAAGATTTCCACATTTTGCTCCCACACAGAAACACAAAGTGTAAAATACTATTTGAGTACTAGTTATAGCATTAATTAAACACCTAAGAGTAATTGTGTATTAATTACAGAGTTCAACCAATAGTTTTAAGTAGAATATAAAATGCATCTTTTGTATTGTTGTGGCTTCCCCCCCGACCTCCCTCCCTCCCGTGGCCCTCCCCTCACCCATTCCCTCTCCCATCCCGCCCTTCATCATGTTTCATTTTCAATTACCTTCATATATTGAAGATCAACTTAGTATATACTAAGCAGGGATTTCAACAGGTTGCACTCACACAACTGAACCAGGTATAGGGTATTGTTCGACTAGTAGTGTTGTTTTTTGAGTTTCATAGTTAAACATATTAAGGACAGAGATCCTGTGTGGGGAGCATGCACCCAGTGACTCCCGTTGTTGATTTAACAATTGGCACTCTTATTTATGATGTCAGCAATTACCCGAGACTCTTGCTATGAGCTGTCTAGGCTATGGAAGCCCCTTGAGTTCACCAACTCTGAATTTGTTTAGTCAAGGCCGTATCACAGTGGAGGTTCCTTCCTCCCTTCAGAGAAAGGCGCCTCTCTCCTTGATGGCCTGATCCTTCTGCTGGGGTCTTATTCACCAGGATCTTTCATTTAGATTGTTTTTTGCCACCGTGTCATGTCTTTCCATGCTTGTGAGACTCTCATGGACCTTTTAGTCGGATCCGAATGTCCCAAGGGTTGATACTGAGGCAGGAGTGCTGTTTTGGGCATTTGCCATTCTATGAGTCTGCTGTGTGTTCTGCTTCCCCCGCAGGATCATTCTCTCCCTTTTGATTCTATCTTTCATTATTTGCTTACACTGGTCTTATTTGTGTAATCTCTTTGACACTTACCCTATCTTTTTGATAAGTTGTGTATTTATATTTGTCACTTTACCAAGTGTGCTGGCATTGGTACCTGCCTCCTTGGTAAGGTTGAGTTGAAATCCCCTGGCACATTTCCAGTTCCACCATTGGAGGTAGGTCTGAGTGAGTATGTGCCATCCTATATATCTCCTCCCTCTCTTATTCCCACTCCCATGTTCCACAGAGATCAATTTTCTGTTAATTTTTAAACGCTTAAGAATGGTTGTGCATTGATTGCAGAGTTCAACCAGTGGTCTTGTGTAGAGCAAATTGAGCAACAACAACAACAAAAATACTAAAGGAACAAAATAGTAAGTTGTTCCTCAATAGTCTAGCCAAGGGCTGCTCATGTCATTGTCTCTCATAGTGTCCATTTCACTTCAATGGTTATCATTTTAGGTGCTCGTTTAGTTGCCATCGATCAGGGAGAACATGTGGTATTTATCCCTTTTGGACTGGCTTATTTCACTCAGCATGATGTTTTCCAGCTTCCTCCATTTTGTTGTAAATGCCCGGATTTCATTGTTTTTTACTGCTGTATAGTGATCCATAGCGTACATATCCCATAGTTTCTTTATCCAGTCATCCGTTGATGGACATTTAGGTTGATTCCATGTCTTAGCTATTGTGAATTGAGCTGCAACAAATATTGAGGTGCAAATGGCTTTTTTCACCCCTTTAATTCCATTTGGGTATATTCCAAGGAGTGGGATGGCTGGGTCCTGTGGTAGTGCTATATTCAGGTTTCTGAGGACTCTCCAGACTGTCTTCCATAGTGGCTTTACCAGTTTGCATTCCCACCAACAGTGGATTAGTGTCCCCTTTTCTCCACATCCTCGCCAGCATCTGTTGTTGGTTGATTTCTGTATGTAAGCCAATCTAACCGGAGTGAGGTGGTATCTCATTGTGGTTTTGATCTGCATTTCCCTGATGGCTAGGGATCCTGAGCATTTTTTCATGTGTCTGTTGGCCATTTGGATTTCTTCTTTTGAAAAATGTCTGTTAAGGTGCTTGGCCCATTTTTTTATTTGGTTGTTTGTTTGTTTTGATTCTGTGGTGTTTTTTGATCATTGTGTAGATTCTAGTTGTTAATCCTTTATCTGTTGTGTGGTTTGCGAATAACGTCTCCCATTCTGTTGGTTGCCTCTTCGCTTTCCTGACTGTTTCCTTTGCTGTTAAGAAACTCTTCAATTTGAGGTAATCCCATTTGTTTATTTTATCTTTGATTACCCGTGCCTGTGGGGTCTTCTCCAGGAATTCTTCGCCTGTTCCGATATCTTGAAGGGTTTCCCCTATGCTCTCAATTAGTTTCATGGTGTCGTGGCGCATCTCTAGTTCTTTGAACCATGTTGAGTGGATTTTTGTATAAGGTGTAAGGTAGGGGTCTTGCTTCATACTGCGACATGTGGACATCCAGTTTTCCCAGCACCATTTGTTGAAGAGGCTGTCCTTGTTCCAGGGGTTGGTTTTAGGTCCTTTGTCAAATATGAGTTGGTTATAGATGTTTGGATTGATCTCCGGTGTTTCTATTCTGTTCCATTGGTCTATCCATCTGTTTTTGTACCAGTACCAGGCTGTTTTGATTATAACTGCCCTGTAGTATGCCTTGAAGTTTGGAATTGTGATGCCTCCGGCCTTGTTTTTATTGTTAAGGATTGCTTTAGCTATTCTGGGTCTCCTGTTTCTCCATATGAATTTCAGCATCATTTTTTCTGGGTCTTTGAAGAATGACTTTGGTATTTTGATTGGTATTGCATTGAACTTGTAAATTGCTTTTGGGAGAATGGACATTTTGATGATATTGATTCTTCCAATCCATGAGCATGGCAGGTTTTTCCATTTTTTTATGTCGTCTTCTATTTCTTTCTTTAGTGTTTTGTAATTTTCATCATAGAGGTCTTTGACCTCCTTGGTTAAATTTATTCCAAGGTACTTTATTGTTTTTGTGGCTATCGTGAATGGGATTGATCTTAGTAGTTCTTCCTCGACCCTGGCATTGTCTGTGTATACAAAGGCTGTTGATTTCTGAGCTTTGATTTTGTATCCTGCTACTTTACCAAACTCTTCTATGAGTTCCAGTAGTCTCTTATAGGAGTTTATTGGGTCCCCTATATATAGTATCATGTCATCTGCAAACAGGGATAGTTTAACTTCCTTCTTTCCCATTTGTATCCCTTTAATTTCTTTTTCTTGCCTGATGGCTCTGGCTAACACTTCTAGGACTATATTGAATAGCAATGGTGAGAGTGGGCATCCCTGTCTGGTGCCAGTTTTCAATGGAAATGCCTCCAACTTTTCCCCATTCAATATGATGCTGGCCTTTGGTTTATCATAGACTGCCTTAATTGTGTTGAGGAATGTTCCTTCTAACCCCAATTTGCTTAGGGTTTTCATCATGAAAGGGTGTTGTATTTTGTCAAATGCTTTCTCTGCATCTATTGAGATAACCATATGATTTTTGTTTCTCAATTTATTAATGTGATGTATTACATTGATTGACTTTTGAATATTGAACTATCCCTGCATACCAGGGATAAATCCCACTTGGTCCGGGTGAATGATCTTTCTGATGTGTAGTTGGATTCGGTTTGCCAGAATTTTATTGAGTATTTTTGCATCTATGTTCATCAGGGAGATAGGTCTGTAGTTTTCTTTCTCTGTTGTGTCTTTTCTGGGCTTAGGAATTAAGGTGATATTGGCTTCGTAGAAGGAATTTGGGAGGATTCCCTCTCTTTCAATCTTTTGGAATAATTTGAGAAGAACTGGGGTTAGTTGTTCTCTAAATGTCTGGTAAAATTCGGCAGCGAAGCCATCCGGTCCTGGGCTCTTCTTTTTCGGTAGTGCGTTTATTACTGATTCAATTTCTTCCATGGTTATGGGTCTGTTTAGATTTTCTATATCTTCACGGCTCAGTTTAGGAATGTTGTATTTGTCCAGGAATCTATCCATTTCTTCCAGGTTCCCCAATTTGTTAGCATACATCTCTTTGTAGTAGTTTCTGATGATTCTTTTTATTTCTGTTGTGTCTGTTGTTACATTTCCATTACTATCTTTGATTTTACAGATTTGGGTCTTCTCTCTCCTTTTTTTGGTTAGTTGGGCCAATGGTGTGTCAATTTTGTTTATTTTTTTCAAACAACCAGCTCCTGGTTTTGTTGATCTTTTGTATTTTTTTTTTTTTTTTGGTTTCAATTCTGTTTATTTCTTCTCTGATCTTTAGTATTTCTTTCCTCCTTTTGGATTTGGGCTTGATTTGCTGCTGTTTTTCTAGATCCTTGAGGTACATGGAGAGTTCATTTGTTTGGTTCCTTTCCAGCTTCTTGATATAGGCACTAATTGCTATAAACTTTCCTCTTAGCACTGCTTTTGCTGTGTCCCACAGGTTTTGATAGGTTGTGTTATCATTTTCATTTGTTTCTAGAAATCTTTTGATTTCTCTTTTAATTTCTTCGATGACCCACTGTTCATTTAGGATCATGTTGTCCATTCTCCATATATTTGCATATGGTGTAGAGATTCTTGGGTTGTTGATTTCAAGTTTCACTGCTCTATGGTCTGAGAAGCTGCATGGTATAGTTTCATTTTTTTTGAATTTGTTGAGGCTCCCTTTATGGCCTAGTATATGGTCAATCCTAGAGAATGTTCCATGTACTGGGGAGAAATACGTGAACTCTGTGTCTGTGGGGTGGAAGGTTCTGAAGATATCTATTAGGTCTATTTGGTCTATGGCGTCAATTAGCTCTGTTGTTTCCTTGTTGAATTTCTGTCTGGTTGATCTGTCCATTGGTGAGAATGGGGTGTTGAAGTCCCCTGTAACTATTGTATTTGAGTCTATATCTCCCTTTAAATCCTTTAGTAATTCTTTCAGGTAGCCAGGCGCCCTGTAATTAGGTGCGTATACATTTATAATAGTAATATCTTCCTGTTGGATAGATCCTTTAATCATTATATAGTGCCCTTCTCTGTCTCTTCTAATAGTTTTTATGTTAAAGTCTATTTTGTCTGATATTAGAATGGCCACACCAGCTCTTTTTTGATTTCCATTAGCTTGGAGTATCTTTTTCCATCCTTTCACTTTCAGTCTGCGTGCATCTTTGCTGATGAGGTGTGTCTCCTGAAGGCAGCATATAGATGGATTCTCTTTTTTGATCCAATCAGCTAGTCTATGTCTCTTTGTCGTGGAATTAAGACCATTCACATTCAATGTGATTACTGTTAAGTACTGTCTTTTCCCCTTCATGTTTCCTGAAACGAGCTGTTTATGTATTTTGAACTTTGTTTTTGAGTTACTCTACATTCGCTTTTTTTTGCAGTGAAGTTCTTGTTTTTGTATTTCTGTGTGCAGCATGTCTTTGAGCAAGTGTTGTAGGGTAGGACGCGTGGATACAAATTCTTTCAGTTTCTGTTTGTCGTGGAAAATCTTTATTTCCCCTTCATTCATAAATGATAGCTTTACAGGATATAGTATTCTAGGTTGGCATTGTTTGTCTTTTAAAACTTGAAATATATCATGCCATTGTCTCCTTGCCTGTAGTGTTTGTGATGAGAAGTCTGGGGTGAGTCTGATTGACTTACCCCTGAATGTGATTTGTTGCTTTTCTCTGGCGCATTTTAGGATTTGTTCTTTGTGTGTCACTGAACTGAGTGTTGCCACCGGTGTCGTGGTGAATTTCTCTTCTGGTCTACTCTGTTCGGAGTCCTGGCTATCTGTTGTATTTGTGTGTTGTTATCCAGCTGCCTTTGTTTAAAGTTTTCTGATATTGTTTCGTTGAAGACGCCTTCTAATCCATTCTCTCTTTCCACCCCCTCAGGGACTCCTATTATCCGAACATTACACCGATTGATTGAATCTTGTAGGTCTCCGACCGTATTTTTTAATTTTTTAATTTCTTCTTCCTGCGATTGAACTGACTGTATTATTTCTGGAAGTTTGTCTTCGAATTCTGATATTCGGTCTTCTATTTCATCTGTTCGATTTCCGAGGGATTCCACGGTGTTTTTTATATGGTCAATTGAGTTTTTCAGTTCTAGTATCTCATTCTGGCTTCTCTTTAGGATCTCTAATCCCTGGGCTTGTTTTTCATTCAGCTCTTGACACTGTTTCTCATTATTTCTAAGTATTCTGATTATTAATTTTCTGAATTATTTTTATGGCATGTTTTCAACTTCTTCTTCTGCCTCTGTTATGGTTGGTTTAGCCTGCTCCATTGGCAAATTTATATGTTCTTCTGTATTTTTTTGGGTTTTTGTTTTGTTTTTTGGCATTCCGTCTGGATGATTTTTCAGGTTGATTTCCCTCTACTATAGGCTGCTGTGAGTCTCTACCAATATCCAGTGTAATCAGGCTGCTCTACACAGCCCACAGGTAAACAGACAGGATGGCTGCTCTCTGCCCTCTGCAGCTCTGGATCCTGCGCTTTTTCCTCACTGGCAGGTGCTATTCAGTTTTTTGTTTTTTTTTTTTGTTTTTTTTTTGCTTTTTTTTCTTGTAACTTGAGTAGTCGGGTGTCAGGGCTTTGAGCTGCCCTCCCTTGAGCAAGAAGTGTCCTGTTGTTCCGCTCCACCTTTGGGCTCCGCCTCCGAAGGTTAGTATGGAGGCAAAGACAGTTCTTCTTTAAGCCCAAATGTAAACAGACAAAATGGGTGCTTCCCGCCTGCTGGAGCTCGCGGGAGGCACCAAGAGATACTGGCTTACTCAGTCTCTCAATTAGTACCCCTGAATCGTGCACTCTCTCCGCAGGCGCCACTCACTCTGTTCCGTTTTCTATTTCCTCCCCCACTCAGTCATGCGTGTCTCAGTGTCCGTCCCAGGGTGTGTTGGGGGAGGGGCGGCGGCAGCTGTGCCACGGTGCTGGGCAAGCGCACCGTCTCACGTCGGCTTCCAGCACTGGTGCGTACACACTCCTGCTGGTGTCCTGAGTCTCAGCTGTCCGTGTCCTCCTCGCGTGTCCACCCTATCTCCCCAGTTTCAGGAAGGGCTTTCGATCCTTAAAAACTACAAATTCTCACCCCTCTTTGAACCTTCCCTTAGTGGACCTTCAGTGCTCCCATCCCACCTGCTGTCAGTGCTGGCGGCTGCCTGCTCCCACTCACCCCTTGATCAGATAGCTGCTGTTTGCCAATAAGCACCACTTTCCAGGGAGGTTGTCCCGCAACTCCACCTCCCTCCCTGGGGCCTCTGTAGTCCTGATCAACCAGCATGGAGATCCACTAGGTCTGACTCTGGCCTCCAGTGGGGCCTTGCTGTGCTGCAGTTCGCACTCCAGAGTGCCTCTGGATCAGGCTGGAACGCACTCTTGTGCAGGTCACTTCCTTGCTCAGCTCCTTCTCTTGCCCTGTCCTGCTTCCTTCACTTTCTTTCTCCTGAGAGCTTGTTCTCAACAAGTCACAGTATGAGAATCCACGTTTCAGCTTTCTAGGGAATCTGACCCAAGACTATGATGAGCAGCTTTCTGAACTCATCTTTACTGTTTACAAACTCTGTGTCTCCCCACACATTTGTGGAAACATGTTGATTCCACATTTGATTACCTTCAATTAATACCCATTGATTTGCTTTGCTGGTTTTCTAAATGTAGAAATTAACATCTAACTCCTTTTAATTCCCTTTAGAGGAAAACCAACTTTTCAGGTGGCTAATGGAGCACAAGCCCGAATGGAAAGGACACATCAACCAGAAAGACGAGACTGGCCGCACTGTCCTGCACATCGTCGCTGTCCGCTCCTCAGGGTATCTCATCAAGCGTAAGTATCAAGGCCACCAGAGGGTGCTGTGGGCTGCATGATTTCAGGCATTAGACACCCACACAACTCCACACACTTGGACCCTGTGCCATCCTGTGGCATGCACAGGAGGCTGATGCTGAAAGGAGGTGGAGGACAGAAGGAAGATTTGCTGGACACCATGTGCTCTTTCAGCTCTAAATTATTTCTGTGGGATTGAAGGCCTCGAGGACGTGGGTTTCTGGCTGCCTCATTCTTTCCCTCATCCCATGACTGCCTACTGCGGTCTTGGCTGCTGGAGCTCTCTTGTGGGTCAGACAACAGCACTCAGGATCTCACACAAGGTTTTCATCCTCCCATGCCCACTGGGACCAGATGGGCCACATGGAAGCCTGGTGCTGGCACATGCCTGGAAAACTGGCTCTTTAGATACACAATACTTGACACAAAACTTTTGTTAGGCTGTCAGATACAAGATCATATTCACTCCCACACAGCCCTCTGGGTGGCACTCAAGTTTCCTGAGGCTTTCAGAAACCTGTTTTGGATGGAGGAAAGTATGTTTTCCTCCTAATGGTAATGGACCATCAGCCTCCATGGGAGGGGGATGATACGGGTGGTGGGGAGCCTGTGCCTAGTTCTGCTGCAGACTGGAATTGATGATGAGAATGAGGCCAGGCTATCAACTTCTGATGGCAAGAGACATTGGAAATCGGAATTTCTGAAACTGAAATCTTGATTTTCACATTTGGCTCAGAATTAAACATGCCTGTGGACTAGACATAGCCAGAGGAAAGTCAAGTTTTCTGTCTTCAGCATGTCTCCACAGCAGCCCAGAGCAGGCTGTTTCTCTAATACCATTCCCAGCTGAACTGGGACCCAGAAACCTATGTCCAGGGAACCAGAGAAGGAATGTACTATGGATAGGTTTTTTGAGTTTTATTGATAGGGAGCTTATGTACTATGTAATTTCGCTGTTTAAAGTGTCCAATTTAATGCTGTTTAGTATAGTCACAGAGTTTCTAATCCCCAGAAGAAGCCCCATGTCCAGAAGCAGTCATTCCCTGATTCCCCTTATGCCTCCAGCCCTAAGCAGCTGCTAACTTACTTTGTTTCAATGGATTTGCCTGTTTTGGACATTTCATAGAAATGGAGTCCTATAATATGTGGTTCCTGAGGCTGGCTGCTTTCACTAGCACGTTTCCAAGATTCATCGGTGTTGTAGCATTGCTCTGTACTTCATGCTGTTTTATTGCTAAGTAATATGCTATTATATAGATATGAATATATCACATTCTGTGTATTCATCAGTTGATGGACATTTGAGTTGTTTCCAGTTTTTGGCTATTATGAGTAATGCTTTTATAAACGTGTATTAATCAGTTTTCTGTTGATATAACAGAATGCCAGAGTCTGTGTAATGTATAAGGAGAAAAAGTTTATTTAGCTCACAGTTTGGGAGGTTCCAAGCAATGGCACTGACTGCTCAGTGAGGCCCTCCTTGGTTGCATCCTATGGAGATGATATCATGGTGGTAGCATGTGCAAGAGAAGAGATCACATGGTGAGCCAAGCAGTGGGGAAGGGTCAAGCTTGTTCTTTTACAAATCCTCTTGTGGAACTGATCCAGGATCTCCTGCGAACTACGTTAATTCATTCTGAGATCAGTGCCCCCAGTGCCACACTTCTGGAAGGCTTCACTACCTGCTAACATTGCTGCACTGGAGACCAAACCTTCAACACATGAACCATTGGGAGACACACTTACACTATGTTCAAACCACAGCCACATTCATATCTACGTTTTGGTGTGCACTAATGTTTTCACTTTCTCAGCTAGATACCCTAGCAGTGGAATTGCCAGATCCTGTGGGAATGCTGTGTTTGCTCTTTGGAGAAACTGCCCGGCTGTTTACCACAGCAGCTGCACCACTTAAATCCCACCAGCATTGTGTGACAGTTTCTTGCCATCCTCACTAACACTTGGTACTGACTCTCCTACGTGTAGTGCCTTCTTAAAGGTGGTAGTGTTGTGGCAGAAGTTTAAAAACTGGTGGGGCCATGGTTGTGGCATAGCAGGTTAAGCTTTAACCTGCAGTGCCTACATCCCATATGGGCACCGATTTGAAACCTGGGTGTTCCACTTCCAATCTATCTCCCTGCTATTGGCCTGGGAAAGCAAGGAAGAAGGCCCGAGTACTTGCACCCCTGCACCCACATTGGAGACCTGGAAGAAGCTCCTGGCTCCTGGCTTCAGCCCTATCTAACCCCAGGCAGTTGTGACCATTTGAAGAGTGAGCCAGCAGATGAAAGGTCTCTGTCTCTCTGCCTCTCTGTCTCTCCCTCTCTCCCTCTCTCCCTCCCTCTGTATAACTGACTTTCAAATAAATAAATCTTTAAACAAACAAAAAAACCCTGGATTTCTAAAAGAGAAGCCCTGAATTGCACTGTTTGTTAATTGTGATGGTGTGAATACTCACACAGTGATCAACTTCATGCTGCCACCATGACCTCACTAAACCTGGAGTGGGGAAGAGATGTAGAGCAGTGCTCTATTGTATGTATTTTCACCATACAGATACATCTAAGATAGATGTGAAGAAAGACATATCACAGGTAATAGCAAAGTATTGTAAAATAGTTCTGAGCGATGGTTTTTTTTTTTAATAAACTGTATTTATTTTAAGTTTAATGAACTTGCTTGCAACAGTTTTAGACAACCTTGTGAACAGGCTCCAGCAAACATCAACCTAATAATTTAAGTCTGTGCCATTGGTCATTTTGCTCTCCTTAGACAATCCCACCCTGAAAGTCCTCCAGAAGAAATATTTCCAGACAGGACTCTCATTTTTTTTTCTGAATTCTGTAATGAAGAGCTATTCCATCTCTCCATGTATTCATTTAATTATTTGTAATATGGATTCCTGGATGTTTATTTTATTCTGTGGGATAAAATCCAGAGTTATCTTTATTGTTTCACTGCTCACATTGTTCCACATTTAGATATGAGGCATTGCCTCAGATTGACCCCTCTATCCTTTTGACAAGCCTCCATCTTTTTGGGGGCACTTCTTTCGTTCATGTAATACAGAATGCCCCAGTCTCACCTAGAGTGCTCCCTGGCTAATTTCTGGAATCAACCACTTCTAAAAGGGTTCCTGGTTCCTGCTGGTAGAGAATGGTGTAGGAAACAGAATCTGTTACTAACTGTGTCGTAACTAACTTGAGCACCACTGTTTCTGGGACTTCTCAGTAGATGGAGCTAGGATACACAAATCTGTACTAATGCATGATACCCATATCTGCATCACTGTATTTGTCTGCATCTTTTATATTAAAAATCATGAGTTTGTACTGATACCTCTCATGTCAGTCCAACACTGTGATCATTAGCCTTTTCAAAATTGTAACACCTATCATCTACACTATATTTCAGATTGGCAAACCCATACACCTGTGAGAAACACACGTACTGAGTAGATTTATGTTCATTTGAGGTTAATTTATGCTTAGTACTTTTGATTTTCAGCCTTAGAACATTAGTCAAAATGTTATCATCTTTTTACTCACCCCTTTTACTAGGGTTATGTTAGCCATTTGGAGGATACTTTGGCTCTTTTTTGGGGGGGAGTTTAATTTTTAATTAATTTACTTGAGAGAGAGAGAGTGAGTGAGCTCCCCTTCACTTGTTCAGTCCCCAAATCTCTAGTGTTCACAGTCACTGGAGCTGGGCCATGCTGAATCCAGAAGCAGGGAACTCAATCTGAGTCAACCATGTGTAGGTGATAGGGATCCAAATACTTGGACATTACCTGCTGCCTCCCAAGATGCACAGTAGCAGGGACCTGGAATTGGGAGTGGGGCCATGGCTTGAAGCCAGGCATCCAGTATGGGATGTGGGCATCCCAGTGGCATCCCAGCCATTGAACAAAATGCCTGCCCTCACTCAGTTTTCTTCCCCCACGTTTGGATCCTTGATCCACTGGAGTTAATGTAAGGATTCAGGATTTTTTTTAAGGTTTATTTATTTATTTGAGAGGCAGAGTTACAGACAGAGAGGGAGAGATAGAGAAGTCTTCCATCTGCTGGTTCACTTCTCAAATGGCCACAAAGGCTGGAGCTGGGCCAGTCTGAAGCCAGGAGCTTCTTCCTGGTCTCCCACATGGGTGCAGGGGCCCAAGGACTTGGACCATCTTCTACTGCTTTCTCAGGCCATAGTAGAGAGCTGGATCAGAAGAGGAGCAACCCGGATACGAACTGGCACCCACTTGGGATGCTGGCTCTGCAGGCGGAGGCGTAACCAACTGTTGCCACAAGACCAGCCCCGGATTCAGTTTTGTCTTTGTTCCAAATGGCTACCTATTTGCCCCAACTCTGTGTAAAAGTCTGTTTTAACATCTGTGGTTTGAGATGACACTCATTCTGGACACTGCATTGTATTCTTTTTTTTTTTTTTTGACAGGCAGAGTGGACAGTGAGAGAGAGCGAGACAGAGAGAAAGGTCTTCCTTTGCTGTTGGTTCACCCTCCAATGGCCGCCGTGGCCGGCGCACTGCAACCGCCACGCTGCGGCTGGCGCACCGCGCTGATCCGAAGGCAGGAGCCAGGTGCTTCTCCTGGTCTCCCGTGGGGTGCAGGGCCCAAGCACTTGGGCCATCCTCCACTGCACTCCCGGGCCACAGCAGAGAGCTGGCCTGGAAGAGGGGCAACCGGGACAGAATCTGGCGTCCCGACCGGGATTAGAACCCGGTGTGCCAGCGCCGCAGGCAGAGGTTTAGCCTAGTGAGCCACGGAGCCAGCCTGCATTGTATTTTACTCATCTTTTTGTCTATTCATGTGTTGTAGGCTTCTTGGAATCGTATTCTTAAGTGTTGAAAATTAACTGAAATGTGATCCCTGTTGAACATGTGAGTGGGAATGGGAGAGGGAAGAGATGTATAATTTGGGACATGCTCAGGCTGACTTGCCCCAAGTGGTGGAGTTGGAAGCATACCAGGGGATTCCAATTCAATCCCATTGAGGTGGCATGTACCAATGCCATCTCACTGTTCTAGGTGATCAATTTCAGTTCACAGTTGGTCATGGTGGAGGGACTGGGAGTCAAAGGGAGCACATAGACAAGTCTAGTACCTGCTAACGCTAACCGATGGAGTAAATAAAGGGGAGAGTGATCCAGCATGGGAGGTGGGATACTCAGCAGACTCATAGAATGGCGGATGTCCTAAATAGCACTCTGGCCTCAGAATCAGCCCTAAAGGCATTCGGAGCTGGCTGAAAAGCTCATGAGAGTATTTCAGGCATGGAAAGCCAAGACACTCTGGCAAAAGATCTCTGCGAGTGAGATCCCAGTGGAAAGAACGGGTCTTCAAAGAGGGAGGTACCTTTCTCTGAAGGGAGGAGAGAACCTCCACTTTGACTATGACCTTGTCTAAACAAGATAAGAGTCGGAGAACTCAGAGGGCTTCCATAGCCTTGGAAACTCAAGACTGGAGCATAGGGAGATTACTGATGCCATAGACAGGAGTGTCAATTGGTAAAGTCAACAACAGGAGTCACTGTGCACTTACTCCTCATGTAGGATCTCTATCCTTAATGTGCTGTACATTGAGATTTAATGCTATAACGAGTACTCAAACAATATATTTCACTTTGTGTTTCTATGGGGGTGCAAACTGTTGAAATCCTTACTTAATGCATACTAAACTGATCCTCTGTAAAAAAAAAAAAAAAAAGAAATTATCAATTCCCAACTTGACTCTCACTGGGATTAAACATGACAATAGGTCTGCTCTGATTTCATCATCATTTAAAAAAAATCATCTATTATTTTTCACTTTATGTTTCTGTGTGGGAGCAAACTGTTGAAATCCATACTTAATGTATACTAAGCTGATCTTCTGTATATTAAGATAATCGAAAATGAATGTTGATGTGAATGGAAGGGGAGAGGGAGTGGGAAAGGGGAGGGTTGTGGGTGGGAAGGACGGTATGGGGGGGAAGCCATTGTAATCCATAAGTCGTACTTTGGAAAGTTATATTCATTAAATAAAAGTTTTAAAAAAAAAGTAGTTTAAAAATTTAAGGTGTAATTAGTATCCACAGGGATGACTAAAAAAAAAAAAAAGGCAGATAATACTGATTGTTGGCAAGGATGTGAAAAAACCTTACTTTTATACGTTGCTGGTGGGTAAGAGAAATGGTCCATTTGTTTTGAAAAACATTCTGGCAGTTTCTCTGAAACTTAAACAGTTATTGCTAGACACAGAAATGCTGCACCCAAGTGTATATCTCAAACTATACACATGCCAAAACAAAAATCTGAGATTATTCATAGCAGCATTATTCTTTTTTTTTTTTTCGAAATAAGATTCAATCTCCATATTGGTTATCAGTCAGCATTATTCTTAATAGCCAAAAAGTGAAAACACCTGAAACTCCATCAAATGATGAATGAAAAACAAAGGGCAGTGTAATCCATGCAGTGGAATATTACTCAGCCGTATAAAGGAAGGGATATTGATACATTTTATATTATGATGAACCTTGCAAATATACTAAGTGAGTGAAGTCAGGCACAAAAGGTTACATGTTTTAAGTTGCCATTTATCTAAGATGTCCAGAATGTAGAAATACCTAGAGACAGAAAGGGTTGCCAGTGTGGGGGAGGAGGGTCATAGAGATTAATTGCTAATGAGTATGATGTTTCTTTTGGGAATGAAGAAAATGTTGTAGAATCAGATAGCAGTGATGGTTGTACAGCTTCATAAATAGACTAAAACTCATTGAATTACATACTTTAAAATGATGAATTTTATGGTGTATGACTAGTGTATCTTAATTTTAACAAGTTTAAGGGGGAAAATTAAAAGTTCATGCTCTTCATGAACACTTCAAATACTTCAGAAGGGTATGGAATATAAAGTAAATCCCAGGGCCGACGCCATGGTGCAGTAGGTTAATCCTCTGCCTGCATTGCTGGCATCCCATAGGGGTGCCGGTTTGAGTCCCGGCTGCTCCTCTTCCCATGCAGCTCTCTGCTGTGGCCTAGGAAAGCAGTAGAAGATGGCCCAAGTCCTTGGGCCCCTGCACTTGTGTAGGAGACCTGGCGGGAGCTCGTGGCTTCTGGCTTCAGATTGGCCCAGCTCCGGCCATTATGGCCATTTGGGGAGTGAACCAGAGGATGGAAGACTTTTCTCTCTGGCTCTCCCTCTCACTGTCTGTAACTCTACCTGTCAAATAAATAAATAAAATCATTTTTAAAAAAAGTAAATCCCATTTTACGAATCAATGACCAAAACATTTTTGTGAATCTTGCCAGAATGTGTTATATAAAGCCAATTTTTCCCTTTTAAATATAAATGTGGGCACATTCTATAAACATTCTATTCAGCAAGTTGTTTTTTCCTCAGAGTACTGTATCTTGGCTATCTTTACCTAATAGTACCTGCATAGATATTAGTTTTTTTATTTAAAGATTTTGGACGGGTGTCAAGATTTTACTTTTTGAGCCATTAATATTGCATCTCAGGTCTGAAGTAGCTGGAAGCTGGAGTCAGGAGCCGGAGATGGGTATTAAACCCATGCACTTCATTGTGAGTCATTGGCCTTTCGACTGCAAGGTCTGATGCCCACCCCAAACTTAAATTTTAATTCTGTAGTCCAGTGACTCAGGTGGAGATGCCCCCATCCCACAACAGAGAAAGAACCTGGGTTCCACTCCCAGCTCCAACTCTTTACTCACGCTTCCTGCTAATGCAGACCCTGGGAAGCAGTGGTGATGGCTCAAGTTATTGGGTTCCTCTTACCTGTGAGAGACCTGGATTGAGTTCTTGTTTCCCAGGTTCAGCCTGGCCCAGCCCTGGTCATTGTGGGTATTTGAGGACTAATCCAGAAGTTGGAATTTCTCAGTTTGTCTGTTTGCCTCTTAAAAAACTAAGTGTTTGGTTTTTTTTTTAGGGTACAGAATAGTTTGAAATTATATGCATAAGGAGTCTCCATAAAGTTCATGGAAAGTGCAAATTATTGGCGTTGGCTTTGTGGTGCAGCTAGTTAAGCTGCTGTCTATAGCGCTGACATTCCGTAGCTGAGCGCTGGTTCCAGTTCTAGCTACTTCTCTGCCGATTCAGCTTCCTGCTCATAGACCTGGAAAGGCAGTGGGTGATGGCTCAAGTACTTGGGCTCCTGCACTCATGCTAGAGAACAGGATGGAGTTCCTGTCTCCTGTCTTCAGCCTGGCACAGCCCTGGCTGTTGCAGCCATTTGGGAAATGGAACAGTGGATGATCTCTCTGCTTTCTTTGTCTCTCCCTATCTATAGCTCTGCCTTGCAAATAAATAAATACTTCTTTCATTAAAAAAGAAAAGTATAAATTATTCAAAGAACCATAAACAGATTTCAGAATTATTTGCACCAAAATAAACTTTTAAAATTCCATACTTCCATAAACTTTCTGAAATACCTTTGCATTCCTATAATACTACTTTAAAGCATTTCTATAGTTCTAAGTCTCTAAGACATTGAATTTTTTTTTCTGGATTGAATAAGTTTATTATTAATACAGAGTTTATCAAAACCAATTAGTATAGTAAAAATATCTATAATTATTAAACATAAAATTAAAATTTGAAGGGAGAAGCAGATAGAAGTGGATTGTGGTTCCTCTTAGTTGTCCCTTACTTAGGTTGATCCTCTGGAGGCCAGGAGTGTTCACCTTTGGGCATTTTACCATACTGAGTGCATTCATTTTCTTTTTTAAGGTTTATCTATTTATTTGAAGCAGAGTTACAGAGAGAGAGAGAGAGAGAGAGAGAGAGATTGATTTCCATCTGCTGGTTCACACTCCAAGTGGCTGCAATGGCCAGGGCTGGGCCAGGCCGAAGCCAGGAGCCAGGAGCTTCTTCCTGGTCTCCCATGTGGGTGCAGGGATCTAAGCGCTTGGGCCATCTTCTGCTGCTTTCCCGGGTGCGTTAACAGAGAGCTGGAATCAGAAGTGGAACAGCCAGGACTCAAACTGGCGCTCTCATGGGATGCCATCACCCGAGGTTGGTGGCTTTACTTGTTGCACAGCACTGCCCCAGTGGCACTCATTTTCTATGCTAGGCAACAGATCACCACACAGTGGCTTAAAACTCCAGGAATGACCAGGTCAGTACTCCTGTGCTCAATACTGAGGTAACTGAGTTTTCTTTTTGGTGTCCCGCAAGGCTAAAATCAAGGCGTTGGTTTCACTTGTGTTCCTACCTGAAGTTCTAAGCTTCCTTTCAAGCTCACATGGAAGTGGCAGAATCAAGTTGTTTGTGATCACTGGATGCACTTGGGGCTGCTGTCAGTGTGTACAGGTCGCATAGATTCCCTGTCCTGTGTCTCCTGTATCTTCAAAATTAGCAAGGGAGAATTGATTGTGCATTAAATCCTTCTCATCCTTTGAATCTTTGACCACTTCCATCTCTGATCTCATGACCCCTAGGACTTGTGTGAATAGGTCAGGCCACCTGCATAATCTCCTTGTCTTAAGGACAACTGATTTAAAAATCTTAATTACATTTGCAAAGTTTCATTGCAGCATCACCTAGATTAGTATTTGGTTGAATTTCTGTAAGAACGAAATACACCGCAGATCAGGAATCTTGGGGATTGTCTTAGAATTATACCCACCACAGTAAGATTCTCAAAGGGTAGAAAATACAGCTTTATTATTGTTTTTATTTTGGTCAAATGGGAAAAGGGTAGTTTTGACTGGGAAGGTAGGCAAGGGAACACCATGAACAGGGTGATGCCAGAATAAAAGTGCCGTGTGAATTTTAGGAAGGGTTACATATGGAAGATGGAGATCAGGCCTTAATTCGTTAAACTTCCCATGCTCACACAAGTCTTTGTGCACCCCCAGGGATATATCTATTCCATTCTGAAAACTGTTGTGTCTGGGACCACACAGACATGCTTGGCAAATAGGTACATCAGAGCAGCAATGGAACTGGCAGGCGGAGGGCTGGAAGGGTGGTAACAGTGACAACTCAGCCTCTGATGCCAATGCAATTGCCACTTTCTTCTCCTGTCTCCAGATAGGCTTTTTTTCTGAAAGAATATTCTGTTCCTCTCTAGAGAATGAAGAAATCTCAAGTCACGGCTTGCTGCTAGCCTTTTGGCTGTAACTGTTGCTTAGGAACCAGATTTCCCCTCTCCTTGCTTGTTGCCAAGGAGAGGGGAGAAAGGTAGAGAGGAGTGCACTTCTGAACCTCTTAAAAGCTATTGTCCTTCCCACTCCACACAGAACTCCTGACTTTGGGGAGTTGGGTGGACTACTCAAGGCTGGTAGTCCAGGTTCTGTAAACAGACAGACCCTGGTCTTCTTGCCCCAGGCTGCTTAGGCAGGAAACTGGGAGGGAGAGCACTCATGGGTACATCTCCTTGTGGAGGGAGCCATGACAAGCCCCCCTTCTTGTTTTGGCCTGCTCTAGGACAAACGGAAGATGTGCAGATGCTCCTGCACTTTGGTGCAGACCCCACTCTTCTGGATCAACAGTCTCGGTCTGCTGTGGATGTCCTGAAAAGGAGTAAGAACTTCAGAGCCATCGAGAAAATCAACAGTCATTTGAAAAAGCTGGCTACCCGTTCTGTGGACCTATCAGGTACAGCTTCCAGTGAGTTAAGTTTTTGGGGGCTAAAACTGGTTCTGTGATATTAGATACAAATAACTTTAACTCTTTTGATGTATAGTCAATAGAAGTGAGACACCCTCCTCCCCGCCCCTGAGACGGCTTTTGGAAAGCATATAAGGTGTTCTGGAAACTTCTCCAGGTCTACCTTTGGACGGTATGGGTGATTTTTTTGCTGTGCATGCACACAGCACACACATAAAATTCAGACAGAACATGAAGTGACAAAAAATCAAGCCTGTTACTCATAAATAATCACCATCAACAATTTAAAATATACTTAAATCTCTGTTTCTTCATGTATTGATTTGGAACGACATCCATTGACAGACTCTGCTACATAAGGTGAAGTGCTTGGCTGTGTCAGTCCTACTTGTTGGATTTTATATGGTAATGTTACTTGTATCATCCTCATTCTATTCCCTAAGATTTCCATGCTTCTGTAGATTAATTTTAAAAAATTGAAAACCAGTATAAAACATTTTCATGATGATATAATTATGTAAATTGTACTCTTCTACTACTGAGTAGCGTGACTGGACCATAGAAAAGAATCAAATGTTCTGAAAACTTTGCTCTTTAAATGTGTACTCCTTAAGCATTCCAGTTTAACAAAATATGTGTATATTTTTATGCTTCTTGCACTTATGCATGACTCCGTGGCTCACGTTATCCCCACAGATTTCTTTTTTGATTTGCTGGAATACCAGCTGAAGTCATGAGGACACATGAATAATGGACTTATGAAGTTTTGAATATGTTTTATTTTATTCTATATTGATTGATAATTTGATCTAGGCATCATACATTATTTATTTATTTTTTTGACAGGCAGAGTGGACAGTGAGAGAGAGAGACAGAAAGAAAGGTCTTCCTTTGCCGTTGGTTCACCCCCCAATGGCTGCTGCGGCCGGCGCACTGCGCTGATCCGAAGGCAGGAGCCAGGTGCTTCTCCTGGTCTCCCATGGGGTGCAGGGCCCAAGCACTTGGGCCATCCTCCACTGCCCTCCCGGGCCACAGCAGAGAGCTGGCCTGGAAGAGGGGCAACCGGGACAGAATCTGGTGCCCCTACCAGGACTAGAACCTGGTGTGCTGGTGCCGCTAGGCGGAGGATTAGCCTATTGAGCCACGGCGCCGGCTTGGCATCATACATTATTAATAGTAAATTGCACTCCCATTACCCCATTTTATATCTTTGAAATTGAAATGTGTTTTATTATCAGTGATGTGTCATAGTCTGATGGCAGGCTTCTCAGGTGTGTTCAGTACTCCATTGTATCATAAATTTATGAAATATACTATAAAACTTTCTTCCTCACAGCTTTGAAGAAATTGCTTCATTCTCTTCTAGCCCCCATTGCTACTGATTAGAAGTGTGACGTCAGTTTCATTTTGTTTTTTCTTTTTGTTGGATTCTCCCTATTCTTGGGGTTCTGAAATTTTCCTGGGGCTTATGTAGATGTGGGTCCTTATTCATTTTTCTTGCTTGGCATCTGTTAACTCCTTTCAATCGGTCTTTCTTGGCTCAAGGAAATTATTTTCTGTTATTTAGTTCCCCTTCAGTGTGTCTTTTCTTGCTACTGTGTTAAATGGATGAGCTTCTAGAACTTATGTTATATCTTCTACTTTTCCTGTTGTTTTCTGTCTCCTTTTTTTCTTTCCATAACTTTAATGTGGTTGTCAGCTTTTCCTTTTATATTTGAGCTTTTCCATTGCTGCATTTTTAAATTTTGAAAACTATAGGTTTAATTTCTGAGAGCTTGTATCAAGTTTCTTATCTTTAGCAGCTTATCCTTGTTTTACATTTGCCATGTCTCTTTAATCACATTTAATAATATTAATGAGAATTTTAAAAAAGAATTTTCTCTTTTCTTCTCTGAATTACTTAAGTTGCTTTTGGGGTGCATTTATTTACTTTCTTGCTTCTCTTTTGTGCTGCTGATTTTCTCTATTTTTTAAAATTTACTTATTTATTTGAAAGGCAAAGCTACTGAAAGTGAAAAGAGAGATCTTCATCCACTGGTTCACTCCCCAAGGCTGTAATGGCCAGGGATGGGCCAGGCAGAAGCCAGAAACCAGAAGCTTCATCACGGTCTCCCATGTGAGTGCAGGGTCCCAAGCACTTGAACTGTCTTCTTCTGCTTTCCCAGACACATGAGCAGGGAGCTGGATTGGAAGTGAGGCAGCCAAGGACTTGAACTGACGCCTGTATAGGATGGTGGCATTACAGGCTGTGGCTTAACCTGCTGTGCCACAGCACCAGCCCCCTGGTTATCTTCTTATCTTCGCATGACTTGTATTTATGAATGAAGAACATCATCATTAAATCATAGTAGGTTAACGTGCATTTCCTGCAATTTAAAAGTGTGTTTCCCTAGAAACACTCCATCTCTTGAATGGTAGGTGGGAAGCAAGTTGCAGGGGCAGAGACAGTCTGATAGGCTGGGGGTTATGGCAGTTGTCAGAGTAAGAAAAGGTTTTTTTTTTTTTTGACAGGCAGAGTGGACAGTGAGAGAGAGAGACAGAGAGAAAGGTCTTCCTCTTCTGTTGGTTCACCCCACAGTGGCCACTGCGGCGGGCATGCTGTGGCCGGCACACCGTGCTGATCTGAAGCTAGGAGCCAGGTGCTTCTCTGGTCTCCTATGCGGGTGCAGGGCCCAAAGACTTGGGCCATCCTCCACTGCCTTCCTGGGCCACAGCAGAGAGCTGGCCTGGAAGAGGAGCAACCGGGACAGAATCTGGCGCCCTGAGCAGGACTAGAACCCGGTGTGCTGGCACCGCAGGCGGAGGATTACCCCATTGAGCTAACTGGGTGAGGAAGAGGATGACAGAGCTTGGGAAGGGTTAACAAATTGGAGGCTTCCTAACTTGGAACTCTTGTGGAAGTCAGTGTTTGATTAGATCTCTGTACATAATGCTCTCTGAGTGGAGTTATATACTTAATATCACTGTTCTTTTGAATGTCCATTTGGTGGTATGGCATTATTCACATACATTTTGACTCTAGCATTTGGTTGGTTGAACAAACTTTAAAACCTGAGATAGTGCTGGTAGATGTTTCTTGACCAACTGTATGCAGTATATTTTTCTGAGATGTTGGAAATGTTTTATTCCTGCTCTGTCTGATGATAGCCACTAGTCACATGTGGCTAGTGAGCTTTTGAATGTGCGTGGCTTGTGCATCTGTAGAATAGAAATTTTAATTTTACTTAGTTAACTTTAATTTTACGTAAGTAAATTAGAGGCCACTGTATTGGACAGTGTAGTTTTAGATTTTAATATTAAAAAGACCTTTCCATCCAGCTAAGACAGTGGGAGAGCCAAAGGACAGGAGCCCAGCCATGGGAATGAAAGTAGGTCTTCCTTGTTTTTGGGTACCCGAATCCCTCCCCACCCTCACCCATCAATAGGGCAGATAGAAGCATTGTGTTTGGGAAGAGCTGCTGCTAGGGGGTTTGTACTCTTGTTCCTGACCAAAGAGTCCTATCCATTTTACTCATAATGGTTGTGCTGATCTCTTTGGATAGGGCTGCTTCTGGCATGCAGGTAAGAAATAAAGCATGAAAAATAAAAAGTCATGGCCAGCGCCGTGGCTCACTAGGCTAATCCTCCGCCTTGCGGCGCTGGCACACCGGGTTCTAGTCCCGGTTGGGGCGCCGGATTCTGTCCCGGTTGCCCCTCTTCCAGGCCAGCTCTCTGCTATGGCCAGGGAGTGCAGTGGAGGATGGCCCAAGTGCTTGGGCCCTGCACCCCATGGGAGACCAGGAAAAAGCACCTGGCTCCTGGCTTTGGATCAGCGTGGTGCGCTGGCCACAGCGCGCCGGCCACGGTGGCCATTGGAGGGTGAACCAATGGCAAAGGAAGACCTTTCTCTCTGTCTTTCTCTCTCTCTCACTGTCCACTCTGCCTGTAAAAAAAAAAAAAAAAAAAAAAAAAAAAAAGTCGCACTAGGGATTTCTGGTGTTCTATCAGTCAGTGGTGTTTCAACATTGATATATGTACAAAATGGAGTGGGTATTTGGTGCAGTGACTGAGTTGCCACCTGGGATACCTGCATCTCACATCGGAGTACCTGGTCAAGGCCTGGCTACTCAATTTTCGGTTCATCTTCCTGATAATGCACTCCTTGGAAAGAAGCAGATGATAGCACAAATATTTTGGCCTCTGCCAGCCGTGTGGGAGACCCAGATTGAGTTCCTGGTTCCTGGCTTTGGCTAGCCCAATGATGGCTTTTATGGGCGTTTAGGGAGTAAACCAGCAGAAGGAAGAGCTGTCTTCAGTTGTCTTTCTGCCTTTCAGATAAAATGAAAATAAATAATAAAAATTTTAAAACTACATACACAAATCACGTGACAGCCTGTGCAGATTTTGCTTCAGCAGGCCCAAGGTGGACCCCAGGATCTACATTTTTTTTTTTTTTTTTTACCATGCAATGCCAGGGAGCACTTTGACATAGAATTTAATCCTGAATAGTCAAGACGATAGAGCTGTCATTATCTGTCTTTCATGATCACCACCAGATGGCAACATGTCCACTCTCTTTAGCTGTTGCTGCTTAGCTCTTTCCTGTGGGCAGGGAACAGCAAGAGTGAGGCCTGCTTTCCTCACAGGTGTTTCTGGTGGGCTCTCTGATTGGCTAGTGCATGACCTTTTTGAAGGCGCTCAGTCCAGGCCTTTGAAGCCTCTTCTCTCTGGTGCTGCAGTGGGGAGCCAGCTCTCTGCTCTGTGCTCAGTACCAGGATGATGCACATTTTCAATTAATGCAGACACGGGATATTGACTTTATGGATTTCCATCATGCTTTTCCTCTTTCAGAAAGCTAATGTTTTTATATTTTTAGAAAGTTTATGAAATGTAAGGAAAACATTCTGTATAAGTCTACCTGTCAGAAAAAGGTGACTGGTCATTTAGTCTTATTCCATGCATTTATAGTGATACATTTTTATTGTCTTTTATATAAACATATGGGTAAATAAACTTGAATTGATCAAATTGTATACAGGAAAACTGGCTTGAAAGATTTCAGACCAAAAAAACTTCTCTTTTTGAAAGATTTATTTCTATTTTTAGTACTTCTGAGCATTGTGACAACTTCAGACATTTTCTTTAATTTATAATTTCAAATTACTTATATACATTTACTAAATATTGTCATTGTAGAGAAATTGTGAACATATGGTTTTGTGTAAAACCAAAAATTTGTAGTAATTACACTTTGGCATATGTTATTGTCTTTTTTGTTTGGTACTTACATAGTCATATTTTTGAAAAAAATCTGATTATAATGTCTAAGCAACTTTGTATCTTATGTTCCTTTTGATCAAGCATATAGGAGATTTAGGGGAAAAACACAGAAAAGTTGATGTAATTAAGATACCATTCGTCATATTTAGCAACTTCTGTTCTGTGCGATTGTATTTTATTGGTCTCATTCTCTGACTTCTTCCCTGATGTCTGGAGCTTTCTCTGATCTGTTATTGTCTTCTTAACTGCTCTGAACCATGTAATCGTGTATTTATAGTACAGCTGTATCTAATTGTATTGGTAAGTTTGGTACATTTCTGTTAGTTTTTATGTGACTTTCATACTAAATTTTCCTGGGGGGAGAATAATGCTCCCAAAAGGCTTTTAGTGGCATGGTGCAGACAGCCAGGCAGTGTCTCCCTCAGCTTGGTAGTGAGGGAAGTTCCTCTTTTACCAAGGGTCCTGTTTTTATATGGTGAGTTTTTACTAATCTGTGTGTTTTCACAAGTATTTTAGGATGAAGGTGGAAGAGCAGAGCCCAGAGATGGGAGCAGATATTGTTACACCACACATATTTCTGTCTCAAAATCAGCTTTCAGCTAAAGTGATGTGGGTCTTCCTTTGGCAAGTGGTTGCCTTTTCTGTTTTCTGGAGGATGGTACAACAGTGGATTTTGCTTCTGTCTGGTACTTGGAGCTCTCTTGATTAGAGGACACTGCATGTTTGTTCAGAAGTTGGTGTATGTGTGTTTCTGTGGTTCTGACTTGATTAATTGAAATGTGATCCAAATGTGTAACTGAAGGTGTGGCGGATAATGTTGGAGCTCTCTCTGGACCCCCTGGGGTCCCCTTGTGTGCTTGAAACCTCATTTAGCTTGTTTCCCTGCCCTATCCTAGTTCCTGTCCCTCTTACTAGTTTTTCTCCATAATAAACTTCTTGCACACAAATCATTCTTGACTCAGGTTCTGCTGCTGGGAAGCCTGATTGAAGATAGGATCTTCTTCTTCTTTTTTTCTTTTTTTTTTTGACAAGCAAAGTGGACAGTGAGAGAGAGAGAGACAGAGAGAAAGGTCTTCCTTTTCCGTTGGTTCACCCTCCAATGGCCGCCCCGGCTGGTGCATGGTGCTGATCCAAAGCCAGGAGCCAGGTGCTTCCTCCTGGTCTCCCATGCGGGTGCAGGGCCCAAGGACTTGGGCCATCCTCCACTGGCTTCTTGGGCCACAGCAGAGAACTGGACTGGAAGAGGAGCAACCGGGAGAGAATCTGGCGCCCTGACTGGGACTAGAACCCGGGATGCCAGTGCCACAGGCAGAGGATTAGCCTAGTGAGCTGCGGTGCCAGTCTGAAGATAGGATCTTTTAAAAATCTTTTTCCCATTTCCAAATGGCCCAGCTTGTTTGAAGTGTTCCCACTCTGATACAACAGGACATTGAACAACATGACATTCATCTCTTAGCAACTACAGTAGCACTTCTACTGTGGACCAGACCCTTTTTATTTGGTGTAAAAATAAATGTCCAGTTTTCTTTCCCATCTGTTTGGTAAGATTCCATTTAAGAAGAATACTTTTTAAGTGTATAATCTAATACCAAGTGAATGTGTCTTTTTTTTAATACATCATTAGTGGGTGTTTCCTAATCATGATGACTTTCTCAAATAAATTGATCCAAGGGGATATTGTCTTCCCCTCCTTGTACAGGAAGGTGGCTCCTTACTTGGCTTTGTCCACATGTCAAAAAGACAAGTTTGGGTGACTGGCATATAGTTGGGTGTTAGTGTCACTCTAAGCTTTCTGCTATCACTTACCTGAATTGTTATATCAGTTGTCTATTTCTGCATAGCAAACTAACCCCAAATTTATTGGCTTAAAATCATAAGAATTTATTTAGCTCATAATCCCTGCAGTCTGCTTACAGTATCAACTGATGTCTTTTAAACATCTGGGCTGGTGCCGCAGCTCACTAGGCTAATCCTCCGCCTGCGGCACCGGCACACCGGGTTCTAGTCCCGGTCGGGGCACCGGATTCTGTCCCGGTTGCCCCTCTTCCAGGCCAGCTCTCTGCTGTGGCCCGGGAGTGCAGTGGAGGACTTGGGCCCTGCACCCCATGGGAGACCAGGAGAAGCACCTGGCTCCTGCCGTCGGATCAGCGTGGTGCGCCGGCCGCAGCATGCCAGCCGGGGCGGCCATTGGAGGGTGAACCAGTGGCAAAGGAAGACCTTTCTCTCTGTCTCTCTCTCTCTCTCTCACTGTCCACTCTGCCTGTCCAAAAAAAAAAAAAAAAAAAAAAAAAATCTGTAGTCTTTGCTGGTCTCGGCTGTGCTCCTATGGGGCCTCAGTTTAGACAGTTGGGCTGATTCTTTTTGATTCTGTATTGAATTTTTTTCTTTTTTTAAAATAAATATTTAGTTATTTATTTATTTGAAAGAGTTACACAGAGAGAGAAGGAGGGGATGAGAGAGAGAGAACGAGAGAGAGAGGTCTTCCATCCGCTGGTTCATTCTCCTGTTGGCCGAATCGGCCAGAGCTGCACCTATTCAAAGCCAGGAGCTTCTTCCAGATCTTCCACATGAGTACAGCGGCCCAAGGACTTGGGCCATCTTCTATTGCTTTCCCAGACCATAGCAGAGAATTGGATTGGAAGTAGAGCAGCGGGGATTTCAACTGATGCCTGTATGGGATACCGGCACTGCAGGTGGCGTCTTTACCTGCTGTGCCACAGCGCCGGCCTCCTGTATTGACTTTTTTTTTTTTTTTTTTTTTTTTTTTTTGACAGGCAGAGTGGACAGTGAGAGAGAGAGACAGAGAGAAAGGTCTTCCTTTGCCGTTGGTTTACCTTCCAATGGCCACCAGGGCCAGTGCGCTGCGACCGGTGCATCACATTGATCAGGAGCCAGGTGCTTCTCCTGGTCTCCCATGCGGGTGCAGGGCCCAAGTACTTGGGCCATCCTCCACTGCACTCCCTGGCCATAGCAGAGAGCTGGCCTGGAAGAGGGGCAACCGGGACAGAATCCGGCGCCCTGACTGGGACTAGAACCCGGTGTGCTGGCGCCGCTAGGTGGAGGATTAGCCTAGTGAGCCGCGGCGCCGGCCCTGTATTGACTTTTATCTCTCAGCAGACTGGCTTAGACTTGTTCTTGGGCCAGGATCCCACGAGAGCCACCAGAAGTGTATAAACTTCATAACTGGTACAAGAAGTAGATGCACTCCATTCTGCTTGGTCATGACAAGTTAGGAAGGCAGGCGGAGAAATGGACCCTACTTCCTGATGGGATGAGTTTCAGAGTTACATTACAAAGCATATGGATACACAGATGGGCAACGCCTTGTGGTTATTCTTGCAGTCTAGCGCAGCTGTAATCTCTGTATTCAGAAGTATCACTTGGTGGTGTTTTGCAGGATTTAGCAATGCTCATGGTCTCACTAGTGACAGTGACATTTTCCAGAAGACCTCCGAGCAGCTGGTGAAGTACATGAACTCAGAATGGTTATTGCATAAAAACATTCTGAAGCAAGAAATAGTTCAGAGGCCAGTGCTGTGGCTCACTTGGCTAATTCTCCGCCTGCGGTGCCGGCACCCCGGGATCTAGTCCCAGTTGGGGCGCCAGTTCTGTCTCGGTTGCCCCTCTTCCAGTCCAGCTCTCTGCTGTGGCCCGGGGAAGGCAGTGGAGGATGGCCCAAGTGCTTGGGTCCTGCACCCGCATGGGAGACCAGGAGGAAGCACCTGGCTCCTGGCTTTGGATTAGCGCAGTGTGCCAGCTGTGGCGGCCATTTGGGGAGTGAACCAACGGAAGGAAGACTTCTCTCTCTGTCTCTCTCTCTCACTGTCTGACTCTGCCTGTCAAAAAAAAAAAAAAAAAAAGTTCAGAGATTCTTATGCCTACTTTCTTCTCTGCAAAGTAATTTCCCCCCCACAAAATTCATTTGTATTGAAGATGATTTATGTTCATTAATACCATTTTCTTTTTGGGGGGGGGTTCACCCCCCAAATGGCCGCTGTGGCCAGCGTGCTGCGCCGATCCGAAGCCAGGAGCCAGGCGCTTCCTCCTGGTCCCCCATGTGGGTGCAGGGCTCAAGCACCTGGGCCATCCTCCACTGCCTTCCCGGGCCACAGCAGAGAACTGGACTGGAAGAGGAGCAACCGGGAGAGAATCTGGCGCCCTGAGTGGGACTAGAACCCAGGATGCCAGTGCCACAGGCAGAGGATTAGCCTAGTGAGCTGTGGCGCTGGCCCATTAATGCTATTTTCTTATATCTTTAAAAATAATTTTTAAAATAATATAAAACATATACATGTAAAACATTTAAGATAGTGCAGAACGTTTTCATGTACCCTTGAACTCAATCCCTGAATCCCATCCCCAAAGGCAAGCTGTGTTACTTACTGGTTTTTAATGTATAACCTTAAATAGTCAACTACTTTTTAAATACTGCAGCACCTTTTCTCTTCTGTAGTTATTGGCTAATGTGGGAGTGTAAAATTATTGTAGAATTCAATATTTGTATTTATAATAAAAAATTTCTAGAAAAGAAATTTAGATGGCAAGCTTTAGATAATTAGGGAAGAAGCCAGAAATCCTAAGTGGATGAAATTTAGCATTTTTAAAATGGACATTTTGTAAGGTTGGGATGTCTCAGTTTTATATAGAATGCAGGAATGGATGGCCAGAGGAGCCAAAAATGCTGTCTAGTTTATGCAGCAGAACATAGTGCTTTAAGGTGTGCAGTCTTAGCTCTGCTATTTACCAGATCTGTGACTTCGGCCAGTTACTTAACCTCTTTAAATTTCACTTTCTTCATTCCTGCCTTCTGTTGAGCTAACCTATTGATGTGGTAGATTTTGGGCACTTAGTCCAGTACCCTGTGCATAGTAGTATCTGTTAGCTACTAGGGTGGGTTGAGATGCAGTGGGGCTGTCAGAATGGTCTGGGGGCCGGCATTTGGGGATTAAGACACTGCTTAGTACACTTGGCTCTCACATCAAGATGCCTGGAATTGAATCCTGTCTGCTTCCAATTTAAGCTTCCTGCTGATGCACACCCTGGGAAGCAGCAGGTGATAGTTCAAGTACTTGGGCTCCTGCTACCTATATAGGAGACCTAAATTTAGTTCTAGGTTCTTGGCTTTGCTTGGGTGCAGGCAGTTGGGGAGTGAAATGTTAGATGGGAGTTTTCTGTCTCTCTGTCTTTCAAATAAATAAAGTAAATTAGTTTTTTTAAAAAAGGATCAATCAGTCTTTTTGGGTATGAGTGTGTCAAAGAAAGAGACACACCTAAAACTCTATGATAGTGCCGCCTTGGGTGGGATCTGTTAGATGTAGTTATTCTGTACAAATGGCATTTAATTTTTGGGCTTTATGACATGTGACCCACAATGTGCAAATGCTATTCTCATTTATCCTTAGGGTTGTGAGAATAAAGCCTGACTTACTGTTGTTTGGTGACCATCTGATAAAAGATCCCAAAGTGAGAATGGTCTGTTTTATCTCACTTTCTCTGTGGGAAACTGTGTGTGTTGGTGTGGAGCCCTTTTCTCTTCCTTTGGCTAGTTACTTTCCCTTTTCTTCCTTATTCTTACTGATTGCTGTCTTTCCAGAAGATCTTCCCCCAGCTTTTTTCCAAAGTTGGGTGGGTCTCTAGTTCATCCAACTCTCTTGACTTTTCTCTTTTCCTCTATCTTTCCTCTTCGTGTCTTTAATTTGACATAGCATAGAATATTTAAAACTCTGTGTATTGGAAGACAGACTCAAATTGTATTATTTGCCCCCAAAAAGTGAATTTTTTGATTTTCATACTGGAAATGCCAGACTGAGGGCTGGTGGTGTGGCATAGTGGAGTAAGCCTGGGACACCCACATCCTATATGAGTGCCAGCCACACTGCTTTTAATCCAGCTTCTTGCTAATGTGCCTGGGAAAGCAGTGGAAGCTGGCTTTCGTTCTTGGGCCCTTGACATCCATGTGGGAGACCCAGTTGTAATTCTAGGCTACTGGCTTTAACCTGGCCAGCTCAGGCTTTTGTAGCCTTTTGGGGAGTAAACCAGAAGATAGAAAATCTCTGTCTTTCCTTCTCACTATGTAACTCTGCCTTTCAAATAAATAAATACAAATTTAAAAAACAAAAAACTTTAACCCATTGAGCTACAGTGCCAGCCCCCTCTTTGCTTTCTTACTAGTAGTTGCCAAACAATATGGAATGTGTAGTTGAGTTTGAATTTCAAACAAATAATGAATATTTTAGTATAAGTATGTCCCAAATGTTGTATGAGATACACTAGCAATTTATTTGTTATTCATTTGAAATTCAAATTTTAACTGGCATACTATATTTTTATTTGATAAATCTGGCAGCATACTTACTGAGGATCTCCTTTTCTGGAGGAATCCCAAGCACGTGGGCAAACTTCTGCTGCATTCCCAGGTGTATTAGCAGGAACCTAGACTGGAAGTGGGACTCAAGCAGACACCCATGTGGGATGCCGGTGTAACAGGCTGTGGCTTAATCCACTGAGCTACAATGCCAGCCCCTGCTTTGAATTCTTTTACCTTTAAGATTCGCCAGCAGTTTGAAATGGGATAATCAATATGCTGTCTGCAGACATCAAGATCAGATGAAAACACTTTTGTGTGCATATCATAACACACAGTTAAGAAGTAAGAAATATGGGGCCAGCGCTGTGGTGTAGCAGGTAAAGCAGCTGCCTGCAGTACCAGCATCCCATATGGGCACCGATTCGAGACCCAGCTGCTTCACTTCTGATCCAGCTCTCTGATGTGGCCTGGGAAAGCAGTGGAAAATGGCCCAAGTCCTTGGGCCCCTGTACCCGCATGGCAAGACCATAGGAGGCTCCTGGCTCTTGGCTTCGGATGGGTGCAGCTCCGGCCATTGCGGCCAATTGGGGAGTGAACCAGCATATGGAAGACCTCTCCCTCTCTCCCTCTCTCCCTCTCTCCCTCTCTCCCTCTCTCCCTCTCTCCTCACTCTCTGTGTAACTCTGACTTTCAAATAAATAAATCTTAAAAAAAAAAATTGGCATATGATTGCTGCATGCACTTAAAAAAAAAAAAAGTAGGAAATACACCATTGGGTCAGTGCCCTGGCTCACTTGGTTAATCCTCCTCCTGCGGTGCTGGCATCTCATATGGGTGCTGGATTCTGTCCCGGTTGCCCCTCTTCCAGTCCAGCTCTCTGCTGTGGCCCGGGAGGGCAGTGGAGGATGGCCCAAGTGCTTGGGCCCTGCACCTGCATGGGAGTCCAGGAGGAAGCACCTGGCTCCTGGCTTCGGATCGGCACAGTGCGCTGGCCGTAACAGCCATTTAGGGGGTGAACCAACGGAAAAGGAAGACCTATCTCTCTGTCTCTCTTTCTTGCTGTCTAACTCTGCCTGTCAAAAAAATAAATAAATAAACCATCAAATTACTATTACCTCACAACTCTTAGCTTTGTAATTGTTCCATAGTTTCTTCTATATTATAGTGTTTCTTCTTATTTTTAAAGATTTATTTTGAAAGTCAGAGTTACAGAGAAAGGGAAAGAGAGAGGGAGAGAGGGGGAGAGAGAGAGAGAGAGAGAGAGAGAGATATCTTCCATCTGCTGGTTCACTCCCCAGGTGGCCATAGCCAACTCTGGGCCAGACTGAAGTCAGGAGGCACGAACTTCATCTGGGTCTCCCATGTGGGTAGCAAGAGCCCAAACACTCAGGCCTTCCTCTGCTGCCCTTCCCAGGCCATTAGCAGGGAGCTGGATCAGAAGTGGAGCAGCTGGAACATGAACTGGCACCCATATGGGATGCCACAACTACAGCCCCTACAGAATTTAAGTCAAACTTTTGCCCTTGAGTATTCTGCCCTAAGAGACAGTCATCATTGTGCTGTCTCCTGGACCAGACACTGAACTCCCCGTAGGAAGCCCACACTGTCGGTACTTACACTGATGTTCACCAGCAGTTAAAGTAATGGGCTCAAAGTAATTATCTCTGCAGTAGGCCTAAAAATACTGCTGAGTAATGCAGCAGTATATACATGTTGAGTTGTAGTTGGGGAAAGAGGAAAAATCACACGGATCTCTTTGGGCTTATGGTTTATTCTTCTGTTTTGAAAGAAATCCCTCCTGACCTGGTCTGTGACATCAATCAAGACTGTGCCAACAGCTTCATCAAATTCTTGCTGGAAAAACAGAAGTGGCCTGAAGTGCTTCGGTTGCTGACCCGCCAAGTCACTGGGGAGCTGCCTCTTGGAGATTGCTTCATCAAAGACTACAACTTCTCAGACCTCGACATCTGTACCATCATCCCCCACCTCAGCGCCTGGGACCAGCGGAAGACACAGCTCCTGGGCTGCCTGATAGACAACGGAGGTGAGACTGCTGGACTCAAGCAGTGGAGAGTCATCCAAGTTTTCAGATGGCGGGGACAGACTCTTCTCCTTGCTTTAGGAAACATCATAAAATTCTGCCTCATTCTTACTCCTCATTCTCTCATTCCTGTTTGAAGCGGTGATAGATGTCACACCCTGGGACTCAGTAATCCTATAGGAGCTGTACAGTTTTGTGAATTAGAGGTTCCACTGTTCTCTTTCTCTTTTGTGAACAACATCAGCTATGAGGAAGGTCGTTGGGTTGGGTTTAGTGCAAAGCAGTCACTTCCTCCCGACGTTTAGCCAGACTTCTCCCTGCAACAGATACTCTATGTGGATCCTTGTCAACTCTTGTGACATTCTTTTAGAATCATTTGGTTGGGATTTGAGATGCTTGTTTTTAAAGAAACAGCAAAGTAATTGGTGGGTGGAAACATCTGCTGCTTTAATCAGAATAATCACACATGCCTGGGTGTGTGTCTAGAGTGTGCAGACAATTGCTGGATTGAGTTTTATTTTAAAACTAAGTTAAGCTGGCGCCGCGGCTCACTAGGCTAATCCTCCACCTTGCGGCGCCGGCACACCGGGTTCTAGTCCCGGTCGGGGCGCCGGATTCTGTCCCGGTTGCCCCTCTTCCAGGCCAGCTCTCTGCTGTGGCCAGGGAGTGCAGTGGAGGATGGCCCAGGTGCTTGGGCCCTGCACCCCATGGGAGACCAGGAGAAGCACCTGGCTCCTGCCATTGGATCAGCGTGGTGCGCCGGCTGCAGCGTGCCAGCCACGGCGGCCATTGGAGGGTGAACCAACGGCAAAAGGAAGACCTTTCTCTCTGTCTCTCTCTTTCACTGTCCACTCTGCCTGTCAAAAAATAAAAACAAAAACAAAACTAAGTTAGACATGCTAACTTTCTCCCACCTCCATCCCTCAACACCCCTACTAATGCACTACTGACCAAGTGGCCTTTAGCATGCTATTTGTACTTCATCTCCTCATTTTAAAATGGGAGTGGTAGCCGGCGCCGTGGCTCACTAGTCTAATCCTCTGCCTGCGGCGCCAAAACCCCGCATTCTAGTCCCGGTCGGAGCACCGGGTTCTAGCCCCGGTTGCTCCTCTTCCAGGCCAGCTCTCTGCTGTGGCCCGGGAGTGCAGTGGAGGATGGCCCAGGTGCTTGGGCCCTGCACCCCATGGGAGACCAGGAAAAAGCACCTGGCTCCTGCCATCGATCAGTGCGGTGCGCCGGCCGCAGCGCACCAGCCACCGTGGCCATTGGAGGGTGAACCAACGGCAAAAGGAAGACCTTTCTCTCTCTCTCTCTCACTGTCCACTCTGCCTGTCCAAAAAAAAAAAAAAAAAAAAGGGAGTGGTAACAGTCCCTCTTTCTTAGAACTGTTTTGAATAGTAAATGAGTTAATGCATGCAGAGTCCCTTGGCTATGTTGTTTTCTGCTTTCTTTGCCATGTAAGGGGAAATGCCCCATACACGGAGCAGTGATGCAGTCCCGTGCCATCAAAGTGCCATCTGCAGTGCAAAGCCGTGAGACATTGGCTCCACCCGCAGCTTTCAGGAGGTAGCTGGAGTGTCTGCTACACTTTATATCTTTAAACCTCTTCCTTGCATGGAGAGTTATTCATTTACTTATTTATTGCCTGGAAAATGTGGTTGCAAGTATTTTTTATTCCTTGATTCAGCAAGTACTGAGAGAGCACTTCTCAGGATTAAGTGCTGAACCAAGTTCATGGAGGCAAGGGCACAGCTGTTGGAGGAAAGGTCAGGAGGCTATAGATCTGCAGGGAGTGATCTGCCTTCTGGAGGAAGTCAGGGAGCCTGCAGTGCAGAGGGGGGTGAGGATTGTGCTAAAAGGAAGGTGGCAAAGTGACAATACAACTGAGGGTAGAAGTTTAGAAGAAGCAAAGGATTCAGGAAATCTGCTCATGTCCTTATGTCAGTTATGGTGTTAGGCGAGCTTTGGGATTTCCATTGTCTTCCTGCCTCGTCCTCACTCCAAGACAGTGCTAATGATGAGAACAGTGGTCCTGTGGTGGGACAAGAGGAGCTGGAGAGGTCAGATGGGGAGGGCCCATGGACAGAAGTGCACTCAAAGGAGCATTCACCATGAGGGTGCTTTGCTTCCCAGAGAGTGGTAATAGGAGGATCCTGGAAGTCAGGTCAGCATCACCTGTTCAGTCCCACCCTTGTCAGGTGAATTGGGAGCTGCCTCTTGCAGGATGTAGCACACAGGTTGTAACATTTCTCTCCTTTTCTCTCCCAGCCTTGCCTGAGGGTCTCCAGGAGGGCCAGGAGAGGCCACTCCCCATGTGCCTGAAGTGCGAGGACTTCGAGTTGGCTTTTCTTCTCCTGAGCAAGGGTGCAGACCCCCGTGGAATTTCTCTCCTGGAAGGTGACACTCCTTTGCATGCAGCGTTCCACATCTTTCTAGAAATCAAAGGTAAGTCCTTAGTTTTTAAGCAGTCTTTTCCTTGAGGAGGAGGTTAGATATAAGAACTGATGATTGATGCCGTGGTTTTTGATCTTTCCTTTGGGGAAAACCAGTGGTTCAGGAAAGACCCATTTCTTGGCTAGGCCTACCCATCTCTCCTGGCCCCTCATGCATAGCCTGATGCAAAGAAGTGGCCATTGTAGTGAATGATCAAGGTGGATTGACTGATGATTCTTCAGTTCCATGGTTGACTGTTGGTAGCCAAAAATACTTTCCATTTAGTTAGACATTTTCTAGGGTCTTTGAGTAAGGATCATGCTAAAATATTGTAAGATTATTTCTGGAGCTGCTGTTGACATTCAGGCTGATAATTCTTGGTTGTCAGGCACTCTTCTGAGTATAGTAGGATATTTAGCAATGTTCCTGGCCTTTATCTGGCAAACAAACCACACTGGGTTGAGAACCAACGAGTTATTAAATGGCTATCAGATACTTGGGGGAATTCAGTGTTCTGAAATATCCTAGGCTGGCACCTCTCTTAAACTCAGGATCTGCTGCACCCTGAAGAGTGGCTCAGTATTCACAAGGTTGTGTTTGTGTCTTTCAGCTGACATCGGTTTTAACTTCCTCAGGCACCTGTTGGAGCTGTTCTGGACTAACCCAACCAAATTTTGCTACCTCAGCCCCAACATCCAGGATGGCCATGGGAACACCCTGATGCACATCCTCTTTCAGAAGGGCACACCAAAGAGCATGAAAAAAGTGATAGAGCTGCTGGCAAAGTTTGACATCAACTTCAACCTAAAGAACAAAGAAGGCAAGGACGCACGACACCGGATTAAGAAGAATGACCCTCTGCTAATTGCCTGGAACAAAGCTGTGACTGACAGCAAGAGGAAGAGCCGGCAGGACTCTGCTGCCCTCTCGGGTAATTACTCACAGCCCACTGCCTCTGGTCATATGTGTCAACCCATGATCCAGAGTTCATTGCCGTGCAACGCCATTGCTGGAATCCTGTCGGAAGAAGATAGGATTCCTGGTAGCTGGGAGACTCTCCCGGCTGCCCTAGTGATGAGGCAGAAGCCTGAATCCATCAGACCACACTCTTTAAGAGATTGCCTTCTGCAGGATATCACAGTTTTGATTCAGCAGGTTGAATTAGATATGCCCCACCCAGAGGACTATCCTCAGAGATCTGAGCCTCAGAAGGAAGAAGCCAGCATAATAAGAAAGAAAGACAAACTCCAGCAAACGCTGGGAAACTCTGACTATAAAGAGAACAGTCCTGCCATCCCCAAGGCAGGGGAAGCACATGCTCAGACATGCCCTGGGGACTCACAGCTCATTCCTGTTGGTAACAGAAGGAGGAAGGGCAAGACTGACCAAGGCTGGAGCATGCGGGAAATTGAGGTCTACTTCCAGAGCTTTGATAACATGGCCTGGGATATTGAGTGCACTTCGGAAATGCTGAAGAAACTGTCCAGTAAGGTAATGACCAAGGTCATAAAGAAGAAAATCATCCTTACCGTCCAGAAGCTGGGGAATGGAGAGTGGACCCAGGGCTTGCAGAAGCGACTGAAGCACCTGAAAGGAAGCATCCAGCTGTTCGAAGCCAAGCTGGACAAAGGAGCCCGGATGCTCTGGGAGATTGCTGTTGACTCCTCCCCTCGACGCAGTGATAATCCAGAGAAGAACATTACCATGGGGCGCAACACATACACCATAGGAAAGTCGGAACAGGTCTACACTGAGATCATCCGCATCTGGGATATCGTCTTGGATCACTGCAAACTATCTGATTCTATCAAGGCCGTCTGCAGTGCCTACAACCGGGGCTTGTCCTGTGTCCTGCAGAAGAAGCTGAAGGGTGTCAATAAAGGCCAAGTGTCAGCGAACAAGAAAATCCAAAAGTATATACCCCGTTGCTTTGTGGAGGATACAGAGCAGGAGAAAGTGTGTGTGGATCTTGAGAACACTCCCCCGACCAGTGTGGTGGGGACAGAGTATAATGCCCTGAAGTTTCATAGGTTCGGCACCAACACAGTCTTCAGCATCCTCAATGACACGATGGCCCCAGTGGAGTGCCCCTTCCGCCTGGGGGAGCTGGAGTACTCGGTGATCAACCTCAACCCCAGGCCGCTGGAGCCCATCATCCTCATTGGGCGGAGTGGCACTGGGAAGACAACCTGCTGCTTGTACAGGCTGTGGAAGAAATTCCACATATACTGGGAAAAAGCCGAGCAGGCAGGAAGTCCACTGCTGACCAAACAGATCTGGCCAAAGAGAAAGTTGAAGGTGGGACTTGGAAAAGAGGGTCTGGGCAGGGAGGAAAAGGAGGAGGAAGAAGGTGAGGAAGAGCCAGGTTCCACTGAAATGGAAACGGCAGATCCTCTAGATGAGGAGCAGGAGAGGGGAGCCTGTGCGGGCAGGGCAGGTGTGGAGTGTGGCCAAGCAGCGGAAGGATGTGCTCCAAGACACCCCCGTCAGCTGGAGCATTTGCATCAGATCTTTGTGACCAAGAACCATGTCCTGTGCCAGGAAGTGCAGAGGAATTTCATTGAGCTGTCCAAGGTTACCAAAGCCACCAGTCACTACAGACCACTGGGCCCCCATGTGCACAAGCTCCAGGACCTGAGGGATGAGAACTTCCCTCTGTTTGTGACCTCTAAACAGATGCTCCTCCTGCTTGATGCTTCTCTGCCGAAGCCATTTTTTCTGAGAAACGAAGATGGAAGCCTGAAAAGGAGCATTACAGGATGGTCCACACAAGAAGAGTTGCTCATCCCAAGTTGGCAGGAGGATGAAGAGGAGGCTGAGGCAGATGGGGACTACAGCGAGGAGGACAAAGCTCTAGAAACACAGCCAGATGACGGTGACCCCCGGGTGTACGTGACGTTTGAGGTGTTCACCAATGAGATATGGCCCAAGATGACCAAGGGGAAAACCTCCTACAACCCTGCACTGATTTGGAAAGAAATAAAGTCTTTTCTGAAAGGTTCTTTTGAGGCCCTCAGCTGTCCCCAGGGGAGACTCACCGAAGAAGCGTATAGGAAGTTAGGGAGGAAGCGCTCCCCCAATTTCAAGGAAGACCGCAGCGAGATCTATAAACTCTTCTGCCTGTATCAGCAGATCAGGTCCCAGAAAGGTTACTTCGATGAAGAGGATGTTCTGTACAACCTGTACCGCAGGCTGTCGAAGCTCAGGGTGCTCCCATGGTCCATCCATGAACTCTATGGTGATGAGATTCAGGACTTCACCCAAGCTGAGCTTGTGCTACTGATGAAATGCATCAATGACCCCAATGCCATGTTTCTCACTGGAGACACAGCCCAGAGCATCATAAAGGGCGTGGCCTTCCGCTTCAGTGACCTGTGCTCGCTGTTCCACTATGCCAGCACAAACACCACAGACAAGCACTGTGCTGTCCGGAAGCCTAAGAAGATCCACCAGTTATACCAGAATTACAGGTCCCACTCAGGTACACCTGGGCCTTGGCTCGCCTCCTTGGGTGGTGCTTGGGCACTGGCCTTGGGCTGCTTTGGGCTGCTTTAGGCTTGTGCAGCTGAGGTTGGGGTAGTGTTTTGGAGTTTCTTAGTAAATATGTTCCTCGATGAGAGATCTGACTTCTGCCATGACTCATTCCTAAGTTGATGATCAAAACTGTGGTTGAGTGGAAGTGGATTTTTAAGCAATGATAGCTCAAGGAGTTTGTCATTACATGAAAACCTTTCAGGGGAACATTTAAAGTGCTTGAGAACTTTTGTTAAATCATCTTTCAGTATCTGCTTTTATTACATAAAGCAATATGACAGGTGGAAGTCTTTAATTCTCAAAGCAGCTTTTCTCCCATGGAGAAGCAAAATATAGAGGAGTTGGAGGGAGTAGGACATAACACACCCTCAAATGCTTTTTTTTTTTTTAAGATTTATTTATTTGAAAGGCAGAGTTACAGAGAGGCAGAGAGAGGCAGAGAGGCAGAGAGAGAGAGAGAGAGAGAGAGAGATGTCTTCCATCTGCTGGTTCACTCCCCAGATGGCTGCAGTGGCCAGAACTGGGCTGATCTGAAGCAGGAGCAAGAAGTTTCTTCCGGGTCTCCCACGTGGGCGCAGGGGCCCAAGGACCTGGGCCATCTTCCCAGGCCATAGCAAAGAGCTAGACTGGAAGTGGAGCAGCCAGGACTTTAACTGACACCCATGGGGGATGTCAGCACTGCAGGTGGTGGCTTTACCTGTTATGCCACAGCGCCGACCCACCTCAGATGCTTTCAACTTGTCTTGCGGTTATGCCCTTTCTCTGCACCAGACATGTTACATAGCCACTGTACTTAATCCTTACAACAGCCCTACAAGACAGGTGTTTTTTCCGTTTTACAAAGGAGGAAACTGAGGCACAGAGGGTTTAAATAATGTAACACCGATGCCAGAATATTTCTTTTGTGGTTTATAGATGCTAACAGATTGCCCTGCTACATATTGCAAGTGTCTTTGGATCACACAGAGTAGTACTTTGCATATTTGAAAACTTCACTTGCTGGGATCATGCCAGACATCTTTCTGTGATGGTGTTTTTGCCTTTTGCTGTTTTAGACATTTCCACATGCTGACAACACAGAGCCCTGGTCCATGCGTTTCTAACTGCTGTGAGCATTCTGTTTTATGACTGTATCACAATTTGTTATTCATTTCCCAGTGACAGTTTGTAGGTTCCTGTCAGGTTTTTACTGTGACATAATTGCCTTTGGGTCTGTATTAGACCCTCAGCTTTGTTTCCTCCTGCTTTGCTGTCATGGTGGTATGGAAAGAGCTCTGCCTGTGGTTTTCATTTTTGTTTCCTTGAGAGGAGTTGTCTTCGTGTGTTTACTGCCATTGTGTGTTCTGTGAATTGTCTGTTCTTAATCTTTGCCTACACTTTAACTGGTTTGCTTCTTAGATCTGTAAGAATTCTTTATGGATTTGGCCTTCACATCCTTTGTCAACAAATTTTATATATCACAGTTTGTTCTCTCATTGTATGCTTGTTGTTTTGATTTTGTTGATGTTCTTTAGTGAGCAGATACTTCACATTTTGACTTATGAATCTTTCCTTTTGTGATTTGCTGTAAAGAAGTTCCTTCTAACGTCATGTTATTAAGATACATATTTTTAGCTTCTAATAGTCTTAAATTTTGTTTTTATCTTTATGTATGTATGTAACTTAGGTAAATTTAATTCAGAATGTGTGTGTGATATTACAGCATCTGTATTGAAATAACCTTTCTGTGATCCAATTTTATTTTCCCATATAGGTCATTTATTTGATGGTTTACCCTTTCCCCTGATTGGTAATTACCCTCCCCTCTTTTTTTTTTTTTTTTTTTTCATTTATCTGTGAGTCTGTTTCTGGACTTGTTATTTGATTCAATTTATCTTGTTTGGCTCATTATCCTATTATCACACTATTTTGTTAAATATAGTTATTGAACTTCTCTGATGACTGTTTCTAATTTTGATTGGCATTTCATTGAACTTGTAGTTCTCTAGGAAGAATTCACATCTTTTGGGTTTCCTGAATCAGTGTCTTGCCATATTTCTGTATTCAGATCTTCATTTACTCCCTTCAATAATATTTTTAGTTTTTCTCATTTTGCACAGCTATCAGGTTTCTTCCTAGAAAGACAAAGAAATTATTTTTTTCCATATTTTCTAAATAGTTATTACAAGTGTAGAGGGTTGCTATTGTTTCTTGTATTGTTGATATGGTATTTAACACTCTCACACTCTCACTACTTACAATTTTCAGATTTGGGGATTTTTTTGCAGTTAAGGAATATCTTAAATCTTATATTTAGTATCTGTTATTTTTCTTTTCATCACATTTTCTTGGTTAAGACTTCAAAAAGAAGTGATACTAGGTGTCTCTGTTATTTCAGAAGTTAATGGGGATGCTTCTAACATTTTACCATGTTAAGTCTGATACTTCAGGTAGGTTTTTGATATATGCTTCTTTTCTAGACATATCTCATAAGTGAAAGCTTGGTGGGAAGAAAATAAATACATGCATGGTACACACTTACACACACATACCCATATGTTGCTGTGGATTCATTCTGAGAGGAGGAGCATGGTGGGGGCAAGAGGTGCAGAGTCACCACACAGACCCCGGGAGTTGGGTCAAAGCAGGCCAGAGGTGAGCAGCCTGCAGACTCGTTTATTTCAGTTGGTATAGCAGCTTAAATAGCCAAGGCAGCCAATCCGGTCAAGGGGCGGTTTATGCCCTAACCAATCACAGCCTATTGCCAGGCAATATCCAAAGCCATCCAATCACAGCCTGTTGCCAGACAGGCTCCGTTGCCAGCCGGGTTTCGAAGCCATTCCTGAGTAACTGAAGCTGGCTTGCCAGCGGCCATCTTGGCATGACCTCATTCCACCACACCCATACACATTGAAATGTTAGACTAAAAATTTTAGTTGTTTAGCCAAAGATTCAGAAAATGATTAGAAGCCAGATGGCCTTCCAGAGTATGGCATGTGTCACCCCTCTTAGCCCAGCTTCCCAGGGCTCGCAAGTTCTAACTAATGGTTCCTGTGGTTCATAGGTCTGGCTGGATCTGAGAAGCTCAGCTTCATGCTCTTCAGTGGTTTCTTTTCTTAACCTGGAACTTGTATTGTATGGGAAGATCTGACTGATACAAAGCATCTATACTCTTCATTGGAAATACTAGTTCTTGCCATTCCTTATCTATTCAGGAAACATTTATTGAGCTCCTTCTCTTCTGGGCTCCATTTAGGGGCTGGGGAAGATGCATGGCTCTTGCCTCTGTCCTTAGGGAATAGCTCCAGATGGCACCCCCTTTTCCCTGGTTGGATCTGATAGTGAGGACCTGGATGACTGGTTTGAATGAGCCCCTCATTCTGACATGTACTATTGGTTCAGAGCCACTGTTCTAGGGACCAGCAGCCTTTAGGATCAATAGGGCAGATGATTACAAAGGGAGTGTCATATAAACAGCATTTTCCTCTCTTGTTTCTGTTAATGAACCATGAAAAACCTACTCAGGTAATTACTGCATAAACTCTGCCTCCTGCCTTCCCCTCTTGGGATGGAGGGAAGACCTGGAATAGAACCAGAAAAAGCCCAAATAATATGTACTAAATTTTAGAGACTTTAGAAAACACATACAGTGTTTAGAAAAACAAATACAAAATACAGGCTATGGGGCTGATGTAGTATAGGGGGTAAAGCTGTTGCCTGGGGCACCAGCATCCTGAGTAGGGACATTGGTATCCCATGTGGGTTGTAATTCATGTTCAGGCTGCCCCAGTTCTGATCTAGCTTCCTGCTAATGAACTTGGAAGAAGCATTGGAGGATGGCCCAAGAGCTTGGGGCCACACACACGTTGGGGACCTTGATGAAGCTCCTGGCTCTTGGCTTAGGCCTGGCTCAGCTCTGGCCATTACAGCCACTTGAGGAATGAACCAGTAGTTAGAAGACCCCGCTGCCCCACCCCATACCATCTTGTCTTTCTGTAAATCTGACTTACAAATAAATAATATTTTTAAAAATATATAAGCTGTAAGGAAACTCACCACTAACATCTTGTTCCATTTTCTTCTGATTTATTTTCTTAACATAAATTATATGCATTTATCACATAATAAATGTATTCATTATGCAGTGTATACATATTACATTTTGTAAATATTTCTCCGTCTTTTATTCTGTTTTAGATGAAATTCCATACAGCATAAGATTCACCCATTTGAAATGTGCAATTTAGCGATTTTTAATATATTCACATGGTTGTGCCACTATCATCACTGTCTCATTTCAGGACATTTTCATCACTGAAAAAGAAATCTTATGAAAAATAGAGATCACTCCTCATTGCTCCCGCCTACCTTCTCCCTCTCTATAGAAATGACTCACCTCTATTCATTTACCTAGTATGGACATTTCATATAACTGGCACTGTACAATATGTGGTCTTTTGTGTCTTTTTTCTCCCCCTTATCATGTTTGCAAGGTTTATCCGTGTTATTTCATGTACTAGTGCCTCTTCTGCTTTCTGGTTAAATTGCATTCTTTGAGAATGGATATGTAAAAAATTACTTACCTGGTTCCCTGAAGGACATTTAAGAGGATTCCAGTTTTTCACCTCAGTGAACATGTGCCTTTTTCTTTCATTTTTTTCCTTCAGTTTTGCTACGTTTTAATGGTAGGATTTTAAGAGATTACGTTTTAGGTCTTGTCAGCAACATCGAACTAAAGGTACTGGGTACTCCACAGAGTACAGAATGCTGCCAACATCTTAGAAAATGTATGTGATATGGAGGAAAATAGGGTTCTTGCATCTTGAAGACTTATAGTCTGGGGATTTGACAACTCATTTTTTTTTCTAAATTTATTTATTTATTTTGAAAGTGAGAGTTACAGAGAGATGTTACCAGTTGTGAAAGGGAGGGATGTTATCAGAATGGATCAGTGGGTTCTTTTCCTCAGCTCAGTATAGAAATAAAAAGCCAGGAAATGGTTGCAAGAAAGGCAGAAGCTTTATTGAGCAAAGCAAAGCAAAAATAAAGTAAAGCATCCTGTCTGAGAGCGGACAAGGTAGAGTGCCTGAGCAGGACACTGGTTTTCAGGAGGTGTACTGGGTTTTTAAGGTCTTGCTCTTTTCTTATTTGGGTCATCCTAGGTGTGGGCGGGAGGTCTTACACAGCATGTGTTCATTGGTCTGGGGCCTGTGGTGACAGTGGGGGTCTTTGCTAATGGCAGAATGAGAGTTTCAGAGGAGGAAAGAGTAAGTTTCCAACTTCCTCTATTGGTGGCCTTGTGGTCTCAGAGCTAGTTCTTTTACTGGCAGCCTCAAGAGGGGGAGTCAGAGAGAAGGAGATCTTCCATAAGCTGGTTCAACCCTAGATGGACACGGTGGCCAATGCTGGGCCAGGTTGAAGCCCCACCGAGGTCTCCAATGTGAGTGATAAGGGCCCAGGTATTTGGGCCATCTTCTCCTGCCTTCCAGGCCACTAGTAGGAAGCTGTATCAGAAGTGGAGCAGCTGGGATGCAAACAAGCTCCTAAATGGGATGCTGGTATCATAGGTGGTGGCTTTACCTGCTAGGCCACAGTGCTGGCCCCTGCAACTTACAGCCTTAAGAGTTGAGCAAACAACAGAATAACTTTTTAATGCAAATTATTTACCTTCTAGTGCTACTGTAGACTGAATTACTTTAGAATTTTGAAGTAATCCAATTAAGGTTTAAGAGAGGCAGGATTAAATTAGATTGAGAATTTTTTTCAGGCTCATACTATTTTTTTTTTTTTTTGGTAAAGATTTTATTTTTCTGAGTGGTAGAATTACAGTCTGAGAGAGAGAGAGAGAGAGAGAGAGGTCTTTGTCTGCTGGTTCACTCCCCAAATGGCCACAAAGGCTGGAGCTGTGCCAATCTGAAGCCAGGAGCCAGGAGCTTCTTCTGGGTCTCCCATATGGGTGCAGGGACCCAAGTGGTTGGGCTGCTTCTACTGCTTTCCCAGGCCATAGCAGAAAGCTGGATTGGAAGAGGAGCAGCTGGGACTAGAACCAGCGCCCATCTGGGATGCCAGCACAGCAGCTGGAGGATTAACCTACTGTGCCATAGCACCAGCCCCAACTCATACAATTTTTATTAATATCCATCTCGTAAACAGAATTGACCTAAGAGACCATTAAACGTAGAGACTAGATCTCTTGAAATGCAAGTGCTGAAACAACTTAATTGTGATTATTTCAAAAAGCAAACATTTTGGCATGACTAGGGTTACTATATTAGTTTAAAAACAAGCCAAGTATTGACATTGCATTTCCTTCATGCATTGTTAGTTAAAAGAATGAATAATAAAATATGCAGTTTCGATGTGTAACCCACAGAGAGCTCATCAAAAATCTTAATGTTCTGTGTATGAAATATCCACCTCGTGTATACCCTGAAAATTTTATTTGTGCTCCATTAAGTCAAAAGTCATGTAAATAGTCAAATTATAGTAAGCTAATGACCTGCATATATATTCTCACATGGATAAATTCAGTATATCTAAATAGGAAATAAATGGCATTCTTGTCTACCTATATTTAAAAATACAATATCTTTCCAGATTCTGCATACTCATCACTATAAGAGAGGTATTTGGGTTTTAAGGTTTAATAATCAGTTGTCAGAAAAACAGCAGTTGTTCCTGCAATATCTCATTAGTATCTAACTCAATTATTTTTAGATTACATGATTTAGAAGACATTACAAACCCATCTAAAAATTTGTAATTCTGATGTTAACCCTAGAATCATTATTAGAAAGAATAATAATATGATGCAGAAGAACAGTTAATCAGCATGATTAAAAGTATGCTCACTTTCAGAAAAAACAATCTGGTCATCTGGAAAAAATTACAGCTACAACTTAGAGAACATTTGCATGCGGAACACTGATCTGGCCAAGGCAAGCTATTTCTAAGCAGGAAAGATACCAGATCAGGGCAAATGTGGCCAGCCTTTAAAGAACAGCCTAGCATCTCCAGACCTTCTTTTGACCTTCTTTTTGTTTGTTTTTTTATAGATCTATTTATTTATTTACTTATTTGAGAGAGTTACAGACAGTGAGAGGGAGAAACAGACAGGTCCTCCATCCTCTGGTTTGCTCCCTAAATGGCATAATGGCTGGAACTGGACCATTCCGAAGCCAGGAACCAGGGACTTCCCCTGGGTCTCCCACACAGATGCAGGGACCCAAGCACTTGGGCCATCTTCCACTGCTTTCCCAGGCCATAGCAGAGAGCCAGATTGGAAGCAGAGCAGCTGGGACTCAAACTGGTGCCCATATGGGATACTGGCTCTGCAGGCAGAGGATTAACCTACTATGCCACAGCGCCAGCCCCTAAACAGACCTTCTTTGGTCCATTTCTTTTCAAAACACATTGATACTATTCTACCCACCTTGACCCAAACTTTGAAGTTAACTGAAACCAAAAGAGGGTATCAGAACAAAAGTGAACTCCAGCAAATTTGTTATTATGGTGTTAAGTTTGAAGATGAACACACCTACCCACAACAGTATTGTTCCAAGAAACAGAATAGGAGTAGTGGTAACTTAGAACATAGACTGTTAGTTGTGCAATTAATAGAAAAGTAAAAGCAGGTTTTAAAATCTACAATAAATCTGTTTCCAAAGGAGTTCTATATGTCAGCAATGCACTAAACTTTGATTTTGTGATACAACTTTGCAGTGGACTCACTCTGGTCTAATGTCATGGTAACAGCTTGTTTCTCCCTTTAGAAGGGTGAATATGCTTACAGAGCAGTGATGGTTTCTAGCAAATGTTAAAATTCATAGCAGTTCCAGGTTGTTCACGTTGGGATCATTCCTGTGTAAAGTTTGGTGTAGATGAAAGCAAAGTGGGTTTCGTAGTCAGTAATTACAATGTCTTTCCTTTAAAGTGCATGAGTTTCTTATGTAGTTCTGTTACAGTTGGCCCAGGTTTAATTTCATCCATCTCTGTGAAAGCAAAGCAGTTGGTGATGCTGAAGCTGTTTTTAAGCCTGTCATGTTTGAATTCAAAGAAGATAGCTGCACTTTAGGTTAACTTTTCAGTGGGCTTCTGGAGCTCAACGTCCACTTGAAAGTGAACATTTGTTGGCCAGCACCGCGGCTCACTAGGCTAATCCTCCGCCTGTGGCACCAGCACACCGGGTTCTAGTCCCGGTCGGGGTGCCAGATTCTGTCCTGGTAGCTCCTCTTCCAGGCCAGCTCTCTGCTGTGGCCCGGGAGTGCCGTGGAGGATGGCCCAAGTGCTTGGGCCCTGCACCCACAGGGGAGACCAGGAGAAGCACCTGGCCCCTGGCTTCGGATCAGCGCAGTGCGCCGGCTGTGGCTGCTATTGGAGGGTGAACCAATGGTAAAAGAAGACCTTTCTCTCTCTCTCTCACTGTCCACTCTGCCTGTCAAAAAACAAACACAAAAACAAAAAGAAAAAAACAAAAAATAAAAAATAAAAACAAAAACAAAACGTGTAACTTTTCCTGAAGGCACAGGAATATCTTGCCCAGGAGTTAAATCTCTGCCATTCAGAGCCTTCGCACTATCTGTAATATAGGGATCAAGGCACTATGTAACATCTTTCTTAGCAATTTTCTCCATTCTGATTGTGAGTAACATCGTTCCTGATTCAGATGGCAACCTTAGTAATGAATTACCAGGAATTCTGGCAGAAAAAGAATAAGGGGATCCCTTTCTAGTACCCCTCTTCATCTTGGTCAAATTCCAAATTCTCTTTACCAGGTGCTAAAAATTCTTAATGGAACAGGCTGAACATCACATGGGAATTGTTTGTTGTATGTTAGAATATTATTTAGGATTGGTTCTAGCTTCTTCGGGTCCTTCAGTTTAAATTCTCCTTGGGACTGCGTGGACTGTAGAAGCTCCACTTTGTAATTCTGAGCATGTTGCATTTTTGCCTATGGGTTTCTTTTATTCTTCTATGAATTCAAAATCTTGTTGAACTTGGACCTCTTTTTCATAAAGGTCTTGCTAATTAATACCTGATACTTATCTGTTGCTTCCACCAGCTGGCCCCAAGAGTCGAAGTTGGCGCCTCTCTTAAAACTGGCACTGCAGCAGATTCTGATCACCTTGCACTTGGCCAGGACCCCATTCCCTCCCGCCCTTGCCCCAGCAAGGTCTGTCTTTAGAGTGTCATACTTCCTGTGCCTGGCAGTACCAGGGGATGACATTAACAGGGCCAAGAGGAACCACTATAGTCACTACTACCTTTTTCTTATTTTAAAGATTTATGTATGTGTTTACTTATTTCAAAGGTCAGAGAGAGGAGGAGAAGTAGAAAAAGAGAGAGAGATTGAGAGAAAAAAAAGATCTTTCATCCACAGATTCCACTGATTCTCTACCCAAATTATGCAACAGCCATGGGCCAGGGCTGGGCCAGGCTGAGGCCATGAGCCAGGAACTCCAGCCGGTCTCCCACATGGGTGGCAGGGGCCCGGGCCCTCTTCTGCTGGCTTCCCAAGTGCATTAGCCTGAAGCTGGATCAGAAGTGGAGCAGCTGGGACTCAAGTTGGAACTTTAGCAGGCACTCTAATATGGGATGCTGTTGATGCAAGCTTAGCTTAACTCACTAATCACAACACACCGGCCCCTTGTGCCCCCTCCCCCTTTTTAAAGGATGTGGCCTTTATTAATCTTCTGGCAAATGGATGCTTGCCAACTTTCTAGTTTTTTGCAAAAAATATTTTGGATTTCAAATGAGCTTTAAACACTTTTTCATAAGCAGTCTTTTCCCCCCCAAAGAAACCTTTTATTTAATAAGTACAAATTTCATAAGTACAACTTTAGGAATATAGTGATTATTCCCATCATACCCTCACTCCCACCGCACCCTCACCTCATTCTCCCATTCCCAGTCCCATTCTCTATTAAGAAAAAAAAAGTTCCTCAGTAGTCAAGACAAGGCCTATTCAAATCATTGCTTCCATAATGTCAATTTCTCTTTTGTAGATTGCGTTTTAGGTGCTCTGTTAGTTCTCTCTGGTCATGGAGAACATACGGTATTTGTACCTTTGGTACTGGATTATTTCACTAAGTATGGTGTATGTTTTCCATATTCATCGATTTTGTTGCAAATGACTGGATTTCATTTTTAAAAATTCTGTGTAGTATTCCATAGTGTACATATCCCATAAATTCTTTATCCAGTCTACTGTTGATGGGCATTTAGGTTAATTCCATGTCCTAGCTATTGTGAATTGAGCTGCAATAAACCTGGGAGTGCAGATAACTTTTTCATATGCTGATTTCATTTCCCTTGGGTAAATTCCCAGGAGTGAGAGGCCTGGGTCATATGATAGGTCTATATTAGATTTATTTTAAATATTTATTTATTTGAAAGAGTAACACAGAGAGAGGAGAGGCAGAGAAAGAGGGATCTTCCATGCAATGGTTCACTCCTGAGTTGGCCGCAACAGCCGGAGCTGTGCCAATCTGAAGCCAGGAGCCAGGAGCTTCCTCTGGGTCTCTGACGTGGATGCAGGGGCCCAGGGACTTGGGCCATCTTCTACTGCTTTCCCAGGCCATACTAGAGAGCTGGATAGGAAGTGGAGGAGCCAGGACTAGAACCAGCGCCCATAAGGGATGCTGGCGCTTCAGGCCAGGGCATTAACCCACTGCGCTACAGCGCCGGCCCTGGTCTATATTAGATTTTGAGATATCTCTATACTGTTGTCCACAGTGGCTTTACCAGTTTACATTCCCACCAGTAGTGGATTAGGGTACCTTTTCCCCCACATCCTCGCCAGCATTTGTTTGTTGATTTCTGTATGAAAGTCATTCTAACTGGGGTGAGGTGAAACCTCATTGTGGTTTTTGATTTGCATTTCCCTGATTGCTAGTGATCCTGAGCATTTTTTAATGTATCTGTAGCCATTTGGATTTCCTCTTTCGAGAAATGTCTTTTTAAGTCCTTTGCCCATTTCTTGACTGGGCTGTTTGTTTTGTTGATGTGGAGTTTTTTGATCACTTTATATTTTCTGGTTATTAATCCTTTATCAGTTGCATGGTTTGCAAATAATTCCACCCAATCTGTCTGTTGCCTCTTCACTTTCCTGACTGTTTCTTTTGCAGTACTGAAACTTCTGAATTTGATGTAATACCATTTGTTAATTTTGGATTTTATTGCCTGTGCTTTTGGAGACTTTTCCAAGAACTCTTTGCCTGTGCCAATGTCTTGGAGTATTTCCCCAATGCTCTCTAATAAATTGATGGCATTGTGTCATAGGGTAGATCTTTAATCCATTTTGAGTGGATTTTTGTGTAAGTTGTAAGGTAGGGGTCTTGCTTCTGCACGTGGAAATCCAGTTTTCCCAGCACCATTTGTTGAAGAGACTGTCCTTGCTTCAGGAATTGGTTTTAACTCCTTGGTCGAATATAAGTTGGTTGTAGATGCTTGGATTGATTTCTGATGTTTCTGTTCTGTTCCGTTGGTCTATCCATATGTTTTTGTGCTAGTACCAGGCTGTTTTGATTATAACTGCCCTATAGTATGTCTTGAAATCTGGTATTGCGATGCGTCCGGCTTTGTTTTTGTTGTATAAGATTGCTATAGCTATTTGAGGTCTCCTGTGTTTTCATATAAATTTCAACATCATTTTTTCTAGATCTAAGAAGAATGTCTGGTATTTTGATTGGTATTGCATTGAATCTGTAAATTGCTTTTGGAAGAATGGACATTTTGATGATATTGATTCTTCTAATCCATGAACATGGAAGATTTTTCCATTCTTTTGTATCTTCTGTTTCTTTCTTTAATGTTTTGTAATTCTCATCATAGAGATCTTTGACATCCTTGGTTAAATTTATTCCAAGGCATTTGATGTTTTTTTGTGGCTTTTGTGAATGGGATTTATCTTTGAAGTTCTTTTTCAGCTGTGGCGTTATTTGTGTATACAAAAGCTGTTGATTTTTGTGTGTTGGTTTTATATCTTGCTACTTTACCAAACTCTTCTATGAGTTCCAGTAGTCTCTTGGTGGATCTTCTGTATCCCATATACATAGAATCATATTATCTGCAACTAGGGATAGTTTGACTTCCTCTTTCCCAGTTTGAATCCCTTGTAATTTCTTTCTCTTGTCTAATGGCTCTGGCTAAAACTTCCAGGACTATATTGAATAGCAGTGGTGAGAGTGGGCATCCTTGCCTGGTACCGTATCTCAGTGGGAATGTTTCCAACTTTTCCCCATTCAATAGGACATTGGCCATGGGTTGTTATAAATCGCCTTGATTATGCTGAGGAATGTTCCTTCTATACCCAGTATGCTTAGAGTTTTCATTATGAAAGGGTTTTGTACCTTATCAAATGCTTTTTCAGCATCTATTGAGATAATCATGTGGTTTTTGTTCTGCAATTCGTTAATGTAATGTATCACATTGATTGATTTGCAAATATTAAGCCATCTTTACATACCAGGGATAAATCCCACTTGGTCTGGGTGAGTGATCTTTCTGATGTGTTGTTGGATTTGATTTGCTAAAATTTTGTAGAGGATTTTTGCATCTATGTTCATCAGGGAAATTGGCCTGTAATTCTCTTCTTCTGTTGTATTTTTTCAGATTTAGAAATTAAGGTGATGCTGGTTTCATAGAAAGAATTTAAATTGTTTTCCATAAATTGAGAAGAACTGGAGTTAGTTCTTCTTTAAATGTTTGGTAGAATTCAGCAGTGAAATCATCTGGTTCAGGGCTTTTCTTTGTTGAGAGGGTCTCTATTACTGATTCAATTTCTGTCTTAGTAATGGGTCAATTTTGTTTTTTTGTGTCTTCAAGGCTCAATTTATGTAGGTTGTATATGTCTGGGAATCTATCCAGTTCTTCTGGGTTTCCCAGTTTGTTGGCATACAGCTCTTTATAGTAATTTCTGATGATTCTTTTTATTTCTGTGGTGTCTGTTGTTACATTTTATTTTTCATTTCTAATTTTATTGATTTGGGTCTTATCTCTCTCTTTTTTTTTTTTTTTTTTTTAGTTAGTTGGGCCAATGCAATGGTGTGTCAATTTTGTTTATTTTTTTCAAAAAACCATCTCTTTGTTTTGCTTTTCAAATTTTTTTGTTTCAGTTTTGTTGATTTATTCTCTAATTTTAATGATTTGTTTTCTCATACTAGTTTTGGGTTTGGTTTTCTGTTGTTTTTCTAGATCCTTGAGATGCATTGATAGCTCATTTACTTGGTGCCTTTCCCATTTCTTGTTATAGGCACCAGCTGCTATAAACTTTGTTCTTAACACTGCTTTTGCTGTAATCCACAAGTTCTGATATTTTGTGTTGTCATCTTCATTTGTATCCAGAAATTTTTTCATTTCTTTTTCAATTTCTTCAAAGACCCAGTGTTCATTCAGAAGCATGTTGTTCAGTCTCCGTGTGTTTGCCTATGTTCTAAAGATTCCCGAATTGCTGATTTCCAGCTTCATTGCATTATGGTCCAAGAAGATATATGTTCTGATTTTTTTTAAAATTTTCTGAGACTTGTTTTATGACCTGGCATGTGGTCAGTCCTAGAGAAGGTTCCATGCACTGGTGAGAAGAATGTGTATTCTGCAACTGTAGGATGAAAAGTTCTGTAGTGTCGCTCCCCCTCTTCGCGCTGTTCTTTCGTCTGCTTGGCCCTCCCCGGGTTTGCTGCTGGTTCTTCCCGGGTTGGCTACTGTCCCTTCCACCTCCGTGGAAGGGCAGTTCCCCCTGGCCACATTCCCCACTTCCGCAGGGGAGCGGCACACCGCAGGCCGGCTCTCTCGGGGGCTGCACAGGTGTTCCCCTTAGATGTTCCCCTTAGATGTTCCTGGTGCATGCCGTCTCTCTCCTCCTTTATAGTCCTCCTCTGCCAATCCGTGCTCGGCTGCCCACACGCCGAGCACACCGCTCTCCTCCAATCAGGAGCAAGTCCTACAGTTTATTGGCTGAACTGGAGGCAGCTGTGTAGAAGCTGTTTTCTTCTCTCCCAGCGCCACATTGTGGGAGAGCAGATGCACAGAATAAGTCTTAATTCCAGTAACTTAGTCTAGTCCGAGTTGCTCCCCACAGATCCCCCTTTCTTTTTATTTTTTGGCGTTGATACGTGCCTGTCTTCGGTGTCCCGTGGCACACACTCTGCTCTACTTGCTAGAGTTGCCACAGGTTCTTACAAGTCCTATCAATCAGGCAAACCGAATCCGGGTCCTCTCTTCGCCATGTTGTGAGGAGGTTTTTAGGCGCTGATGCGTGCCTGTGTTCGGTGCCCTGCAGCGCATGCTCTGCTCTGCCTGCAGGTGCTTACAAGCCCTATCAGGCAAACCGAACTCAAGCCTTCTCATTGCCATATTGTGGGGAGGCCTATTGGTGTTGATTCGTGCCTATCTTCGGTGACCTGCGGCTCATACTCTGGTCGAGCCGCCTGCTGGTACTTACCGCCTTACTAATCCGGCAGACCGAATCCAAGCTCTCTCATTGCTGTGTTGTGGGGAGGCCTTATTGATGTTAATTCGTGCCTGTCTTCGGTGACCTGCGGCGCATAAGCTGCTAGCCGCCCGCAGGTGCTCATCGCCTCACTAATCAGGCAGACCGAATCCAAGCCTTCTCATTGCAGTATTGTGGGGAGGCCTTTCTATTTCTCTATTTCTCTATCTCCGGGCATTCCTATTTCTCCCATTTTACTTCTATCTTCCAGCATTCCTATTTCTCTCATTTTACTTCTAAACTTCTGTTTCTCTTATCCCTGCGGCTTCCCGGCGCCTGCCCCAAGGCTGCTTCTCGGCGGCTTTCCGGCTCTGAGCCGCTTCAGCCCGCGCCTCTCTCATCTGCGTGGCTTCGCACTAGCCCAGCATTCCCTATCTACTTGAGCCCCGCATGCTCTGTCTGCGCGCGGCAGCCTCCGCGAGTCACACAGTGTAGCTTACGTCTCCGCCACTAGCATTCAATCTAAGTTCCCCGGGCTAACCTGGCGAATTCAACCTAGCTCACGCGTCTGCGCCTTTCGGTCTGGCTTCCCGTCCTTTGCTCCCCGGGCTAATCAGACGGATCCCAACCTGGCTTACGTTTCCGCTTCTGGTTTCAACTCTTCGCTCCCCATTCCCGGGCTAACTTGAGAATCCCAAAGTGGCTTTCGTCTCCGCCTCGGCCTGCCCCCCGCGGCTTCAATTTCCCTAACATTTTTCTCTACCCGGTATGTTTCCCTAAGTTTTCTTCCAACAATATTCCCCTCTCATTTCTCCTGGCTTCTCCCCACAGTCCGTATCCGAGTCTAAGTTTCTTCTAGGTTTCACTTTCGCTTTCAACCTGCAGTCTGTATCTGAGTCTAAGTTTCTTCTTGCTTTCACTTTAAATCCTAACTTCTTTCCCACAGTCCGTATCTGAGTCTGTTTGTTCTAGCTTTCACTTTCGCTTTCGACCTTAGAGATTTCTCCCAGCTTCCCCCCGTAGTCCGTATCTGAGTCTATGCCTAGGCTTTCAATAGCTTCTTCCGGCACCTTTTTCGTCCGGCTTTTCCCTAGGCTGTTTGCTAGTCTCTCTCTCCGATATTTTCCACTTCTTCCCGTTTCTTCCCTCCTAAGTTTCCTATCCGAGTCACGGCACCATTATGTCGCTCCCCCTCTTCGTGGAGGAACGACACTAAGCCCTGCCTAGGCTTCATATCCGAGTCACGGCACCATTATGTCGCTCCCCCTCTTCGTGGAGGAACGACACAGGACCCTGCGCTGTTCTTTGGTCTGTTCGGCCCTCCCCGGGTTTGCTGCTGGTTCTTCCCGGGTTGGCTACTGTCCCTTCCACCTCCGTGGAAGGGCAGTTCCCCCTGGCCACATTCCCCACTTCCGCAGGGGAGCGGCACACCGCCGGCTGGCTCTCTCGGGGGCTGCACAGGTGTTCCCCTTAGATATTCCCCTTAGATGTTCCTGGTGCATGCCGTCTCTCTCCTCCTTTATAGTCCTCCTCTGCCAATCCGTGCTCGGCTGCCCACACGCCGAGCACGCCGCTCTCCTCCAATCAGGAGCAAGTCCTACAGTTTATTGGCTGAACTGGAGGCAGCTGTGTAGAAGCTGTTTTCTTCTCTCCCAGCGCCACATTGTGGGAGAGCAGATGCACAGAATAAGTCTTAATTCCAGTAACTTAGTCTAGTCCGAGTTGCTCCCCACACTGTAGATGTCTGTTAGGTCCATTTGGTCTATAGTGTCGATTAATTCTGCTGTTTCCTTGCTGATTTTCTGTCTGGTTGACCAGTCCATTGCTAAAAGTGGGGTATTGAAGTCTCCCATTACTATTGTATTTGAGTCTATGTCTCCTGTTAGATCCTTTAACATTCCTTTTTTTTTTTTTTTTTTAGATTTTATTTCTTTATTTGAGAGGTAGAGTTACTGACAGTGAGAAGGAGAGACAGAGAGAAAGGTTCTCCTTCTGTTGGTTCACTCCCCAGATGGCCACAACGGCCAGAGCTGTGCCAATCTGAAGCCAGGAGCCAGGTGCTTCTTCCAGTCTCCCATGCGGGTGCAGGAGCCCAAGGACTTGGGCTGTCTTCCACTACTTTCCCAGGCATCAGCAGAGAGCTGGACTGGAAGAGGGATAGCTGGGACTAGAACCAGCATCCATATGTGACGCTGGCGCCACAGGCAGAGAGTACTAACCCACTGTGCCACGGTGCCGGTCTCCCTTAACATTCCTATTTATTTATTTATTTATTTATTTGACAGAGTTAGACAGTGAGAGAGAGAGAGAGAGACAGAAAAGTCTTCCTTCCGTTGGTTCACCCCAAATGGCCACTAAGGTTAGAGCTACACCGATCCGAAGCCAAGAGCCAGGTGCTTCCTGCTGGTCTCCCATGTGGGTACAAGAGCCCAATGACTTGGGCCATCCTCCACTGCCTTCCCGGGCCACAGCAGAGAGCTGGACTGGAAGAGGAGCAACTGGGACTAGAACCCCGTGCCCATAGGGGATGCTGACGCCACAGGTGGAGTGAGCCACAGCACTGGCCCCTTAACATTCCTTTTAAATAGCCAGATGTCCTGTAATTAGGTGCATCTACTTTTGTAATAGTTACATTTTCCTGTTGAATTAATCCCTTAATTATTACATAGTGTCTTTTGTCTCTTTTAACAATTTTTGTGTAAAAGTCTATTTTGTCTGATATTAGGATGGTTACACCAGCTCTTTATTGGTTTCTGTTAACATGGAATTTCTTTTTCCATCCTTTCACTTTCAGTCTGCATGCATCTTTTATCTTTTTCTTTTCTTTTTTCTTTCTTTCTTTTTTTTTTTTTTTTTTTTTTACAGGCAGAGTGGACAGTGAGAGAGAGAGAGACAGAGAGAAAGGTCTTCCTTTACCGTTGGTTCACCCTCCAATGGCCGCTGCGGCCGGCGCACTGCGCTGATCCGAAGCCAGGAGCCAGATGCTTCTCCTGGTCTCCCATGTGGGTGCAGAGCCCAAGCACCTGGGCCATCCTCCACTGCACTCCCGGGCCACAGCAGAGAGCTGGCCTGGAAGAGGAGCAACCGGGACACAATCCGGCGCCCCGACCGGGACTAGAATCTGGTGTGCCGGCGCTCAGGTGGAGGATTAGCCTATTGAGCCGTGGCACCGGCCCATGCATCTTTGTTGCTGAGATGTGTTTCTTTTAGGCAGCAAATAAATGGGTTTTGTTTTTTAATTTAGTCAGCCAATCTGTGTCTTTTATTTGCAGGGTTAAATCCATTTACATTCAAGGTGACTATTGATAAATAACAATTTTGCCCTTCCATTTTTCCATAAATATTCCTACTTTTTACTTTGGATTTTTTTTGTAATTTTACCGAGAGATTTCCTTCCTTTACTTTCTTTCATAGTGATGACCGTGTTTCTGTGTTTCCATGTGCAGCACATCCTTAAGCATCTTCTGCAGGGCTGTATAGATGGTAACAAATTCAGTTTCTGTTTGTCATGGAAGGTCTTTATTTCACCTTCGTTCATAAATGAGAACTTTTCAGGGTATAGTATGCTGGATAGACAGTTTTTTTCTCTTAAGACTTGGAATACATCTTGCCAGTCTCTCTTAGCCTGTCGGGTTTCTGATGAGAAGTCTGCTGTGAGTCTAACTGGAGATCTTTTGAAAGTAATCTGTTGTTTCTCTTATGCACATTTTAGCATTTTTTCTTTATGTTTTACTGTCAAGAGTTTGATTACAGTGTGTCATGCTGAAAATCTCTTCTGGTCATCTATTATAAGTTCTATGTGTTTCCTGTATTTGTATGCACCTTTCTCCAAATTGGTGAAATTTTGTTACTATTTTTCACTAAAAAGGCCTTCTAGTCCTTTCTCTCTTTCCACGCCCTCAGGAACTCCTAGAACCCATGTGTTGGGTCATTTGATAATATCCTTTAGATTCCCAACAGTTTTTTTAGTTTTCTAATTTATTCTTCTTGCATTTGATCTGACTGTATATTTTCCTGTGCTTTGTCTTCTAGTCAGATATCCTTTGTTCTGCTTCACTGATTCTGTTGTTAAGGGTCTCCACCTTTTTTTTGGTTGTTCTATTGAATTCTTCATTTCCAAGATTTCATTTTGATTTCTCTTAAAGATCTCAATTTTGTTGGAGAAATTTTCTTTCTTGTTGTGCATGGATTTCATTAGTTTGTGCATTTGCTTCTGATTGCATCTAAGTAATCCTGTGATCAGTTTTTTGAATACCATTTCTGGCATTTCTTCCATCTCATCATCTTCACAGTCTAGTATTGAAGTGTTGTGTTCTTTTGGGGATGTTATGTTGTTTTCTGCATTCTTATTTCTTGAATTGGTGTGTTTGTTATTTGGCATTTGTTGAGATACTCACTGATTTCTCCTTCCCCCGACTCCCTGCTGTGGCAGCTTTTATCTTTGGACTATGTCTGAGTGGATTAGTGGAGTGACTCCTCTCAGGGAATGCCTAGGTGTGTGTGGCCAGGGAGCTCTGTTCAGTGCTCCAGGGAGAAGGCATTTTTGAGGTGAAGGTGACACTCCCAGGTTTGGCGTTGTAAGTCTTCTTTTTAATTAGGAGGGCATTTTCTTCTTGTCTGTTGGCATAGACTCAGCTGAGCTCCTCTCCTCGAAGGAGATCAGTGCCTGGGCGCTAGCCCCAGTGGGTATATTATTCATCTGCTCTGCCACAAGGACCACACAAAGGATCTGCACAGTCCTCATTATAAGCTCAGATCCCCCAGCAGTGTCCCTCACCAGGGAGCCCTGATCATGTGGAGCCTCCCACAGTGACTGTCCAGTGTCCCAGGCACACCCTGAGTCCTCTCACATAGCTTCAGTGTTTTCACAGTCCTGGCACACAAGCCTCCCACAGTCACGAGCACCCTGCCCCCTCAGGAGTCTCCACTAGGCTGGTTTCTAGGCAGGAACGTGAGCTGGTACAGCTGTTACGTATGTCCAAAATGACACCTGCTCTCTGTCAGCTTGTTACAGGACACCTTGCAGGATGATCAGAGAGACAGAAATGTGCCCCCTCTTTGTTTTTTTCTCCTCTAGTTTGGTGGGCTCCAAGCTGGATTCCCTCTTGGCTATTCCTGCAGCTTTTTTGCTAGTGACTTGGGCTGCTGTAGTCTGGTCTCACCTCACTCTTCAACGCTGGTGTGGAGGCTCTCAGCTGCTGGTATCCTAAGTTGTGCGCATCCTTGCCCTCCATGGAGATCTACTGTGTTTCTCCAATTTGTGTAGAATTTTCTCTGCTGTTTTCTCTTTAACTCTTATTCCTCATGCCTTTTTCTAATTCTCCCCTTAATGTTCATCTTTAGATTTTGCTGGCTCTTAATGGGGTTGAAACCACAGTAGCAGATGCTTTGCTTATATTTAGCAGTTTCCACTTGTGTTGATGATTGCTTTATATGGTATAGTTTTTTTTGTTTGTTTGTTTTGTTTTGTTTTGTTTTTTATTTTATTTTTTGACAGGCAGAGTGGACAGTGAGAGAGACAGAGAGAAAGGTCTTCCTTTGCCGGTGGTTCACCCTCCAATGGCTGCCGTGGCCGGCGCGCTGCAGCCGGCGCACCGCGCTGATCCGATGGCAGGAGCCAGGAGCCAGGTGCTTCTCCTGGTCTCCCATGGGGTGCAGGGCCCAAGCACCTGGGCCATCCTCCACTGCACTCCCTGGCCACAGCAGAGAGCTGGCCTGGAAGAGGGGCAACCGGGACAGAATCCGGCACCCCAACCAGGACTAGAACCCGGTGTGCCGGTGCCGCTAGGCGGAGGATTAGCCTAGTGAGCCGCGGCGCTGGCTATATGGTATAGTTTTAATGATAGAAATTTCCTTTTACTTTTTGTTAATAGCAGTGGGGACACATGTGTATATATGCCTGTGTCATGTTGTTCTGTCTAGAGAATATATTTTTTTTAAAGATTTTTTTAAATTTATTTTGGAAGAGTTACAGAGAGAGGAATAGATGGAGAGTGATAGAGAGAGCTCTTCTATCCACTAGTTCACTCCCCAGATGACCACAATGGCCAGCTGTAGGCCACAGCAAAGCCAGAAGCTGAGAGCCCCATCTGGATCTCCCTATGTGGGTAGCAGGGGCCCAGAACTTGGGCCGTCTTCTGTTGCTTTTCCTAGACCTTTAGCAAGGAGCTGGGTAGGATGTAGAGTAGCCAAGACACTAACTGGTACCTATATGGGAGGCTGGCATTGCAGGCGGCAGCTTAAGCCACTATGCCACATTGGATTCTACTTCACCCAGTATTCCAAATTGAATTTAATCTGGTGTTGGGCATACGGCACATTGTATCCTGAAGAGTAGTGGAGAGATATAAGGAGATCTGTATTCAGTTCAGCTTCAAATCCTATCATTTGCTCATGAATTTCTCAGGCTTTTAAGCCACTGTTTATAAAACTGCAACTGTACTGAGTTGTTGTGAAGATTAGACAGGATATTTTTATGGAGTACCTGTTGTATGATAGGTGTTCAGTCATTGTCACTTCAGATCTTGGACAAGAGATGGGATGCAGGGAGAAAGCTCTTTGGAAAGTTGTTTCCTCTGCTCTAACAGTTTTTCTTAGTCCTCTCTCAGCTGTGTGCACACCTGGTGGGAAAGCATGATGGAGGCCTCGATTGCTTCCCCAACTAATGTCCAGCACTGCTGTTACCATGGTAATGATGCTTCCAGTACTGTAAGCTGCAATAAGGAGGAACATGATGATTTTTGTTTTCTTCCTTTATCCAGGCCTTCTAATAACTCTAATTAGATTATATTTCTGCCTTGAATCTTCTTTATCAGGTAATTTTTTCTAATGTGAATATAAATTGAGAATGTTATCCCACAAGACCCTCTCAGCATAGCAACACTGTGGATGTTTCCACCTTCATCCGCTGCATCCCAAGTGGTATGGCTCAGGGCCACTGGGCACTACTAATAGGCTTTGCAATTGTACATGTTGTCAGGGCCAAAACTGCTTCTCAGGAGATAAGCAAGACTAAAGCAAAACAATCAAGCAAACACAAACTCAGCCATGTTGTACAGTCTGACATGTTTTCTGTTTGTTCCAGGAATCCTCACTCTGGCATCTGGAGTGGTGGATTTACTTCAGTTCTATTTCCCAGAATCTTTTGATCGCCTTCCCAGGGACTCTGGCCTCCTGGATGGCCCCAAACCAACTGTCCTGGAGTCTTGCAGTGTAAGCGACTTGGCAATTTTGCTAAGAGGGAATAAAAGGAAAACCCAGCCCATTGAATTTGGAGCCCACCAGGTGAGCTGCTTGTAATGGTATTTATATTTTGAAATAAAAGGCAGTTTGCAATTGAAAAAAGGTTTGAAAGGCTGAATTATTCCACAAGGTAGAATTCAGCAGCTCCTGTTTCAGAATGGGTGAGTTCCAGAGTTGGGTGAATGATTGATTGTTTTCATCTTTCCACTGGCCTGGCTGGCCAAGTCCATGCTGGCTGTTTCTTTTTTTGTTGGTTTCTTTTTTTTTTCTTTTTTCTTTTTTCTTTTCCTGCACATCAGCCATCTGGGTGGTGTTGATGTCGTCACCACACTCAGATAGCAAATATTCCTTCACGTCATCTGTGGGCTGTTTCTAATTAAAGAAGTAGACTGTTACTAGGTTTTTCATTGTAGAATTTGACTTTTGTTTTGTTTTTCTTCAGGTAATCCTTGTAGCCAATGAAACGGCTAAGGAGAAAATTCCAGAAGAGCTGGGGTTAGCACTTGTACTAACAATTTATGAAGCAAAAGGCTTAGAATTTGATGATGTCCTCCTTTACAACTTTTTTACTGATTCTGAGGTATATCATACTGAGTTATTTTCACACAATGTATGTAGCAAGGGGGTTTTAAAATGTTCATAGAAGAATGGAAATAAATGAAAAACTTATGGGGTGGGTGTTTGACACAGTGGTTAAGATGTTGCTTGGGACACCCACATTCCTTATTAGAGAGCCTGGATTCTGCTTCTCACTCCATTTCTAATTCTAGCTTCCTGTGCATGCATACTCTGGAAAGCAAAAATGAAAGTTTAAGTAGTTGGGTCCTTGCCACAGACCACATGGGAGACCCAGATTGAGTTACTGGTTCCTGACTTAGGCCTGGCCCAGCCCCAGCCATTGTGGGCATTTGAGGAGTGAACCAGAAAATGAGAGCTTGCTCTTGCTCTCTGTCTCTCTCCCCATGTTTGTATGTCTTTCAAATAAAAAATTTAAATATAAATTTTATGAAAAATAGTTTTTAAGGCCACCTTATATATTCTGTCTGAGCTGAATTTTAATTTTGGCAAAGAAAATTTGGAGCTGAGGATAAGAGTCTGTGACAGGTACTTGGTTGTGTCTCTGGGGGTGTCATCCTTTCAGTGTCAGGGTCTATGCATGCAAAAATAGGTTTTGACAGTAGCTGTGGGTTGTTTCTCAGTGTCCTGGGCTGGCTGTCCCCTGCCCTGCCCTGTGCCCTGAGTATCTTGTACTCTTTTGTAAGCCTAGAACCCAGGTGCCAGTGTCCAGTTTTCATTAGCTATAATTTGCAGTTAGCTCTGTTTGTGAAAGAAAACCCCAGTTCTTCTGACTCACGTTGATGCTGAAATAGGAAAAAGGCTTGGGTATCTTGACCGTGTGCTCCCACCAGTGGGTTAATGAGTTGCCCAGAATCAAAATGATCCCAAACTGAATCTTTTGGTAATATCTGCTTCATCCTGTGCACACAGTAAGGCTTCTCCAAAGACTTTTATTGTGGTGCGTGCCAATCTTGGTGTGTCGTGTATTTCCTAGTGTAAAGGACTCCCTGAGCTTATCATTTACAACCTCCAGAGCAAAAAGAGTCATCAGCAAATGAGAGGAACTGCTTTGATAAGATGAAAAGAAAGACAGCACATACATCCCCAGCCTCCTGTGCTCGAGCTGATGATCTGGGCGTCCTCTGAGGGGACCACCTGAGGGCTGTTGAACAGTGATTGTTGTGTGACACAGGGAACTGGGAGAGTTTCTCTCCCTCTCTGACCTTGTCTCTCATCCTCTGTTTATGTTTCAGGCAACCACTGTTTGTAGCACCTGCCACCTGGGCAAGCATGAGAGAAAGAGAGAGGAGGAGAAGGAGAGAAAGTTTGGTGGGGAAGTCCTTGTTGCCTTTGTTATTCTCTCTACTAGAAAAATTTACTTTTGCCTGTGCAGTCACATGATCATCAGAAGGAGCCCAGGAGTAGTCATACCACACCCTTCTCTTGCAGAATGTTGCCTCTCTTTGGGGGAGGGGCAATTGTTGTCTCTATCACCCCAAACTACTCCTCTGTTTGGACTTTAAAGGGTGTCTACCTTGTGCCTCAGTGAGGAGTCTGCCTTTACACTCATGTGTGAATGGGAGAGAGAGAATTTGAAGGCTGGAGCTTCTATGGTTGTTTAACTGACTTAGAGAATAGGCCCCAAGTCTAGGTTGGATAGTGGAATCTTTTCTTTTACAATTATTGGTGCCAAGAGAAGCAGCTGGAAGATGCTGAAATGCTGCTGCTTTGATTACCACAAGTCTGTCAGGCCTGTGTCCTTGCCACAAATACTTGCACTCATCACTGAAAGCTTGGTGTTGGAAATAAAATGTGTTTCATTCATGGAAGCAGGTCAGTCGTCCCCATCTGAGCAGCTTTTCTCCTCTTCTAGCAGTTTTCAAATACGTTATGCTTCCCAGGCCCTGTCAAGGTCAGCCCATCTGTACTCGAGATGCCACTGGAGGATCGTCTCAAATGTCAAGTGTTGGTGTCTTTTGCCTGTTTTTCTTGGCAAACATCTTGCTGTCTAAATAATGTCACACAATAAAGCTGAAAAAATGTTTTAGATCTTTCAGTTACTTAAGTGATTTTTTGATTAATGCCAATTAATTCTACAGTTGATTTGTAGCATAAGTGTTCCTATTTAGTGGACAGTGTTTAAGGCACCTAACCTACTTTACTTAGTTTGTGATGGGGTCACTTAAGCAGTTATGAGCTGTGTCCATTCCATCTTTTCCCCAACCTTGAAAAATCACATAAATGGAAAGCAGCACCATTTTTTTAAATTTAATTTTATTTATTTATTTTTTTATTATTTTTTGACAGGCAGAGTGGACAGTGAGAGAGAGAGACAGAGAGAAAGGTCTTCCTTTGCTGGTGGTTCACCCTCCAATGGCTGCTGCGGCCGGCGTGCCGCGGCTGGCGCACCACACTGATCTGATGGCAGGAGCCAGGTGTTTCTCCTGGTCTCCCATGGGGTGCAGGACCCAAGGACTTGGGCCATCCTCCACTGCACTCCCTGGCCACAGCAGAGAGCTGGCCAGGAAGAGGGGCAACCGGGACAGAATCCAGTGCCCTGACCAGGACTAGAACCCGGTGTGCCGGCGTTGCAAGGCGGAGGATTAGCCTAGTGAGCCGCGGCACCAGCCTTTGAATTTTTTTATTTGTTAAAGATTATTTATTTGAAAGGCAGAAATATGGGGAGGATGGAGAGAGAGAGAGAGATCTTCCATCATTCCCATTGCTTCTCGGCCTTTTAACTTTTAATCAAGTGTAGTATCTTCCATCATTCCCCAAATGGCTGCAACAACCAGGTCTGTGCCAGACTGAAACCAAGAGCCAGGAGCTTCTTCCAGATCTCCCATATGGTGCAGGAGCCCAAGTGCTTGGACCATCTTCCACTGCTTTCCCAGATGCATGGGCAGGGAGCTGGATCAGAAGTGGAGCAGCCAGTTCTCAACCAGCACCCGTATGGCATGCAGGCCCTGCAGACAGAGGCTTAACCTTCTGCACCATAGCGCTGGCCCTGGGGTCACCTTGATTTTAAGATTTGGGTAAAGAAAATGGGTAAAATAATGAGCACGGTACTAGACCCTGACATTGGTCATCTTTTATTTTCCCAACAAACTTGGGAACTGTCTCTTGCCCCATTTTACAGAACAGAATAGCCAGTGTGTCGTAGGCCACATAGATAGTCATCTTAAGAACTGAGGTATGAATTTGTCCTGTGTGATCTCAGCTTCTGCCTTTTAATAAGTGCACAGCACCTGAATTTTCTTCCAACTTTGGTTTCAGAGTTTAATTAGAAAATTCTGCCACATATGTCTTAACTGCTGGGCCGCAGGGGCATCCCTTAACCATGTTGTAAGAAGGGATGAGGCTTTGTCCCTTTAGTCTCTTGAATATTTTTCAATGAGAATAACTTCATGGCCCCTAGCATTCCTGCAAGAGGTGGGTGTGTGTACCTGGCTTCTCAGTTGTCCTAGCTAAGTGTCTGGGGAATTCTCAGGGTAGCTTCTCTGACCTCTGCATTGCAGCTTTAGCCCCTCTTCATCCAGTCTGAGGCCACAGGATAGACCCCTCCTTACAGCTGGGGTTGAAAGCCGGGCCCTCAGATGGGTCTTAATTCTCTGTGCAGCTTCGGGAGGCGATTTGTACAACTCAGAAGTGTATCCTGTTTCATTCATCACTGTTTTTCAGGCTTACAAGGAGTGGAAGATCATTTCCTCATTCAGACCTTCATCATTGGATTCCGGAGGTAAAAACCAACCCTTAGCTGAAGAGCCCCTGGAGAAACCAAGTTCCTCTCGGGGTCATTCTATCAAGGTGAATCCAGAAATGTACAAGGTAAATTTCTTCTATTTGTTTACACATTTTATGTGGAAAACAGGGCTGGAAAAAGAAGAGGTGATGAAGAATGCAGGCTTGCATTGGCTAGTCTTCCTGTACAGCAGCAATGGGTCTCCCCTGGAGATCCAGGCTGGACAGGTTGGGTACCATCTGACAGGGAAAGTGGGGAGAATGGGTTGTACCTTCTATTCTTCTCCAGCACTCAGCATTATTCAGAAATTTTGGTGCAGTTTTGGGAAAGACAAATAATTTAGTACAATGATATAGTGGAAATTATGAGTAATTTAATTTTTAAAAGTTAAATCATAGCTATTGTGTAAGTGTTATCGAGGTAAACTGTAGGGAACAGGAGACCTGTCTACTACTTTTATAACTTCAGTGAATCAATAATTATCTTAAAACGTAAACACTTAAAACAGATTCAAGTCATCTTTGGCTGATGGTGTGCTCACGTGCCTGTTTGGTGGAAAGGGATGGAGTTTGCACTAGCCTCACTAGGCCTCACTCACCTGTGCTGTGGCTACAGTAGGGTCCTAGCGTTCTGCTCATGGCTGTGCTGTTCTTCTCCACATTTCAGTTTTATATATTCCAGAATTCTTGAAAGTTTAGTTTCTGTGTTAAGCCCCCTGAAGTGTGTCACTCTGTAGCTATACACAGAAAGCTTACGTCTTTGTCCTTAATCTTATCTTTAGCTCCTTAATGGAGAGCTGAAGCAGCTATACACTGCCATCACACGGGCTCGTGTCAACCTCTGGATCTTTGATGAAAACCAAGAGAAACGGGATGCTGCTTTCAAATATTTCATTGAAAGAAATTTTGTCCAAGTTGTGAAGACAGATGAAAATAAGGGTAAGAGCTTTAAAACAGTCTCACTGCTGGAGGCAGCATGCTTCTCTCGGCTGCTCTTATGGTCCTATATGAAGGATATTACCTTCTGAGAGCACTTTCCTTTCCATAGTCGTCTAAGAAATGAGAGTTCTTACTCGTTTGCTGAAGTATATAGGAGAGTGTGGTGCAATGGGATCAGGAGGGTTAGCTCTTTAGGGAAGATCTTTATTTGTCCTTTATTCTTTCTCTGAGACTCTCAACTAATTTGTCATTCCTTTGCCCCAAATTCTTCAATGACTGCAGTGCCTACCAGACACAGTCCTGCTTCATGGCATGCTTGGTTCATTGTGACTTGGCTCCTGACACATGCTAATTATCATCCCCTCCCTCCTCTTTCCCCTGAACCTCTCCCAGCCCTATACTGTTCTCCTTACTTGCCGTTTCCATTGACCCACATGATTTCCCCTGCCTCCTTTTTATCTCTCAGGGACCAGTTACCCAGTTTACCTTCCACAAATGTTTGTTGCATTCCTTTTCTGTGACAATGCCAGAAAGTCCAATGTCTTCCCTTTTCTCTCTTGTAATCTTTCTGATATCTGGCTCATTGGCTTCCCAAGGATTTTTATACTGCATAATTGCTTGCTTGTAATTTTGTCCCATTAACCACAGCTATTATTTTAAATTTATTGATGTATTTGAAAGAGTTGCAGAGAGAAAGAAAGGGAGAGACAGAGAGAGAGAGAGAGATCTTCGATCTGCTGGTTCACTCCCCAGGTGGATGCTATAGCCGGGGCTGGGCCATGCTGAAGCCAGGAGCTTCTTCCAGGTCTCCCACATGGGTAGCAGGGGTCCAAGCACTTGGGCCATCTTCCTCATTTTCCCAGGCCATTAACAGGGAGCTTAACCACAGCTTTTTATCTCTGTGCTTGCAGAGTCAAGTCTATGCTTGACCCATGTTAGGTAGTAAATCGGTATTAAAAGGATGAATGTGGGGCTGGCGTCATGGTTGCCATGGCGCACTAGGCTAATCGTCCGCCTGTGGCACTGGCATCCAATATGGGCGCTGGGTTCTAGTCCTGGTTGCTTCTCTTCCAGTCCAGCTCTCTGCTGTGGCCCAGGAGGGCAGTGGAGGATGGCCCAAGTGTTTGGGCCCTGCACCTGCATGGGAGACCAGGAAGAAGCACCTGGCTCCTGGCTTCAGATTGACACAGTTCCAGCCGTTGCAGCCATTTGGGGAGTGAACCAACAGAAGGAAGACTTTTCTCTCTGTCTCTCTCTCTCTCTCACTGTCTGTAATTCTACCTGTCAAATAAATAAATAAATAATCTAAAAAATATATATGGAAAAAAAAAAAAAAAGGATGAATGGCCTATAGTCAAGACCCACAAGGAATCAAGACTCTGGTATCTGAGCCATTATCTGGTGCCATTAATTCAACTTACCTGTTTACTTGTTTACTTGAGTTCCCTAAATCCACATCTCCCAGCCAATCCTTTTTTTTTTTTTTTTTTTTTTGGACAGGCAGAGTGAGAGAGAGAGAGACAGAGAGAGTTACAGATAGTGAGAGAGAGACAGAGAGAAAGGTCTTCCTCTTCCTTCTGTTGGTTCACTCCCCTAATGGCTGCTACGGCTGGCACTGCGCCGATCTGAAGCCAGAAGCTAAGTGCTTTCTCCCGGTCTCCCGTGTGGGTGCAGGGCCCAAGCACTGTGGCCATCCTCTGCTGCACTCCCAGGCCACAGCAGAGAGCTGGACTGGAAGAGGAGCAACCGGGACTAGTACTCAGCGCCCCAACCAGGACTGGAACCTGGGGTGCCAGCACTGCAGGCGGAGGATTAGCCAAGTGAGCCGTGGTGCCGGCCAGTCCTTCTTGATACCAGAGGTTCCCTTTTCACCCAAGAAAGACAAGACTCCGTATGCTCTACCCCAAAAGGTTATACAAAGAGAACTTTGTGTGTGGACAAACCATTTCCTAAGAGCATTCCCTGATTCTGGCATTCTGCTCACCCAAGGACAGGAATGGGTGAAAATTAGAGAAAATAGGACTTGTTGGGAGAATACAAAATTTTTTAAAGATTTATTTCTTTATTTGAAAGTCAGAGTTACACAGAGAGAAGAGAGGCAGAGAGAGAGAGGCAGAGAGAGAGAGGTCTTCCATCCAATGGTTCACTTCCCAGTTGGCCTCAACGGCTGGAGCTGCGCCAATCTGAAGCCAGGAGCCAGTTTCTTCTGGGTCTCCCACGTGGTTGCAGGGGCCCAAGCGTTTGGGCCATCTTCTACTGCTTTCCCAGGCCTTAGCAGAGAGCTGGATCAGAAGTGGAGCAGCCAGGTCTTGAACCAATGCCCATATGGGATGCCGGCGCTTCAGGCCAGGGTGTTAACCCACTGCACCACAGTGCTGGCCCCAGAGAATACGATTAATGTGTGCTTTTGGGTAATTGATTGGCAGTGTCCTTTTGACTTAAAAGTTCTACCTCTAGCAATCTATGTGAGATATTTTTGTTCAAAATCTCAAAGATCCATGATGTTCATCATAGCCCTGTTTATAATCACAGGAACTAAAAACAACCTAATGTGTCCATCACTGGAGAAAAGGTTAACTGCATTTCTTTCAATGAAATAGCAAATAGCCATTAAAAAGAGAGAGAGGTGCATTTCCATTTAATGATATAGAAAGTTGTTTAAGATTTATTAGATGGGGGAGAAAGCAAAAATTTAAGCAAGCACAGATAGAGTGATCCATCTGTTTAAATAACTTTATATTATACAAATATGAAACTGTATAGGAGTGGGTATTTGGCATAGTGGTTAGGATACTGTTTGAGTTTGGATTTGGGTTTGGTTCCCTGCTTTGCTGTCCATTCCAGCTTCTTGCTAATGCATATCCTGGGAGGCCACAGAAGATGGCTCAAGTCCTTGGGTCCCTGCCAACCATGTGGGAGAATCAGATTGAGTTCTGGTATCCTGGCTTCAGCCTGGCCCAGCTCTGGCTAGTGTGGATATTTGGGGAATGAACTAACTGGTAAAAGATTTCTGTAGAGTCTCTCTATAGACCTTTAAAATAAAATAAACAAAATAAAATAAAATTTAAAAAGCATATTTATAGTTATTAGAATAGAATGTTTATTCGTGTGTGTGTATGTGTGTTTATGTGTGTATACCAACACCTCCTAAGTGTCTAACTAGTAAATGGAATTAGGGGAGTGAGTGTTTGCCCTAACAGTTGGGATGACTGCACCCCACATAGAGTAACTGGGTTCCATCTCCAGCTCTGGCCCCTGAATCTGGTTTCATGCCTGGGGGACAGTGATGATGGCTCCAGTGGTTGGATTCTTGCCACTAAGTTGGGAGACCTGGATTACATTCCTGGGTCCTAGCTTTGGCCTTGGATCAGCCCTGACTCTTGTGGGTATTTGGGGAGTTAGCCAGCTGATGAGAGTTCTGTCTGTCTGTGCTTCTCTCTGTTTCTCTGCTTCTCAAATAGACAGTACTTGAAAAAAATTTGGTTTGTGAGAGTCCGGATAGTGAGGGGTAATAGGTTTTCAAAGTTTGTTTGATTCCTGAGTTTCACAAAACAGGAACCAAGAGTTCAGATAGTAAAGAATTCATCAGAAATTTCTCTGTAGCTATTCAGTATACACGTGTAGTAACAGTTTTAATAGAGTTTGAAGAGAGAACGAGCACATATGCACATGTTTATACCCATAGGTCTGATGCAAACTGTTTATAGTGGTTACCTCTGGTGTTAGGACCAGTGGCTGTTGGATTGTTAGTAGATGTGGACAAATTTCACTTTATACCTATATCCTTCTGTGGTGTTTCTGAGGTTAAAAAATCATGATCATGCATTGTTTTCATAATTTACCAAGACTGAATAATTAAAAATGAAGTGAAGTCCTTCTGGTAGGATAACCTCACAGAAGAGGAAATTGTTCTCTTCCTTGAGGGTCACTGCTGAGTTGGCTTCTCTAGGCCACAGTCAATCCCTCTAATAAGAGAAGGAGCAGGGTGTGGCTGCTGCAAGGACGAGGTGTTCTGATTCCTGAGCGTTCCTCAGCTCACTCCGTGAAGGAAGGCTGTTTCTGGTTATTGCTGGTGGCCCAGTTGGGGACCAGGATCAGATGTTCTGTTCCTAGGACCTGGCTCTTGTGGTGTGAGGGAAATGTTGATTGCTTGGAGTTAAAAACTGGCTTCACAAACTCTCTACCTGCATAGTCACAGGACCTTATTTAGGGCTCACTTTCTCTCTGTAGGCCTTTACTTCTTCAACTAAAAGGGAAATGAGTGAGTTGGCCTGGTATGGTTTTTCTCAGTCTCTCTGTAGCTCACAAGCCTTTGGTTCCCAAAACATGCTGTGGTATTCACTGTGAGAGACCATCAAGATAGACAAATTTTCTAATTTAAAAATTCAAGAAAATTACACTTAATTTTATGTCTTTGTAGCATTAAGAATGCAAGAAAAGCTGCAGTCTTCATTACCAGCTGTAGCTGCACGTGGTATTCTTTCAGAGCATCTGTGTTCCTGGCAAGGGAACTTGGAGGCATGTAGTGACTGTGCCATTGTGCTTCTTCAGCATGGTGCCTCCAGTTTGCTTGCCCTGTTTACAGTCCAGTGCAGGGTTTTCTGTGGGAGTAAAATATCACCAGAGCACTGATAATGCACGTGGATTCAGAACCAGACACTGCAAAGCCATCAGTGCCCAAGGGCAGTAGCAGTGGTAGGACAGGGAGGTATCAGGCACTGAGGCTTAAGGAGTCACTCTCTTGGTTGATATCCATTGGTCTGGGTATCCCTCGCCCCTTCAACTCAGATTTGGCTGTTATTGTAGTTCTGCTGATGCTGGGCAGCAGCAGCCAGCGTAGCTCTCACACAGTGACTGTGCTGCTGAACTGTGGTGCTCAGTATGTTAGGGGTATCAACTGTATTTTCAACTCACAGTGGGGCTTATTGGGATATAACTCCATTGCAAGTCTATGAGCATCTGTACTCGACTATAAAGTTCTGTCACTTTGTTCCTTGCTAAAGCTCTGCTCTGGGAGCTTGATAAGAGCTTGATTTTGGAATTTTGAGGTAGATTTAGTAATTGCTATCTGTCTTCTGATTCATAGCCAGACAAAAGAAAAGTTGACCAAAATTTAAAAACCAGACCACATCCTTCTCGCCTTCACCTCCACCTTCTAAAACCCACAGCAGCCAGGACTGATAAGCTAAAGTATATAATAAAAGAATGTTAGAATGACCACTCAAGTATATCAGCCTGCTCTGGCATTTGTAACAAAATACCATGATCTGGGTGGCTTAATCAACAGAAATATAGTTTTGCACAGTTCTGGAGGCTACAAGTCCAAGATCAAGGCGTTGGCAGAGTGGGTATCTGCAGAGGCCTCTTTTTGGCTCGTAGACAAGCTTCATACTGCTTCCACATGGAGTCTTTCCTCTGTGCTCGCATGCCCCCTGGTGTCTCTGTGTGTTCTGGTCTCCTCTTTTACTGATATAGTCATACAGCGTACTCTTAACAGCCCCATTCTAACTTGGTCACCCATTCTGAGGTATTGTGGTGTTGAGGGTTGCAATTCAGCCATAACAACAGGTTTAATTGGATGCCCAGGGAAGCAAATCCACTTTTCTTTTTCATTTTAGACTTTGATGATAGCATGTTTGTTAAGACCTCGACTCCTGAGGAGTGGATTGCCCAAGGAGAATACTATGCCAAGCACCAGTGCTGGAAGGTAAGGGGCTGGAGCAGGAACCGCTGGGGCCAGTAGCCTCAGCAGGCCTCACGGCAGGTTTTCCCACCTTTGCACGTGTCTCCAAGAAAAGATGAGGGTGCATATGGTGCTCGTGCCCCTTCTGAAACCTGAAGTCACTCGAGAGCTCCCTGTCCAGCGCAGGGATGGCCCCCTTCACTTTGGCCAGGTACCTGCATTGCTGATGGGAGAATGGGAAGTCATGACCTTTGCCCACCAAGGAATCCTTTTGTGAAGTTTTCTCAGCTTTTGCTCTCATCACAAGACAGTAACAGGTTGTTCTCTTACTTTTCAAACTGATCAGATGTAGACTTCACCCAGTCTGACTCTGGTGAGCATGGACTAATAAATAAACTTTGTCACTAGACAGCACTGACCAGTCTCCAGCCAGTCATGTTAGTCAGCCAGCGCAGTTTTTTTCCACAAAATGTTACCTCTGTGATAGACCTTTTGAAGTGTGGGAACTAGGCCGAGAGCCTCATTGCTTTTCCCACAGTCAGCATTCCCTGCATCGCCAGGTCTCAGGTGGGACACCACTGCTGGTGTCTCCTATGAGGTGGTGGTAGTGATGTCTTCACTGGCAAGTTGCAAATGCCCTACTGAAAGAGAAGTGTTTTAAAAATCTAATAAGAAGAATCCTGGTCTCAAGGTTGGTTCTTTGGCTCAGCAAAGTCAGCATGGGCACCTTCTCATTACCATCGCTTCTCTGTCTCATCTGTATCTTGTCAAATGGCATAATGGCTGCTCCAGCAGCTCCAAACACCCTGTGCCCCACAGTGGCCTCTCAACAGGAGTGAAGAGCAGCCACTTTCCTTTCAATCATGAAGTTCCTAGTGGCCTTCTCCTGCATCTCATTGGTCAGTTCCAGGTCATATATAGACCGCGTCCTAGAATCCCCTAGGGATTCTGGGGGAATGGTCTCATCTGGCATTTTCAGCCCTTTAAGGGAGGCAGATTCTGCCATCAGGGAAGAAAGGGCAGAGGGGATACTGAGATCAGCTTGCCAGCAACACTGGCCACCGTAGGCATGGCTACACGGAAGTGCACGTTTCCCAAGGATGGGACTCCCCCATGCATGGGGTGTGCCCCAGGCCTGCAGCTGCTAGTGATGCTCTCCAGAAGAGCAGCGAAAGCTGGTTTAGGACAGATCACTGTACGTCTCAGTGTTCAACTCCTCCTCCTCACAGAGAACGTCTGCAGCTTTTCTGGCAGTTTCTGAACAAATGGACACAGTGACTTCTCTCGAGCAGCTTGTCCTGCTTCTCTAATGGTCCTTCCTTCCTCTGGCATTTCATGGAGTTGGGCCTGAGTGAAGCTACCTGGAAGTGATGGGGAAGGTGAATCCACAAGTCAGAACTTGACAGAAGCCACAGGGGAAGTGTCTGTGGACTGACATGGCCAGAGGGAATTTTCAATGTTTTCTCAGTCCCAGCTCTTAGAGGAGTTTCTGTCTGTTGCAGCAAATACTTCATATCTTGGATTTATCAGTTACGTGACTGCATAATAAGCAATCCCAGCACTTAGCATTTTTTTTTTTTTTGACAGGCAGGGTGGACAGTGAGAGAGAGAGAGAAAGGTCTTCCTTTGCCGTTGGTTCACCCTCCAATGGCCGCCGCGGTCGGCGCACTGCGGCCGGCGCACCGCGCTGATCCGATGGCAGGAGCCAGGAGCCAGGTGCTTTTCCTGGTCTCCCATGGGGTGCAGGGCCCAAGCACCTGGGCCATCCTCCACTGCACTCCCTGGCCACAGCAGAGAGCTGGCCTGGAAGAGGGGCAACCGGGACAGAATCCGGCGCCCCAACCGGGATTAGAACCCGGTGTTCCGGCGTCGCAAGGCGGAGGATTAGCCTAGTGAGCCGCGGCGCCGGCCTAGCACTTAGCATCTTAAAACAAGTCATTTCTGTTGCTCCCAATTCTGTGGGTTAGCAGTGTTGGGTTTAGCTGAGTTGTTCTTCTGGCCTCGGCTGGGCAACTTGGGTCTGCATTCAGCTGCTAGTCAGTGAGGCAGGCTTGCTTCTGGGGGTTGACTGGCACTTGGCTCAGGTGACTGGCGTGACTGGGGTTCCTGGGTTACATATTCTTCATCTTCTTTCTGCTTAGTCTGGGCTTGTTCACGTGACACCTGAGCAGGATTTAGAGAAGTACCAGGATCTCTTGAGGACAGGCCTTGGAACTCACTAACATTTCTTTTGGTGAGCTCTGTTGGCCATAGCAAATCACAGCCCAGATTAGAAGGGAGGGAAAATAGGCAGCAGTCATGAGGGGAGAACCGGCAAAGTTGTACAAATCGAAGGGGTATGGACAGATACAGATGGCGTAAAGGACTGTGGCCACCCTTGCCATTGGGACATGGGGTAGAAGTATAGAATGCATGCTGTTGTAGCTTTGGGCCTATCTAGAAGTTTGTTTCATAAGTACATAGTTTTTAGTTGCAAAAGGTGACTGAGCCCCAAAACTTGTTATTCACTTCTTGTCCTTGCTTTAACTCGCTGTTGTAACACTAGGATTTTTTTTTTTTTGGTAGGGTGTGGGTGGGCAGTAGGGAGGGAGATGAGGGATAATATGGGCAACAGGCATGGGTATGAAGTTGAAAAACTCTAGTCTTTCCCATCATTCCCTTCATAACACTGTTGGTGTTACCCATATGTGTTGCCCATGGGTTTCCAGTTATCTGTCCCTTTAAATATACCTTTTGAATGTTTAATCTAAAATCTTTTTAGGGGAGCCGGCACAGATGAGGATGTTATAAAAAAGCCCCCTTGCCTGACTTTATTTTGACCCTGCTAACGGACTTCAGGACTCAGGTGGTTTATTGAGTTTGTGGCTGCATGTCAATGAATGTTTCAGAACCACCATACAGGATTCATTCATTCAGCAAATCTCTTTTGAGCTATGGGCCAAGCATTATGTTTCAGTCCCAGTGTATAAGGAGAAGCAAAACGGGCAAATAGATGGGTACACAGTTGCAGCTGTTGTGGGTGTCACAGATGAGAGACCCCCAGAACCACCTTTCCTGGACAGGGAGGCCAGAGAAGCCTTCTTAGAAAGAGACCTGTAGAATGAATAAAGTTAACCAGGCGAAGAAAGGATGGAAGAGGATTTCAGTTAGAAGAAACAGTGTGTGCAAAGGCCCCATGCTAAGAAGGATCAAGGCGTAGATCTCAGGTGTGCAAGGAGGCCCCTGGGGCTGGGGAGGCTGAGGCCAAGAGCATGAGTGGGGAGAGAAGCCATCCTGCCCACTTTATCAGCAGACGCCTCTTAGCCCCTGCCCTGCCCACACTGAGACCTGATGTCTACGTGCTGCTGCGTAGAATGTGAACCTTCTGCCCTTTGTAGCCTGTGCTGGGAGACATGGTGTCAGCATTTCTGTGTTAGAAAAACAGCTTTCTCCTGCAAGGACCAGGTTGCGGCTGACTCCTCTGTGACACGTGTTTGCACATCTTACAGTCAGAGGATCTGGTAATGCACCTGGATGTGCTGCACTGTCGTGTCCAGTGCCAGCGCCACCTAGGACGTGTGCTGCAGCCGCTCCCCCAGCACTGCCAGGAAGCCAGCAGTTGCCAACTGGGTCAAAGCACAGAAAAGCTCCTGGGTGATTTTAGACCATTTGTTCCATGGCTCTGACCTGAGGTTGCTTCTGTATACAACGAGGAGGATGACACTTCTTACATGTGGCTACTGGAAGATTAAACTGAGTGGTGCTCTTGTGGCCTAAAAACATACATATTATATACCTTTTCCATGACTTCCAAAAGGAACCTTTGCATGTGCAGTGTCGGCTGGTAGCACTGTTAGTCTTTATCCTCTGTGGCTGCCGTGGCAGTTCTGCACCTTCCTGTCCCTCCCTCCCAGGTGGGGTAGGGCAGGACCAGGTACTGTATCAGCATAAGCATGTAATGCATGCTCTAACTCCTGTTCTGTGTGTTACCTCCAATGCCTTAGTGATAATCAGAATTTTTTCCCTATTCCAGGTTGCAGCCAAGTGTTACCAAAAAGGAGGTGCATTTGAGAAGGAGAAGTTGGCTCTGGCCCACAATACTGTCCTGAACATGAAGTCTAAGAAAGTCAGCCCTAGGTAAGAGTCTCAGGATCATTTCAGGTTTGCTCTAATGAGAGTAGCAGGTCAAATGTGTTGGTGTTAGATCAGCATTCCATGGGTTGTTGTTTTATTTGCTGTTTTATTTCCCTTCCTTCAGGGAAAAGCAGTTGGAGTATTTGAAACTGGCTAAGACATACTTGGAATGCAATGAGCCAAAGCTGTCGCTTAAGTGTCTGAGCTGCGCCAAGGAGTTTCAGCTCTGTGCCCAGCTGTGTGAGAGGCTGGGAAAGGTATGGTGCTCCCAATCGATAGCAGCCCCTTGGGAGAACTGGGCTTGTCTTGAACAGATTGAGAGGAGGACCATTCAGCCTCTGCTTGGAGCAGGCAAGGGCCCTGGTCCTCCACTGAGGGAGAGCCTGGCTCTGGTGACTCTAACGGCTGTCCTTCTTCCTCTGTCTGCTCAGACTTCTAGAAGTCTCTGGAGACTCTGTGTGTGTGTGTGTGTGTGTGTGTGTGTGTTCCTCTGTGTCTCTATTAAAGTTCAAGGCCTGATATTAGCCACAGGGAGGTCAGATGTCCAAGTCACAGATAGGTTTTAGAATATTCTTGCCTTCTCTTTCTCTATGTTTGCAGTCTGGATTCAGCTTGAGTAAGAAGCCTGGGCTTGACATGGGGTTTTTCCTGTGTTCCTAGCAATTACTTTAGATATGCATGTCCCCAGCAGTCACATGTGGTTATTTAATTTAAAATTTAAATTAATAAAAATGTCATAAAGTTAAAAATGATGCCTTCAGTCTCCCTAGGCATACTGCAAGTGCCCATTGATAGGGGACATTTGCAGCATCACAGAATGCTCTTTTAGAGAGCTGCTAGCCCAGAGCTCACCCACTTGGAGTGGTCAGCAGGCTGGCAACAAGCCCAAACTTCATTTGTCAGCAACAAGATTAGCGCATGAGGTGAAAGGAAGCAGCCGGTAATTTTTACAGCCATTTGGCATTGCTGAGACATACAGGGGGTGGTTGTTTTCTTGTGACTAGTTTTTAGTGTGCCACTTTTGATGGGCTCAAAATTTCAAGCAGCCGGGTCTTCCTCCACAGGTGGTTCGAGAGGCTGTAGATGGTGCGTTTTCCACGTATTGGCATCATGACTGTGGCTGGAGGGCAGGGTCTGTGTGTGCATGTGAAACATGCAGCATGCTAACTCCTTAGACCCTCTGTCCACAGGCTAGGGATTAGGGGTGGGGACTGAATTGTGGCCCCGAGTCAGTGTCCAAAAACATGCTAAGACCCTCTTGATGTAGTCTGTCCTGCTCCATGATTATTACAGGTTTTAGGAAGTGGGAACAGAGGGGCATCCTGGAGAAGACATTTCACTGGGGATGGAAGTTTGGGTCCTAGATTCCAGGAACAAGAATAGTATCCAACTTCTGCCCTCCAGTCTTCAGTACTGCCTCCTTGGATCCAAGAGAAGGCCTCAGCTTGTCACTGTCCCCTGTTGTCTGTAAGCATCTGGCATGACTGAAGCAGAGACTCCATCCTTGTCTCCTGACCATCCTTTCTCCTGTCAAGCTGCACATCTGAAGTGAGAATGGATGAGGGGAAAGGCCGGGGATCCCTGACGTGCACCCACACTCCCTTCTCCAGGACTTCAGCACCTTCTGAACATGGAGACCGTACTGCCCCGGAAGCCTGACACTCCCTCTGTACTTCTGCCTCCGTGGGGCCAACTCCTAGATGCTGCTTCCTCGACCTTCTCTCAGCAGCACATCCTAGCAGTTCTCACCCCATGCAAGGAGGAGCCTGGACCCCTTTCTTGGCTCATGCCCTGTCTGGAAGAGTGTTCACCCTCAGCCAGTCTCAGACATCTTCTGGCCTCACTCCAGCCAACTGACAGTATTCAAAATGAGCAGCGTGGTGGCAGCTTTTGCCTGGATTCTGAGGCCAGATGACCTTCCTGTTCCCAGCCCCCAAGTGTGCGCTGCCCTGGGATGAAGTGTTTGTGGGGATGTGTGGGAGTAGTAAGCTTTACTGTCAGGCAGTCGTGTGCCCTGCCTACTTCCTTTCTCCAGAGAGCAGCATTGGTGTCCCTGGATGCCGTGTGGAGTGGGCTAGAGCAGGCGCTGCTGCTTAGCACTGGCTCTCCCTTCCTGCATCCAGCTGGTCACACACGTGGCACATGACATGCCCTCACTCACACACAGGGCGTTGTCTTGAGAGTAGTGAGCACTGTGGAGAGAGAAGATAGAAAACAGAAGTCTTAGTGGGAAGGCTCACTGATGTGGCTGAGACAAGTCTAAGCACTTCTTGGTCTGTGAGCTCTGGAAAACTTGCCTGTGAATCTTAGTTTTACTTTAGCACTTCCTGCAGCTTGTCTCATTCAACATCACTAGTATCATTTTTTGGAGGGGCCTGGCAAATATTTGTTGTTGCACTTTAGTTTTTCCTTTGAACCTCAGGATTAGCGAGTAGCATTATGAAATTAAATACTCAACACATTGTAGACCCCCTGCTGTGTGCCAGGCACTGTAAGTGCTGGTGACCAGGGGGTCTCAAAGCATAGACCTGGGCCTAGCAGAACTTCCCTTTCCACTGTGGGGGAGCTGAGGGGATAAACAGAGTACAAGGTGTCAGTGGTGATGAGGGCTAAGAAGAAAAGAAAGCATGGTGGAGGAAGAGGGTATAGAAGGGGCTGCAGGTGCAGAGGGAGGCTTCAGACAGTTGATTTTTGAGCAGACATGATAACAGCTTCTGGAGGGCATCACAGGCCAAGACCCTCACAGGCAAAGCCAGCGTCGCGTCTTGGTAGGTTTGGAGAGCAGCAGGGCACCCAGTTGTGCTGGAGCTGAGTGAGGAAAATAGCAGTGGTGAACTGATTGCCACAGGCTGGCAGGAGTGGGTGTGGTGAGGCCTTGTGGCGCACAGGAAGGGCTGGATTTTGTTCAGATATGACGGGAGCCAGTGGAAGGTTTGGGTTGGAGGAGTGTCATGAAACTATTTGGAAGCTCTGAAGGGCAGCCAGGGAGAGGCAGAAAGCAAGGGAAGTTCGGAGAATCTAACAGTGGCGCAGGCTGCAGTGGGGCCTGTGCTGCTGGGGTGGTGGAGATGGGAAAGAAGGGGTCACATCTGGGGAATATCGGGGCAGCTGAATGGACAGTGTTAGCTGATGGACTGGATGGAATGCGTGAAGTGGCTAGGAGTCTGATGTCTGCTCTGCTCACGGGAGACCCACCATTGGTGAGGACAGGCCCACTCATTGCATTTTATGTTCGTCCTCTTGCTCTTTGCATTCTCTTCTCGTTGGCAGCCATTCCAGTATATTTGGTCTGTGTCTTCAAGTGCTCGTGTTCATGAAGAATACCTAGTGGTGTCTTCTATAAGTGTATATTTCAAACTTGTCTAAATGGCACCTTATTCTGTTTTCACTTATTCCTACCCCATATTATAGTGTTAAGATCTGGCCCTGTTCATGACCACTGGGGTGTTCTCAAGTAGGTGTCTCTGCACGGATTTATCTACTTAGATCTAGTCTGTCATCAGCTCCTGGCTGCCACTCATAACACCACGGTGCAGCATGTCTCCTTACAGTCCTGGGCAAGATTGTTCTTGAGATATGTTGCTGGGCTGGGCTGGGCTTGTGGCCCCAGAATATGCATATGTCTTATTTCATTTAGTGTGGCCACTTTGCTTTCTAGAATGGATGTGCTACTTTGTGCATGAGAGTTTCATGTTTCCCATTGTCTTGGCCACATTCAGCGAGTTCTGATTTTCCAATTTTTCGCGAGCCTGGTGGGTGTATCTCATTGTGGTTTTAGTTTATAGTTCTCTAATTATTAGTAGAAATGGACATTTTAATTTATTTGTTATTTATTCAAGCTTCCACTACTGTGGAAGTTTATAGCCTTTGCCTAGTTTTCTGTTATGTTTTCAAGAAAGCCTTTTTCTTGTGGTTGCAGGAATTTTTATGTTCTAGACTTACGTAGTCCAGTCACCACTAGTCATGAGTGAATATTTAAACTTAAACTGATTAAAATTAAATAAAATTTAAAACTTAGTTCCTCAGTTTCATTGTCTCCATTCCTTTCTTTCTTTCTGAAAGATTTATTTATTTGAAAGGCAGAGTTACAGAGAAAGAAGTAGGCACGCGTGCACATGCACACACACACACACACACACGCAGATATTTTCCATCCTCTGGTTCACTCTCAAGATACCTGCAATAGCCAAGGCTGGGCTAGGCCAAAGCCAGGAGCTGGGACCTTCTTCCAGGTCTCCCACATGGGTGGCAGGGGCCCAAGCACCTGGGCCATCTTCCACTGCCATATCCAGGCCGTCAACAGGGAGCTGGATCAGAACTGGAACAGGTGCCCATATGGGATGCCGACATCCCAGGTGGTGGTTTTACCCCCTATGTCACCATGTCAGCCCCTGTGCACATTTCAAAGGCTCCATATTCAAATGCGGCTAGAGGCTAGAAGATTGGATAGCATAGATATATAACATTTCTATCTTCACAGACAGTTCTGTTAATATTTGTCATCTACTAATTTTTATTTCATGTGTTCTTTATTGAAGTGTTTTGATGTAACCAAATCTGTCAGTTTTTCTCCTGTTCTATTTTTGTTTTTACTTCAAAGTCACAAAGATAATGTTATATATTTTCTCTTAATAGTTTTCCTATTTAAGATCTTTAATCCATCAGGATATATATATATATATATATATATATATGGTATAAGGTTGTGGTTTAGCTTTGTTTCTCCCTATTAAATAACTAGTTTGCTTACTATTTTTAATTATGTTTTAGTGTTTTTTAACTTAATACTAAAAAGGCATATGGTCTTCCTCTTTATTACTCATAGTAGTAGTATATTTTTAAGATTAGAAAGTCGTGAATATGCTAAATAAAAAGTAAACTTGCTCTGTCCTAGATAAGAGAGGCGGCCTATTTCTATAAACGAAGCCAGTGCTACAAAGATGCTTTCAGATGCTTTGAGCAGATTCAGGAATTTGATCTGGCTCTCACAATGTACTGCCAAGAGGAGCTTTTTGAAGAAGCGGCTATCGCAGTGGAAAAGTAGGTGGTTTTCTTCTCTCCCCTCGCTTCTGGGGCCGCTTGCCCTGGGTGGTGTCGTCCTCGCCCTGTGAGGGAGCTTGATCACGTCGCCCTCCTTCCACTTGAGTGTGGCCTTGGCGCTGGCTCAGGAGCTGCTTGAGAGCAAGACGCAGAGTTTTTCACTCTTTGTCAGCTTTCATAGCAGGAAAGGAGCAGAAGAAGATGAAGGGTGCGTATATATAGCAGACTATCCTGGCTCATCTGTGGAGTAAAGGCGGCCTGTCAGTGCTTCATAGCCGTCTGCACACCTGGCCAAGGAGCAGAGCCACAGCTGGATGGTGAAGGGGGAGATGGATGTGGTCACTGATGTGTCTGCAGCCCATCTCATCCTTTCTTGTTGATCACATATCACACTGAACATACTTGTGCACCCTGAATCATGCTCACGCTTTTATGAGAATTGAAGGGATTTTTTTTTTTTTTTTTTTTTTACTTTTTGTAGCTTTTATTTATGATGCAAATTTCATAGGTACAACTTTAGAACTATAATGGTTCTTCCCCCACACCCACCTCCCAGCCCACTCCCATCCTGCCTCCTCCTCCAATTCCAGCAGTTGGGATGAACATTTGGCACAGCTGCTAAGGCACCACTTGGAACTGAAGTGCTTAGGTTCAAGTCCCAGCTCCCTGTAATGGGCATCCTGGAGATGCTCACGTTCTTGGGGCCTTGCTCCCTACAGGGGAGATCCTGATTGTGTCTTCAGGCTGGCCCAGCACCAGCTACTGTGTACTTCTGAAGAGTGTTTCCTTTTTGGTGTTCAGTCAGTTGTCACCGATCAGGGAGAACATATGGTATTTGTCCCTTTGGGACTGGCTTATTTCACTCAGCATGATGTGTTCCAGATTCCTCCATTTTGTTGCAAATGACTGGATTTCGTTGTTTCTTACTGCGGTATAGTATTCTAAAGAGTACATATCCCATAATTTCTTTATCCAGTCTACCGTTGATGGGCATTTAGGTTGGTTCCAGGTCTTAGCTATTGTGAATTGAGCTGCAATAAACATTAGGGTGCAGACCGCTTTTTTGTTTGCCAATTTAAATTCCTTTGGGTAAATTCCAAGGAGTGGGATGGCTGGGTCGAACGGTAGGGTTATCTTCAGGTTTCTGAGGAATCTCCAGACTGACTTCCATAGTGGCTTGACCAGTTTGCATTCCCACCAACAGTGGGTTAGTGTCCCTTTTTCCCCACATCCTCGCCAGCATCTGTTGTTGGTAGATTTCTGAATGTGAGCCATTCTAACCGGGGTGAGGTGGAACCTCATTGTGGTTTTGATTTGCATTTCCCTGATTGCTAATGACCTTGAACATTTTTTCATGTGCCTGTTGGCCATTTGGATTTCCTCTTTTGAAAAATGTCTATTGAGGTCCTTGGCCCATCTCTTAATTGGGTTGTTGGTTTTGTTTTTGTGGAGTTTCTTGATCTCTTTGTAGATTCTGGTTATTAACCCTTTATCTGTTGCATAGTTTGCAAATATTTTTTCCCATTCTGACGGTTGTCTCTTCACTCTCCTGACTGTTTCTTTTGCAGTACAGAAACGTCTCAATTTGATGCAATCCCAATAGTTAATTTTGGCTTTGACTGCCTGTGCCTCCCGGGTCTTTTCCAGAAACTCTTTGCCTGTGCCAATATCTTGAAGGGTTTCTCCAATGTTCTCTAGTAACTTGATGGTGTCAGGTCATAGATTTAGGTCTTTAATCCATGTTGAGTGGACTTTTGTGTAAGGTGTAAGGTAGGGGTCTTGCTTCATGCTTCTGCACGTGAAGGGATTTTTGAGGATAATTTTGAGTATGCATACATTTTGCTCCATAGATTGACCTTCCTTTCTTAGTAAACATTTTTTAAAAGTAATTATTTATTTATTTGCAAGAATTACACAGAGGGAGGGAGAAACAGAGAGAGAGAGAGAAAAGGAGAGAGCTTCCATCCCCTGGTTCACTCCCCAGATGGCTGGGGCTGGGCCAGGCTGAAGCCAGGAGCCAGGAGCTTCTTCTGGATGTTCCAAGTGGGAGGCAGGGGCCCAAGCACTTGAGTCATCTATTTTTCCCAGGCCATTATCAGGGAGCTGGATGGGAGATGGAGCAGCCAGTGGTCACTAGGGTGATGGTGCCTCAGGCAGTGGCTTTCAAACTTAACTCCTTCCTGCTTGAGTTGCACTTCATGATGTTTTGTTAATAAAGCACACAGATGCCTGATTTCTTTCAAGAATGCTTTGTTATATATTATTACCTTGATAACTTTCATTTATAAAAGTTCTTGAATGTTGACAAGTCTTATTGTGTAATATCTACATGCTGACGTTTTATTTAAGTTGCTGTGTGCTATATTTTAGAGAAAATTTTGTATTGATTGGGCAATAGGAAGTTGACAATTTGCGTCCTCTTCGTAGGTATGAAGAAATGCTAAAGACCAAGACTTTCCCCATTTCTAAGCTCTCTTACTCTGCCAGTCAGTTTTACTTGGAAGCTGCAGCAAAGTACCTGAGTGCAAATAAGACTGAGGAGATGCTGGCTGTCCTGTCCAAGCTAGACGTAGAAGACCAGCTAGTGTTCCTGAAGTCTCGGAAGTGCCTCGCGGCAGCTGCAGACCTGCTGCACAGGGAAGGGCGGAGAGAAGAGGCTGCCGTGCTGATGAGGCAGCACGGTCACCTCCTGGAGGCCGCCAGGCTCACGGCTGACAAGGGCTTCCAGGCCTCCTGTCTCCTGGCGGCTGCTCGCCTCAATGTGGCCAGAGATTATGACATCGAACACACCAAGGTCATCCTGAGGGAAGCACTTGGTCTCTGCTCTCAAACCAGCCAGTTGTCTGGCATTGCTGAGGCCCAGTTTCTGCAGGGAGTGATCCTGAAAGACTTCCAGAAGCTCAAGGATGCCTTCCTCAAGTTCGACATGCTCAACCACTCAGCCGGAGTGGTCGAAGCGCTGTATGAAGCAGCCAGCCAGTGCGAGGCTGAGGCTGATAAGGTTCTGGCCCTGGCCCCGGTGGGCTTGGCAGTCCTCCTCAGACTGGTCAGGGCCCTCCAAAGGGTGACTACCAACGCTGAGAAGGAAATGGTCAAGTCTTGCTTTGAGTTTTTTGGAATTTCTCAGGTGGACACCAAGTACTGCCAGATAGCTCAGAATGACCCTGGGCCCATATTAAGACTAGTTTTTGACCTGGGTTTGAACTTGAGAGAGAAGAAAACTAACGACTATTTCTTGATAATGACTGAACAAGTGAAATTAGCGCTAAACAAACACCTTTTGAACAGGCTATGTCAAATCACACGGAGCCTGCTTGGGAACACCTACCCTGGGGTCTGCAGGAGGTTTATTGTAGGCTTAAAATGTGAGAAGGAGAGCTGTGAAGATTTCCACAGGCCTCTGCGGCGCTGTGAGGCCAAGTGTTTGGTTCAGTCAAAAACACACCTGGTGGCAATCAATGGATTGCTTTTGGAAGCCAAAAAAGTATTCCCCAAACTCTTAGCTGAAGAACTTAAAGAGATCGACTGTATTCTGTCCACAGACGTGTATGGCTTTTGCAAATCCTTCCTCAGTGTCCTCTTTCCTAAGCATTTCCATCCGAGAGTACTGTCGGAAAACCCTATGGCTTGCAAAGAAGTCCTCAGGCTGAGTCAGGCATCCTTCCGATACTGCAGGTCTGCCTTGAAAGAGTATGTCCATGCTCTGTTCCAGAGTGAAGGGGCTTGCGGCCGCCGCGAATCCACGGACCTGTGGCTGAGCGCCATGCAGGCTTTCCTCCTCTCCTCGCAGTACCCAGAGGAGTTTGAAAAGCTGCTCCACCAGGAGGAGGACAGCTACAACCAGGAACTCCGAGCTCTGGAGTCGGCAAAAGAGGACAAGGGTGGGGGGAGAGGCAGCAGGGCGAAGAGAATAGAAGGGAAGTCCGGCATGCTGGTTCCCAGCAGGGACGACGCGAGCGTGGGGAGGAGCGCCCTGTGCTTCATCCGGCTGCTGGAGAGCTGCATCGACCAGCTCTATGTGCACAGGAACCCGGAGGGCTACAAGAAGCTCTTCTTCCGCTTCATGAACGTTCTCATCAGGCGCTGCAAAGAACCGCTCATCCCCAGCGTTGGAAACACAGTGGCCTTGCTGGAGGCCCAGTTTGTCCACTGCGCGGTGGTGCTGGCCCGCCTCTGGAAGAATGGCGTGCTGTGCCTCCCCAGGAGCTACATTGCGCTCTTGCACTACTGGGAGTTCCTGTTCTGCAAAAAGGACAAGGAGTTCGGGGATGTTTTCTCCATCATTCAGGAGTACAAACCCAAGGACGTGGCCAAAGCCATTCAGGATTTCCGGTTCCACCTCTCTTACCTCGTCAAGGTGCTGTGTGGCTGCGAGAACGTGCACTTCAACGTCATGCTTGATGCCTTCAGTGGGATAGCCCGTGTGGTCTCGGGGGAGGCTGAGCGGACACTGGTGCTGTGCTTGGTGCTGCTGGTGAATGCCCAGGACGTCCTGCAGCCATTCTGCAAGCCTCTCCTCTGCCGCCATTTCCAGGAGATCGCGCGGCGGCTGCAGCTGATGCGGGCGAGCTGTCCGGGCCAGGTCCCCGAGCGGCTCCTCAGGGTGGTGAGGCGGGTGTGCGTGGCGGTCAGTGTGAAGTCTGTGGTGGAAGCATTGCAGGAGCTGCTGTATCAGCGAGATGAAGAGTACCTGATGGACTGCCGGTGGCGCTGGGACGGTGCGCACGCCAAAGGCTCCGTGGTCCGTGGTCTCTCTCATGAAGAAGTCAAACTGAGCAGGTTGCTCGCTATGGAGCCTGTGGTCTACTTTGCAGAACCTGAGTGCGAGTATGGTCAGGATGAGGCAGATGAGCTAGCAGTAGGAGACCGCGACCCCCTGCTGGCCGCCATCCTTCTGCAGAAGCAGCAGAAGGCCTCCGTCCAACGCAAGCTGAGAAGAGTGTGCCTGGTGGTATCTCTGTGCGTCAGCTGGAGGAGAAGCGTGCATGCCCAGGCAGAGGCCACCATGGAGGAGGCCAGAGAGCCTGGAGCTGGGAACTTTAAAAGGGCTGATGTGGACAGGACCCAGTGTGACCTGTGTGGGGTGAAGTTTACCCGTAGCCCTGAGAACTATTTCAGCCCCAGCAAGGCATTCGGGGGAGCGACTCCAGAGGCTGTGGCCCTCTGCAGGGCCGAGCCGGAAGGGGAGGAGTGTCCGGAGAGGAAGAGCGAGTCTTACGAGCAGCACATCCACCTGGAAGGCCACAGGCGGCAGCAGGCGGCCTACCAGAAGTATGCAGAGTTCTTCCGGGAGACGGTGGACCCGGCCATTGACGAAGGGAAGCTGGTGGTGCAGGACATCGAGCAGAGCGTTTGGATCCGCAGCCACGTGGGTTCCAGAGAGCACAGCCGGATGCTGCAGAGGAAGATTCAGGAGCACATCAGGAGGGTTCTGGACATAGTGGAGGACCTCTACAGGAGGAAGGCCTGGGCTGGAGGTAAGGGCCGTGCAGGCGGGGGCGCAGACTGCGTTAGGCCTGGGCTCCGAGAAGGCCTGTGAGGGTTAAGTCCCTGGCGTCTGACTCAGGCGTGTTGGAATCCTGGCCTTAGCGGAAATACGAGTGACTCCGTAGTACAGCCCTCGTTGTTTGGACTGCCCCTCCTCCAGTTAAGAAATTTGTGATTATCGTTGGCTGAGATGGCTTCCCCAGGCACTACGGATGAGAAAAATGGTATGCTAACTGATTCTCTAGAGAGGATGTAGGGAGAATGTTGGAAGTCTTATGAAAATGTGTTGAGCTTCTCCTGATGGATCCATTCAGTGGTCAGTCTCGAGCACCTCCCGTGCGCTGTCTGGCTGAGATCTGGGAGAATGCTGTCTTCCTTTCAGGAGGGCTCCTAAGTCATACCCCTGTGCTCTTTGAAAAGAGAATTCTTACGTGGTCTTCAAGTCAGAGTTCCCCAAGCTTCTATGCTGAGTAGAAGTTAGGTGTGAAGTGCGTGAAATTGCACATTTGAAAACATTCTCTGATTCAGATACTCCAGTTCAGGGCTTACTGGGATTTTGAACACAAGCTTCCTTGAAAAGTCCGCTTTTGGCATTCTCTGTGGACTCACAGTAATGGCATCAGGCTGGCATTTAATTGTAGTGTATGTGGGGGCAGCAGAAGGCAGCCCCTACCCCCATGTTCCCTGAGGGCTGGGCTCAGAAACAGCACAGAGATCAGCTGCTGGGTCGTGGCGACTTTGGCTCTAGTACTGGTGTTCTGGGTCCTGCGGCAGCCTCTCCACTCACAGCCGTTCTCTGGTTCCTGCAGCGGAAGAGGTGATGACTCGGCTGGTCAAGAGCCTGAGCGTGGCAGTCAGAAATGCGCAGGAGTGGTTGATGAGAACAGAGGTCCGCCTGAAGGAGGAAGGTAAGGAGCCCTTCCAGGCCCAGGAAATCCTTCGGCTCCTCCACTTCTCGGTACCACTGGCTCCAAGGTGAATCTGAAGTGAGGCTGCCCATGGGCGTCAGAAGCGGCTTCTCACTGTGCAGGGGTGCCAGCTCTGACGAAGCAGATGACTGCCAAAATAGCGTCTGCGCTTCCCCAGCTGCCTGTGAGTCCCGGTACTCTTGGCTCATATTAGTTGCTGAAAATCTCTTCTGCAGCTCACAAGCTGTTATTGATGATGTTTGGCTCCTGCACAGTGACCCCTAAGGATAGACAAAGCCAGCCCTTGGTAAATATACCTATCATGTTGATCATTCACTGTAGTCAGTGGATGTTTGTTTATAGAGTCTGGTAGGCGTGGGTCTGGGCCAGAGCATACACTTGTAAATAAAAGAAACACAGTCATGGTGGAAACAAGCCTGCATGTTCCCAGGGAGGCTTACAGGCTTATACAGAGCGAGTCGGGCTCCTTCCCCGTGGTCAGAGTCACCTCCAAGCTCTCTGTGTCCTTCCTGCCTCTCCTGGCCAGGCCACCCCTCAGCTGTCTCACCAGCCCCAGAGGCCTCAGAGTTCTAACCCAGCAGGGCCTGGGGAAACTTGCAGGAACTTGGTGCAAATGTCTGCCCATAAAAAGCTTCAGCATAGAACCCCCTGTGGGGACTGTGATTTTGTGATTGTTTCAAGAACGGTAATTGGTGTCCTAACTCAGGAGTATGGTTGAATTGAGACCTTGCTCTAACGTAAGGCAAGAGGCAGCAGTTTGTAAGAAGATCCCATTCTGGAGAAACGTGTTTACACTGCTCATTTGGGGAAGCAATATCAGTACTCGAAAGGAAAACTCTTTCTCTGGCGCTCTGGTGGAAAGCTAGATGTCTTCCAAGTATTACAGAGACATTGGGTTCTTACTCGGGTGTTAGAGTTTGCAGTGGATTGGAAACAGAAATCACCATTCTGCACTCAGTTTCTGTTTTTTGATTTTTAAACAGGTGTTGTTGAGAAAGATGATTATGAAAATGAAGTTGAAGACTTTGGTGAGCTCCGTCCTAGAAGATGTTCACGGAAGTGTGGAAAGCAGAGAAAATACTAAGGTTGCTACCGTTGCTGCCTCCTAAACCCTCAGAGTGCTCCATCCATTAGAAAGAAAGAATATAAATTAGCTTAAGGAAGCTCAGGGGAGACTAGTCACACCTTTGCTTTTGTCCTCCTTGTCTTCTCTTTTAGGTGGTTTAGGGTGTGGTCGCTCCCTGCCCTCGGAGACCTGTTCCATGTTTCCGAGTTAGAGTCTAGCAGTATTAGATGTCCCCAGACACATCCAGGTCGGAGGAGTCATAGCTGAAAGGAACACTGTCCTCGTCTCCACAGAGCTCCCGCTGCCTGGCTGGCTTCTGTGGTGACGAGTCGGTAGCCGGGGACCGGGTGTTCCAGACACTCTGCACCTCAGAGTTGCTACCACTTTGGGCTGGGAAAGGCCTACAGGCTCCCTCATCTGCTGTGACCCCGCTGCAGCACAGCATAGCACAGGAGCTCGTGCATCGAGGGGCCCAGGAGGCAGCCTGTCTAGGCATCTCCAGGCCCACCTGCAGCGCAGCTCCTTCTGCTACATTTGTTAGCCTTTTCTCTCTCTGGCGCCTGCTCTCGGCCATTCTCAGCTGCCTGTGCAAGTCATGGTTTGACTGCACAGAATGTAGCCAAGAATTCACCCAGCATCCTGTGGCCGTCCTTTGTCTCTGGGGAATGTTTCTGGGGGCGTTCCCAGCTGGCCTCTCTCTGCTTGGCTGTGGTGCAGACATTGTGAAAAGTGCTTTGTAGGCAGCCTTGCACGTCTGGTTTTCTTGTTGGCCACTTTGGCCTAGGTTGACATTCTCTTAAGCTTTCACCAGGTGAGGTTGCCATTGTGGGACAGTGACCTGCCAAGCTGCTGGCTGGGAACGGTGGACAGAGGAGGAAGCCAGCTGTCAGTGCCAGTCCGTTGGGATTGGGCTGCGTGCGAATCACTGCCATTTGGCTGGTGGGCCCTGTGAGAGGGGCCGAGGCACAGGCCTGTTTGCAGGAAGCCGTTGTTCTCCCCTCCACCCAGTGCGCCAGCAGTGACCTGTATGGCCCCGTCTGGGCAGCCATCGTGCGCTCTGGTGGTCCCTGCGCACCCTTTTCACAGTCCTCAGCTCCATCAGGGTGAAACGTCAGGCTCGCTTTGGTCTTTGAGTGTTTTGTCCTTGCAACAGAATCAACTTTTCCTCCACGTTGCTTCTACTTTTGCTGCGTGTTGTTCTCCCGTACTTTTCTTTCTAACTGACCCGGTTTCCTTGCAGTGTTCATGTGTGTAATTTTTATTAGGTCAGGTTTCTAACTTTTATTCCAGTTGTCTTTTATAAACTTTACTTGGCAGAAACAAAAAGAAAAAAAAATACCCTATCAAATCTTGTAGTATTATCACGTTTTTATAAAGTTCAAGCATTTCTCTTGCCGGCGGCTGCTGTTTATTTCTCGTCTCCGCTCAGAAAGTAAAGAGCTCAGTCTTGGAGCTACTCCCCCTTCTGGCTGGCTGGTTGAAGCTGGCTGGGGCAGAAGTTCACTGTGCCTTGTGAGAGTAAGAAGTCTGGGGCAGTAACACTGCGGCCAGGGCCGCACAGGAGGCTGGGGCGCGTCTAAGGCCGCCTTGCGCACATTCTTCCCGGTTCGGATACTCCCGAGCCTGCAGGGCTGGCAGCGGGAGCAGTTTTGTCATTCTGTGTCCCAGGCTTTCCCCAACAAGGAATGCCTCCCTGGGAACCCAGAGGCCTGGGCTCGAGTCCATCTCCTGCCCTTCATGAACCCTGTAATCTGGGGTGAGAGGAGCTCAACACTGAGTGCTCACGTGTGGCTCTCCCTCGGGCCTCACCATCTGGTGAGCAGAACGAGAAAACAGCTGTGAGAGAGCTGTGCACTGGCTGGGTGGTAACAGCGTTTACATAACATAGCTGGACCTCCGCTTCCTCTTCTGGGAAGCTGGTGTAAGATCTGTGCAGTCTGTGCAGCCGGCGCAGAGCTGTTGCCATGGACTTGACTACGCATCAGGTCTTCGTGCTGCGATGTCGGTGACTGCTTGTCAGGAGGCCAAGGCAAAGAGCCAAGCTCTGCTTCAAGATCAGAGAGCTCAGCACCGGACAGAGGGTCCTGCCATCAGCCGCCTCGGGACTGTCCAGTAGAACTACCCGGACCTCCTCCCCTTAGATTGTCTCTCCTCCGTGTGTGAGAGCCATGGAGGAGGTGTGTGGAGACGAATCAGAGAAGGATCGGCCCAGCCCACTAGCAAGGGGCTTGCCTGGATATCCAGGATGGAGGTGTGTGTTGGGAGCCCCGAGATCACTCTCAGGTTCGGTAATTCACTGGGAGGGAGCCCAGGACTCAGCCTGCACGCAGGTGTAGTCAGGGCTCTTGATTTATGGCATATCAGGCCCAGTCAGCCAGAGAAGGAAGCGGCACACGGGGTGGAGTCTGGGGTGCCGGGGTAAGCTGCCTAGGGTCCGCTCCCTCATCATGAAGAACACACTATTCCCAGCAACGAGTTGTGAAATGTGGGAAATGCTGCCGGCAGGGGAGCTTATTAGAGATTCAGGACACAGAGTTTTCACCAGGGGCTGGGCGTGGAGGCCTCTTCTGCCCAGCATGTATCAAAGTCCTGGAGCCTTGGGAGGAGACGTTCAGGAGAAACCACACTGTGTACACGCTGTCACCACTGTGAGCCACTCTGTCCGTCAGCGCTGGGAACGGGGAGAGCCCTCCTGAAGTCTGTGTTTAGACACCAGGCAAGGGTCAAGCTGTGAGCAGGCCTTTCAGAGGACAGCGACAGACCTGCTGTGCCGTCTGCTGTGGAGGCTTTGTTGTGTTCACCCCACTCGCGCACCTGATAAGCACCCCTGGTAGCCGTGTGCCTGCTACCTGTGGCCCCAGTCAAAGCAGTACATTTCTTGTAAAACCCATCGTGAGCCAGCGCTGTGGCACAGTAGGCTATACCTCTGCCTGTGGCGCCAGCATTCCACACAGGCGCTGGTTCATGTCCCAGCTGCTCCTCACCAGTCAAGTCTCTGCCATGGGCTGGGAAAGCAGTGGAAGGTGGCCCAAGTCCTTGGACCCCTGCACCCGTGTGACAGACCCAGAAGAAGCCCCTGGCTCCTGGCTCCTTTCTGGCCCAGCCCTCACCTTTATGGCCATTTGGTGAGTGAACCAGCAGATGGAAGACCTTTCTCACTGTCTCTCCCTCTCTCTCTCTAACTGTGTCTCTCAAATAAATAAATAAAATCTTCAGAAGAAAAAAAAAACTGATCATTAAGAAAAAAACATTTTCCCGGTACAGTGTTGTGGCATAGCTGCCAAAGCCTCTGCTTGCAATGCCAACATCCCATATGGTCACTGATTCCAGTCCCAGCTGCTCCACTTCCAATCCAGCTCCCTGCTAATGAGCCTGCGGAAGCAGCGGAAGACAGCCCCAGTGCTTGGGTGCCATATGGGAGACCTGGTTGCAGCTCCTGGCTCCTGGCTCCTGGCTTTGGACTGGCCCAGCCTCGGCTGTTGCTGCCATTTGAGGAGTGAACCAGTGGATGGAAGATCTTTCTCCCTGACTCTCCCTCTCTAATTCTGCCTTTCAAATAAATAAATTTTTAAAAAGATTTATTTATTTGAAAGAGTTAGAGAGGTAGAGACAGAGAGAGAGGTCTTCCATCTGCTGGTTCACTCCCCAGATGGCCACTATGGCTGGAGCTGTGCTGATCTGAAGCCAGGAGCCAGGAGCTTCCTCTGGGTCCCCTACGTTGGTGCAAGGGCCCAAGGATTTGGGCCATCTTATACTGCTTTCAAAGGCCATAGCAGAGAGCTGGGTAAGAAGAGGAGCAGCTGGGACTAGAACTGGCGCCCATATGGGACATCGGCACTTCAGGCCAGGGCTTCAATCCACTGCGCCACAGCGCTGGCCCCATAAATAAATCTTTAAAAAAAAAAATTCCCAGCTGCCTTAGACATTGGTTGCACGTCCCTTAGCCAGTGGTAAGCATTCAGAGTATTTGGGTCCTTAAAGGACTGCTGGGGAAAGTGGCAGGGACTCATGCCTCTCGCAGCTTTTCCTTTTCCTCCTCTGACCCCCACACACACTTGGGCCTGACCATTCTTAGTGGAGAACTCTGGTTCTCAAATCCCGTCTGGGGCAGGAGTCCAGTCCTTTAAGGACTGGAGGAAGGATGAAAGTTGACATAGGAGCTAACGACATCCCAAGCTCTGAGCTAGCACCTTAGTTCCTTACCAAACCATTAGCGAGGAAACAGGCCCCCATGATGGGGGCTTAGTGTGGGTCACAGGCCAGCTTGGGGGGGGTAGGGCTGAGGCCAGGACCTAGGCTTTCCGATGCCAGCCAGCGCTGTTTCCATTAAGGACTAAGGCACCAAGGCCAATGCAGATGCCAGCTAGGGTCTCTTGGGTCCTGTCACACCTGACCAGTATCAGTGCACAGAGCTTGCCAGACATTTAGGAGAGCTCCCTCCCTTCAGGTCCTCACTCGGTTCATGGGTGACGACTTCCTGTAGGAAAGTGGAGTACCCAGTAAGGAAGCAGCTGTGTTCTCTTGTCGTCCACTGGAACAGCCTGGCCTTGGACCCCGAGGACGGGACAGAGCAGCTGCCCGAAGCATTCCTGTTGGATAGCGCAGCGCGGCACTGCTCCGGAGCCACTGGCTTTCCTGTTTTGTGTGTCCTCTGCCATCACTACCCGGAGTATCGTGGTTCACTGGCAGGAATCCCGTTTCCCGCTCCCTCACCAAATGTGGAGCTGAAGGTCCTGTAATTTGCCCTTTCCTGCCCCTGTGTCCCCAGAGTGGTCACTTGCAGTTCAAGGTGAGCCCCAGGTATGCTGCACACCGTCGTCAGCACTGACCACCACAGGAAGGCCCACTCATGGAGCTCTGAAACTCAGAGCTGCGTTAGCCCTACTCGCAGGTAGTGTGGATGGGGAATTTGCATGCTTGCAGGCCCTGGTTGTCACCAGGGTCTCCCCCGCACCTGGAATTTCTCTAGTGCCATGGAGCAGACTCTGCCAGGCTCCACCTAAGCCGTGGAGTCCAGGGCTGCCCATGGGCACAAGGCCTATGGGGTGTGAAGGGAATGAGGCCAGGAATGGACAAGACTGCACTCCAACCTCTGGGGCTCTCTTGGCCAGGAAAATGACCAAGGGTTGAAAACACACAGTTTTAAAATGTTGGCCGGCGCCGTGGCTCAATAATCCTCCGTCTTGCGGCGCCAGCACACTGGGTTCTAGTCCCGGTCGGGGCGCCGGAGTCTGTCCCGGTTGCCCCTCTTCCAGGCCAGCCCTCTGCTGTGGCCAGGGAGTGCAGTGGAGGATGGCCCAGGTGCTTGGGCCCTACATCCGCATGGGAGACCAGGAGAAGCACCTGGCTCCTGCCTTCGGATCAGCGCAGTGCGCCGGCTGCGGTGGCCATTGGAGGGTGAACCAACGGCAAAAGGAAGACCTTTCTCTCTCTCTCTCTCTCTCTCTCTCTCTCTCACTCTCTCACTGTCCACTCTGCCTGTCAAAAAAAAAAAAAAAACAGTTTTAAAATGTCAACAAAGCAATTTCCTAGTTTTATCCAAGACACATAGGAGAAATTTTATATTTTTAACTGCTAATGATAATACAAACTTCCTGTGTTTCCACCTGCTTTCAGTATGGCTTTGATAATCCTTTAATGGTCTAACAACAGGGTTAGACCTTTTGGTCTCAGTTGTGCAAGAAATGTCACGTTTTACTTCATTGCAATCCTATTCTGAGTCCTATTCCCTCTCTAATCAGGAGGCAATTCACCTCAGTCATTGCTGGAGGCCCTCTGCTTCCTTGAGGTCTCTAAGTATCAGGAGCTTTCTATGGTGTGGGTAATCAGAGTAGGTTTGCTCGCCTGCAGTAGCTGCCACTGACTCCCAGGTGTCTGAGAGGATGGCTGATTGCTCCTGGAGCCAGCTTGGTTGGGGGAGCCTGGGGTATCTGGCCCTGCCCCATAGCTGTGCCCTTGAGCCAGCCCCCTGGAGTTTCCCACCCTCCCACTATATTGCCACAGGGCGAACACACATCCCTGTGGACTATGCATGACACCTGTTCCTGCCCCTAGCTGTTTCCTTGAGAGGGGCAGGAAAACAGAACAAACCCAAGTTCACAAGTGAATGGAGTTGAGGGCTAAGTAGACTTCCAGGACGGCAGCACCAGTTCCTTCCCGTCCTCGTGTGCGTACTCTCAGTGCTGAGGTCTGTCCTCCTCTCCATTCTATGGCTTTAGCCAGTAGAATGCAGCAGACATGACCCCGTGTCGATTCCAGGTCTGGCCCTTAAGAGATCTGGCAGCTGTTGGAGTCAGCCAGCTGCCATGTAAGAGTCTGGGTACCCTAGACCACGATACTCTGAGGAAGCCCTGTGGAGAGCCCCTGCGTGGAAACCCCGTGTGGAGGAGCCCCCTGAGGGGCTGTGGGAAGTGCAGCCCCTTGACATTTGTGCTGGCTGAATGAAGCTGAGTCAGTGACCCTGGCAGGTGCCAAATGGAGCAGAAACACCAGTTGAGATCCACCTTAATTCTGGGCCCAGAATCCTGAGAATGAAGAATTGATGTTGTCAGCTATAAGTTCTGGGGGAGATCTGGTAGGCAGCGATAGATGAACATGAGCACGCGCTGTGTGCCATTTCTGTCATCTCTAAATCTTAGTTTCCCCAGTGCAGAGTGCCGGCTCCTAATCCACATGTGTGCAAGCTGAGGGCTGTGCCCGGGGCAGGTGAGTGCAGAGCAGGGCTTCGCTCAGGGCCTGCGTTGGTGCATCGTCTCCCGCTGAAGGAAGCGCTTCCTCGGCCTCTCCCTGGCCCGGTGAGGATCCTAGTGCTTCAACCTAATGCCGCGAGGGGGTCCTAACCCCCACTCCAGGAGCCAGTGGTTTGCGGCCTGGGCGGCCTCCGCTGTGGGGCTCGGCAGCTGACTGGCTGGGCAGAGCTTCTCCCCCGGCCAGACGTGCTTGCCAGGGCCTCCTGAGGGAGCAGGGGTCCCCCTGACCAAAGTGACAGAGCGGTTCCCACTCAGCTCCTGGGTTCTTGTTCCCCTGGGCCACTGGCAGCCAACACTGCCAGGTGTCGCCTGAAGGCAGGCTGCCCCTGGCATTTGTGGGGGTGTGGGTAAGAGTGGAGGCCTCTCGCCTCTTCCCTTCCCACCCTTTGCTTCGTTCTTCCTTCTGTGTCATGAAGGACGTTCCCTCCCTGTCAGTGGATGTTAGAACCACATCTTCAGACCCACTCCCTGACTGTACCCCTCCTCCCATACAGCCACCCTTGGTCCTCCTTTGGCCCCGGGACATCAGTGGGGAAGAGGCTCAGCTGTCTGGGCAGTAGGCTTCCGGGGCTTGGCATGTGATTGGAGGGGGCCTCCTTTTGCAGGTTTGGGGCACAAAGGTTGGCTAGCAGCATAGCACTGGCCCATTTCTCCTCATGCAGCTGTTTCCTTCATGGTCCTTATAGGACAGGAATCTGACGTTCATAGATTTTCCAGTCCTAATACCATAATGATATTCTCAATTTCTCAGTGCCTAAACTCTTTGTCTCAGACTTTGACTCTCTTCTCTCCCACACACGTTTTCCCGGGCTTCCTCCAGCGCACTGATCTGGAGTCTGGAATGCCTTAAATGTGTCCCTGAATCAAGACCATTCATTATCAGGAATCTGTGACCCTGGGATCATTCCCAAGTTCATGATTCCAGGCCAGCATTGTGGTGTAGCAGGTAAGCCACAGCCTCTGGCACTGGCATCCCAGATGGGTGCTGGATCATGTCCTGGCTGCTCCACTTCTGATCCAGCTCCCTGCTAATGGTTTGGGAAAAGCAGTGGACGGTGGCCTGAGTGTTTGGGTCCCTGTTACCCATGTGAGAGACCTGGAAGAAGCTCCTGGCTCCTGGCTTCAGCGTAGCCCAGCACTGGCCATTGTGGCCATCTAGGAAGTGAACCAGAGGTTTGAAGATCTCTGTCTCTGGATCAATCAATCAATCTCTCATTCTCACTCTCACTCTCTCACTCTGCCTTTCAAGTAACTAAATCTTAAAAAAAAAAAAAAAGGTTCATGATTCAAGGGTTGGTAAACAAAGGCAGCAGGTAATTGTTCTTTCTGCCACAGATTTCTCTCCTGGCAGCTGAGACCGGCTTCACCTACTCCTGTCACTCAAAATCTGCTTCAGAGCTTCTGACTGCAGAACAAAAGATCCCGTGGGCGGCGCGAGGCCCCGTCCTCCCACGCAGCCACCCTGAGAATGCCACAGAGGTTAAGAGTGCACTGGAAACTTCTCTGGTAGCCCTTAATTCCCTTCTGCAGCAGAGAGCCCGGCTCTGCCGACAGTATTAGTTGATCCTCGCCCCCCCCCCTCCCGAAAAGGCTGTCTCCCCACTCACAAGGGAGGGAGGGGCATCCGCCGGGGAGCAGGCATTCTTTAGGGGGGTTGTTCAAGGGCCTGTCCCCTGGGGCTGCAGAATTCTAACCCTGTCCAGGATTCTCTGTTCTCCCCCTAAGACACCTGCAGCTTACTCTTCTAGTTGGTGATGCAACCTGACCACCTGATAGGACGCGGCGGGCTGAGTTGTAGCCGGGAAACGGGGAGCTGCCAGCACAGTGTTTGAAGCAGAAGCTAAGATTAAAATTTGGCTGCTTTTTCAACTGTGGCAATTCAGACACCTTATTTAAAGTCTGGGAGCCCATTTGGGAGCTTATAAACTGGCAGTAGTGACACAGGCTGTCATCGCATTATCCTCCCTCCCTCGCCCCCTGCCTCCCTTCCGTGGATGGACCAAGAATGGGGACTGGTTTGAAGCAGCAGTCTGCCTCCAGGCGGTGGTCACCAGCACCAGGGAGCTCTGGGGACAAAGCTGGGCCAGGCTTTGTGTGCCCCGTGCGGAGGTGGGGACGTTTCTGACAGGGCTTTGTTCCCAGGGCCCCAAGCTTCCCTGGGAGCCTGAGACTAATTTTAGCCGAAGCGTCCGTGATTCCGCAGGACAGCTGTTTGAGGGAAATATGTAGGCCAGTCTGTGATCTGGGGAGTCATCGGCTCAACGTTAGGAAGTGGGATCGGGGAAGAGGACCAGAATAACTCAACTCTCGGGAGACGGCCACAGAGACTTAAAGCTACAGGCTGCAACCCACTCTGGAGCGCTCAGGTGGGACTGCGCGGGGCACTGTGACCCTTCAAGCCTGGGGGTGGGGGTCAGTGTCTGTCCTCTTTCCTTCCCTGCTCGCTGTTGGCAAATCCTGACGGGGAAAAGCCCGCCTGTGCCCACGCTGCAGGGGCAGCGTCCTCACACAGTCAAGGAAGCAGCAATCAATCAGTCCAGCTTCTCTGGAGGGCCTTCCACAGTCCTCTTCAAAATTACAAATAGGGGCCGGTGCTGTGGCACAGTGGGTTTAAGCCTCGGCCTGAGGCGCTGCCATCCCATAGGGCACCGGTTTGAGTCCTGGCTGCTGCTCGTCCAATCCAGCTCCCTGTTGTAGCATCTGGGAAAGCAGAAGAAGATGGCCCAAGAGCGTGGGCCCCTGCACTCACATGGGAGACCAGGAGGAAGCTCCTGGCTTTGGCCTGGCCTAGCCCCAGATCTCTGTTTCCCTTTCTCTCTAACTCTGCCTTTCAAATAAATAAATCTTAAAAAAAAAAATCCTTTAATAAAAAAATTGGAAATAGACTCATCTGTGGTTCCAGGCACCTCACTTTCAATTTTTTCATTTTCTTCCACGTTTATTTTTAATTAGATTTATTTCTGATTGCAGTGAAATGCAGATACCATGGGCTTTCCCACCTTCCCCACTCTGTCCACTCAGTAGTGCTGAGCACGGTGCCCCAGAACTTTCTCCTCTCCCCCACTGAGACTCGGCACCCACTGGACACCAGCTCCCCGCATCCTGCCCCTCCCGACATCCACTCTTCTCCTCCCCATCTCCAGGAATAAAGGGGCCGGTGTTGGGGTGCAGCGGATTAGGTTGCTGCGGGCAGTGCTGGCATCCCATATGGGTGCTGGTTCATGTCCTGGCTGCTCCACTTTTTTTTTTTAACTTTTGTTTAATGAATATAAATTTCCAAAGTACAGCTTATGGATTACAATGGCTTCCCCCCCATAATGTCCCTCCCACCTGCAACCCTCCCCTTTACCACTCCCTCTCCCCTTCCATTCACATCAAGATTCATTTTCGATTCTCTTTATATACAGAAGATCAGTTTAGCATACATTAAGTAAAGATTTCAACAGTTTGCTCCCACACAGAAACATAAAGTGAAAAATACTGTGTGAGTACTAGTTATAGCATTAAATCTCAATGTACAGCACACTAAGGACAAAGATCCTACATGAGGAGTAAGTGCACAGTGACTCCTGTTGTTGACTTAACAAATTGACACTCTTGTTTATGGCATCAGTAATCACCCTAGGCTCTTGTCATGAGCTGCCAAGGCTATGGAAGTCCCTTGAGTTCACCGACTCTGATCATATTTAGACAAGGCCATGGTCAAAGTGGAAGTTCTCTCCTCCCTTCAGAGAAAGGTACCTCTTTCTTTGATGACCTGTTCTTTCCACTGGGATCTCACTCATGGAGATCTTTCATTTAGGTCCCCCCACCCCACCCCCAGAGTGTCTTGGCTTTCCATGCCTGAAATACTCTCATGGGCTTTTCAGCCGGATCCGCATCCGGCTGCTCCACTTCTAATCCAGCCTGGGAAAGCAGCGGAAGATGGCCCAACCACTTGGGCCCCTGCGCGCATATGGGAGACCTGGATGAAGCTCCTGGCTCCTGGCTTTGACCTGGCCCAGCCCTGGCTGTTGCAAGAATTTGGGGAGTGAACCAGAGGATGGAAGCTCTCTCTCCCTCTTGAATTCCATCAACCTGCCTTTTAAATAAATAATCTCAAAACAACACTAAAATAGCTAGATGATAAAGAAGACACACTGGAAGCATGTTCTCATGGAACAAACATGAACTGTGACCAAATATTTGACCTAAAATAAAAAGATGAATAGAAATAACACTCCTTTTAAAATAAATATAAAAATGCAAGGAAGAAACTATCAAAAAACAACATAAGATGAAAAACATATCAAAACCCAGAAAATATACATAATATTTATCAATCATAGACATTTGAGTATAAGCCAATTTGGAAGAAGCAAAAAGGGAATATGGAAAACAGGAAGAATAAAGAATTGAGAAGAAATAAAATTCTGCAAGGTAAAATGAAAACAATCAAACTAGAAAGTCTGCATACATATTTGCGGTACGTGATCGCATTTGCTCGGCTGTCTGACTTAGATGCAGCTTCCTGCTAACATGCGTGCTGGGAGGCAGCAGCTCATAGTTCAAGTGTCTGGGTCCCTGCCACCCACATGGAAGACCCGGGTCAAGTTCTGCGCTCCTGGCTTCAGCCTGTTCCAGTCCTGGCTGTGGTGAGCATTTGGGGAGTGAACCGGTGGATGAAGATCCGTCTCCATCTGTGTCTCTGTCTTTAAATAAAAACTACAGAAAAATAGAACTTTTATTTTCTGTACAACAACTTAAGCCCATGTCCCAACTAGGCTAGTAGCAAAATTCGACCTGTTTTTCTCATTTTCTCCCACTTTCTCCGGAGAGTGTGTCCATGTTTAGAGTTCTGTGTATGTTGGGTCTGCAGCAACACTGAGTGACTCCCAGCGCTTCGTAGGAAGGATCCCGGGGAGCCGCATGGGGAGCTGGAGCTTTGGAGCAAGTGAAAATCGTCCTGAGACAGCGCATTCCTGAGTTCATCTCTATCTTTGTTTCCTGGAGCATCGGAGACTACAAATGATTCCTCAGTATCTGCTGGCGTTGGTTGGCTTTTTGTTACTACAGAGAAGAACCTATGGCAGCCTCACTTTACAGAGAAGTTTATCTTGACTCACAGTTGTGGCGGTTCACAGTCCGAGCTTGGGTGCCCCCAGGGTTCAGCCTCCAGTGATGGTGTCCTTGCTAGCGGAGTCTCAAGGTGGCATCACATGGTGACAGCCAGGGAGCCCATAAGTCTGCATCAGCGTGGTCTCACTCTCGTTATAAAGCCAACAAGATCCCATCACCCCACTCCTTCCTAACACCTCCTCCAAGCAGATCACTTCTCAAAGGCCCCACCTGTAAATGTCATAATTGGATTGAGTGTCCACCCTCTTGGAATCGCTGGGGCAAACTCCTCGTAGTTCAGGTGGACAGGCAGTCAATGTGTAGCGCCACTCTTCTATTGTAGAAGTAGAATCCCTGGTGTTTAGCTAGTCAGATGGACACAGCTACTACAGAGTCTACGTATGCCTTCCTCCTAGCTAGGGGTCGCCAAGTGGTTCTGTTCTACTCGGGGCTGGATGGAGATAGGATTGTTGTGTTCAGCTCCTGGGAAATACTTGAGAGAAAGGCATGGTGTTCTTTTCCTCCTGTCTGGGATGTGGAGTTGACAACTAGAGGCAAATGGACTACCTTGGACCACAGAGTGGCACCGGAAGGGAGGACACGCACGATCAAGTTCTAGAAACAAAGAAACTGGAGGCCCGCCATGCGGAGTGTCTCACTGGTGCTGAGCTGCCTATGTTCGTCTTCCAGGAAAGAGTAAAAGAGGCTTCTTAGTTTTCTTGAATGTCCTTTAGGGGCTGGCGCTGTGGCATAGCAGGTAAAGCTGCCACCTGCAGTGCCGGCATCCCATAGGGGCGCCAGTTCAAGTCCCGGCTGCTCTGCTTCCCGTCCAACTCTCTACTATGGCCTGGGAAAGCAATAGAAGATGACCCAATTCCTTGGGCCCCTGCACCCACGTGGAGACCTGGAAGAAGCACCTAGCTTCTGGCTTCAGATCAGCGCAGCTTTGGCTGCTGCGGCCAATTGGGGAGTGAACCAGCGGATGGAAGACCTCTCTCTCTCTCTCTCTCTCTGCTTCTCCTCTCTCTGGCTCTCCTCTTTGTGTGTAACTCTGACTTTCAAATAAAATAAATCTTTAAAAAAAGTTCTTTAAAGTTATGTGTCACAGGCAAAGCTACTTTTCAATGTATTTTAAAATTTATTTATTTTCTATTTTTTGTTTTATTGTATTTTCTATCTATTTGAAAGGCAGAGAGAGAGAGGTATCTTTGCATCTACTGATTCATTCCCCAAATGCCTACAACTGCCAGGGCTGGGTGAGGCAGAAGTGGAGCCTGGAGCTCAGTCTGTTTTCCACGTGGGTGGCAGGAGCCCAACAACTTGAGCAGCCACCTGCTGCTTCCCAGGGTGCACATGGCCAGGAAGCTGGAAATAGAAACAGAGCCAAGACTCAAACCAGGATCTCGGATGGGGGCTGTGGACGTCCCAAGTGTGCCTTAACTACTGAGCCAAACACCTGGCCCCTGCTCTCAGTGGTTGTACCGAATTCAAACTTTCAGCCGTGGGTGATCCTGCAAGACCGCCTGCCTAGCCCAAGCAGGAGGTTAACCTGACTGCTGGCAGACAGCGGGGGCCCCGGGCACATTCCCCCACCCCCAATCAGGTATACCGCTCCCGGGTGTGGCCCAGGCCCATCAGGAAGGCTACCGCAGCCTACATGACCTCCAAGCTGATTGAGAAGCATAACGGCGCCAATATCGGCTCTATCCTATAGAATTAGTGTCATCCTGAACTAGCCACGCCCTCTCTGCCTGCCCTTTGAAAGGTGTGCTTGCTTGTTAACGGACACGTTCGTCGAGACTTGTCTCCGGTGCCTCCTGTCGAAGAACGCCATCACCCCGCCATCCCGCAGTGCGGGCCTTGCGAGATGAGCCCACACTCCGCCTTTACTGGGCTCTCTCATGGACCCTTCTTCTTAAGATTTATTTTATTTATTGAAAGGCAGAATTACAGAGAGAGAGCAAAGGAGAGGTAAAGAACAAGATCTTCCATCTGCTGGTTCACTCCCCAAATGGCCACACTGCTAGGACTGGGCCAGGCCGAAGCCAGAAGCCAAGGGCTTCTTCTAGGTCTCCCATGTGGGTGCAGGGGCCCAAGCACTTGGGCCAGCTTCTGCTTTCCTAGGCACATTAGCAGGGAGCTGGATTGGGAATGGAGCATCCGGGATTCAAACCAATGCCCACATGGGATGCCTGTGGTGCAGGCAGCGGCTTAACCCATTATGCCACAATACCAGTGCGCCATAGGCCCTTCCGTGCAGAGGATAGCTTGTACCATGGAAGCTAATAGGGATATTTATTTTTTCTTGGTTTATCAAGAAGGCAAGTGGGGTTTTGCTGCCTTGGAAAATTAGGGCATTCTTTGGATTGGAAAAGGTTTTACTTTAAAATGCAAAGCCAAGTTCTAAACTCAAATGCTGATTCCAGCTGCATGGGTTGATTAAGAAAAGCCAGACATCCAGGTTTGTCAGTAAATCTCAAAAAACTTGGCACTGACTGGAAAACGTGCTAGTACAATGCAAACAAAAGGAGTCAGAGGGTGATGAACCAGGTCATTGTCCTAAGGGGGGAAAAGGGACCAGCAGGCAGGTGGAGAGGGCGGCTGGGCGGGCTCAGGTGGGAGGGATGGTAGTGAGTGTGTGTGCTGGCCACAGAGCCCTCCAGAGGGGCTGGACCTCTGCAGGTTCAGGTGCAAGGCAGTGCAGGGAGGCTGTGGGCTGACTTATTTCTGCAGATAGCACGAACTTACTGAGCAGTCTCTCTGTGCCAGACACTCGCTAGAAAACCCATGTGCAGACACTAGATGGAGGAGAAATTTTCCTGTGAGTAAGAGCTAAGCGAAGGGCTGGATTGAAATTCAGCTTGTGTACTTGGGGCACAGAGAATCCAAGATCGTCTTATCCATAGTCGGACACAGATTTTCTGGACCTTCCAGATGACTTCTGTGCACTTCCGGTTCACCTTCCACCTGGGACATAGCCTTTAGAGTCCCAAGGTGTGGGAATCCACTGGCGACCTCCCGCTTCATGGACTCCAGACTCTGTTTTGTCCCTGGACCCACAAGGGTGCCAAAAGGACGGTTTATAGCAGGTTCTCCTGGACCCGGCTCGGGCTGCTGTCCTCACCTGCCGTGTGTTTTCTCTGGGTTCCTGCCCGGTGTTCTCTTTAGCTCCCTGCTGCTTGCACACCGCAACAGTTCTGGAGACCAGGGGGGCTGGCTGTGCAGTCTCACGCAGCAGCCATCCACGGCACCCAGAGGCGGGCCGGCAAGGCAGGCTGCGCCAGGATGTTGGTTGTTTATCAGGGTGGGGAAAGAAACCTCAGATGCTCCGGGCGGGCGAGGGTGTCAGGGAAGGAATCCCTCCCTCCGGCTCACTTCGGGACCACCCAGGGAGACCCCTTCTGCCAGGTGCTTCTGTGACCGGCAGGGTGTGCAGGCAGGGAGCCCCGTGAAGACACGCGACCCGTCAGCTGAAAGAGAGGGTGTGCACAAGTGAGACCTCCCGTGATCTCTGTAGCCGGGTGTTGGCGTGGCTGCCGTTGGCAGTGTCTCCAATGGAGGGATGTCTCAGTCTTGTCTTCTTCCCCATACCTGAAGTTATAATGCCAACGCTGTCTCTTCCCAAGTGCTTCGCCTCTCTCTCTCTCTCTCTCTCTCTCTCTCTCTCTCTCAGCTGTTGGGCGAGAACTTCCAGGCACCAAGATGCTCTGGGTGAGTGCTCTCCTGCTTAGCAGAAATTGGCTTTGCTTACCTGGCTTCAAAGCTCTGCCAGGTTGGCCTGTGGTGTGGCTGCGTTGCCTGGCAACAGAGCTCCATGGCAACATTCTGCTGGAATGACAGGGATCCGCCCCCATCCTGCTCCTGCTCCCCCCGCCCTGGTGCTGTTGCCTTCCCCTGGAGAATGCCGAAGGCTGTCCTCAGCTGGGCCACAGCAATTAGAGGTGCGGACTGGCTGGCCCTCAGCCACCCTGTGCCGCAGCTTTCCGCTTTATCCGCAGTAGAGCAGTCGCCACGGTTCTAAATTAGCTGGCTGGCTTATTTGTCCTTGTTTTCTCCCACCAGACTGTAAAGGCAGGAATTTATCTGCCGGGGCTGGCGTTGTGCCCAGCAGGAGTTCAGCGGCCACGTGCAATGCTGGCGTCCCATATTGCAGTGCTTGTTCACGTCTTGGCTGCTCTGTTTCCAATCCAGCTTCTTGCCTGCCGCCCGGGAGAGCAGCAGATGCTGCTGCAAGCCCTTGGGCCCCTGCCGCCCCTGTGGAAGACCCAGACCGCTCCTGGCTCCTGGCTGTTGCAGCCATTTGGGAGAGTGAACCAGTGGATGGAAAAATCTCTCTCTCCCTCTCTCTTTTCACCCCCCACCCCGTTACTCTGCCTTTCAAATAAACAAAATCAGTCTTTTTTTTTTTAAGACCTTCAAGTGCTGACCATAGGATCTCACTGACGATTTTTTGAATGAATGAGAGAATGAACGAGAATAAGGCTCCTGGAGGTACAGGGGTGGCGTCAGGGCCCCCTAGGGCTGGCCTGCTGGTCTCCCTCTTTTCCTGTGTGTGGGGTGAGCCTGGATCATCCAGGCTGCCAGACGAGAGGCCCTGTAAGGTAAGAGGAGGAGGAGGAGCCTGGGAGGGGGCACCAGCTGGGCAGGGAAGTCTGGATTGGCCAGGACAGCCGACCCGTTGGCCCGAGACACACACACTGGCGGTGAACACAGCTCTGTGCTGGGTGTTCACCGAGCCCGCTTTGCTAACATTCCCAGCCACACTTCCCCTGGGACACACTGGGTCCAGACCCGGTGGTCACGCACACGTTCCCACACATGGGCCCGCAGAGGATCGAGTGCCCGACTGTCATGCCAGCCCCTCAAGCCCTGGCTAACCAGGCGTCTTAACCTGCAACGTCCGTCTTAACCTCCACTAGGCGCTATCTGGTCTCTCGCTCAAACAGCCTTCCAGGCCCTTCCTGAACAAAACCGGGCAAGCGGGCACCCTGATCACTCTTGGGAGAAAAGGAAGGGCCGTCTCTCCTCTGGCCTCCAAGGGACTCGAGGGTCTATCACACCTCGGCTTGTCTCAGGGACTGTGATGGAGGCTGCTTGACCATTGTTGCCTGTGTAAGCTGCTCTTCAGCTGGCCCCGGAGGACCCAGTCCTACACTGCCGTAACAAGAAACACAGCAGCCGTTGAAGAAGTGTTTCCATCCTCTCTCAGAGGCCCAGGAAGTAGGCTGCTAACTCTGTCAACTGGCCGCAACAGTTGGAGCTGTGCCGATCCGAAGCCAGGAGCGAGGAGCTTCTTCCAGGTCTCCCACATGGGTACAGGGGCCCAAGGACTTGGGCCATCCTCCGCTGCTTTCCCAGGCCGTAGCAGAGAGCTGGATCGGAAGAGGAGCAGCCAGGTCTCGAACCAGCACCCATATGGGATGCCGGAACTGCAGGTGGTGAAGGTCACGTAGGCTACAGTAGCCTCTGTCTGCTTATGCTAAATGTGGCCATGTCCCCGGGGCTGCACTGGGCACGCTCCGTGAAGAAACTGGGTGGTGACTCCAAAAAGCAGGTGCCCGGCTCAAATCCCGACTTTGTGCTGCTTCACGCCCAGGGACGCCTCGGACTCCCGGAGCTTTGACCTGTTGCTCTAAGACAAAAGCTGCTTCCTTTATCGGCCTCAGTTCTTTCTCCAGTTCCCTGGGTCTTCCTTTTTCTCTTCTTTCGATTCCAACCCAAGGAGACTCTCAGCCCAATCGTCAGATTACAGCCCGGCCTCCCGGGGGCAGCCATTAGGGGGGTCTGGCTCTGGGAGAGCCTGTGGGAAGCGCAGGTTCCGGAACTGCCTTGTTTTGTTGTTGTCATAGCAACTGTCTGTGCGCCATCACAGAGAAGTCTCCAGAGCACTGCTGTGTCATCTTTGGAAGATGATTTTCAGTCTAACAGCCGGGCCCTTCCCCACCACGGGGTGGGAAGGTAGAGCGAGCCTGCGTCGCTGAGAGAGGAACAATGCCTGTGTCTGAGGCCGGTCCTCTGCAGCGAGCGGAGTGGCCTGGCCTGGGGGGCTTATGCACCACAGAAAGTTCTTTCTTACGGTTCTGGGGGCTGGGAAGTCCAGGGTCAGGATGCTTTCTGATTTGTTATCTGATGAGGGCCAGCTGCCTGGCTCAGACATGGCCCTCACGGCACCCTTGCTGTGGGTGGGGTGGGGGACACTCTGGGGTGTCTTTCGTGAGGTCACTAGTACAACAGGACCCACTTCCAGAGCCCGCTAATCACCTCCCAAAGGGTTTGAGACCAAACTCCTGCAGCGTAAAGGCAGGACCCAGCCTCTCACGTTAGCCCAAGGTGGCCCCGGCTGTCCAAGAGGAAGTCACTGGATTGAGGGAGTGACCTAGCTGGCCTGTGAGCGTCTAATCACCCAACACAAGCAGCCATTGGTTCTCCAGTAGATAAAAGCCTGGGGGCCCGTTGTGTCTGGAGGGGCTTTGCTTAAGGGGACTCCGGGTCCAGGCGGGGAAATTTCAGGTCTGGAGCAGAGGTAACCAGCCGCAGCCCACCTGGCCATCAGGAATGCCCTATCGGCATGGCATCAGCGACCGGCGGAAGGAAGGTCGTGAGCACCACTGACCAACCAGGAGCCTGGACAGGAGCTGGGCGCTCTCACCCCTGATTTCATTCTCAAGAACCTTCCCCACCCGACCCCTCAGTGTTAGCTGCCCCGCTCCCTGCTCTGTGCTTTGCAATCCATCCCTACCTTCTTCCACCACCCTGATGTGCGCATTGGTGAGTGGACCCAGCTCTGGGGGCTCTACAGGAACACCTCCTGCTAGTCTATTGTCCTAGAACAGCATCACCTAGAACGTTCACATGGGGGGGATTCGGTTTCAACATAGGAGTGGGGCGGGGTGCGCATTAACCTGCAGCATTTGCAGAGATGTCTCTAAAAGAAGCGTTCTTGCTCTGGTCACACACTTGCCAGGTCAGAGTGATGATGACTCCAGGAGCCACTTGGGTTTTAGCATTGACCACCCCGGGAGTCTGGGGGCTGCTAACACAGAAAACATGCTTGAGGATATACTTGTGAACACTTCGAATCGCCCTCCTGTCTGAGTTTTCCTCAGTTGCTGGTTGGATCTTAACCTTTGGGTACATGCATTCTGCATTTGAGCACCCGTTAAACAGGCCAAAATACGCCGGCGCTGCGGCTCACTAGGCTAATCCTCCGCCTGCGGCGCCGGCACACCAGGTTCTAGTCCCGGTCGGGGCGCCAGATTCTGTCCCGGTTGCCCCTCTTCCAGGCCAGCTCTCTGCTGTGGCCCGGGAGTGCAGTGGAGGATGGCCCAAGTCCCATGGGAGACCAGGATAAGCACCTGGCTCCTGCCATCGGATCAGCGCGGTGCGCCGGCCGCAGTGCGCCGGCTGTGGAGGCCATTGGAGGGTGAACCAACAGCAAAAGGAAGACCTTTCTCTCTGACTCTCTCTCTCTCACTGTCCACTCTGCCTGTCAAAATAAAATAAATAAAAAAAATTTTAAAAAGGCCAAAATATTGCCAGTGACTTCTCTGTATCTCCAGTTAGCCCACTGACTTTTGTGGATTGGTGGTCACGCCTGTCTTGCTCACTTTTGTAGCACCCAGTGCACAGCATTGCCAAAGAGGACACCGGGACATGGCATCTGTCATATGACTGAATTAATGTAATCCATCTGGATTTACATTTCAAACTGATACTGACCCAAGGTTCTTGACTCCTTTGGGACAGAGATTGGCCAGTGGTCAACTGCTCAGCCCAAAGCTTGTTTGGTGCTTACGCTTGAGCACAAGGCAGACAGCACAACGCAAGGAAGCTCCATCAGCTGGTTCTGTGCTGGCTGAACAAGCGTTTTATACGGCTGGGGAGGTGTGGCTGTATCCTGCTGGTCTCTGGCTCCTCCCCTTCCGCACACAACGCTTTAGTCTGCACCTGGCTCGCTGTTCTGTGCAGCTGTGGCTGCTGCTTTTGCACACGATACACTGGCAATGGCAGTGTTGCTGTCCGCTGCCCGCCGGGAGGGTCATCATCCGCCGAACGGGGCTACGCTGGGAATGGAGGGGGAGGGGGAGTCCCTAACAGGGCAGTAGAGGGGTCTTCTGTGGTTGCCTGTGATTGGTTTGCGCCTGGGTGGAATGACTCGGTCAGATTAGAGGGGATTGGCTTTGAGAGTCCTGTTTCTATCCTGTCTCAAGGCTACTGACTGCAGAGACGACCTCGGGGAGCAGATCTGGTCTTTTAATCTTTTTATAAATCAGCATGCTGAGTTCTTTTTCCTACCCTTCCTTATCTTGGTTTTATTTTTAATGCTTTTTATTTTGAACCATCTCTAACTTAACAGAAGAGTTGCACTAGCTGTATAAATTCTTGTAAACCATTTGACAGTAAGTGCTGACCTATCGGCCCATCAGAAGCATTTGTGTGTATTTGCCACAAATGAGGATGTTTCCCTACACAACCAAAATCCAGCCATCAAAACTGGAAAATTAAAGTGGTAAATCACTACGATATAATCTTCAGATCTTACATCATCAAAAGTTATATTCTGGAAGTCAGTCTGACAAACGAGAATGGACTGGTTTAATTGAATAATTTATGTTGGGCTTTATAAAAAATTGAATAATGCTTTGATCCCTGGAGTTAATTAGCCCACTGTTGGCTGACAGCCCATTCCTCTCATTTACCCTCAAGCATACGTACAAGCACACACATAGTTTACTCATTAAAAGACAACATGATGTACGTGCAGTGTATGCACACCAGGCAGCATTAAAGCAAACATCAAATAAATTATATTTTCCATAAGGCAGTTATGCATAAAAAATCGTCAACTATCAATGATGATCTAACAAATCCAGCTCGGAGTCATGTCTTTCGTTTAGCTGTCACCGTTTTAGTCTCATTTAATCTGGGAAGATCTCCCGTCTTCTCTTGACCTTCTGAACTTGACACTTGAAGATCGTAGGGCACTGACTTTGAAGAATGTCCCTAAGTGTGGGTGCGTCTGGAGCCACCTCAAGCTCACTCTCGGTACGTGTCTTGGCAGCACTGTCTCAGAGGGCTGCCGTTGACTTCTCACTGCGTCCTGTCAGCGGGCACTTGGTTTGGATTGGCCCCGTTGCTGGTGATGTTAACTTTGCTACCGGTAATGTTAACTGGATTAAAGTATTGTCTCATCTTTTTTCCACTGTAAAGTTATTTTTTACCTTTGTAATTAATAAATATTTTATATGGGTGCTCTTTGAAATTAGGTAAAATCCTTTTTCTCATCAAACTATCAATTTAACTTATTTATTTATATCAACAAGAACTCATGGGTTCCCATTTCATCTAATGGACCATAACCATTCTCTTGTTATTCACTGAGCTGCTCAAATCGGCCCAGATATGATCAGTGGCAGGCCCTTCAGGCTGGCTCCTGTGTCCTCTGGACGAGTGCCTATCATTGGAGTATTTCCTCCTTCTCTGATATAACAAGATGGTCCAGCTCAGCTTCCTGTGTCCCGCCCTCACCCGAGGACCCAGCCCTTGCCTTTGGAAGACCTAGTTCTTCCAGAAGAGGACAGTGTGTGGAAGCCACAGCTGGGTGCCGTGTCCGCTCATCGCTGTCACGGGGTCACTGCTTCTTCCAGGCCCTCTCGGGAAGCAGAGCCAAGAAATTTCACGTGTGCACATTTGTTGGGGTGGGGTGTACACACATATGCACAAGTTCCATCTGTTTCTGTATCCCTACAACTTAACAGTCTCTCCAGTTGTGATCAGTCTCCACAGGGTTCTCGCTCGTTCTCTTCTCTTCTCCGACAGGGGAAATTAGGCGCTGCTTCTCTTCGTTGTGTTTACTTTCTGAGTCAATCCTCCTGTTTGTAACGCACGCACGCAGCTCCTGTTGCTGCCACCAACCCGTTCAGATGGCCTCCCGCCCCGTGTGAGCCCCACGTGAGCCCCGTGTGAGCCCCGTGTGAGCCCCATGTGAGCCCCGTGTGACCCCCGTGTGAGCCCCATGTGAGCCCCGTGTGAGCCCCATGTGAGCCCCGTGTGAGCCCACAGTGAGCCGCTTGCTCCCAGGGTGCACGGCCTCTCCTCCCAGCTCCGACTCCTGCACTGGGCTTCTCCTTCCGGCACCCCCCACCCCCGTGCGGACACCCTTTGCACTCTGAGCACCAAGCCAGGTCCTACCCTTGCCCCCCAAATGCACACGAACTTCCTCTTCATCCGGCTGGACCTCCATGCCTCTTTGTGCAGCAATGAGCCCGACTTCCCCGCTTACCTGCAGACTCGGATCTTGTTTGGCTCCATGTAACAGCTTTGGATGTAATCCAGGAAGGAAAGGAAGTGACTGGAAGAGGAAAGAAAGGAAAAAGAAAACTCCATATGACTTTAAAACACTCATTTTAAAAAGTTTTTTGAGACAATAATGTATGCACACGCTAAAAATTCAAACTGCCAATTTACCAGAGACAAGAGTTGATGCAAGGAAACAGATTTGTTCAAGAGACTAGCAGTCCTGGCGGAAAAGCAGAAGTCTTCAATCTCCCAGCGTGCAAGTCAGCAGGTGGGCTTCTAAAAGGAGAAAGGAGGGGCCAGCGTCATGGCATAGTGGGTAAAGCTGCTGCCAGCAGTGCCAGCATCCTGTGTGGGCACTGGTTCGAGTCCTGGCTGCTCCACTTCCAATCCAGCTCTCTGCTTGGGCCCCTGCATCCGTGTGGGAGACCTGGAAGAAGCTCCTGGCTCCTGGCTTCAGATCAGCACAGCTCTGGCCATTGCGGCCATTTGGGGGGTGAACCAGCAGATAGAAGACCTCTTTCGCTCTCTCTCTCTCACTCTCTCTCTCTCTGTGTCTCTGCCTCTCTGTAACTCTGCATTTCAAATAAACAAAGAAAAAGAGAAAGAAGAGGTAAAGGGCATGTCAGGAACGGGGTGGGGTGGGGGGGACAAAGGATAGGGCAGCTGCCAGCTGCATTTGGCCTCAGGCACTCAGGCAGTCATGGACAATGCTCATCTTGCAATCATCAGTCCAGTCCTCCGGTCACACTGACTGCAGCGAGCCAGATTTCGTCCCATACTTAGCTGGATCTTTCAAGACCAGTTTCTGGAATGTTTAAGCAGGCGTAATTTTTTGAATTGAGCAGACCTTCTAATTAGCCACAGCATCCGCGTTGGCTTTGTTCATCAGCGTGTGGAAGGGGAAGGAAGGTGTGTTCCACCTCCAGCTGTGCCTGTGTGGATAGTTACGTGATTAGGAAACGGGAAGGGAAGGGAAGGTGTGTTCCTTGTTGGGTTACAGATCCCCTGCTGTCAATCCTTCATTGCCTATCTCTGGAAGAGGGCGTGGTCGACTTCATCCTGACCACTTCCTGCTGATTGAAGGCAAGGCCAGGGGATTTTTGGAATGGAAGGCTTTGGCACGGTGAGATGCGTCTTCTTTAGTTCTCCCCTTAAAGGGGAGCAGGTCAAAGACATTTGTTTAGCTGTTAGTTTTGGTGTTTGTTTACAAAGTTTCTTTATCCAGACATTAAGCCCCAAGGAAAATTCCTGATACCATTCTTAGGAGTGTTAATATTAATTTTAAAATTTCTTCAAAGAGTCTTGATTCCAGATGGTATACAGGAGAATAAATTTTTTAAAGATTTATTTATGTATTTGAAAGGCAGAGTTACAGGCAGGCAGAGGTAGGGAGAGGGAGAGGGAGAGAGAAGGAGAGAGAGGGAGAAAGAGAGAGATTTTCCATCTGCTAGTTCACTCCCCAAATGGCCGCATGTCTGGAGCTGGGCTGATCTGAAGCCAGGAGCCAGGAGCTTCTTCTGGGTCTCCCATAGAGGGTACAGGGTCCCAAGCACTTTAGCCATCTTCTACTGCTTTCCTAGTCCATAGCAGGGAGCTGGATCAGAAGTGGAGCAGCTAGGACTTGAACCAGCACCCATAATGGATGTTGGCACTGCAGACAGCGGCTTTATCCGCTATGCCACACTGCTGGCCCCAGGAGAATAAATTTGAAAACCCATCTCCAAATCCTTGGCAGGAGGGGGTTTGATGATTCAGAGTCTGTTGGAGCCAGTGGCCTATTTCGCAGTTTTCATCAAAACCCATTTCTACCTGGGGTGAGGTGTTAATGTGGGAACCGCAGAAAGGATTGGCCACTATACAGACTCCACCATGTGAGGCCACCTTGGCTAGAGGTCGAGGGACTTTTACAAGTTTGTAAGCGCATTAACAGTTTCCGCTGTTCGTCTTCCAAGCTCTGAGACAGTATTTCCAGTTTCCAGTGCTTGCCTTTCACGTACAGAGGTCGAAGAGCTTAGCACAGCGTGGGCGCTGAGCGTGGGTTTAGCGCTGGGAGGGAGAACACCAAGCGTCGTGTCTGGCTGCCTCTCGTTTTTGAAGTCGCGGCCCCTGCAGAGGTTGTAGCCCCGGCAGTCTTCAGTGATGCTGTGCTCTCGGGTACTCGCGCATAAGATCCATTCCTTCGCAACCTCTTGCTTCGTGGATTTGAGTTTAGGGTTGAAACCAGCAACTCCAGCTCAGGTTTCATCTCCCTCCCTCGTCCTCTTGTTCTGAAAACACTGTGGGTCAGTCATGGTGTAGCTGATTCTGTTTGTCCTTGTTTCCAGAGGAGACTTGCCCTTGGCTGTTGGTCCGATCTGGTCCCACGTTAGGAGGGAGGGAGAATGATTGACAGCCGAGAGTCCAGCGTCTTCTAGCCACACTTGTGCAACAAAGGGGTTTTAGCAGGAGGGGCGCTCGGCCAACTTTACCTGGTGTCCCCTGTGAAGCTGAGCTTTATCAGGTTTGTCGGAGAGAAGCCGCATCTCGAAGTCTCGCGCTATCTTGCAGGCAGTGGAATTCTGACAGGCAACAGGCGTAAAGCTCAAAAGGGAAAAAACAAAATAAACCATGACAAATCCAGTTTGCCTCTTAAAGGGACAGTCACAATCTAATGGCAGTTATATGAAAAATGCGTATTCGCGTAGGTACAACAAGAAAAGTCGATTTACCATATAGCAAACTCAGATTTAGAAAACTCTCAAAGTTGCAAAGCCTAACCAAGGCTTTAACCATAGGACTTCATATTTTGAAATTTAAGGATCTGCTAAGTAGTGACAATTTTATTTACTCAGTGTAAGGCTGGGAGCTCTTGAAGTCAGAAGTTTGTGTATATATTAGATATGTCAATGTTTCAAATTGTATTCTATGAATAAGGCAGCAGAGTATTAAAAATTTATGCAAATAATCACATTATGGGGCCGGGGCCGGGTCTGTGGCTTAGCATCAGTGCCGGCATCCCACAAGGGCACCGGTTCGAGTCCCGGCTGCTCCACTTCCAATCCAGCTCTCTGCTATGGCCTGGGATAGCAGTAGAAGATGGCCCAAACACCCTTGTGGAAGACCAGGAAGAAGCCCCTGGCTCATGCCTTCGGATTGGCACAGCTGCAGCTGTTGCAGCCATTTGGGGAGTGAACCAGGAGATGGAAGACCTCTCTCTCTGTCTCTACCTCTCTCTGTAACTTCGTCTTTTTTAAATAAGTAAATCTTTAAAAAAAAAAGAAAAGAAAAGAAAAATTGAACATCAATTACATATCTATAAAAATGTGACTTAAAATTTAGCATGCCTTCACAACCTGACAATACTTGAACACACTGCAAGAAGCCTCATCACTATCTATTACCTGTTACCTATATTTAATACTGCAATCATTACTCATTATCTCTGCAAGATGAGAGGTACCTCCTTTGAGGATTTCCAGGAGCTCAACAGGGAATCTCAATGTCAAAACACTTAATTTTGAAACTGTGATGCTGAGAAAACTTGTCAAAGATATCAAAAGCTATCAAAACATTTGGTCAAAATAGGATTCCTGATCCCTGTGAAAAATAATAATCATTTCTCTAGTCAGGATGATTCAACCAGAGTTATAGAACAGACCTGATTACAGTTATAAAGTGGTCACTCACATATTTTTAAAGAATAGATGTAAAGAAAACTTAGCTCTTATGACTCAGTTTTGGCAACACTCAAAACCCAACAAAGACAGCCAAGAATATAAGAGATTATCGTGACAGAGCACAAAATGTTTGTTCCCTTGGTCAGTTTTCTGAAAGTGAAGACAAATCTCTTGTAGTGTGTTTGTTTCTCCTTACAGAAAGTTCATCCAGGAAACCTGGAAGCCAAAGCTGATGGACAAGTGCTCGAATTTAATTAGACATCAGAAGAGTCTGTGTCTAAAAGAACGAGTCGGCTTCACTTAGGAAAGACCACGAAGAAGGAAACCGTGAGCACCTAACTCTTGGGGGAAAAGCACAGGCAGGCACCCGACTACGTGGAGTGATGGAATATACCACGAGAAGCCAGGAGCGAAGAGTCAAGTTATCTTGGCATCCTGGGCTTCGAAGGGAAACATTTTTAGCGTCAGGTTTCGACAAGGCAGAACCAGAGAGGGGAGAAGAGCTGAGAAGAGCGGAGTAGAAACTTGAGGGAAAGAGCGTCAGGCACCTGGACGCCGGGAGGAGGGAGAGGCTGCTTCAGAAGAAGGTTGAAGCTGCTGACAAACGCATTCAGGACTGACGATGGAAACCTCCTGTAAGTGTTCACTGACGTTCCAGTGCCTACGCAGGTCCTGCTGCTTTAGCACACAGGACCACATTTCACTTCACGTCAGTGTAATTTGGATATTCAAGTTCAATTTTTAGACAACTTAGGTAAATAATTTCCTCTTAACCCTGCCAATCTGACTCCACACAAGATTCATCTTTTACAGACCCTCTACAGCTTTTTTTTTTTTTAAGATTTATTTATTTAGTTGTAAGTCAGAGTTACACAGAGAGAGGAGAGACAGAGAGAGAGAGAGAGAGAAAGAGAGAGAGAGAGAGAGAGAGAGAGAGAGAGAAAAGTCTTCCATCCGCTGGTTCACTCCCCAATTGGCCGCAATGGCCAGAGCTGTGTCAATCCCAAGCCAGGAGCCAGGAGCTTCTTCCCAGTCTCCCACATGGGTGCAGGGGCCCAAGGACTTGGGCCATCTCCTACTGCTTTCCCAGGCCACAGCAGAGAGCTGGATCAGAAGTAGAGCTTCTGGGACTCGAACCGGCACCCATATGAGACGCGGGCACTGCAGGCAGCGGCTTTACCTGCTACGCCACAGCGCAGGCCCCATAAATAAGCTATTTTAATTTCTTGGTAAAATAAAATAAAGATGCCTTCAAAACTGTTAGCATATGTTTGTGCCTGGGTTTGCTGACCAGACAGGATTATATTTGTATCTGTTAGATGTTCAAGAGGGTAAAAATACAGATGTAACTACGACCACGTAAAAATGTTGTGTCAACTATAATGACTATGCTTGTCTAACATCTCATTTTCCATAAGTAATAATTTTTAAAGATTTACTTATTTATTGAAAATCAGAGTTACAGAGCGAGAGGGAGAGACACAGAGAGCTCTTCTATCCGAAGGTTCACTCTCCAGATGGCCACAGTGGCCAGGGCTGGGCCAGGCCGAAGCCAGGAGCTGTTAAAACACAGCTCTTCAGGCATTTTTACCATGTAAGCATGGCATACAGCATGTACATACATATAACATATATAGCATATACAGCAAGGCAGAAAAATAAAGTAATCCTGGTAGCAGGTTGGTTCAAAAAATATTACTCTTTTTATGTGATTACCATTAATTGATTGGACTTATTTCTTACTTTTAATAACCTTATGTAACATGAATTTTTAGTGAAAACCTGGTTAGCAATTGAAAATAAATAATGAATAAATAAGAAATTCACGAATAAATAATAAATAAATCTTTCCAACATAAAATCAAATTGTGAAACCAGCTTATTAAACAATGTACTATTGCTTCTCACTGAGGGAGCGTGATCCAGGCGTGCTGTTTTCTTGGGTCTGAGTTATTGCAGAGGAAGAGATGAAGAGAGTCATAGGCGTGGGGAACTGACGGGCTGCTCGGGCCAGCTTCTCAGGATCTGTCCTCTGCGCTGCGCTTTCGACAGGCAGGTCTGAGAGGACGGCTGGGGGTGGGGTTGCTGGCAAGGGTCTCCGAAGAGATGTTGTGTACCGACGGAGTGGAACACATGTGTGCCAAGGCCCACTGCTTCTCCACGCTCTCGCCACCTGCCTCTGGGAGGCTCCCTCCACATCAGAAGGTTTCGGGAGAGGGTGGCTTCGTCCCCAGGGGCCACCGGCCGTGTGGGCTGTTTCTGATTGTCACAGCTGGATAGAAGCTCTCGGCACCAAGGGAAAGCAGGGGTGCAGTCTAACCCCCTACACCTGCCTCCACAGCTTCAGGCCCAAAGTGTGGCAGAGTCACGGTGGAGAAATCCTTGTGAAGGTGAAAACTCGCCGTTGGGTGGTCTTGGTTTGAGTGACAGGGAGGGGAGAGAGAGGGAAAGACCTTGGACCTGCGTACGTGCAGGCGTCAGTAGTTTCCAGAGCTCATGTCTCGTGACGGACGGACTCAGGTGAAGTTCCGACTCCCGGGGGTTTACCTGTGGTGCTCTTGGGATCCACAGTCGTGGGTCTCCCACGCTCTCCCACGCAGGCCGCTGGTAGCTTGGCTGACCCCATTATTCAAACGCTGCATCAGAGCTGTCCTGAGTCTGGCCCAGGTGGCCAGGCCTTTACTCCCTGCTTTGATTAGTCTTGACCATGGCCATGCCAGGAAGCGCGTGACCTTTGACACACGGACTCTAGCTGAGGCAGTACCCGAAGGGGCTGATGGCTCAGGACTGCCCACTGCCTGCCTTCCCAGCCGATGGGGCACCAGGTCATTCCCTGGAGGGGCCCTGGGAGGACATCGCAGTGTCCATCACAATGTCCTAAAACACAGGGAATTCAGGGCCAGCAGGAGAGGAAGGGGAGGAGGCAACTGCTCAGATGAGGCTGGGCTGGGGACGCCACCCTCGCCTTTTCAGGGAAGACGTGTGGTCCAAGTGCTCTTTGGGAAGCTGGGCGCTGCTGTCCTGGGTGGGGAGCACCCACCTTTGCCCTCCTGTTGGGAGCACAGCCTCCTCCTGTTACACTGAGCACTGCGTGAGGCCTGGGGGTCGTTTGCAAGACGCAGGGCTTCCTCCTTCTGGGGGAGAGGGAGTTCTTGGACTGCGGGAGCAGGCGTGGCCACTGAATTTAGAGAACGGATGAGGATCACGGGTACGGGAAAACGTGGACCCAATGGAAAAGAAGACCCAGTGGGGAAGGGAAGCGAATCCTGGGGCCACGTGGGCCTCTGGACAAGGCCACAGTGCTCTCTGACAGAGCCCTTCCGCTGCTCCTGCCCCAGGTTGCTCCTTTTCCTGAGATGGTGCAGACTGTTCGATGCTGAACACGGTGCGTGCGTGTGTGTGTGTGCGTGTGTGTGTGTGTGTGTGTGTGTGGTGTGCTGCTGCTGTGGTCTGGTCTGGGTGTGGCTGGCACTGCAAGGTGGCCTCCTTGGGGCTGGCACTGTAGTGTAGTGGGTGAAGGCGCCACCTGCAGTGCTGGCATCCCACATGGGCGTCGGTTCAAGTCCTGGCTGCTCCACTTCCGATTCAGCTCTCTGCTGTGGTCTGGGAAAGCAGTGGAGGATGGCCCAGGTCCTTGAGTCCCCCTGTACCCATGTGGGATGCCTGAAAGAAGCTCCTGGCTCCTGGATTTGGATCGGCACAGCTCCAGCCATTGCGGCCAGTTGGAGAGTGGATCAGCGGAAGGAAGACCTCTCTCTGCCTCTGCTTTTCTCTATGTAACTCTGACTTTCAAATAAACAAATAAATCTTCAAAAAAAGAGGCAGCTATATTCCCCGAAGTGAGTGCGCAGGCATCCATGGGGACTGGGGATCAGGGGTGCAGAGTAGGAGGCTGTTGGGGGTGGTCTTGGTGGTGGGCTGACGAGGCTAAATCTTAATAGGATGAGTCTGAGTGACATGTGAGGAGGCTCAGGTGGGGGGCAGAGATTCCCTAATGAGGACCACTGGGCAAAGATTCACAGGTGAGCAATCAGTACACTGGGGGCTAAGAGAGAGAGAAGGGTCAAAGTTGACTGCCAGGTTGTTCATTTGGGCAACGGGTTTGATGTTACTGCCTTCCCTGAGCCAGGGAGCACCGGGGCAGGAGCTGCATTGCTGAGGCGCGTGTGGCACCCAGGTGCCAGCTCTGGGTGATAAAGCTGCAGGTGCGCATCCCGTGAGGGGAGGAGGTGGGAGGGAGGTGATCCTGTGAAGGAGGTAGAGGAAGGCGACCACGCTGCGGGCTGCTGATCTAAATTCCAGGTTCTTGCCCCCCCAGAGAGAAGAATTCTTTTTTTTTTCTTTCTTTTTCTTTTTTTTTTTTTTTTTTTTGACAGGCAGAGTGGACAGTGAGAGAGAGAGACAGAGAGAAAGGTCTTCCTTTGCTGTTGGTTCACCCTCCAATGGCCGCCGCGGTTGGCGCGCTGTGGCCGGCGCACTGCGCCGATCTGAAGGCAGGAGCCAGGTGCTTCTCCAGGTCTCCCATGGGGTGCAGGGCCCAAGCACCTGGGCCATCCTCCACTGCACTCCCTGGCCACAGCAGAGAGCTGGCCTGGAAGAGGGGCAACCGGGACAGAATTCGGCGCCCCGAGCGGGACTAGAACCCGGTGTGCCGGCGCCGCAAGGCAGAGGATTAGCCTAGTGAGCCGCAGCGCCAGCCAAGAGAAGAATTCTAAGCAGAGGCTGACACCGAGCGTGCAAGTGAAAGCAGGATTTATCTAAAGGTGAGAGCGTGAACATACACTCACGTGTGAGTATGGGCCACCCTACACAGAGAGAGTGCCTGTGAGGAGACAGAGAAGCCAGAAACGGGTCCGCAGGCCTGATCCAGGGCAACAGAGGGGCTCTCCCCTGGTCCCTGCTGTGAGGTAGGGGATGGCGCCTTGACTGAATAGGCAAACGGGGTGGGGTCCTAGCATGTGTGAAGACTTCTGGGATTTTTACGGCAACTCCACGTGGAATTTACCTTCCCTGTGGTCAGCATGGTGTCTTCTTTGTCCTGGTCCTGGATGAGATACAGGTGCACCCTGGGAATGTGGGTGTTAGACTGACAGCTGAAGGGATGAAGTTGTAGTGTAGACTGGCAAACATTCCAGCTTACCTGGACCTAACTGACTCCCTCCCTGGTTACCCCACAGCAGCAGAAAGGCAGAGGCCAACAAAGGTAGTGGGGTGGCGCCTCTGTAGGACGTGGGAGGGGTCCCCAGGCTCAACTGCAGGGAGTGTGTTACCGGGGCTGAGAGATTTCATTCCAGTACAGCCATGGGACCCTTAGCAGGAGTCGCTTCAGCAGAACAGCAGAGAAATATGTTGGAAAAACAGAAAAATCTGGAAATGGCTAATCCTCCCCGCACTCCCGGACAAATCAGTGTTTTGATAAGGACACGACCTTCTTCACTTGGAGGCCATGGAGAGCAGCTCTCACAAAGAAACATGAGTATAGGTGCACCTGCAGGAGGCGGGTTTTCTGGCAGGTGGTGCGGGGGAGGGGCTGAATTCCAGAGCTGCCCGGTGAGCAGCCTCACCTGAGAAGTGCTGAATCAGAAACGTTGTGGGGGAACCCAGCTATCTGCAGGCGATTCTGATGCACGTCAAAAACTGGGGACCATGCTCTATGGGACGCTCTTCAGAATCGCTGCTCTAAGTATTCGGTTGCATTTATTCATTGGGTGAGAACGGACAGCTTTTCCACAGATGAGTCATCCTAGTCATAAAGTTTGTGTCGCTCCCCATTTAATCAGTTCTTTACGTTCTTTAGTAGAGCTGTAAAATTTTCTTTGCAAGAAACGTGGTCATTCTCTATTGTAGCCTGCTGATTCTTGAGAATTACTGCTGCTAGCATGAATGGTACTTTATTTCCCACAAGATGTATCCCAATTTTTGCTTATGTAGGAATGGGGCAAATTGTGAACCTACCCTAGGGAGAAGTGAATGCATCAGAGGACAACTAGAGAGATGTCCACACACTGAGTCCATCATGACGTCAGCACCCCAAAACCTACACAGCTCCTCCCAAGGGTAATTACTACCCTGACTTCGAACATACTGTATTTGTTGCCTGTTTTTGTTCTTGACATAATTGGATTTGTATAGTGTGGAGCCTTTGGTATCCAGCTTCTTTTGTCCAAGATTGTGTTTGTTTCTGTATTTTTAATTGACAAAAGGAATATATTTATCATGTACAACATGGTGTTCTGGTGTATATATGCATTGGTTGAATCAAACTAATCGGCACGTACACTTTTTTATAATTTTCCTTAGAGTCAGGCCAGTACATTTACCATTTGTTTATTTTTTATCATTTTTAAAGATTTATTTATTTATTTGAAAGGCAGAGTTACAGAGAGGCAGAGGCAGAGAGAGAGAGAGAGAGAGAGAGAGAGAAAGAGAGAGGTCTTCCATCCACTGGTTCACTCCCCAGATGGCCACAACGGCTGGGGCTGTGCTAATCTATGGGATGCTGGCGCTTCAGGCGGTGGCTTTACCTGCTACGCCACAGTGCCGGCCCCAGCACGTGTACTTCTTGTGATAAGAACTTTGAATATCTACTCTCAGCAATTCTAAAGTATGATGGAAATTCAAAAAAGTCGTGATAAATGTGCACTACCTTTGAATCGCACTTTTCCACAGACTGCAGTACCTTCATATGTAAGAGTTGCCTTAGAGTCACTGTGTACCACAGACCTTTCGAGCTTACTCTTCCTGTCTCGCCCAAACCACCATTCTACTCTCCACTGCTCAGTCTGACTTCTTTACGCTCCACACGTACATGAGATCTTGTAGTTGCTTGTGTGCGCCTGGCTTATTTCACTTAATATCACGTCCAGCAGGTTCACCCAGGTTCGTCACAATGGCAGGTTTCTTTCATTTCTTACATTTCTCACATATTCTTTATTCTTCTGTTGATGGACACTTGATTTGAGCCCAGATCTTGGCTGTTGACAATAGCACTGCAATAAACATGAGGGTGTCATTTCTTCGGTAAACTGACCTCATTTGCTTAATATGTCTATACCCAGTCCTGGGGTAAGTTCATTCTCTTTCTCACTTTTTGAGGCTTTTTCCATATTATTTTCCACAAAGACTGTGTGTGTGTATGTGTGTGTGTGTGTGTGTGGTGTATTCCCAGCAGCAGTGTGCAAAGTTTCCTTTTCTCCATATCTTCATCAACATTTGTTATGAATCTGCTGCCTTTTAAAAATATTTATTAGGCCGGCACCGCGGCTCACTAGGCTAATCCTCCACCTTGCGGCACCGGCACACCGGGTTCTAGTTCCGGTCGGGGCACCGGGTTCTAGTCCAGGTCGGGGTGCCGGATTCTGTCCCGGTTGCCCCTCTTACAGGCCAGCTCTCTGCTGTGGCCAGGGAGTGCAGTGAAGGATGGCCCAAGTGCTTGGGCCCTGCACCCCATGGGAGACCAGGAGAAGCACCTGGCTCCTGCCTTCGGTTCAGCGCTGTGCGCCGGCTGCGGCAGCCATTGGAGGGTGAACCAACAGCAAAGGAAGACCTTTCTCTCTGTCTCTCTCTCTCACTGTCCACTCTGCCTGTCAAAAAATAAAAAAAAATTTTTTTATTTATCTGAGAGGTAGAGAGACACAGAGAAAGAGCTTCCATCTGCTGATTCACCTCCCAGATGCCTGCAACCGCTGTGACTAGGCCAGGCCAAAGTCAGGTTCTAGGAGCTCAATTCTACCCTCCCACGTGGGTGACAGGGTCCCAAGTCCTTGAGCCATCACCTGCGGCCTCTAGAGAGCTGCATGTACAGGAAGCTGGTGTTGGAAAACAGGGAGCAAGGGCAACAGGTACAGCGAGAGCTCCCCGATATGCTATGCGGGCGTCCCAGATGGGTCTAAACCCCAGCCACACACCTGCCCTCTCTTCACTCATTCTGTCAGGTGGGAGGGGCTGTCTCATTGACATTTTAATTTGCACGTCCCTTATAATCAATGACCTTGAAGCATTTTTTGGTTTACCTGGTGGCCATTGTATGTCTTCCTTTGAGAGATGCTTAGCCCATTAAAAAAATAACCAATGTGTTTTCTTGTTATTGAATTGTTGGAGTTTCTTACATATTTTGAATGTTACTCAACATTGTATTTGTGAGATTTATCCATCTTATTGCTTACAGTTTTTTCTTTTCTTCTTCTTTTTTTTTTTTTTTTTTGACAGGCAGAATTAGACAGTGAGAGAGAGAGACAGAGAGAAAGGTCTTCCTTCCGTTGGTTCACCCCCCAAGTGGCCGCTATGGCCGGAACATTGCGGCTGGCATGCTGCGCCGATCCAAAGCCAGGAGCCAGGTGCTTCCTCCTGGTCTCCCATGTGGGTGCAGGGCCCAAGCACTTGGGCCATCCTCCACTGCCTTCCAGGGCCACAGCAGAGAGCTGGACTGGAAGAGGAGCAACCAGGACTAGAACCCGGTGTCCATATGGGATGCCAGCACTGCAGGTGGAGGATTAGCCTAGTGAGCCGCGGCGCTGGCCATGCTTACAGTTTTAAATCCCTCATTTTCTTTGCGTGATATTTCACTGTGTGATTTTTTTCTAGCCCTATTTATTTAATGTATTCCATCACTGATAGACATTTGGGTAGATTACAGTTGGGACCAGTGCAGGGCTACCACATGTGTTTCGGTGTGTCCCTTCTGGTTGACATGTGTACACATTTCTGTCACAGTGCCTTGTCATATGGTAGTATATGTTCATTTGTAGCAGACATTGCCAAATGGTTTTCCAAAGTGCTTGTATTGCTACTGTTTTTTGTACATTAGGGTTTTAATTAATTTATTTATTTGAAAGAGTTACAGAGAGAGGAGAGACAGAGAGCGAGAGCGAGAGCGAGAGAGAGAGAGAGAGGTTTTCCATCCACTGGTTCACTCCCCAGTTGGCCACAACAGCTGGAGCTGTGCTGATCCAAAGCCAGGAGCCAGGAGCTTCTTCCAGGTCTCTCACACAGCTGCAGGGGCCCAAGGGCTTCAGCCATCTTCTACTGCTTTCCCAGGCCATAGCAGAGCGTTGGATCAGAAGTGGAGCGGCCAGGACTTGAACCGTTGCCCTTATGGGATGCCAGCAATGCAAGTGGCAGCTTTACTGGCTATGCCACAGTGCCAACCCCAATAAGTTAGGTTTCTTAAAAAGTTTTATCAGAAATCCATGCGGGGTGGTCCTTTGTTCTGAGAGCTGATTCTGTTTTTTTTTTTTTTTTTTTTTTTGACAGGCAGAGTGGACAGTGAGAGAGAGGACAGAGAGAAAGGTCTTCCTTTGCTGTTGGTTCACCCTCCAATGGCCGCCGTGGCTGGCGCACCATGCTGATCTGATGGCAGGAGCCAGGTGCTTCTCCTGGTCTCCCATGGGGTGCAGGGCCCAAGCACTTGGGCCATCCTCCACTGCACTCCCTGGCCACAGCAGAGAGCTGGCCTGGAAGAGGGCTAACTGGGACAGAATCCGGCGCCCCGACCGGGACTAGAACCCGGTGTGCCGGTGCCACAAGGCGGAGGATTAGCCTAGTGAGCCACGGGGCCGGCCCTGTTCTGTTCTTGTAATTCCCCTTCATTGAACCCATTTCCGGAAGAGCGCTGAAGGAGCGTGTGCTCCAAGGGGTTGCTGTGTGGACTTGGGGAGAACCGGCTCCCCTTGCAGAGCTGTCCAGCAGTCTTCTGAGTCCCTCTACATGGATCCTCTTTACACCCGTGCGAGGCAGTCGACCACCTGAAAGGCGTCTTCGCCTGGTGGTCTCCGAGTGGCGCGTTTCCTGCAGGCGCTCTGCCGTTTCGATGGATTCCTGACTTCCGTACAGTGCTGCTTTTTCCCAGGTAGCTGATGGCAGAAGATCGTGCTGGGGGGATTGTGACCTGACTCACTAAACGCCAGCTGAGCCTGACGCCTTGGGTAAGGTCCCTTACCTGTGCGTCTGCTGCACTAAATGAGTCTTGCTCAGATTTTACTTCCTGATCACACTCAGAAAGGGAAGAAGGGAGGAAGCAAGACTGGGCAGACGGAAGTCCAGCTGCAGTGTGTGCCTGCCGAGGCCTTGGGCAACGGAGCGGGGCATCTAGGGTGAGTTTTACCCCCAGAGTTGTCCTGGGGTGGACTGGACTGCCTAGGGCTCAGTGCCCTGGCCCCACTCCATCGTGATGCGGGTCTGGCTGCCTGTGAGGCTGTTCTTTGCAGCTGAAGGACCAGCCACTGGAGGCAGCAAGCTCTCCTCAAGGGGGCCCCGGGCCCTGGCCTCCACATCTGAGATGCCAGCCCCTTCCTGGATCAACTCCACCCGCTGCATAGTCGGTTCTGGCCGGCGGCCAAGAGCAACAGATATTAGGAGAGCTACTTCTGCCAAGGTCATGCGCTGGGGGAGGGCCCAGGAAACAGCCCTTCTGAGGAGCCTGTGGCCGGCTCTCACGTGAGGCCTTGTTGGTGTCTGGGGACCTGGCAGCCCCTGTGAGGTGGAAGGGGGCGGGGTCTCTGTGCAGAGCCCTCCCCAGTCTGACCCGTGAGGAATGAGCAGATGCTGGCTAGGTGGGGAACAGCGAAGGAACTGGCAAGGCAGAGGGTGCAGCCTGGGCAAAGGCCCCGGGGTGTGGAAGAACTTGTAGGTCTCAGAACGAGGCCCAGGTGTCAGATCAAAGGGACCAACACGGGAGAAAAGGCCGGCGGTGGGGCACAGAGCAGGCCGCATCCTGCTGGGGCGCCTGGGCTGTGAGGAGTCTGGCGTTGACCCTGAGACCAAGGGCAGTCTTGAGGCTCTGAGGCAGGGAGCCCTGGGAGAAAGGCCTGGGAGAATGTAATATTTAGACATCAGCTTCCTTGAACAAAGGATTTTTTTTTTCTGAATACTGAAAGGTGAGTAGGAGTTAGACAGATGGGAGTAGAGTAGGCATGTGAGAATGTTCTAGACCAGAGCTTGGCAAAGTCTTTTTATAGAAGGCTGGGTAGTAAATATCTTCAGTTTTGTAGGTCACAGGATTTCTGTTGCGGTTATAGTACCAAAGCAACTGCAGACCCCGTGCCGATGAGCAGGCTTAGCCTTACAGGCTGAGTGGCAGGTGGGAAAGGTCTGTGCGCCATATTTTGCCGACGACTATTCCAGGCTGAGGAACATCAGCTGCAAAGGCACTGAGGTGGGGAGGGAGGAGGTGGGATCGAGGAAGAGCTTCAAGCCAGTGTGGCTGGGGTTTTGAAGCGAGCGGCTTAGCTCAAAGGGAGGAGAGGGCTGTGGGCAGTGCTAATGCCCCCACAGTCCATGTTCAGGCCTTGGGACTTTACCTTAACGAAAGCTGATGCCTAATTCAAATGCTTATTTAACTGGCCACACACCCAGAACAGTGCACAGACACACACAGCCTGCTGAATTTTCTCCGGCTGCACGCCCACGTGTCCAGTCCCCACTGTCAGACCCTGAGAGGCTGCGCTTGCATGGTCTTCCGTCGGCATCAGCACCGTCTGCCATTCCACCACACGGGTCTGTTTGTCCGTTTCTGAACTTCACGTAGATGGAATTATTCAGGATGTATTCTGGAGTCTGGCTGCTTTCAGCCAGTCTAGTGTCTGAGATGCATCTAACTGTAATTACAGAGTGTTCATTCTCACCGAATAAATACACAACTCGTGCATCCATTTGAATGTGGATGAGCATTTGGGAATCTTCTAATTTGGGGCGTTATAAACCGTGCTACTCTGAGATCTGGGAGCATGTCTAGATACGTGTGCATCCGTGTTCATGTGCACGAGTATTTGCCAGCACAAAGGGCTCACGGGACCATCGTGTACTCAACTCCAGCAGATGCTGTAACCTCGTTTTCCAAAGGGGTGGTGCCATGTTCCATGCAAGGTGCGACCGTTTTAGTCTCCACATATTTACCTACACTGAGTAACTTGCTTTCACGCATTTTAGCTTTTCTGGTTATTTGTCGCTCCCCCTCTTCGTGGAGGAACGACACAGGACCCTGCGCTGTTCTTTTGTCTGCTCGGCCCTCCCCGGGTTTGCTGCTGGTTCTTCCCAGGTTGGCTACCGTCCCTTCCACCTCCGTGGAAGGGCGGTTCCCTCTGCCACTTTCCCCACTTCCGTGGGGGAGTGGCACACCGCCGGCCGGCTCTCTCGGGGGCTGCACAGGTGTTCCTTCAGATGTTCCTGGTGCATGTTGTCTCTCTCCTCCTTTATAGTCCTCTTCCACCAATCCCAACTCTGCTACCCACACGCCGAGTACGCTGCTCTCCTCCAATCAGGAGCAGGTCCTGCTGTTTATTGGTTGAATTGGAGGCAGCTGTGTAGAAGCTGTTTCCTCCTCTCCCAGCGCCATATTGTGGGAGAGCAGATGCATAGAATAAGTCTTAATTCGAGTAACAGTCTAGTCCCAGTTGCTCCCAGTTGCTCCCCACAGTTATTTTTCAGAGGAATTTCACTGTGGGCTTAATTTTTACTTTTCTAGGGAGTAGACAGACAGGGACTTTCTTTTCAACAGCTTGCTGGTATTGAGGACTTTTGTGCAGGAGCATGACAAGGTCATACTTGCAATCTGAGATGGGCCCTTGGCTGCTGGTGGGCAGGAGACAGACGGCGGAAGGGCAGGCATGCAAGCAGGGGTCCAAGTAGGAGATGGTGGTGCTGGAGGCGGAGGCAGGGTGTGATAACCTGAGTGCCGGGCGGTGAGTTGGGAAGGTGTAGATGGATCTGCGAGCCATCTGGAGGTGACGTGACAGGACTTGGTGATGGATCAGATGCAGGGGCTGAGTGAGTAGGAGGTATAAAAACCACGGCTCTAACATTCCCACTGAACTCCTATTTCTTTGGGCTCTGTGTTTCAGGTTTACTATTGTTGCACATATTTTTTAAGAGATTGGTTTTTGTTGCTTTCAAAGGAGAAGACGATTGTACATTGAATATGCTAATTGCATCTGACCTTTTTATTATTCATGTGTGATTTGACTTTCTTTCTTGTTCTCTAGGTCTCTGCATTCTGAAGTTGCAGATGACTCCAGAGTGCAATGCTTGAGGACGCAGGTGAATACTACCTGATGGTGCACGCATTCTCTGTAGCGCGGGGCCCTTCCAGACTGCTGGCGGGCGGGCGGGGCAGGCATTTAAAGACCGAGCCTCCTGTGGCTTTGCTCTGGGCAGCTTTTGGGAAGAACACAATGTTATAGGGATCCAGAAGCACACCAGAAAGCCCCACCCCCTGGCTGGCAGGGGCTGGGAGCCCACCTGAGGCCCAAGAAGCCGGGAGAGGAAGTGTGACAAACCAGGGAGAAACAGCGGCAGGAACTCCAAGAGGTGATGGCCACGAGGGGCCTGCACGTTCTTTCATATTTTTAATTATTTTAGAAAAGCCAAAAATTGCCATTTCCTTCCAAGGTATAAAGCCGGACTAACCAGGGCATTGTACCCGGTTGTGGCCTTGGTTTTCTTTCTTTCTTTCTTTTTAAAGATTTATTTATTTGAAAGGCAGAGTTACAGAGAGACAAAGAGAGAGAGAGAGAGAGAGGTCTTCCATCCCTGGTCCACTCCCCAGTTGGCCACAACAGCTAGAGCTGTGCTGATCCGAAGCCAGGAGCCAGGAGCCTCTTCTGGGTCTCCCACATGGGTGCAGGGCCCAAGTCCCATCTTCTACTGCTTTCCCAGGCCACAGCAGAGAGCTGGATCGGAAGTGGAGCAGCCAGGACTTGAACCAGCGCCCATATGGGATGCTGGCACTGCAGGCGGCAATTTTACCTGCTACGCCACAGCGCCGGCCCCCCTTGGTTTTCAACATGGGAAGAAGCAGGCTCTTCAGTGACCTTGGGCCTCGGTCCCTAGACCAGCATGGTGGATGTCGGCCATCACTCGCGGGGCTCTTGTCCGTGAGGAGTGGAGAACGAGAACGTGGCGCCATAGCTCCACGGATGAATTCTTTCCTCTTTTTCTTGGAGGGGGCTCCTGTCACCTGACCCGGCCACTCGGAGCACACCAGCCCCAGGGGCCTCGTCAGGCTCCGCAGGCTGAGTGGAGAGCAGAGGCCTTGGGAGCTGCTCTCTGAGGCTCCCCAGGGTATTTGCAAGCTCCGGGATGTAGGCCTCCCGGGAGCCGTTGGAGTCTATTCACAGCGCGCCATCAGCTTCGTGTTTCTGGAACGCATTCCTTTTTCCATTGAGCTAATTTCTCGAAGCAATTCCCATGGTGCACTGACATTGTCTTCGCAGCCCTGGAAAATGGAATTTTTCGTTGAGAACCGGGCTGTTTACAATGCACTCCCACCCTTGCGCTCTTGGGTTCTTCGCGACTTCCTGTCTGGTGCAGATGTTTTCTTCCAGCCATTTCCTGGACATATCGGGCACATCTGATCCGATGGCGGCTGCTTGGGATCTAAGCAGCAGGCTCCAGCAGTGGGCTGAAGCTGTGTCTCTTAAATCCTCCAGTCCCCATCCGACTTGTCACAGCCGTTATGACTCCAGGTAAGAGCGAAGGAAACCAAGAGAGGTGGAGAAGGATGGTCCTCTGACTACGAGTTCTTGAATACTAAGAAATTTCAAGGTCAAAACTCATGGTCTCCAGAATTAGAGCTGGACTAGGCTGTAGTCAAAGATGAGAACTCGGTTACTCAGGCCCGTAGAATGGGAGTCCTAACCTCTATTTCATTTCTGACCCATGATTTTTCAAGGTGAGAAATGCCTAATGTATGTCTAGCAGCAAACATTAGTTTCTTGCGTCTTTTGTATCTAAGTGTATTTCCCCAGGACAGAGTCTTTCTTAGAAACGTATTGAGAAAAGTGTGCAAGTATTTTTTTCAAAATCTTAACGCTAGTTACTCCCTAAAAAGAAAAGCTTGCAAGCGTCCATTTCCTCGCTTGGCGGCAGCATGGAGTGCTATGAGCAAAAGAAGTGCTCACTGCTGCTGCGGGGTTTTGTTCTCGCTGTATCGTGTTGCTTTGATAGCTGCTTCCGCTGAGCATTTCCCCCATATCCTTTATTTATTTTTTAAAGGTCTATTTATATAAGCCAGAGCTACACAGAGAGTAGGAAAGACAGAGAGAGGGAGAGAGATCTTCCATCTACCAGCTCGCTCACTCCCCACATGGCTGCAGCAGCTAGGGCTGGGCCCAGCTGAAACCAGGGACCAGGAATTCTAACCAGGCCTCCCATATGACTGGTAAGGACTCAGATCCTTGGGCCAGCATGCGCTGCCTTCCCAGGCACATGAGCAGGAAGTTGGGATGGGAAATGGAGCAGCTGGGACCGGAGCCAGACTCCAATATGGGATGCCGTACAATTGCTGGACAATGCTGGCTTCTTCTCACAGCCTCTACACGCCTGGTACACTTCTGAGCTCCCCTGCCTCCTGGACCCTTGTCCTCATACAGTAGCTTACCTGCCATCAGCTCTCACTCCAAAATGTGCTGTTACTCAAAACAGTCTCGGGGCTGGCGCCGTGGCTCACTTGGTTACTCCTCCGCCTGCGGCGCCGGCATCCCATATGGGCGCCGGGTTCTAGTCCCAGCTGCCCTTCTTCCAGTCCAGCTCTCTGCTGTGGCCCAGGAAGGCAGTGGAGGATGGCACAAGTGCTTGGGACCCTGCACCAGCATGGGAGACCAGGAGGAAGCACCTGGCTCCTGGCTTCGGTTCTGCGCAGTGGCGGCCATTAGGGGAGTGAACCAACGGAAGGAAGATCTTTCTCTCTGTCTCTCTCACTGTCTATAACTCTCTCTCTCTCTCTCTCTCTCTCACTGTCTAACTCTGCCTCTCAAAAAAAAAAAAAAAAAAAACAGAAAAAAAAGTCTTTGCCATCGAAAGACCTTGACCCCGATTTCCAGACCCACTTCTGATTTAGCTGAATTATCTTGGAGAAGTCATTTAACCCCTTGGAGTGTCTGATTTGTAAAGAATAGTTATTTATTTAAAGAGCAGAGTCACACACACACACACACACACAAACACACAATTTTCAAGCAACTGGTTTACTCCCCGAATGCCAGTAACAGTCGAGGCAGGGACAACTGAAGCTGGGAGCAGGAACTCCATCCTGGTCTCCCACGTGGGTGGCAGGGACCAAGCACTTGAACCAGCACTGCTGCCTCCCAGGTGCCTTAGAAGGAGGCTGGGTGGAAGTCGAGGCAAGACTGAATCCTACGCGTTCTGATAAAGGATTCAGGCATCCCAAGTGATAGCTTCACCTGTTGTACCGCAGTGCTTCCCCAGTGTTTGATTTAACATAAAAAACAATTGTTCTCATTTTGTTTGAAAGGCCCAGAGCCAAACCTTTCATCCACTGGTTCACTCCTCCCGTGCCTGCAAAAGCCACAGCTGGGCTGAGCTATGGCCCAGTGTCGGTCATTCCGAGATCTGTCAATCTGAAGATTTGTCATTTTTCACATAGGAAATTTGTCTTCTCTAATATCTCTCTGGATGCTGTTTTCTTGATTCGCTACTTCAGTTCTCTTCAGAGTTGTAAATATTTTCATAGTAGATTTCTGATGAATGGGTTTATTGCTTATAGTTTTCTAACTGTCTAAACCGACTTTTTGTTCAACTCTCATCTAGCAGAATTCTTCATGCTTAGATGTTTCCATTAACGTCTGTCCATTGTTTCTACTGCTTCTAAAATGGCTGATTTTCAGAAATCCTTTAGTTTCCACTTTCATTTCTCTCCTATAATCTGCCAGATTTCTTTTTGTACTTTTTTCTATTATACCATCATGCATTCCTGAGCCTCTGTGTACAAAGTTCATAGATTCTTCAGTTTGATTGATAGGATGGGCAAGCATTTGTTCAGATTTTCCCTCCAACTCATGATGAATTTCTGATGTGTGTTGCTAATTTGTTACTTCTTTTCTGCCATATTACTTAGGCTTCACATTATTGCTCATCCACAGTTACGGGCCTTCTCCCTGCTGAGGAAGAGGAAGGCAAAGAGACTGGGGAAGTGAACTGAAGCTGGAGGCACCTGAGATTGAGGATGTTAACTTAGAACACTTTCTAACAAATTACATTTTTTCAAAGAGTATTACATTTTTTAGGCCGGCACCGCGGCTCAATAGGCTAATCCTCCATCTAGCGGCGCCGGCACACCGGGTTCTAGTCCTGGTCGGGGCGCTGGATTCTTTCCTGGTTGCCCCTCTTCCAGGCCAGCTCTCTGCTGTGGCCCGCGAGTACAGTGGAGGATGGCCCAAGTGCTTGGGCCCTGCACCCCATGGGAGACCAGGAGGAAGCACCTGGCTCCTGCCTTCGGATCAGCGTGGTACACCGGCCGCAGCGCGTCAGCCGTGGCAGCCATTGGAGGGTGAACCAACAGCAAAAGGAAGACCTTTCTCTCTGTTTCTCTCTCACTATCCACTCTGCCTGTCCAAAAAAATAAATAAATAAATAAATAAAAAATAAATAAAAAAACAGAGTATTACATTTTTCAAAGGTATTGATTAGATTTAGACTTTGAAAAAAGAACAGGCATATTCAAGTTACAAGGATTAAATTTTTTTTAAAGATTTATTTATGTATTTGAAAGACAGAATTACAAAGAGGCAGAGGCCGGGGGGGGGGGGTGGTTTGACCCTCTCGTTCACTCCCTAAATGGCCGCAACGGCCGGAGCTGGGCTGATCCAAAGCCAGGAGCCAGGAGCGAGGAGCTTCTTCTGGGTCTCCCACACGGGTGCAGGGGCCCAAGCACTCGGGCCATCTTCTACTGCTTTCCCAGGCCATAGCAGTAAGCGGGACTGGAAGTGGAGCAGCTGGGAGTCAAACTGGTGCAGTATGGGATGCCGGCACTGCAGGCAGTGGCTTTACCTGCTGCTATGCTGCAGTGTCGACCCCAAGGATTAAAGTTAAAACTAAGTATAAACATAGAACAAACAACTTACTAACAAGTTCAGGAAAATGCAGCAAGAAAAAGGAAAGAATTCAATCCAAATAGGGCAGGAAAGGAGGGAAAAACAGACAATAAAACACGTTATGAGAAAACAGAAATAGATTTAAATATAAAAGTGATTAAAGTTGAGGATAGCAGAAAGCAAATGTTGACCAAAAGAAATAGGCAGTAACATTAATATCAGGCAAAACTACAGCTTCAAAAGCTATACTACAGATAAAGAAAATCACTATATGATAAAAATGTTTGGCTGGCGCCGCGGCTCAATAGGCTAATCCTCTGCCTGCGGCGCCGGCACACCGGGTTCTAGTCCTGGTCAGGGCGCTGGATTCTGTCCCGGTTGCCCCTCTTCCAGGCCAGCTCTCTGCTGTGGCCAGGGAGTGCAGTGGAGGATGGCCCAAGTGCTTGGGCCCTGCACCTGCATGGGAGTCCAGGAGGAAGCACCTGGCTCCTGGCTTCGGATCAGCGCGGGCGTCCGCCGCTGCAGCCATTGTGGGGTGAACCTACGGAAAAGGAAGACCTTCCTCTCTGTCTCTCTCTCTCACTGTCTAACTCTGCCTGTCAAAAAAAATGTTTAATTCACCAGAAAAATATCATAATTTAAAGCTTTGATGAGAGCCGGCGCCGTGGCTCAATAGGCTAATCCTCCACCTTGCGGCGCCGGCACACCGGGTTCTAGTCCCGGTCGGGGCGCCGGATTCTGTCCCGGTTGCCCCTCTTCCAGGCCAGCTCTCTGCTATGGCCAGGGAGTGCAGTGGAGGATGGCCCAGGTGCTTGGGCCCTGCACCCCATGGGAGACCAGGAAAAGCACCTGGCTCCTGGCTCCTGCCAGGATCAGCGCGGTGCGCCGGCTGCAGCGGCGGCCATTGGAGGGTGAACCAGCGGCAAAAGGAAGACCTTTCTCTCTGTCTCTCTCTCTCTCACTGTCCACTCTGCCTGTCAAAAATAATAAAAAAATTAAAAAAAAAAAAAAAAAAAAAAAAAAAAAGCTTTGATGAAGCTAGTAACTTTATACAACTGGTCTCAGAAAGTATAAAGTAAAAATTGACCAAAAAATGATAAATAAGAATCTATCAAGGTGAGGCATTTAAGAAAAGATAATTCTCAATCATTAATAGATTGAGCAGTAAATAAGCACTAAGGCATAGAAATTTGGAAAAGACAATTAACAGTATTGATACTTAGAGGGCACTCAGCATTTTATTCAGGAGTTGGTGAATGTCCATTTTTTTTTTTTTTTGACAGGCAGAGTGGACAGTGAGAGAGAGAGACAGAGAGAAAGGTCTTCCTTCACTGTTGGTTCACCCTCCAGTGGCCGCCGCGGCCGGCACACCACGCTGATCCAATGGCAGGAGCCAGGTACTTATCTTGGTCTCCCATGGGGTGCAGGGCCCAAGCACTTGGGCCATCCTCCACTGCACTCCCTGGCCACAGCAGAGAGCTGGCCTGGAAGAGGGGCAACCGGGACAGAATCTGGTGCCCCGACCGGGACTAGAACCTGGTATGCCAGTGCCACAGGGGGAGGATTAGCCTAGTGAGCCGCGGCGCCGGCCTGTCCATTCTTTTCAAGGACAAATAGAACATGTTATAAAATTGATCGCATGCTAGGCTGTAAAGCTAACTTCAACAATTTTTCAGAGCATTGGTATTATGTCTGCAGGAAGCTACTTCAAGCAGTTCAAGAAAAAGTTCAATGAAAGAATAAGTTTATTTGAGGCCAGCACTGGGGCTTAGCAGGTAAAACCGCCACCTTCGAAGCTGGCATTCCCTTATGGGTGCCAGTGCGAGACGCTGCTTCCTGCTGATGTGCCTGGGAAAGCTTCGGAGGATGCCCCAAGTGCTTGGGCCCCTGCACCCATGTGGAAGACCCAGAAGAATAAGCTTATTTAATGCAAAAAAAATTGAAATCCATGCATAATTTTTTGTAACACACACTTTCCTTGAAGTTTTGAAGACCCTTTGTATTTAATTAAGGTAGACATTAATAATAAAAATAACTTGCAAAATATATGTTCGGAAAAATTTTAAAAACTTGTATTCTAAAACAATTTCTGGGTTAAACCTGAAATCATAATGTAAATTTTAAAAACTTGGAATTGAACAGAACTTGTGAGTAGTATTTAGAAGATATATAATCTTAAAGTACTTACCTTAGAAAGAAAGAAAATCTCCAAATTCAAAAGACAGGTAAAGAAAATACAAGCTAAACACAAGAAAGGAAAAAACAGTAAAGAAAAAAGAGGTGCAGAAATTAATGAAATATTAAGTGATCATACAATAGATGTTGACCAAGCCAAAAATTACCTTTTTAACTAATGAGATATGTAAGAAACGAGAGAAGGCCAGCAGAAGATTCAAAGACAAGAATATAATTATAGCTTTGTAGAGATTAAACAAAATTAATATTATGAATTACTCTATGCCAATAATTTTAAGAATTAGATGGATCACCAAATTGTTAAGGAAACACAACTCACAAAAACCAACTTTGAGGGGCTGGTGCTACGGCATAGTAGGTTAAGCCTTCACCCATGGCACTGGCATCCTGTATGGGCACCGGTTTGAGTCCCGGCTGCTCTACTTCCAATCCAGCCCCCTGCTAATGGTCTGGGAAGGCAGCCAAAGATGGCCCAAATGCTTGGGCCCCTGTACCCATGTGGGAGAACTGGAAGAAGCTCCTGGCTCCTGGCTTTGGCCTGGCCCAGCTCTGGCCGTTGTGGCCATTTAGGGAGTGAACCAGAGGATGGAAGACATTTCTGTTTACCCCTCTCTCTATATAATTCTGCTTCTCAAATAAATAAATCTTTTTTTTAAAAAAAAAAAAACAACTTTGAAACAAAATTATGACGTTTTATAATAGATTGAATCAAGTACTCAAAATCTACCCACAGAGACAACACTATGCCCAGATGGCTTTATTGGCAAGTTTTGGGAAGCAAAGAAAGAAGGGATAGCAGTTGGCATTTAGGCTAACAGTTGGGACACCTGCATCCATATTGGAGGCCATGGGTTCAGTGCCCCCCTCCAGCTGCTGATTCAGCTCCCTACTGATGCAGATCTAGAGAAGTGGCGGATGGCTCTGGTACTTGGGTTCCCGACACCCACGTGGAAGACCTGAATTGGGTCCCATCTGCTGGGTCCAGCCCAGCTCAGTCCCAGCCGCTGAGATCTGTCTCTGTGTCTGTCTGCTTCTCTCTGCCTTTCAAATAAATAAAATTTTTTAAAAAAAGAAAGGACAGCTAAACTTTAATCCTAAGTCTACTGTTTAGACAATATAAGAAATACAATACTTCCATTCATTTTAAAAGGCAAGCTAGCATAATCTTGCTATAAATATCTTACAAGAAGAGGATGAATAAGTTAAATTAAAGGCCACTCCTACTCCTAAATAGAGATGCAAACTTCCTACAGAAAATATCAAACCAAATTCAGTGCTGTATTAAAAATGCAGTACTTCATGATCCAGTTAGTTTACTGTAACAATACGAGATCGTCTCAATTCTAGGAAACCAACTGTAAGTTAGCATATGGTTAAGTATTAGCACATCAAGGGATGAAAACCATATGACTGTTCCAGTAGATACAGAAAAAGCACTTTCTAAAATTCAGCACACATTTATTATGCAAACTAAGAATAGACAGGAATTTCTTTAACCTACATAAATGTCATATATTCCATTATAATATAAGCATTCTCTTTAAGGTCAGGAATAGCAAGGGAACTCATTTTAATGAAACTACCGCGTTTGTGGGGACTTGACTAGACTGTCTGAACATGCCCTTCCTCCGTTTCAGAATTCAGCCCAGACCCAGTGTTGCAGTTAGCTGTCACCTGGCTGGGGCTTCTTCTTCAATCCGCAGCGACTCCACAGTCCTTCTCGACCTTGGCACTGTGCAGGAGCCCTTGTCGGGAACCTGGTGAACTATCCAGTTTCGGTTTCTCTGCTGTTCTTGCAGGCTGTGGGAAGACAGCCACAGAGGTGGTGTGCGGGGGGGATTGCAGCGCCTGCCTTCAAGAGGTCAAGTCTGTATCTTTCCTCTTGAGCCTGGGCTGGATTTGATACTTGCTGTGGGCAGTGCAATGTGATGGCAAGGCTGATTCTGAGTTCTCCAAAGGTCTGACGCACTGCTGCGGGGCCTCCTGGGACGTTGCCTAGTTACCCTGTCAGAGGACCAGAGACGGCCAGGGACAAAGACAAGCCCGACAGCCAGGGCCCAGCGGACCTCTCAGCTGACCGTGGTGCGAGAGTGAGCCCAGCCAGCACCAGCGGAGCTGCTCCCCGGATCCCAGCCTCGATCAACTCTCAAATCACGAGCCCAACCAGTGCTCTGTTCTTTTGTGTGTTTTTATTTGAGAGGAAGTGAGGCAGAGAGACTGAGCTCCTATTCTCTGATTCACTCCCCACGTGCCAGTAACCACCAGGACACAGCTGCTGGGGATCTGATCAGCTGAGCTGTGGCTGCTGCCTACCAGCTCAGCATTGGCAGGGAGCTGGAGGCAGGAGCCGCAGACAGGAGTGGAACCCGGGCACAGCACCACGGGACGTAGCTGTCTTCACCAGTGTGCTAGCTGCTTGGCTAAATGCCCATCCCACGCTCCTGATTTTACGTCAGTAAGTTTTGTGAGTGTTTGTTACCCAGCAGAAACCAGTGGATGTACTTCTCTCAGACTGCTATGAGACAGACCTGGGTTCAGATCTTGCCTTTGTTGCTTGTTGGGTGGTCTTAGAAGTCACTTCCCCTGCTTTGTTTTTGAAATGGGCATAACAGTTTCCACACACAGGTTGGGGTAAATGAAAATTCCTTCCAAGCTAGCAACCAGCGTCTAGCACACAACGAATGTTCCCTACTTGAGGGTCTGGGCTAAGGACCAGGGTATCACTTAAAAAAATTATGTGAGAGGGAGACAGACATACACACACACACACACAGAAAGAGAGAGAGAGAGAGAGAGAGAGAGAGTTCCCAGCTGGTGGTCCTCCCTAAATGCCTGCAACATCTGGGGCTGGGCTGGGGGTGAAGCTGGCAGTTGGGATTTCTATCCAAGCCATCATGGGATAACAGGGATCCCTCCCAGGGTCTCATTAGCAGGAAGCTGGAGCCAGGGGCCAGAGCCAGCCGTCAAACCCGGGTAGGTACTCTGATGTGGGGTGCGGGCATCCTAAGCATTAGGCTGAACGCGCACGCCCGTGTGACCTTCTAAGAGTTCAGGGCGTGGGAGGAGCTGTTTTTCTGGGAATCAAGGCTTCTGTACTGATTGTGTGTTGTCAGCGAAAAGGTTCTTTAAATCATATCCTGACTGTTTTCATTTCTGGCTACCATTTGCACTTTCAACTTGTATTTCTCTAGACCAGACAGGTAGTGCCTATCCAGGCAAGACATTTGATGGATGGTAATCTGGACGTCTTTAGAGATCTGAGACACAGTTTTATAGACTTAAATGCATCAAATGAACCCCACCTATTCCTTTGAACAAAAGCTATCATGCTGCCAAAGGCTGTGCAATTATATAATTATCAGTTTTGCTGTTAGATAATTGTGCTTTTTAAATGCTTTCCTGAAAATAGCTTCCCCCTCTCCAAAGAAAAATCTCCATTTGCTACCTTCTCTGACTTCGGGATAATTTGAGGGGGCGTGCCCTATCTTCTTGTCGCTAAGATGATGCGAGAGACGACATGATTGCAAGAGAAGCAGGGTATTGTTTCCACTCTCTTCTCGACACCGAAGAGGCCGCTGCTTTGCTCTGGGTCTCTCGTTCTCCACCCACTCGCAGGGTAAGTGGGATGGTCTGAAGACTGGTGGAATGCTTGCAAAATTCCTGAAATTTCAAACCAGAGAAGCCTCTTTACGAGAGCGCAAGCCGCGGCTGCTCCGGTCCCAGATCGCACGCAGAGCGGTGCTGCAGTCGCCTTTGGTTGTAACCTGCTTATTTAGGACATTTGTGGGGGTTTGGACATGAAACTCAACAACTTTAGGTTAAAAACTTTGCCGTTTTAAACGAGTGTGACACATGGTATTGTAAGCCCGCTGCCACCACAGCTTCCCATCATGGAGAGGAAGAGCGCTTTGCTGCTGTTGCTGGAGTGTCTGTACTGCCCGCCTCTGTCCTGTGCTCTCTCACTCCTTACTCCACTACACCTCAGGTGCTCGGGGTGCCAGTGTTTGCTGGCCTGGCTAGTTGGTTTGGATATGGGGACTGTGTTACTGCTACACAGAGATTAAGGAGCCATTTCACACTGAAGAGCTGCATTCAGAATCTGTCAGGTCTGCAGCTCCATCGCATTCAGACCCCAGGAGAGTGAGTGTGGGAACTTGGAAGACAAAGCTATGGGCACCGCTCTCCTGTGCTTTGTGTATTAGGCCCGGGAGGAATGTCTTCATGGCCTGGGCCAGTGTTTGAGTGTGACCTGTAAGCATGCTGGGCTTCTTTCTGTGATGAACAAAGAAAATCAAGTGTTGGGGGAAAATCCTACTCAGCAATAGTCATCTATACCACAGTCAACCTCTTCATGAAATTCTGCTGTCTTATCTTTGATATTTATAATTGTGATATGTTAGCCTAGAAGTTATAAACTTAACCTAAGACGCTGAATCAGTATCACTTGGAATCTTAAAAGGGGTCTTTTTTTTAAAAAAAGATTTATTTATTTGAAAGAGTTACACAGAGGGAGGAGAGGCAGAGAAAGACAGAGGTCTTCCATTTGATGGTTCCCTCCCCAACTGGCCACAATGGCCCAAGCTGTGCTGATCCAAAGCCAGGAGCCAGGAGCTTCTTCCGAGTCTCCCACGTGGGTGCAGGGGCCCAAGGACTTGGACCATCTTCTACTGTTTTCCCAGGCCACAGCAGAGAGCTGGATCGGAAGTGGAGCAGCTGGGTCTCAAACTGGCACCCATATGGGATGCCGGCACTTCAGGCCAAGGTGTTAACCCGCTGTGCCACAGCGCTGGCCCCTATTTTTTTTTTTTTTTTCATATAGATCAGTGACATTTTCCCAGTCTCTTCATCTCCATGATTCCATGATTCATGTAAGCCTGCGTCTCCTTGTCTATACCTATGTGAGTGGGAGGAGGACAGAGCTGTTCTGCCTGCTTCTCTCGCGGCATGCTGGGAAGGCAGGCCTGTGTTGCTGTGATTTTTGCTGGCTCCTTGACATGGCACCACGACCAGAGGGTGCACTGTTGGTCCCCGACTGCTCTCTGCCAGTGAAGCTGGGTGTGGGCCAGCCTGCAGGAGCAGGCTCTTAACTGTACAAGAGTATTGGTTTTGTTTCACAGGTGGCTGACGCAGCAAATGACCCCAA